>NC_087342.1:148236020-148861020 GCF_030014295.1 Loxodonta africana | reverse complement strand
CATCTTAGATGGCCGCTTGTTAGCATTTAAGACCCCAGATGCCACATTTCAAAGTGGGATGCAGAATGTTTTCATAATAGAATTATTTTGCCAATTGACTGAGAAGTCCCCTTAAACCATGGTCCCCAAACCCCTGCCCTTGCTCCGCTGACCTTTGAAGCATTCATTTTATCCCAGAAACTTCTTTGCTTTTGGTCCAGTCCAATTGAGCTGACCTTCCATGTATTGAGTGTTGTTCTTCCCTTCACCTAAAGCCGTTCTTATCTACTAATTAATCAATAAAAAACCCCGTCCCTCCCTCCCCACCTCGTAACCACAAAAGTATGTGTTCTTCTCAGTTTATACTATGTCTCAAGATCTTATAATAGTGGTCTTATACAATATTTGTCCTTTTGCCTCTGACTTATTTCGCTCAGCATAATGCCTTCCAGGTTCCTCCATGTTATGAAATGTTTCACAGATTCGTCCTGTTCTTTATTGATGCGTAGTATTTCATTGTGTGAATATACCACAATTTATTTAACCATTCATCTGTTGATGGACACCTTGGTTGCTTCCAGCTTTTTGCTATTGTAAACAGAGCTGCAATAAACATGGGTGCGCATATATCTGTTTGAAACACCTCTTGTTTCTCTAGGGTATATTCCAAGGAGTGGGATTTCCGGGATGTATGGTAGTTCTATTTCTAACTATTTAAGATAATGCCAGATAGATTTCCAAAGTAGTTGTACCATTTTACATTCCCACCAGCAGTGTATAAGAGTTCCAATCTCTCTGCAGCCTCTCCAACATTTATTATTTTGTGTTTTTTGGATTCTCATCGAAGTTTTAATTTGCATTTCTAATGGCTAATGATCGAGAGCATTTTCTCATGTATCTGTTGGCTGCCTGAATATCTTCTTTAGTGAAGTGTGTGTTCATATCCTTTGCCCACCTCTTGATTGGGTTGTTTGTCTTTTTGTGGTTGAGTTTTGACAGAATCATGTAGATTTTAGAGATCAGGCACTGGTTGGAGATGTCATAGCTGAAAATTCTTTCCCAGTCTGTAGGTGGTCTTTTTACTCTTTTGGTGAAGTCTTTAGATGAACATAGGTGTTTGATTTTTAGGAGCTCCCAATTATCTGGTTTCTCTTCGTCATTTTTGGTAATGTTTTGTATTCTGTTTATGCCTTGTATTAGGGCTCCTAAGGTTGTCCCTATTTTTTCTTCCATGATCTTTACCGTTTTAGTCTTTATGTTCAGATCTTTGATCCACTTGGAGTTAGTTTTTGTGCTTGGTGTGAGGTATGGGTCCTGTTTCATTTTTTTGCAACTGGATATCCAGTTATGCCAGCACCATTTGTTAAAAAGACTATCTTTTCCCCAATTAACTGACACTGGGCCTTTGTCAAATATCAGCTGCTCATATGTGGAAGGATTTATATCTGGGTTCTCAATTCTGTTCCACTGGTGTATGTGCCTGTTGTTGTACCAACACCAGGCAGTTTTGACTACTGTGGCTGTATGATAGGTTCTGAAATCAGGTAGAGTGAGGCCTCCCACTTTCTTCTTCTTTTTCAGGAATGCTTTGCTTATCCGGGGCTTCTTTCCCTTCCATATGAAGTTGGTGATTTGTTTCTCTAACACCTTAAAAAATGTCATTGGAATTTGGATCGGAAGTGCATTGTATGGATAGATGGCTTTTGGTAGAATAGACATTTTTACTATGTTAAGTCTTCCTATCCATGAGCAAGGTATGTTTTTCCACTTAAGTATGTCCTTTTGAATTTCTTGTAGTAGAGCTTTGTAGTTTTCTTTGTATAGGTCTTTTACATCCTTGGTAGGATTTATTCCTAAGTATTTTATCTTCTTGGGGGCTACTGTGAATGGTATTGATTTGGTTATTTCCTCTTCGATGTTCTTTTTGTTAATGTAGAGGAATCCAAGTGATTTTTGTATGTTTATCTTATAACCTGAGACTCTGCCAAACTCTTCTATTAGTTTCAGTAGTTTTCTGGAGGATTCCTTAGGGTTTTCTGTGTATAACATCATGTCATCTGCAAATGGAGATAATTTTACTTCGTCCTTGCCAATTTGGATGCCCTTTATTTCTTTATCTAGCCTAATTGCTCTGGCTAGGACTTCTAGCACAATGTTGAATAAGAACGGTGATAAAGGGCATCCTTGTCTGGTTCCCATTCTCAAGGGAAATGCTTTCAGGTTCTCTCCATTTAGAGTGATGTTGGCTGTTGGCTTTGTATAAAAAAAAAAAAAATAAAGATGCCCTTTATTATGTTGAGGAATTTTCCTTCAATTCCTATTTTGGTGAGAGTTTTTATCATAAATGGGTGTTGGACTTTGTCAAATGCCTTTTCTGCATCAATTGATAAGATCATGTGGTTTTTGTCTTTTGTTTTATTTATGTGGTGGATTACATTAATGGTTTTTCTGATATTAAACCAGCCTTGCATAAATCCCACTTGGTCGTGGTGAATTATTTTTTTGATATGTTGTTGAATTCTATTGGCTAGAATTTTGTTGAGGATTTTTGCATCTATGTTCATGAGGGATATAGGTCTGTAATTTTCTTTTTTTGTAAAGTCTTTACCTGGTTTTGGTATCAGGGAGATGGTGGCTTCATAGAATGAGTTGGGTAGTATTCCGTCATTTTCTTTGGTTTGAAATATCTTTAGTAGTTTTTTTTTTTTTTTTTAGTAGTAGTGGTGTTAACTCTTCTCTGAAAGTTTGGTAGAACTCTGCAGTGAAGCCGTCCGGGCCAGGGCTTTTTTTGTTGGGAGTTTTTTGATCACCGTTTCAATCTCTTTTTTTTGCTATGGGTCTATTTAGTTGTTCTACTTCTGAATGTGTTAGTTTAGGTAGGTAGTGCTTTTCTAGGAATTCATCCATTTCTTCTAGGTTTGCAAATTTGTTAGAGTACAATTTTTCGTAATAATCCGATATGATTCTTTTAATTTCAATTGGGTCTGCTGTGATGTGGTCCTTCTCGTTTCTTATTCAGGTTATTTGTTTCCTTTCCTGTATTTCTTTAGTCAGTCTAGCCAATGGTTTATCAACTTTGTTATTTTTTTCAAAGAACCAGCTTTTGGCTTTGTTAATTCTTTCAATTGTTTTTCTGTTCTCTAATTCATTTAGTTCAGCTCTAATTTTTATTATTTGTTTTCTTCTGGTGCCTGATGGATTCTTTTGTTGCTCACTTTCTATTTGTTCAAATTGTCGGGACAGTTCTCTGCTTTTGGCTCTTTCTTCTTTTTGTATGTGTGCATTTATTGATATAAATTGGCCTCTGAGCACTGCTTTTGCTGTGTCCCAGAGGTTTTGATAGGAAGTATTTTCATTCTCGTTGCATTCTATGAATTTCCTTATTCCCTCCTTGATGTCTTCTATAACCCAGTCTTTTTTCAGGAGGGTATTGTTCATTTTCCATGTATTTGACTTCTTTTCCCTAGTTTTTCTGTTATTGATTTCTAGTTTTATTGCCTTGTGGTCTGAGAAGATGCTTTGTAATATTTCGATGTTTTGGATTCTGCAAAGGTTTGTTTTATGACCTAATATGTGGTCTATTCTAGAGAATGTTCCATGTGTGCTAGAAAAAAAAGTATACTTTGCAGCAGTTGGGTGGAGAGTTCTGTATAAGTCAATGAGGTCAAGTTGGTTGATTTTTGTAATTAGGTCTTTCGTGTCTCTATTGAGCTTCTTACTGGATGTCCTGTCCTTCTGCGAAAGTGGTGTGTTGAAGTCTCCTACTATAATTGTGGAGGTGTCTATCTCACTTTTCAGTTCTGTTAAAATTTGATTTATTTATCTTGCAGCCCTGTCATTGGGTGCATAAATATTTAATATGGTTATGCCTTCCTGATCGATTGTCCCTTTTATCATTATGTAGTGTCCTTCTTTATCCTTTGTGGTGGATTTAAGTCTAAAGTCTATTTTGTCAGAAATTAGTATTGCTACTCCTCTTCTTTTTTGCTTATTGTTTGCTTGATATATTTTTTTCCATCCTTTGAGTTTTAGTTTGTTTGTGTCTGTAAGTCTAAGGTGTGTCTTTTGTAGGCAGCATATAGACAGATCGTGTTTCTTTATCCAGTCCGAGACTCTCTGTCTCTTTATTGGTGCATTTAGTTCATTTAAATTCAGCGTAATTATAGATAAATAAGTGTTTAGTGTTGTCATTTTGATGTCTTTTTATGTGTGTTGTTGACAATTTCATTTTTCCACTTACTTTTTCGTGCTAAGACGTTTTTCTTTGCAAATTGTGAGATCCTCATTTTCATAGTGTTTGACTTTATGTTTGTTGAGTTGTTACGTTTTTCTTGGCTTTTATCTTGAGTTATGGAGTTGTTATACCTCTTTGTGGTTACCTTAATATTTACCCCTATTTTTCTAAGTAAAAACCTAACTTGTATTGTTCTATATCGCCTTGTATCACTCTCCATATGGCAGTTCTATGCCACCTGTATTTAGTCCCTCTTTTTGATTATTGTGATCTTTTTCATATTGACTTCAATGATTCCCTGTTATGAGCATTTTTTTTTTTTATTTATCTTAATTTGTTTTTGTGTTTTCCCTATTTGAGTTGATATCAGGATGTTCTGTTCTGTGACCTTGTGTTGTGCTGGTATCTGATATTATTGGTTTTCTGACCAAACAATATCCTTTAGTATTTCTTGTAGCTTTGTTTTGGTTTTTGAAATTCTCTAAACTTGTGTTTATCTGTAAATATCTTAATTTCGCCTTCATATTTCAGAGAGAGTTTTGCTGGATATATGATCCTTGGCTGGCATTTTTTCTCCTTCAGTGCTCTGTATATGTCATCCTATTGCCTTCTTGCCTGCATGGTTTCTGCTGAGTAGTCTGAACTTATTCTTATTGATTCTCCCTTGAAGGAAACCTTTCTTTTCTCCCTGGCTGCTTTTAAAATTTTCTGTTTATCTTTGGTTTTGGTGAGTTTGATGATAATATGTCTTGGTGTTTTTCTTTTTGGATCAATCTTAAATGGGGTTCGATGAGCATCTTGGATAGATATCCTTTTGTCTTCATGATGTCAGGGAAGTTTTCTGTCAGCAGATCTTCAACTATTTTCTCTGTGTTTTCTGTCCCCCCTCCCTGTTTTGGGACTCCAATCACCCGCAAGTTATCCTTCTTGATAGAGTCCCACATGATTCTTAGGGTTTCTTCATTTTTTTAAATTCTTGTACCTGATTTTTTTTCAGCTTTGTTGGTGTTGATTCCCTGGTCCTCCAGATGTCCCAGTCTGCATTCTAATTGCTTGAGTCTGCTCCTCTGACTTCCTATTGCATTGTCTAATTCTGTAATTTTATTGTTAATCTTTTGGATTTCTACATGCTGTCTCTCTATGGATTCTTGCAACTTACTAATTTTTCCACTAAGTTCTTGAATAATCTTTTTGAGTTCTTCAACTCTTTTATCAGTGTGTTCCTTGGCTTTTTCTGCAGTTTGCCTTATTTCGTTTCTGATGTCTTGAAGCATTCTGTAAATTAGTTTTTTATATTCTGTATCTGATAATTCCAGGATGGTATCTTCATTTGGGAAAAATTTTGATTCTTTTGTTTGGGGGGTTGTAGAAGCTGTCATGGTCTGCTTCTTTATGTGGTTTGATATCAACTGCTTTCTCCAAGCCATCACTAAGATATAAAAAAAATAAGTGGTCGTTTATTCTATAATTGCTCACTGAGTCTTATCTTGTTTTGTTTTCTTTCAATATACGTGGATGGGCTACTAGATTGTGCTGTCTTGTTTGTTGTAGCCCTTGACTTACTTATGACCTATTACCAGCTAGTTTGGGCTGTTGCCAGATATATATTCCTGAGTCTATTCACTATTCTTGAGTAGAATCTGATTTTGGGTCATCAGGTTTGTGCTGCACCCTAACACCTATCTGCCTAGAGAAGTAGTGGTGATAGTTGTGCGCACCAGATTCTACTAGCAGCTGAGGTTCACCCTCCAGGGGGAGCAGGATGCTGACAGGCTTCCCCCAAGTGTCAGTGAGGTAGGTGTGTCTCTATTCCTATAGCACCTTGGTGGGAGGGCTCTGCAGCTGTACCTTAGGTCCCCAATGCAAGTACCTCTACTGATTGGTAGGTGTCACCCTCCTTAGACCCCTAAGGCAAGAGGCTAGGTGGTCTGGGGGAGCTTCAGCCCTCAGTTCCCTGTTGTGGGTCAGTTAGGGCTCTGTTGAATAAGCAGAGATATCAGACCTGGGAAACTTGTTTTTCCAGAAAATCCACTAAAAAAAAATGCAGTCAGATCCCTATCAGAACTGCCTTTGGATTATAACCGCCACCTTGTTCCCTGTAAGGATGAAAGTCCGAGATTTGGATCATATGTGCTTAGCTGTAGCTGGTTCTGTGTTTTTAGTCCAATTAGGGATGGATTTTTGGTCCCTGGGTTTTTTGTGGTTCCTTCTCTCAGGCTGGAAGAATGGGTTAGGAAAAGACCAAAAAAAAAAAAGGGGGGGGGGGAAGCAAAGCCGCCGTGGAGCTGGAGCCGTTCTCTCTCTGGCTCAGGAAATTCCAATGTTAATGAAGCCGCCTGGGAAGGGTGGGGGAGGGTTCAGAGAAATAGGAGAGTAGCACCTTGGAATATAGCCAAAGCTGCTTGTCTTGCTTGGAATGATTATTTTTTATCTGAGATTCCCGAGGGGTGTGTCACCTATGTGTGCTGGCTGTGTGGAGATTGCCCCCAGGGTCTGGCCTGCTGAAGCTGCGATCAGATCCTCCGCTGCCAGTCCAAATCCCAGCGTCAAGGTTCCCCTGCTGGGACGCTGCACTCCCGGCTCCAAAATCAGTTGCTGCCTCCCAGGGACTTCTCATCCCACCAACCGCATCGCCGTGCCGCCCCCGCGGACTTGCTGGGCCCCTCCCGGGGTTAGTTCGGTAGAGTAGAGCTGCACCCTGTGGTTGTGCCGTGACAGCGCCCAGTCAAAAGCCCGGCGCCAAGGTTCCCCGGCTGGGACTCTGCACTCCCGGCTCCAGAACCAGTCACTGCCTCTCGGGGGCTTCTCCCACCAGCCGCGTAGCCACGCCGCCTGTGCGGACTGGCTGGGCCCCCTCCCGGGGTCAGTTCAGGGGGGTAGGGCTGCGCCCCTTGTTTGCGCCATCAGGAGATTTATGAGTTCAGCTCCCCTGGGCCCAGACCTAAGTCCGGCACCAAGGTTACCTGACTGGGACGCTGGCTCCAGGCTCTGAAAACAGTCGCTGCTTCCCCATATTTGTTCGTTCTCTGTCTCTAAATCTGTGTTTGTTGTTCAGGGTTCGTAGGTTGTTATGTATGTGATCGATTCACTTGTTTTTCGAGTCTTTGTTGCAAGAGGGATCTGAGGTAGCGTCTACCTAGTCCGCCTTCTTGGCCCCGTCTCCAACTTCAATTTTTTATATAAGTCACCTCATTGCCTTCTTGCCTGCATGGTTTCTGCCAAGTAGTCCGAGTTTATTTTTATTGACTCTCCTTTGTAGGTGACTTTTCATTTATCCCTAGCTGCTCTTAAAAGTCTCTCTTTATCTTTGGTTTTGGCAAGTTTGATTATAATATGTCTTGGTGACTTTCTTTTAACATGTACCTTATGTGGCATTCGATGAGCATCTTGGACAGATATCTTCTTATCTTTCATGATATCAGGGAAGTTTTCTGCCAACAAATCTTCAACAATTCTCTCTGTATTTTCTGTTGTCCCTCCCTGTTCTGGTACGCCAATTACTCCTAGGTTATTCCTCTTGATAGAGTCCCACATGATTCTTAAGTTTTCTTCATTTTTAAAAATTCTTTTATCTGATTTTTCTTCAAATATGTTAGTGCCAAGTGATTTATCTTCAAGTTCAGAAATTCTGGCTTCTACTTGCTCAATTCTGCTCCTCTGCCTTTCTATTGATTTGTCTACTTCTGTAATTTTATTGTTAATCTTCTAAATTTCTGATTGCTCTCTATGTATTTTTCCAGCTTATTAAATTTTTCATTATGTTCCTGAATAATCTTTCTAATTTCTTCAATTAGTTCATCTGTGTGTTCCTTGGCTTGTTCTGCGTATTGCCTCATTTCCTTCCTGATGTCTTAAAGGGCTCTGTATATTAAATTTTCGTATTCTGCCTCTGATAATTCCAGGAATACACTTTTATCTTGAAGATTCCTGGATTCGTTGTTTTGAGAACTTGTTGAGGTGATCATGGTCTGTTTCTTTATGTGACTTGATATTGACTGTTGTCTCTGAGCCATCTATAAGTTATTGTATTAGTTTATGTTTGCTTACTGTGTTGTAGCTTCTTGCTTTGTTTTGTTTTGATATGTCCAAATGGGTTGCTTGAGTGAGCTAGCTTGATTATTTTCACCTTTGGAGCGCTGATGGCTAGAGCTGTTATCAGGTACATCAGTCTAGGAGTCCATTCAATTTTCTTGTATGGATTCAGCTCAGGTGTCCAGGTCTGATGATCATGTATGCAGTACAGGCTCTGCCCTATGGTCTTAGAGGGGCAGGCGTGGTTGGTGTAGGTACTGGTATCTGATTGCAGCAGAGGGTCACACTCTGAACAAGGCAGGGGTCATGCTCTGAATAAGGCAGGGGGTTGAGAACCAACCTCTGAGTGTCTCTGAAGAAAGCACATCCCTGTTTCCTACAGCATGCAGGTGGGTGGGTTCTGCAGATGGACCATGGGCACCCAATGTTTTTGGTTGTAAGAACTGGGAGGTACCAGTTATCCTTGGACACCTTTTGCGGGTGGCTGGGTGGCATGAGTACAGCTACCAGTCCTTAGTCCCCTGGTGTGGGTAGGTGAGGACCCTGCTTAACAGGCAAAGCAATGTCAAACATCAAACACCCACCTCTCAACTGCACAGCTGAAATGGTTGGAATCTGCCAACAAGGGCCTATTCTCCTGAAATGGGCCCACACAGGTCCACTCAGAGGGGAAACGTGCTCAAAGTCCACAGACTGTTTATGTCTGGACAGGAGCTACTTCTGCCTGAGCTCCCCCAGTTAGTGGAGCTGGCAAATTATCTTTTCTCCTAATTGTGAATTTATTTTTTCCCCCAGATGCAAATTTTTTCCTTCTCCAAGGCTGGGAGTTAGAATTTAGTTCTACTTTTTCTCCCATCACTGCCTGGGACTCTCAATTGTGGTCCTTGTCAGAGCAGTTGGTGGTGGTAACTTGGCACCACCTAGTTGTGCTGGACTCAGTGGAGGCTGTGGTAATTGTGGCTCACTAGTCCTTTGGACTAATCTTTGCCTTGTGCCTTTGGTTTTCTTCATTCTTTCTTTTTCAAGATGGGTGGGACCAGTGGATTATCTTACCTGGCCTCTCACAAGCTTTTAAGACCTCAGACACTACCCACCAAAGTAGGATGTAGAACATTTTCTTTATAAGCTATGTTATGCCAGTTGAGCTAGATGTCCCCTGATACCATGGTCCCTAGCTCTCAGCCCAGTAATTCAGTCTCTCAGGGAGTTTGGATGTGTCTAGGAAGCCTCCAAGACCTTTCTTTAGTCAAGTTGTGCTGACTTCTCCAGAACTGTTTACTGTCTTACCCTTCACCAAAGTTACCACTTATCTATTGTCTAGTGCATGTTTTTCATGTGTTTTTATAATACTGGTCTCATACAGTATTTGTCCTTTTGTAATTGACTTACTACACTCAGCACAACATCCTAGAAGTTCATCCGCATTGTGAGATATTTCACAGATTCATCCTTGTTCTTTATTGTTGGGTAGTATTTCATTGTGTGCCTGTACCATAGTTTGTTTATCCATTCGTCTGTTGATGGGGTTTTAGGTTGTTTCCATCTTTTTGTAATTGTGAATAATGCTGCAGTGAACATGGGTGTGCATGTGTCTACTCGTATGATGGCTCTTATTTCTCTAGGATATATTCCTAGGAGTGGGATTGCTCTATTGAATGGTATTTCTGTTTCTAGCTTTTTAGGGAAGTGCCATATTGTTTCCAAAATGGTTCTACCATTTTACATTTCTACCAGCAGTGCATAAGAGTTCCTATCTCCCTGAAGCCTCTCCAACATTTGTTATTTTTTGTTTTTTTAATTTGTGCTAGTAATGTCAGGGTGAGATGGTATCTCATTGTAATTCTGATTTGCATTTCTCTAAAAATTTTTTTTTTTTTTTAATGGCTAGCAATCTCGAGCATTTCCTCATGTGTCTGTTGGCTGCCTGAATGTCATCTTTGGTGAAGTGTCTATTCATATTCTTTGCCCATTTTTTAATCAGATTATTTGTCTTTTTGCTGTAGAAGTATCGGATTTTCCTATAGATTTTAGAGATTAGACTTTTGTTAGATTTGTCATAGCCAAAATTTTTTTCCAGTCTGTAGGTGCTCTTTTTACTCTTTTGGTGAGGTCTTTTGATGAGCATAAAAGTTTAATTTTTAGAAGATCTCAGTTATCTAGCTTATCTCTGGCCTTCATGTATTGTTAGTTATGGTTCGTACACTATTTATGCAGTATATTGGAGTCTCTAATTTTGACTTTAAAAAAAAAAATTTTTTTTTTTAACTTCAATTTTGAGTTTATTTTTTCTTCTATGATCTTTACAGGTTTTGGTTTTATATTTAGGTCTTTGATCCATTTTGAATAGTTTTTGTGCATGCTGTGAGGTATGGGTCCTGTTTTATTTTTTCACAGATGGACATCCAGTTTTGCCAGCACAGTTTGTTAAAAAGACTGTTTTTTCCCCATTTAATGGACTTTCGGTCTTTGTCAGGTGACTGTAGGTGGATGGATTTACATCTGGGTTCTTGATTCTGTTCCACTGGGGAATGTGTCTATTGTACTAGTACTAGGCTGTTTTGACTACTGTAGCTATATAGTAGTTTCTGAGGTCAGGTAGTGTGAGTGCTCCTACTTTATCCTTTTTCTTCAATAGTGCTTTACTTATCCTGGTCCTCTTTCCTTTCAATATAAAGTTTATTTATTTATTTAATTTTTATGGTGCTTTAAGTGAAAGTTTACAAATCAAGTCAGTCTCTCATATGAAAATTTATACGCACCTTGCTATATGCTCCTAATTATTCTCCCCCTAATGAGACAGCACACTCCTTCCCTTGACTCTCTATTTTCGTGTCCATTTGGCCAGCTTCTGACCCACTCTGCTCTCTCATCTCCCCTCCAGATAGGAGATGCCAAAATAGTCTCAAGCATCTACTTGAGCCAAGATCATTCTTCACCAGCATCATTTTCTATCCTTATAGTCCAGGCCAATCCCTGTCTGAAGAGTTGGCTTTGGGAATGTTCCCTGTCTTGGGCTAACAGAAGGTCTGGGAACCATAACCTCCAGGGTCCTTCTAGTCTCAGTAAGACCATTAAGTCTGGTCTCTTTATGAGAATTTTTGCTCTGCATCCCACTACTCTCCTGTTCCCTCAGGGACTCCCTGTTGCACTCCCTGTCAGGGCAGTCATCAATTGTAGCTGAGCACCATCTAGCTCTTCTGGTCTTGGGCCAATGTAGTCCCTGGTTTATGTGGTCCTTTCTGTCTCTTGGGCTCATAATTACCTTGTGTCTTTGGTGTTCTTCATTCTTCTTTGCTCCACGTAGGTTGAGACCCATTGATGCATCTTAGACGGCTGCCTGCTAGTATTTAAGACATCAGAAGCCACTCTCCAAAGTGGGATGCAGAATGTTTTATTAATAGATTTTATTATGCCAGTTGACTTAGATGTCCCGTGAAACCATGGTCCCCAAACCCCCGCCCCTGCTACGCTGGCCTTCGAAGCATTCAGTTTATTCAGGAAACTTCTTTGCTTTTGTTTAGTCCAGTTGTGCTGACCCCACCTGTATTGTATGTTGTCCTTCCCCTCACTCAAAATAATTCCTATCCACTACCTAACCAGTGAAAATCCCTCTCCCTCACTCTCTCACCACCCTTATAACCATCAAAGAATATTTTCTTCTCTGTTTAAACTATTTTTCGAGTTCTTATAATAGCAGCCTCATGCGATATTTGTTCTTTTGCAACTGACTAATTTCAGTCAGCATAATGCCTTCCAGATTCCTCTATGTTATGAAATGTTTCATGGATTCAACATTGTTCTTTATCAATACGTAGTATTTCATTGTGTGAATATACCATAATTTATTTATCCATTCATCCTTTGATGGGCACCTTGGTTGCTTCCATCTTTTTGCTATTGTAAACAGTGCTGCAGTAAACATGCATGTGCATATATCTGTTCATGTAAAGGCTCTTATTTCTCTAGAATATATTCCAAAGAGTGGGATTGCTGGATCGTATGGTAGTTCTATTTCTAGCTTTTTAAGGAAGTACCAAATTGATTTCCAAAGTGGTTGTACCACTTTACGTTTCCACCAGCAGTGTATAAGTGTTCCAGTCTCTCCACAACCTCTCCAGCAATTATTGTTTTGTGTTTTTTGGATTAATGCCAGCCTTGTTGGAGTGAGACCATATCTCATGTGGTTTTGATTTGCATTTCTCTAATGGGTAGCTCTTAACCACTGTGTCATTGTTAAAAAAACACCCAAAATTAGTCTGAAATATAAATTTTTGTAATAGAATTAACAAACTGGTAGGTGCATTGCTGCTTATATTAAGGAGCTACACTTATCACTTCCAAGTATTGCAGTTCAGGGAATTATGTAGATGTCATGCTGTGAAATCATTTTGTGTGTCTGTGTGTGCATGTGTGTGTAGTTCACAATAAAGTCCTTTCATCTGTACCTCTTGCCTGAGCCTCTATTGCCATATCATTCCCGCCAGGTGCTTTTCCAACAAAACTTAACCTCCGCATAACTATTTCATTGCTTACTTGGAAATAGATATTGGACTTTGCCAGCATGATGATGTTTTCTGAATGCCAAGTGGTTATTGACTTTTTAGTCTACAAGAATGCATTATGATGAACATAAACTACTGCTTCTTACCACTTATACATCATTATGTCAGTGCTGGAACTAGGCCTAGTCACAAAATGCCAGTGGCGATGAGACACCGATTGTTAATACTTAACAGAGTATCACCTAGAGAAGAGAACTATGTACAAATGACAGAGAAGTCCTTGATGTTATCTCAGAGATTAAGATGTTTCACAACCCCTGTTGTTAGGGGTGTACTTTTACAATTTGTACAAACCACAAACTTTATCTGAGAGTTTTGTGTAAGAATAACCCTGTATCTGTAATCGTTATCACATACACAGAGCTCAAAATTTTTTGTTTGATGTGTGTCTAGTTGCACAATTACAAACCTTAAAAAACAGAGTCTAGTCATTATGATTTTTTCTTTTTTTTAAATTGTACTTTAGATGAGGGTTTACAGAGCAAATTAATTTCTTATTAAACCATTAATACACATATTGTTTTGTGACATTGGTTGCCAACCCTACGACATGTCAACACTCTCTCCACCTTGACCTTGGGCTCATTTTACCAGCTTTTCTGTCCCCTCCTGCCTTCTCATCCCTGCCCCTGAGCTGGTGTGCCCATTTACTCTTGTTTTGTTTTATGGGCCTGTCTAATCTTTGGCTGAAGGGTGAACCTAAGGACTGACTTCAGTACTGAGTTAAAAAAGGTGTCCAGGGGCTATACTCTCAGGGTTTCCCCAGTCTCTAAATTCATTTGATTTGCATTTCTCTAATGGCTAGAGAAATGCAAATCAAAACTACACTGAGATACCGGCTCACTCCGACAAGGCTGGCATTAATCCAAAAAACACAAAACAAAAATTGCTGGAGAGGTTGTGGAGAGACTGGAACACTTACACACTGCTGGTGGGAATGTAAAATAGTACAGCCACTTTGGAAATCAATTTGGTGCTTCCTTAAAAAGCTAGAAATAGAACCACCATACGATCCAGCAATCCCACTCTTTGGAATATATCCTAGAGAAATAAGAGCCTTTACATGAACAGATATATGCACACCCATGTTCATTGCAGCATTGTTTACAATAGCAAAAAGAAGCAACCAAGGTGCCCATCAATGGATGAATGGATAAATAAATTGTGGTATATTCACACAATGAAATACTATGTATTGATAAAGAGCAATGTTGAATCCGTGAAACATTTCATAACATGGAGGAATCTGGAAGGCATTACGCTGAGTGAAATTAGTCTGTTGCAAAAGAACAAATATTGTATGAGAGGAAACCCTGGTGGTGTAGTGGTTAAGTGCTACAGCTGCTAACCCAGAGGTCGGCAGTTCAAATCCACCAGGTGCTCCTTGGAAACTCTGTGAGGCAGTTCTACTCTGACTTGGCGGCAGTGGGTTTTAATGGTTAATGATGGTGAACATTTCCTCATGTATCTGATAACTAACCGAATGTCTTCTTTAGTGAAATGCCTATTCAAATTCTGTTCCGTTGGTCTATGTATCTGTTGTACTAGTACCAGGATGCTTTCACTACTGTGTTGGTATAATAGGTTCTAAAATCAGGCAGAGTGAGGCCTCCCATTTTGTTCTTCTTTTTTAGTAATGCTTTACTTATCCAGGGCATCTTTCCCTTCCATATGAAGTTGGTGATTTGTGTCTCCATTTCATTAAAAAATGTCATTGGAATTTGGATCGGAATTGCATTGTATCTATAGATTGCTTTTGGTGGAATTGACGTTTTTACCATGTTAAGTCTTCCTATCCATGAGCAAGGTATGTTTTTCCACTTATGTAGGTCTGTTTTGGTTTCTTGCAGTAGTGTCTTGCAGTTTTCTTTGTATAGGTCTTTTACATCTCTGGCAAGATTTATTCCTGAGTATTTTATCTTCTTGGGGGATACTGTAAATGGTATTGATTTGGTGATTTCCTCTTCGATGTTCATTTTGTTTGTGTAGAGGAATCCAACTGATTTTTGTGTTTATCTTTATCCTGATACTCTGCTGTACTCTTCTATTAGTTTCAGTAGTTTTCTTGAGGATTCTTTAGGATTTTCTCTATATAAGATCATGTCATCTGCAAATAGAGATACTTTTACTTCTTCCTTACCAATCTGGATAGCCTTTATTTTTTTATCTAGCCTAATTGCTCTGGCTAGGATCTCCAGCACAATGTTGAATAAGAGTGGTGATAAAGGGCATCCTTGTCTGGTTCCCGATCTCAAAGGGAATGCTTTCAGACTCTCTCCATTTAGGATGATGTTGGCTGTTGGTTTTGTATAAATACCCTCTATTATGCAGAAGAATTTTCCTTCTATTCCTGTTTTGCTGAGAGTTTTTATCCTGAATGGGTGTTGAACTTTGTCAAACCCCTTTTCTGCATCAATTGATAAGATCATGTGGTTCCTGTCTTTTGTTTTTCTAATGTTGAACTCATTCCTGCATACCTGGTATGAATCCCACTTGATCATGGTGATTTATTTTTTTGATACTTTGTTGAATTCTACTGGTTAGAATTTTGTTGAGGATTTTTGCATCTAAGTTCATGAGGAATATAAACCAAAAAAAAAAAAAGAATACCCATGTCCATCAAGTGGATTCCAACTCATAGTGACCCTATAGGACAGAGTAGAACTGCCCCATAGAGTTTCCAAGGAGCGCCTGGTGGATTCGAACTGCTGACCTTTTGGTTAGCAGGTGTAGCACTTACCCACTACGCCCCCAGGGTTTCTATGAGGATAAAAAGTAATTTTCTTTTTGGGGGGGTGTCTTTATCTGGTTTTGGTATCAGGGATATGCTGGCTTCATAGAATGAGTTTGGGAGTATTCTGTCCTTTCCTATGCTCTGAAATGCCTTTAGTAATAGTGGTGTTAACTCTTCTCTGAAAGTTTGGTAGAACTCTGCAGTGAAGCCGTCCAGACCAGGGCTTTTTTTTGTTGGGAGTTTTTGCTTACCTTTTCAACCTCTTCTTTTGTTATGGGTCTATTTAGTTGTTCTACCTCTGTTTGTGTTAGTTTAGGTAGGTAGTGTGTTTCTAGGAAATCATCCATTTCTTCTAGGTTTTCCAATTTGTTAGAGTACAATTTTTCTTAGTAATCTGATAAGGATTCTTTCAATTTCAGTTGGGTGTGTTGTAATATCACCCATCTCATTTCTTATTTAGGTTATTTGCTTCCTCTCCTGTTTTTCTTTTGTCATTTTGGCCAATGGTTTATCAATTTTGTTGATTTTTTCAAAGAATCAGCTTTTGTTCTTGTTAATTCTTTCAATTGTTTTTCTGTTTTCTATTTCATTTAGTTCTGCTCTAATTTTTATTATTTGTTTTCTTCCGGTGCCTGAGGGTTTCTTTTGTTGCTCTCTTTCTGTTTGTTCAAGTTGTAGGGATAATTCTTTGATTTTGGCCTTTTCTTCTTTTTGGATGTGTGCATTTATTGATATAAATTGACCTCTGAGCACTGCTTTCACTGTGTCCCAAAGGTTCTGATAGGAAGTGTTTTCATTCTCATTGGATTCTCTGAATTTCTTTATTCCATCCTTAACGTCTTCTATAATCCAGTTGTCTTTGAGTAGGGTATTGAACAGTTTCCAAGTGTTTGATTTCTTTTCCCTGCTTTTTCTATTATTGATTTCCACTTTTATGGCCTTATGTTCAGAGAAGATGCTTTGAAATCTGCTAAGGCTTTCTTTCTGACCTAATACGTGGTCTATTCTAGGGAATGTTCCATGTGCACTAGAAAAGAAAGTATACTGGGTTGCTGTTGGGTGGAGTGTTCTGTATATGTCTATGAGGTCAAGTTGGTTGATTGTGGCATTTAGATCTCCCATGTCTTTATTGAGCTTCTTTCTGAATGTTCTGTCCTTCACCGAAAGTGGTGTGTTGAAGTCTCCTACTATAATTGTGCAGCTGTCTATCTTACTCTTCAGTGTTGTTAGAGTTTGTTTTATGTATTTTTCAGCCTTGTCATTAGGTGCATAAAAATTTAATATGGTTATATCCTCCTGTATATTGTCCCTTTAATCATTAAATAGTGTCCTTTCTTATGCTTCATGGTGGGTTTAAGTTTAAAATCTATTTTGTTGGAAATGAATATTGCCACTGCTGCTCTTTTGTGATTGTTGTTTGCTTGATAATATTTTTTTTTTCCTGTCCTTTGAATTTTAGTTTGTTTTTGTCTCTAAGTCTAAGGTATGTCTCTTGTAGGCAGCATATAGATGGATTGCGTTTTTTTTTTTTTTATCCATTTGCCATCCTTTGTCTCTTTATCGGTGCATTTAGTCCAATTACATTCAGCATAATTATGGATAGGTATGAGTTTAGCAATGTGATTTTAATGTCTTTTTTTGTGTGTTGTTGAGAGTTACTCTTTCCCATTTAATTTTTTGTGCTGAGTAATTTGTATTTTGTCTTTTCTTCTTATTTGTTGTAGTTGATTTTGTTTCTACTGAGTCTCTCTTTTTTTCTTGTATTTTATTTTGATGAGTAGGATTGTTAGTCTCCTTTGTGGTTACCTTAATATTTACCCCTATTTTTCTAAGTTTAAACCTAACTTTTATTTCTTTATATCACCTTGATTTCCTCTCCATATGAAAGATCTATGACTACATTTCTTAGTCCCTCTCTATTGTTTTAATGTTGTCTTCTTTTACAGATGACCTCGCTTTTTCCCTGCTTTGAGTTTTTTTTTTTATCTTGATTTATTTTTGTGATTTCCCTACCTGGGTTGACATCCGATTGCTGTGCCCAGTGTTGTAGTCTTGGGTTGATAGCTGATATTACTGATTTTCTAACCAGAGAACTCCCTTTAGTATTTCTTGCAGGTTTGGATCGATTTTTACAAATTCCCTAAACTTCTGTTTATCTGGAAATGTCCTAATTTTGCCTTCATATTTTGTAGACAGTTTTGCTGGATATATGATTCTTGGCCGGCAATTTTTTTACTTCAATTTTTTATATAAGTCATCCCATTGCCTTCTTGCCTGCATGGTTTCTGCTGAGTAGTCCAAGTTTATTCTTATTGACTCTCCTTTGTAGGTGACTTTTCGTTTACTCCTACCTGCTCTTAAAATTCTCTCTTTATCTTTGGTTTTGGCAAGTTTGATTATAACATGCCTTGGTGACTTCCTTTTAACATCTACCTTAAGTGGCATTCGGTGAGCATCTTGGATAGATATCTTCTCATTTTTCATGATAGCAGGGAAATTTTCTGCCAACAAATCTTTAACAATTCTATGTATTTTCTGTTATCCCTCTCCGTTCTGGTACTCCAGTCACTCGTGGGTTATTTCTCTTGAAAAAATCCCACATGATTCTTAGGGTTTCTTCATTTTTAAAAATTCTTTTTCCTGATTTTTCTTCAAATTTATTGGTGCCAAGTCCTTTATCTTCAGTCTCACCAATTCTGTCTTCCACTTGCATAATTCTGCTTCTCTAACTTTCTATTGAATTGTCTAATTCTATAATTTTATTGTTAATCTCCTGAATTTCTGATTGTGATCTCTGTATGGATTCTTATAGCTTAATAACTTTTTCATTATGTTCTTGAATAACCTTTTTAATTTCTTCAACTGCTTTATCTCTGTGTTCCTTGACTTGTTCTGCATATTGCCTGATCTCCTTCCTGATGTCTTGAAGAGCTCTGTATATTAGTGTTTTGCATTCTGTATTCGATTATTCCAGGAATGCACCTTCATCCAGAAGATCCCTTGATTCTTTGTTTTGATAGCTTGTTGAAGTGATCATGGCCTGCTTCTTTATGTGATCTGATATTGACTGTTGTCTCTGTGCCATCTATAAGTTATTGTATTAGTTTATTTTATATGTGCTTGCTATGTCTTAGCTTCTTGCTTTGTTTTGTTTTGATCTGTCCATATAGGTTGTTTGAGTGAGCTATCTTGATTATTTTTGCCTTTGAAGCTGTAATGTCCTGTCACCAGATCGCTAGGGCTGTTACCAGGTAGATGAGCTTATGTGTCCATTCACTTTTCTTGTATCGATTCAGCTCGGGTTTCCAGGTAGTTGGTCATGAAGTGTGTGGTACAGGCTCTGTCCTACAGTCTTAGAGGGGCAGGGGTGATTGGTGTAGGTAAGTTACCTGGTTGCAGCAGGGGGTCACGCTCTCAACAAGGCAGGGGACAGACAACTGTCCCCCCAGTGATGAGAGGAAAGCATGTTCCTGTTCCCTAGAGCACACACTCTGGTGGGTTCTGCAAATGGACCTTCGACACCCAATGGTTTTGCTTGTAAGGACTGGGAGGTACCAGTTATCCTTGGACCCCTGTTGCAGATGGCTCGGTGACCTGAGTGGAGCCACCAGTCCTTAGGCCCCTGTTGTTGGTAGTTGGAGACCCTGATTAATAGGCAAAGTGGTTTCAAACGTCAAACACCCACCTCTCCATTGCACAGCTGAAACAGTTGCAGTCTGCCAACAAGGGCCTATTCTGCTGAAATAGGCCCACACAAGTTCATGCAGAGGGGAAAAGTATTCAAAGTCCACGGACCATTTATGCCTGGACAGGATCTGCTTCTGCCTTGAGCTCCCCAGGTTAGTGGAGCTGGCAGATTACCTTTTCCCCAATTGTGAATTTATTCCTTCTCCAAGGCCTGGAGAATGGCTCAATGCATGCAACAGGGCCTATCTCAGGCCCAGGCAAATCGATAGCCACTGAAGCTGGCTTCGGGGCTGGGCCATGGTAAAATATACACAAGTACTTAGGTTTTGCTGAGAGCACCATTCTTCTCTGGCTCTGGAGGTGTGAGTAGGCTGTGTGGCTGGCTTTTCTCCCTAAGGAAACTGAGACCAAATGCTGCTATCAGCCCACTACAGCCTGAGGATTCCTGGAGCTTCAGGTCCGGCAACTCCTCTCTGCTTCTGAACCATGTCTCTCTCCTCCTGCTGCTCAGTCCGTTTTCTAAGTTTGCCTTTGATGTTCAGGTCTTCGAGTTTGTCATAAGTGTAATTCTTTCATTTGTTTTTTTTTTTGGTCTTTGTCGTAAGAGAGTTCACTGCAAGTGTCTGACTACTGTGCCATCTTGGCCTCGCCTCCATTCCACACATGTTTTAGGTTATAAAATTTTTTTCATCAGAAGTTAAAGTATTTGCAAAGTGTGTAATCTCCTTCATACTATAAATTTGACATTTCATAATAAAATAATAAAATAGTTATATCACTCTTTTAAATGTATCTCATGGAATCCAAATATTATACCAATCTGATATCTATCATAATCCATTAAAAATACATGGACAAATTCTTCTTTAACATTGGGATTTATATGGTTACTTTTTCTTCTTCTTTTAATTGTCTGTGTTTTTTTTTTTTATGCTTTAGATGAAAGTTTACAGAGCAAATTAGTTTCTTATTAAACTATTAGTACACATATTGTTTTGTGACATTCACTGCCAACCCAGCAACGTGTCAACACTCTCCCCTTCTCGACCTTGGATTCTCCATTTCCATTCATCCAGCTCCTATCCCCTCCTGCCTCCCTGTCCTTGCCCTTGGGTTGGTGTGCCCATTTAGTTTCATATACCTGGTTGAACTATGTGTATTATTGTTTGTTTCAAGGGCCTGTCTAATCTTTGGCTGAAGGGTGAGCCTCAGGAGCGACCTCAGCACTGAGCTAAAGTGGTGTCCGGGGACCATTCTCTTGAGTTTCTCCAGTCTCTGTCAGACCAATAAATCTGATCTTTTTCTGTGAGTTGGAATTTTGTTCTACATTTTTCTCCAGCTCTGTTTGGAACCTTCTGTTGTGATCCCTGTCAGAGCAGTTGGTGGTGGTAGCCAGGTACCATCTAGTTGTGCTGGACTTATGTTTTCTTCTTGAACTCATTTTTATCATACTTCCCCAACATAAGTTCATCCTAAAGTAATATATTTTAATGTTTGAAAACCTGATAGATGATCTTATCATATTTCTCTGCCACAAAAAATATATAAAAAATGAACCTAAAATTCTATTTTTTTTCTATGATCGTAGTGCTTTCATGTTAAAAAATGTTTCTCTGGATTGAGTTACCATTACAATTATTTTTCAGTACCAGTTTATCAAAACAACATAAATATATTATGATTTGATAAATAATCATTAACATAAAGACATTTTAGAAATTCATGTGGAGATAGCTGTGAATCCTCTGATTGTAACCTCTTTGCCACCTGCAGGGCTAATAATGATAACAATAATAGCTAATGTGTATTGAGCATTCGTTACGTGCCAGGCACTATCTACCAAGTGGTTTTGTGTTAGGTCTTTTATTTTTCATGGCAACCCTATAATGTGGCAACTCTTACTACCCACATTTTATGTGTGTCTGTGGATGGATGACTATTCCTCATCACTGGAGAAGATGGGATCTTCAGCATCAATTCTACTCTGTTTTTTTTTAATTTTAATGGTGTAAGCTCTGAGAAACCTTTATTCCCATAAGTAAGTAATGGGAATGGAAGAAGTTTTACTGTGGCAATATTACTCAATTTTTAATATTTCTTTTAAGTTATGTGCCTAAAATGTAGCATTTTTTATTTTAATGATCTCAAGTGACAGCTTGATTAGGTGCTCCTCCAATTTTGTTGAACGCTTGGAACTAGAAACCACCTAACTTCCAAACATATTTGTTACTCAGTCATTAGAGTCATTAGAGCCATTTCATTTCTGGAAAGTTTCCTAAAAAGGCTTCACCAAAAATTAGTGAATGGGTATTTGTTACCCCTATTTTTCATTTAGAGGCATCTTAATATACTCAGGAAGTTGGGAAAAATTGTTAATATCATTTCACCTTTGCAAATACAATATCTGATTTCATCACACAATTTATTATTTGTAAAATGCTTGGATCTTTAAGTTTAGTTTACTGAGTCTATGAAAAATGTCCAACATGTAAAATCATGGGCCATGTTAGTCTTTTGTCAAGCCAATGAGCCAAAACAGATTTACTTTGTTTCAGAAAAAAGTCTGACTTCATTTTTAAATCAAGTATATGAATTACTATCCATCCCAACAATTATCATCTTCTTTCCTAATTCTAATATTAGGATAAATATTTAGATAAGGTTTTACGAGGAGTTTGTTACTGAAAGAAATAAGTGACTATGATTTTGTCTTACTGAGGTTCTGTTGTTTTGCTCTCAGACAAATCTATCTTCAGGGACAATGTATTTTGTGGTAACATGTAGAGGATAGAAGAGATGAGCTCGTTAAGCAAAAATAGTCGTCACTTTGGCTGCCCCCTCTACCATAATCTAAAATTGAAACACCCCAATGAAGTTTTCTAACATTGCTTCATTCTTAAAAAACTAATTAAAGAAAGAGAAAAAAGGTGAAGTTTTCTATGAGTTTATGGTGTCTTGATTAAAGATGGCTTTATCAATGCAGATATTTTGAATTCTTCTATGTTTTCACCCTGCAGTTTCTACCCTCAGGGCAATACAGTATAGTAAGTTTTGGGGTGGATGAGGGGCATGGCTTTCTTTTGTAATTGGGAGAATGCAGTTATGAAAGGTGAGGGGAGGTGAGGAAAGAGGACTGACATGATATCTTGACCAAGGTGTATTCTCAGGCATGTCAAGGTTAGGAAAGGTTATCTATGGAAGTTGAGGATCTGGAAATTGATTTCTTGAAAACTATTTATACTCATTTAACTCGAGTGGGAATCGACTCGACAGCACTGGGTTTTTGGGTGGGGATCTCTTGAAAAGTCTTATAGAGTATCCCTAAGGGTTTTTTTTTTAAGGGTAGGTGGGCCACATTTGAAAATGGCTACCTTGGTTATAGTTTTGGAGAAGATGAATCCTCTGAATTAAACATCAGGGAAACCCCACAGAAGAAAGGCCCTCAAACTGGGGCTTATGAATGGGCTCCAGTGTGGTGCAGAGCTCTCTGAAACTGTTGTGTATTTATACATTTTGGAGGCAGAATTTCCACAGCTTTCATCACATTCTCAAAAAAAAAAAAAAAAAAGACTATTACTAGAAAATGTTAAGATTCCATATTATGGAGAGAATGTGAGAACAACACCCTCAATAATGCCTTTACAGTGAATGTAACAATGATCTGGATAGGATTGCCCCTTAAACTAGCCTTCAATGCAATAGTTACAGTTACTGAGTACTTACCACGTGAAAAGTATTAGATGAAGATATTTATTTACATGCATAGGTGTCATTATCCCTCTTTTACTGGGCATATGTTGTGGTTGATTTTAAAAAAAGAAAACCTCACTAAGGTTCTAAATCATTTTCTTTGTAATAGTTTCTCCCCAAAGCTACTTAAAAACCCATTGTCGAGTTGACTCCCACTCATAGTGACTTTGTACGACAGAGTAGAACTGCCCCATAGGATTTCCAAGGAGTGGCTGGATTTGAACTTTGGACCTTTTGGTTAGCAGCCAAACACTTAACCACTGTACCATCAGGCCCTTAGAGATCAAAAACAAGAAGGTACAAGCCAGTATTTTTTAAGCATTTGTTTTCTTTCCCCCCACCCTCCTAAATTTGCCCAGAGAACATTCATAGGAATAGGAAGATCTTTCCTTTTAATTCTTGCCTCAGAGGAGCCCACACTGGAAGATGTAGCAATTCTGAAGCAGCTCTGGGGATTCTCAGGTAGATAAGAGGACACAAAGAGATGGATTTGGAATTCTTCATGATATTCCAGAGTGGAAGATGGTCTGGGAGGCTGCTGTATTTAGGATTTTTTTTCAAGCTTTCACCAAAACAAGTATGAAGTGTTTGTCAGGAATCTAGACTTTGGCTGAAATTCCCTAATCCAAGGTGGAGGGGCCTGTCCTTTTCCATTTGTTTCTGTGTCTCCCCGCTTCTCGAATCATTTTTTTCAGTATTTTGGGCCATCTTCTTGACAGGTGTATTTTATTTAGTATAAAAAATTTTTTTTTTCAGTAGATATCCTTAACCCACAACTTTCAGCTAACACGTTTTGCTCTCATTTTCTTAGGCAGTTTTCAGAGTCAAACTTAGACTATATGTGTTTAAAGTAATAACACAATAAAAAACAAAAAAAAAACCTCAAGCCAAAAAACAAAACTAAACTCTGATTTTTTTCTTTATAATATTCACTCACGAAAGCCTACACTCATAAACAATATTTCTAGAGCAATTCTGTCTTAGTTTCTTAGTGCTGCTATAATAGAAATTTCACAAGTGGGTGGGCTTAACCAACAGAAATCTATTTTTTCACAGTTGAGGAGGCTAGAAGTCCAAATTAGGGACGTCAGCTCTAGGTGAAGGCTCTCTGTCGGCTCTGGGGATCTTTGTCTCAGCTTTTCTAGCTGCCCATCTTTGGAGTTCCTGGGCTTGTAAACTGGTCAGCTTCTGTTGTCCTCAGATTGATCTTCCCCCTGTGACTACCTTCTTCTGTGCCTATTCTGTTCTTTTATATCTCAAAAGTGATTGGTTTAAGACACACCCTACACTGATATGGCTCATTAACATAACAAAGAAAACCCTATTCCTAAATGGGATTTTATCTGCAGGTGTTTTTTTATATTGTTGTGTGCCTTTGAATAGATTCTCACTCATAGTGATCCTATAAATATGACAGTGTAGAACCACCCCATAGGAAACCCTGACGGGGTAGTGGTTGAGAGCTACAGCTGCTAACCAGAAGGTGAGCAGTTTGAATCCACCAGGCATTCCTTGGAAACCCTATGGGGCAGTTCTACTCTATCCTATAGGGTCACTATGAGTCGGAATTGACTGGAGGGCAATGGGTAATCTTTATGGAAAAGCTGTCAGGTCTTTTCTCTCAAAGAGCCACTGGTGGGTTCGAATCATCGAACTTTTGGTTAGCAGCCTAGGGCTTAACCATTGTGCCACCAGGGCTCTCCTTATCAACATGTATAAACAACACAAACCAAACCCTTTGCATTTGAGTCAATTCTGACTCACAGTGACCCTATAGGACACAGTAGAACTGCCCCATAGAATTTCTAAGAAGCAGCTGGTGGATTGGAACTGCTGAACTTTTGGTTAGCAGCTGAGCTCTTAACCACCATGCTACCAGGATTTACAACACATATTTTGTGTTGGTGGGGGACACAATTTAATTCATAGCAACTTCTAAACTAAGATGGAGTCATGACAAAGTGTTGTGGTTTAAAAAAAAAGACAAGGAAGATGGGGTGAGGGAGGGGAGGAAACTTCAATTCATTGAGAAATTTTCACTTTGGGTTATGCTTCAAGACACTCTGAATTTAGTGACCATATTCCTAATCACTGCAGTATACTGTTAAACTGATAGCACCACCCCAAAGTAAAATTATGCGGAGTCTCTATGAGTTGGAATCAACTCTGCAGCACCCAACAACAATAAGACAGCCAAGGGCCTCGTGTGGCACAAATGGTTTGCCCTCAACTACTAACATACAGGTTTGAACCTATCCAGTGGTGCCACAAAAGAAAGGTCAGGTCATCTGCTCTCATAAAGATTACAGCCAAGAAAACTCCATGTAACACATGGGGTCATCATGAGTCCACATATGTATATATGGCAGCTGCCTCCACAGAGATGGCTGAGGCAGCACCTTTAGGCAGGACAAGATTCTTATTAACAACCACAACAATTTGGCGAGGCTTTAAAACACAGACAAGTGAGCTCTCAGATGGTCAAAGTTCTCCACCCTCATCATGTCCATAATTTTTTCCTCCTTGAAAAACTTTAGAGCAGCTATATTGGTATATTGGCTTTGGCCATAAAACTATTACAGTAAAGGACATAGGGAATTTGTAACTTTAAGAAATATAATTTCCTGGTGAGCATATTAAGTTAAACTGATTGTAAAATAGAAATAAATGGATTTATGGAATTTTTGATTACGAACCAGTTTAATGTTGGGTGATAGTGAATAAAAATAATGACTTTAACTTTAGAAGACTTGGTCTCTGGCCCTATTTTGAGAAGTAATGTGATGGGCAAAGTTGATTTTCTATTAAAGGCAATCTTGTTATTAAAGTGTTTGATTGGAAGTACACCATCTACATATAAGAGAATGTTTATCTTTCTCTTCTTCATACTGGGATCATGAATCCAGATCACTGAAATATGTTATCAAAGACCAGGGTAAAAATATAAAAGTGGGAGAGAGCATTGCAGATTCCTATTTTGCCCCAAAGTAAATCATTAGCCCACTCATCAGAAAACCACTTTTTATTTTTCAGACTCTAATTGTTAAGCCGTTGTTAGCTGCTCTTAAGTCAGCCCCTGACTCATGGTGCTGTTAAGTGTTACAGAGTAGAGCTGATCCTTAGGGTTTTCTTGGCGGTAACCATTAGGGAAGCAGATTGCCAGGTCTTTATTCTGTGGTGCCACTGAGTGTGTTTGAACTGCCAACCTTTCTGTTAGCAACTGATTGCAAACTGCTTGCGCCACCCAGACTCCTTTATTGTTGAGCTAGTACAAATATATACTAAAGAACCTAAACCCGGTGCCGTATGAGTCGGAATCGACTTGAAGGCACTGGGTTTAGGTTTTTTAGTACAAATATATACAGCATCAAAAAACAAAATAAAAGAGAAAACAACAACTATAAAAGGATTTCTACTTGAGTTCAAGCAGCTTGACCAATGATTCATTCTACTCTTAGTCAAAGACCAAGAAAGATAAATAAAATCCAAGAAAATTATTGTATTATCATGGCAATGACTGTAATGTTTACCAAATGTTTCATTCAGTCTCTTATATTTCCCAGCCTTCTTGTAGTTAGTTTTAGGCAGTAAAATGGGAGCAAAAGTGATATGTGTCATCTTCAGTCTGAGGCAATAAAAAGATGATGTATAATTTTCTAGTCTTTTTTTTCTCCTGATTGAGGAAACTTCTACCAGTTGGTGGGGCCTTAGCCAGCCTGGGTCCCTGAATGACTGTGTGGAGCAGAGACTCCTGCTGACATGTGATGGACATGTAGTATAAGCAAGAAACAAATTTTTATTATGTTTAGCCACTGAGTTTTCAGGATTAACTTGTTATCACGGAATAACCCAATCTATCTCAACTAATATATTTTTATAATAGATTTTTCAACAAGATACAGTGAGACCTATGAGAGCCAGAACTCGATGGGTCTCTAAGTTTTCCACAGTCTTACCACTCTTCTGTCGCCCCTTTTAGTGGAAAATATTTGTATTTTTCTTCTCTAACAGGTTTTCACCTTACGCAGGTTCCGGCTTTCACAGGTTTTACTGTGATAGGAGAATATAATAATGTCAATAAGAAACGGTTTTATCTAAACAGTTCCTATACCTCATGGTGAGCATTGGTTTCCAAATCCCAGCATTAGTTTAAAAACCACAGAACTGGAATACACTTTAGACAGAAGATGTAGTCAATTAGTACATTAAATAATTTTCCTCTGAATAATGGAGTTAAAGTTTAATTGGGGTCTAACTTGACAGGTAGAAATATTGAAGGTGAACAAATTAGCATGCATTCAAAACAGTGCTTAAGGCTTAAACAATTATCCCACCCAAAACCCAGTGCCGTAGAGTTAGAAAATCCTGTACCATTCTTTTATTCATTTAGGCTGAGTTTTTAAAGTCAATGTATAATATATGAGAATAATACAGACAGCATTCTAGGATGTGGATGCCAGGGAATGACACTGGTTTGTAAAGCCAGGAAAGTTAAACCTCCAAGATCAAGGCAAGATAACAAAACAGTTAAGAGCACAGCCTTTGGATATACTGGTCTGGGTTTAAATGTTGGCTCTACCACTTTCTAGTTGTCTTACCTTTTCACTCATTTGTAAAACGGAGAAAATAAATGTCCATCTTTCAGGGTTGTTATAAAAACTCATTAAAGTAATGTAATGTATATTAACTGCTTAGTCTGGTTTCTGGCCCTCAGAACTTGTTTATAACTATGGTGATAACCATGAGGATTTATCAATCAAGATCTGAGATTCCTCACCTTAACTCACAAAATTCATACTTTAAATAACTTGGCTCTACAATTTTTCCTCATTATAAGATCTGATAGTCAAACTCGGGTCTTGTTGTAATCCAAGGTTTTTTTTTTTTTAATCTCTTTGCTCTTCTCTTTCTTTTTTAAAGAGAAAAATTTAAAGAGAACTTTAAATAAGAATTAAGAGAATTTAAGAGATTACACAATCTCCTTGGGGAATCTCTGTAGGGGATAAGAAGCCAGTAGCATCTTCCAACTTCATTTAAGATGTTTAATTAGTAACTATGGGGTTTTTGGCTCCTGCAATCCTTATCAAACCACTTCTGGGAGAGATTCCAGTTTACGTGGTCAGCAGTTCATGAATAGAAAGTGAGAGGAGCAACTTTGCCATTGAAGCACCAGTGCTGGATTTTATAAGTCATTGTTCATCAAGAAAAAAAAAGAAGCTACCTACAAAACTGGCAAGATTAATGGTCCCTTTACCCTTCCCAGGGTCTTAATATTTGCCATCCAGTCCCAGGTGTAAATGGGTTCTGGGTAAACTATGTCAGTGAATCAAAAAAAGGGGAAAATACTCACTTTAGTCTAAATATTCAGTTGAGACTGAATTTCTTGAGAGAAAAAAGAAATAAACATAATATCATTTGTAACTATATCCAAGGTAGAAATACAGCTAGAGTTTTTCTTGGGTTTGTCTTATTTGCTACCTTTCAGCATAACCAGATTCTGTGCATAAATGCATTCATTGAGAATTTTTCCTTTAAGATAAATATGTCTCTATATTAAAGTCTGGTTCACCTGCACAAATTCTTTGTGGCTTCTCTCTGGCAAACTTTTACTTAAAGTAAGTCTCCACAGGAAATTATCACCAATCTTTTGCAAGCTATTTAGAGTAAATAAAAGATAAAAAGCATAAAAAGGATGCTGTATGTCCAAAAATCAGAGTGGGCCTTTATTAGGGAAAGAGGTAAAGAGGTAGGCCAAAAATCCATTGCCTTCAAGTTGATTCTGACTCATAGTGACCCTATAGGACAGAGTAGAACTGCCCCATAGGGTTTCCAAGGCTCTAATCTTTACGGAAGCAGACTACCACATCTTTCTCCCGTGGAGCAGATGGTGGGTTCGAACTACAGGTCTTTCGGTTAGCAGCCAAGTGCTTAGCTACTACGTTACCAGGGCTTGTGAACAATATAATTGTGGTTAATTCATTTTTATTTATGATAGATTTATTTTCCTTGAATCTGAAGAAGTAAAAACTCTAAATTTTGAATTTTTTTTTTTACCAGTTTCTCAGCTAAATTTTGTTCTCTCTAAATTTTGCTTCACATTTTGTCTCCTCTCTTTCTTCAGAGGATTATTACAACTTGCAATTACATATTTATTTGTGTTTGTTTAGTATTTATCACTTCAACTCAACCTTAAGCACTCTGAAACAGGGATCGTATGTTTTGTTCACATACACATTCTTGTTTACCTACCACCAGTGTCTGGGAGCAAGTATCTGGTATATGGTAGATGTTCAATAAAAGTGATTGAATAAAGAGTAATATTGTAAGTTTTAATTCCTTTAAAGTCCTACGTCTTAAAATTTACAAGACAGTCAACATATTAGAATTCTCATCTTTAGTTTACCAATTGGCCATATTACAATAAAGAAATCCTAGATGTCAAGAACTAGACTCAAGAGAATTTAGTAGCTTAAATAAATAAAAACAAAAACTCCACAACTCTTTATCCTCTTATGTCACCTAGAACATAGGCACTACTGGCTGCACTGGCCATAGGAAATCAATCTGGCGGAAAATCTGACTCAAGCTGAACAAATTTTAGCCATGTTCCCTCGCCATATTTTATTGGTGTATTACTTTCCTATTGGTACTGTGACAAATTGCCACAAACTCAGAGACTTAAGACAAAAAAAATTATCTTACTGTTCTGGAGATCAGAAGTCTCAAATCAGTTTCTCTCAACTAAAATCAAGGTGTCAGCAGACCTGTGTTCTTTCTGAAAGTTCCAGAGGAGAATCCATGTCTTTCCTTTTCCAGCTTCTAGAGGCTGTCTACATTCCTAGGTTTTTCACTTCTTCCTCCATCTTCAAAGCCAACAGTGTGGGATCTTCTCTGCTTTTTGACATCTGCTTCCATGCTTACACCTTCTCCCTCTCTCCTTGCTCTCTCTCATCCTCCTGCCTCCCTCTTATAAAAACTCTTGTGATTATTTTGGGCCCACATGGATAATCCAGAATAATGTCCCCATGTCAAGATCCTTAACTTAATCACGTCTGCAAAGTTCCTTTTACCATGTAAGGAAACATTCACAGGCTCAGGGGATTAGAACATGGACGTCTTTGGGGACACATTATTCAGTCTACCAGAATTTATTTAGGGGTAAAAGTATGATATTTTGCCCTGAAACTTGAAAAGTGCTCCATGATGATGGAGGCTCTGAGATAAGAAGGTTAGGATCCAACAGCACTCATATTTTTTTGAGGTGTGAAGGAGGCTGATATGAGAGAAAAAGAATGGAGTCCCCTGGAATAGAGGGGCTAAGATGAAAAATCCAAAAAAAAAGAAAAAGAAAATACCCCATGCCATTGAGTTGATTCCAACTCATAGCAACCCTTTAGGACAGAGTAGAACTGCCCCATAGGGTTTTCAAGGAGCATTTGGGGGATTTGAACTTCCAACCTTTTGGTTAGCAACTGAACTCTTAACCACTGTGCCACCAGGGCTCCAAGATGAAAAACAGGGGTGCCTAAAGCCCCAGATGTACTTTTGCCTCACATGGTTTGTTTAAATGAGACACCTCAGTCTCTTTAAAAAATTTTCTCCCTTTTGCCTATACTAATTTGAGATGGGTTTCTAACATTGACAACTAAATAAGACCCAACTAATACAGCCAGCACCCAGTTAAGCTCTTGTTACAAGTGGGGCAGCTTGCTCCAGTTTTCTAAACCACGGTCCTAGAGATCAAATTTGTACATATCTGACAAGTTCATAGACAAGGCAGGCTTCCTGGGCTATGGCCCTGGGTCAGGGTTACCAGTGACTCAGATAAAGCAGAAAAATCTTGAAGATCAAGCACTGGGGAGAATACAGTTGACAAAGCGGTGAGGTAACTGAGAGTCAAGAAATCCTAGAAAAAGTCTGAGGCTTCTGCTAGTCAGGTTTCATAATACTGGGGTAGGCCATCATGGAGAGAATGCTTCCTTTAATAGGAGCCAATGGGAGATATGTACAATTTTTTCCTCTCTTTCCTCTGGAAAATTCTTACTCAACTGTCACAATCCAACTCAAAACTCTTCTCCCCTGTGAAGCCTTCCCTAAATGTCTCCTTCACCCCCTTTCTTCTTCCCTATCATTTTCCACTCTTTCAGAACTAATTGTTCTGTTCTGTGTGTTCCCGTAGTACTTTGAGCATTCTTCTACTGATGTCTTTAAACAAGTTATGCTATATTTGGTTGTTTTTCTTCTGATATCCCTAACTACCTTCCTTAAATATGAGTTCCTAAAGAATATGACATGCTTCAATTATCCTTCTCATATCCAATAAACCTCTATTGAGTACCTACTAGATTCGGGGGCTAAGTAAAGAATATGCAATAAAAGACAGTCTTTGACCCAAAGGAGCTAAAAGCCCAATGGGAGGAGGAGCAGTAAATCCTCACATATGGTACAGTGTGTAATGAGAACCATGGCAGTGAGATAAACAGCACCTAGGGAACACTCATGGGAATGCTTCGCTCAGCAGGATTGGGCAGGTCAGGGATAGTTCCTAGAGAGATGACTCTTTAGCTGAATCTTAAAGGATAGCAGGGGTAGTCAAGGTAAAGGACTTTCCAGGCGAAGGCATAGAGACATGAAAGAACACTGTAGATTCAGTGCACCCCAGCAGTATATTATTAGAATAAAAATTTTATGTAGGGGAGTGATGAGAGATGAGCTTTAGGGAACTTGACAAGGGCAAAATTGAAAAGGCCTTAAGGGTCACGATAGGGAGTTAAGATTCTGTTTCCAAATGCAATTGCGCAATGACTGGCATAGAATATTGACCATCACTTTGCTGATGATTCTGAGGCACGGACTGCTCACAATCAATAAAGCAATCAAAAGGCACGGTCACAGAATTGACGTTTGGCATCGAGACTGTCACCTTGACATCTTTGCTTCAAGAGAGAAAAATCAGTGTAGAAAGACTAAGTTTTATCCATTTTTTTTATAATAAAAAATCCAAGTCATGCCCAAGACTATGGCTCCTGGACACCCTGCTAACTCAGAACTGAAGCCACTCCTGAAGTCCACCTTTCAGCCAAGGATTAGACAGGCTGATGAAACAAACAATAACACACTTGAGGAACGTTCTTCTTAGTTCAATCAAGTATATGAGACCAAATGGGTAGCACCTGCCCAAAAGCAAAGATGAGAAGGCAGGAAGGGACAGGAAAACTGGATGACTAGACAGAGAGAACCCGGGGTGGAAATGGGGAGAGTGCTGACACATTGTGGGGATTGCAATCAATGTCACAAAAAAATTCACATATAAATTTTTGAATGAGAAACTAATGTGTGCTGTAAACTTTCACCTAAAGCACAACCAAAATTCAAGACATGAAAATGACTGCACAGCTGTATATGAAAGGAAGAAGATGAGTAAAATTGGAGGGCTTAGAAACATGTGCACTTAACACTTACTCAGGGCTCCTTTATATTCCTAGTATAAAACAAAAAACCGGTTGCCATCAAGTTGATTCTGACTCAAAATGACCCTGTAGGACAGGGTAGAACTGCCCCATAGAGTTTTCAAGGAGTGGCTGGTGGATTTGAACTGCCAGCCTTTTGGTTAGCAGCCAAACTCTTAACCATTGCCACCAGGGCTATATTCCCAGTATACTAATTGGTAACAGCAGGGTTCTTAACCTGGGATCTATTGATGAGATTCTTGGAATATTTTGAAATTTTAGGTAAATTTCGAGCATATGTGCATTTGTTAATTTTCCTGGGGAGTGAGGTTTTGGATTTTTATCAGATTTGAAAAAGGCCTTTCCCCACAAAATGTTAAGAATCACTGGCCTCTAGCATAGGCAACTAGAACAAAAGGACATGAGGCAACATTGTTTAGACATTGCATTGTGGATTATGGTGCTAATGAGAATTTCTGTTTTGGGAATGTAGGTCTAGGGGTTAGGTCAACACCAGATGCTTTAATAAACAATCCCCCTTTCTTTCTTTCTTACTTCCAGATCAATGTAGTCAGTAGTGGGAGGTGAGGGGGCCTGTGTGTGAGAAAGTCTTCTGTACACAGTCCTTTAAAAATCAGTCTTGTTCCATGCTGTGGCTCTGCCATCTTCAGCATGTGTCCCCAAAGGTACCCTGACATCACCCAGGAAGCACACAAGGGAAAAGATACAGCACATAGAGAATTAATTGCCTTCATGAGGAAGTGACACACAGTGCTTCCAAGCGGTTCATTCCAGAGTAAGCCCCTGCTGAGTATTTGAATTTCTAACAGGTTCCCAGGGGATGTTAATGCTGCCTGTTAGGGACCAATTCTGAGAATCACTAGCAGAGCCCAAAACCCAAACCAAACCCACTGCTGTCCAGTTGATTCCAACTAATAACAACCCTATAGGACAGAGTAGAACTGCCCTATAGGGTTTCCAAAGTTATAAATCTTTACGAAGCAGACTGCCACATCCTTCTGCTGGGCAGCTGGTGGTTTCAAACCACTGACCTTTTGGTTAGCAGCCCAGTGCTTTAAACATGGTGCCACCAGGGCTTCTACTAGTAGAGCAGTGGTTCTCAAAATTTATTATATGTAGGAATCACATGGGGATCTAGTTAAAATGTAGATTCTGATTCAGTATATCTGGATTACAGTATCTGGAGTACAAATTCTCAGCAGGAATTCGAACCAGGATGAGCTAGTTTGAAGCCCTGGTATTACATCCTTCTCACATTCCATTGGCAAGAACTGATCATTCAGTCACATTTCTAGATGCCATGGAACTGGGAAGTGTAGTTTATTTGGGTGTATATAGGGTTGCCATGAGTCGGAATCCACTCAACGGCAGGAGTTTTTTGGTTTATGTGAAGAAGTGTGTTTGGTAAGTATCTAGCCAGTCTCTGCAATGGAGAGTTTTAAAAACTGATTTGATTCTTACCTGTTGGACATGGTTTTGGTCTAGTAATAAATTAAAAGTAGAGATTGAACAAGATATCCTTTCTCAAAGACCTTCCTGTGATTGTGTGTAAGAGGTTTAAGAAAATGAACGTTTTGTTTGAAAAATGTTTTAGGTCAGGCACACAACCTAAAGAATTCTGTGATTCATTAATACTCTCAAAAACGATCACCCCCCCAATGACCCATATAGAATGTAAACTAAGAGGTCTATGATTTGAACATGAACAAAAAGGTTTTTTCCTTATACTCCTTTATACTCTGAAGATAGTTAACTATTTTTCAAGGCCTAGTATACTTTATGGTCAAATAAAATCCACTTTCTGCTTTCATTCTGATAAGCTCTCTTCTAAAGCATTAGTCCAGGAGCTCGTTAATTCAAACTGCAGAACCAGTTAATCCCAGAGGGGAACACAGCGATCTAGTTATGTAAATCATCTAAAAACTAGAGCATATTAAAATGTGTTACTTTTGAAAGACGTTTTGAAGTGACTACTTTAATCATATAAAATTTTGCCAATTAAACACCCAATTTAAATGCCAACTCAACTAACTGGATTTTGAGTTACATTTAATTTTAATTGTTTCTATTCTCTAAAAATATAAGTAAGAGCTTTTAAATTTTAATTTCATGCTTTCCACACCAGTTACTCTCCCACACTGTCAGCTCCAACAGTTGCAATAGCAGAAATAAGTGCTTGCTGAGGGTACAGCTTCCCAGTTTTAAGCTTTTTTACTCATCTGTTGAACTGTTTAGATTAAATTCTGCCCTTTAATGTACCTTACCAGTCTAACAAAAGTCAAGCAGACAGTAGAGCCTGTATGAACATAATCATAGTCAATTTTTGGCTTTATTTCCTATGTCTTTCCCATTTAAAAGAGTCTTGCTTCTTCCACTTGTTCTTCAATCAGCTTTCTGGTTCTGTCTTCATTTGTTTGTTTAAAAAATGTATTGAAAATTGACTACTTAGCTGAGTTACCTTGGGCAAGTTACTGTACATTGTACAGCCTCAGCTTCTTTTATCTGTGAAATAAGAGTAATGCCGTGGGCTTGTTGAGAAGACCTCAAGTGAGATGATAAATAGGAAAGTGCTTTGAAATCTGCAAAGAGCTATGGAAATACAAGCTACTATTATCAATACAGGGAATAAGTATTACAAGTCTGCAATTCCAAATGGATGGAACAATAAGTTCAATAGAGTTTGGAGAAGAAAGCGTGACTCAGAGAAGCTTATTGAGGGTGAGACTGAGAATGGAAGGAGGTCTTGTGCTGGGTTATGGTGGAAGAGGAGGTTTCAAATGTGTGAAGAGGAAAGGTGAGGGCACTTTGGACAGACAGAAGATCCATCCTGAACAAAGTGAAGGTAGGCTTGAACAAACAAATGAAGCTGACTAGCTTAGAGGAAGTTGATAACCTGGGCATATTGAGAGATGCGCCTCAATCAACTTAAAAAGTAGATTAGGACAAGTGGAGGTGGCTTTTCATTTATAAGCACCATGAATTAGTTTTTGATTAGGACATGGTGGGATGGGGTTGGTATTTTCAGAGGACTGTACTGGTAAGAAAGGAAAAAAAAAACAAAAAACAAAAAACCCCAGAGGCACTAAGAGCATTTAAAGGGCTGCCATACCAGTCCTGGTGAGAAGAAATAAAAGCCTGAGTTACATAACAGTAGTGGGGTAAGGAAGGAAGAAAAGTACATGAAAGAAATGGAAAACCACTACTGTATCATTATGCTAAGGAGCCCTGTTGGCACAACGGTTAAGCACTGGGCTGCTAACCAAAAGGTCAACAACCAATTCAATGGCTCCAAGGGAGAAAAGACCTGACAATCTGCTCCCATAAAGATTACCCATTGCTGTCAAGTCAAATTCCAACTCATAATGGCTCTATGAGCATCTGTTGGGTTCAGACTGTCAACCTTTTGGTTAGCAGCCGAGCTCTTAACCACTGTGCCTCAGGGCTCCTTCCCATAGAAATTACAGCCAAGGAAACCCTATAGGGCAGTTCTCATATGGTATTTAATTCCTTTGATAGTAGTTGAAAATAGGCTTGACGGTACCTAACAACAACAACACCATTGCACTGCTGCTGCCATCACCAACACCAAAATACCCATGGTGTTGTTTGAGAGCAGCAAGGACTTGGTGGGATCGATAAGGGGGGCAGTCAAGAATGACTGCAAGCTTCTGTGTTTTGGTGACTAGGAAAATCACACCATCAACAGACATCATGTACTTTTGTGTATGGGGTCAACTTCAGTGTTAGATATATTGAGTTTGAGGTGTAAGCTGGAGACAAATGAAAAGCTCAAGACTTCATCTCTTGCCACCCTTTGCTCTGAATTTGATATTTTTGTAATATTGAACAGTTTATGGTCTGTTGCGCACACCAGATTATCACACTTCCATGCTTTTTCTCCTCCTGTTACCTCTGATTAGAATGCCCTTCCCACCTTTCTTTTCAAAAGTCAGGTTTAACCCGACCCGTTGCCATCGAGTCGATTCCAACTCACAGCGACCCTATAGGACAGAGTAGAACTGCCCCCATAAAGTTCCAAGGAGCGCCTGGTGGGTTCAAGCTGCTGACCTCTTGGATAACAGCCGTAGCACTTAACTACTACGCCACCAGGGTTTCCAAAGTCAGGTTTATGGAGGTATAATTTATGTTCAGTTTTGGATCCACAATCAAAACCCACGGAAGCAACAATCAAGAAATCAAGGGACACATTGCATTGGGTAAATCTGCTGCAAAGGACCTCTTTGAAGTGTTGGAAAGCAAAGATGTCACCTTGTAGACTAAGATGCACCTGACAAAGCCATGGTATTTTCAATCACATCATATGCATGTGAAAGCTGGACAATGAATAAGGAAAACTGAAGAAGAATTGACACCTCTGAATTGAGGGGTTGGCAAAGAATATTGAATATACCAAAAGAATGAACAAATCTGTCTTGGAAGAAGTGCAACCAGAATGCTCCTTAGAGGCAAGGATGGCGAGACTGCGTCTTACATACTTTGGACATGTTGTCAGGAGGGATCAGTCCCTGGAGAAGGACATCATGCTTGGCAGAGTATAGGGTCAGTGGAAAAGAGGAAGACCCTCAATGAGGTGGATTGACACAGTGGCTGCAACAATGAGCCCAAGCATAACAACAATTGTAAGGATGGCTCAGGACCAGGCAGTGTTTCATTCTGTTGTGCATAGGGTCGCAATGAGTCAGAACCGACTCGACGGCACCTAACAACAACAACAAGATTCATCCTTTTAATGTGTATAGTTTAATGAGTTTTGACAAAATATAGTCATGTAGCCACCACCAACTCAACATACAGAAAAGTTGCTTTGTATTTCCTTTGTCATCAATTCCTTCACCTCATCCCATACGTTCAGATAATAATAGCATTGTCTCAATTATCTAAAGTCTAGGAACCTGTCTCTATACTGGCTTCTTTCCATCTCCTTATCAGCAATGCATCATTCTACAATTTTATGGTATTTAATTCCCTTGATAATTTTCAGGAATATACAAACTCTTTACCTGTCCCTCTCCCTCCTCTTCAACTTTCTTCTTCTTTTGGAATCCAGCTTAAGCCCAAGTTAAAACAAACCCCATGAGAATGGGCAAGAAGAGCTGAATTTGGTGGCACTGTAATATGGCATACTGGCCTTTGAATTTGATCAGATATAGAATAGTATGAAGAGGGAAAGCATTGATTCCCTATTCCCATTTGGGAGGAGCCCTGGTAGTGCAATGGTTAAACTCTCAGCTGTTATCTGAAGGTTGGTGATTGGAACCTGCTTGGTGGCTTCACTGGAAAAAAGACCTGGAGATCTGTTCCAGTAAAGGTTACAGCCTAGGAAACCCTATGGCACAGCATGTAGAGTCTGAGACTAGACAGAGTCCTTCTAGCCTCCAATTTAGCCAGATCTCAGGGGTAGAGATGAGTGAGTAGATGGGGGAGGAGGGGGTCAGTAAGGATAATATTTGTGACATGGTCTCCCTCTTTCCCCCTAAATATATTTACCTCTGAATTTTTTTTTTCGGTTGCTGTCAACTTGATTCTAACCCATGGCAACCCCATGTAAGTTGTAGAAATATGCTCCATAGGGTTTTCAATGGCCGAGTTTTAGGAAGTAGGTCACCAGGCCTTTCTTTCAAGGTACCTGTGGGTGGATGTGAACCTTCAACATTTTTTGGCTAGCAGCCATTTGCACAAAATTTTAGGTCAGACCAATTGGCCCTGCTGGCCCCTCCTGCTTGTAGGAACCATGGGATTCCCGTTACCTACCCCAAAAGCATTCTCCAAGGGAAATCTATTTTGCTTAAGAAAAGTGGCCCTAATTCCCTCCCTCCGAGTTCTTTACTGTCTCTAAAACTGCTCATGGCCATTTATACAGACACAGAGGGTGAAGATGCAGAAGTTTCTGAATGTAGCACCCTAATCTCACTGCAAAATAGCCAAGCCATATAGGAAGGAGATGCTTTAGGGTAAACCTAAGTGCCTTCTAATGTGCAAAATTAGGGTAGGAAGTTCTTTTGGGCTTCATTTTCCCCTCTCATAAAAAAAAATACTGCACTATAAATAGAACTGAGCCACACTATCAACACAATTGCTTCTCTTTCCGTTCTTACAAAGAATCCATTTCTCCTGTGAAGCCTTTCATTGATAGCCCATTATCAAAAGCTTTCTGAAATGGAAGTGGGAGGAGCTCTAGGCAAAGCAAAAAGAAATGGAAAAATGTTAAACAAATTACTTTTCACCGGTGAGATTTTCCTCTCTTTCTTTGCAGCATTATTTGCCTAGACTATTGACATTTCAGACTGGAGGAAGATTACATACAATTATACCACCAGTTTCTTTCTCTCTCGGAGGGTTCAGGTGACAGAGGTTGTTAGCCTGAGTAACAGGATGTTTGCATTATTGATTAGGCCACACTGTTTTGACTGGAATAGCAGAGAATATTCTTGGACACTCTGCATGTGTCAAGTCCACCTGCTTCTTGTCCATCAATTCTGGGAGGTTTTGCTGCTGCCGTGTGTGTTAGACATCATGTCTAGGTTATTCTTTCAGACTGTCAGTTGCCTTACCTGCTGCTGCTGATTAAAAACCTTATCTCAACCAAGAAACAGTCTTCTGCCTGTTTTTGTGTCTGTGACCCTGGGATAGTTGTTTTGGTGCTTTGGGATACCTTTATCATAAATTCTTACTGCTGGATGTTTTAGTTGTTTGTGCAGAGTACAGACTCACACAGTTTAATGAATGGCTTTACCATCTTCAATTTAGTTGTGCTACAGGGGCAGTTGGAGATGAAAACAAACTACATTGCTCCTTAACCACATTTCTGGCTTGCTAAGTAATGCTATAAGTCACGATTCTCAAACTCTGGCATATAATATGCAAATTTTTGGACTCAATGAACAGAGATTTTGATCTAGTAGGTCTCAGGTGTGCCCAGGAATCTGCATTTTAAGCAAACACCTTGGTAATTATTATTTAAATTTCACACAGGACAAGCTTCAAGAAACACAGCTATAAAGCATTAAAGCTTCTGTTTAGTAGCCTCCTGACAAATTAAAGAAAATACTGAGGGAAAATTCCAATATTTCTTATTTATAGCAACCAGATTGCTAGCAACTTCAGGATAAGACTTATATCTAATTTCTCTTTGGATACTGTACTTTTGTTGATATATTTGGTAGGTAGAAAGTAGATAACTAAGTCTAATATTTTATGATCTTAAAAATTTTAAAACATTTAAAATAATTTTATTGAATATTATTATTCCTATGGATCACAATAGAGAATCCAGAAATAGACGCCAAAACATTTGGGAATTTACTGGCATTTCAAATTATTGGACCAAAAGGGACTGATTATTCAATAGATGGTTTTGCAACAACTGTCTTGTCATTTAGATTTAAAAAGAAGTTGAATTTCTACTTCATTCCTTACACCAAAATAAATCACAGATGAATTAAAGATCAAAACCTAAAATAAATAAAGGCAAATTTAAAAAAATACCTCTTTTTAGTACCTTGGCATGACATAAAGCCTACAAGCCTAAAAGTAAAAGATAGATAAATGTGATTATAAAACTATTAAAAGAGTAAAAAGTCAAACTTAAAATATAAAGATAAAATTATAAACTTGAGAAAGCCTTTTGAGTAGGCAGTTCACAGGGAAAAAAAAAGGACAAATAGCCTATAATTTATGAAATGATGTTCAACCCTGCTCAAAAAATATGAAAATAAGGTACTATTTTTCATCTATTAGTTTCATAAAAGTTAACCTATGTCATGGCATCAGTTTTGATCAGTGGTGGAAAAAGGCACTTTAACAATCTCTGTTCAAATTTAAAATACTTACACTCTTTGATCCAACAATTCCATTTCTAAGCATTAATCTTAGAAGTATAATTGTACATGTAACCAGACCAAGAATGACAAGTTTTTGTAGAGTAAAAAACTGAAAATGGTGCAAATGATCATTAATAGGGGCTTTTTAGTTAAATGATTAATGGTCCATAACAAACACTTTGGGCTATTGAAAAGTATAGGTTAGAACTGCACATGTGGATATGGAGAAATCACCAAGGTACACTGTTGGGTTAAGAACAAGAAAGAAGGCAAGATTCTAAACAATGTATACATTATGTTTCTATTTGTGTGCAGCAAACTCCCAGAATAAGTGTGTGTATATACACAGAAAATGTTTGGAAACATTAACAAAGTCTTAAAAATGGATACATTCAGGAATGGCATTGAAGATTTGGGGGTAGGAGGAAGACACTTTTGATTTATGTTCTCGTACCCTTTGATATTTTAAAATCATGTAATATGTGGTTGAAATTACAGAAGTAAAAGCTGCTTGAAAAAGCAAAGATTTTACACACCTCAGCTGTTCTTCTGATTACAGCATGGTGCTTGGGATAACCATATTTTGCTATTAGAAAGATCAAAGTATGTTTAATATAAGATTATATTTAACAAAACAAATCAGGTACGCATGTGAAACATTTACAAAGGTAGTTATTTAAAAAAAATTCTGTGTTATAAATGACGAAACTTCCTTAGGAAAAATTCACACATGTAGCATAGTCTGTATATACTTAAAGGAGCCCTGGTGGCACAGAGGTTAAAGTGCTCGGCTGCTAACCAAAAGGTCAGGCCTTTTCCCAGTGAAGGTGAGTGTTTGCCATGAGTCATCCCTGTGTCTTAAGCCAGCCCACCTACCCTGTGGTGGGTACTCTAAATTTTAACATCTGGGAGGTAACTGCAAACGAATGAGGACTGGTGCTTCTGCCTCTCACCCTACCAAAAAACAAAAACAGAAACGAAACTTGTTGCCATGAAATCGATTCCAACTCATACAGACCCCATTGGGCAGAGTAGAACTGCCCCCTTAGGGCTTCCAAAGAGCAGCTGGTGGCTTCGAACTCCTGATTTTTTGGTTAGCAGCCAAACTCTTAACCACTGCGCCACCAGCACTCCCTCACTGTACCAGTCCTGTCAGTGGGAGAGGAGATAGAGCTATCAGGTCTGGGATAAAACCATCAATAATACATGAAAGCAGTTACATAAAATAATGAAGCTTAAGAAACATTTTTATTATTGGTGCTTTCTCCAATTATAAAAGATGTGCTTATTGTAGAAAGTACAGAAAAGTATAATTTATACTATATTAACAGAAAGAAATTTCTTGAAACTATGAGCACAATTACACAATTTCTTCCAAGTTTTGAATTCTGTTCATCATTCTAAGGAGGATTTGAATGTGGTTGAAGAGTCGTGTATCATCTGCTTATATATACACAGTATATCTGCAACAACGTCAACAAGAAACGGTAAACATTGCCCCTGAGCAGGGGATTTGGAGGAGAGATCAGATGTGGGAGGTAACGTTTTGACAATTTTTTTGTATTATTTATTTATTTTGCCATACCATGCTATTAAAAAAATACAAACCAAACCAAGAAAACTTTCACATTGAATCCCCTAATATGCCTATTTTTTCCTAATTCTTACACTGAAACCTTTGAAATAAAAATAAATCCCATTACTAAATCACAAACCAAATGATAATAATTTAATAAGAGCATACAAGAAACATTATTTCTACTTAGCCATGCACATAAAAAAAAGAAAGAAAAAAAGGACTGAAAGACACAAATAAAGGCAAGAGAAGAGAATAAAATGCTTGATTGGAAGGGGACCAGTTGCCTTCAAGTCGACTCTGACTCAGGGTTTTTAATGGCTGAGTTTTTTGGATGTAGATTGCCAGCCCCTTCTTCCGAGGCTCCTTTGAGTGGACTTGAACCTTCAAGTTAGCAGCTGAGTGTGTTAAATGTTTGCATCGCCCAGGGTTTTATTTTACTGAAAGGGAGAGAGGGAAAAAACAATCTTTCCTTAAGATTTCTCGGATTTCCCTTCCTTAAAACTATAAAGGTTCCAGATTTTCAAAATAAGTCCATCGCATTGGAAATATACTGCCAGTCCTTTGAGATTTAAATAGTAGACATTTGTGAATAATGGTAACATCAGTTGTCAATAGGAAAAGGTGAATGGGTAGAGTGAAGAAACCGCTGCAAGGGGATAATGGAAAGCTGAAGAGGTGTAAGAACTGGAAAAAAAAAAAAAATCAACTTATCACAGGTAATAATCACAAAACAACTTTGCTTTCTGAGGTCAGTTTCTTATGTTCAACCGAAGTTGCTTTTTGCATCACATGGATCTTCTAAACTTTCGCCTGGACAGGCCCTTGGTAGTTTGTATCTAAGCCGGTTCCTGCAGAAGTGGCACAAAGCAGAGTAGATGGAAATAGGAACATTCGAAGGGTCACAATCTCTTGCATCAGGGGTAGGGTGGGAAAGGGGAGGCAACCTGAGCTGCAGCCTGAGGAGTTGTGTAGATTTTAGAGAGACACCAAATTGCCACGCTAGGAGTTATCTGTCCCATAGCTGGCAAACCATAGCACATGCATTTTCTGCTTGAAAATGAGCCTTACATACAGTATAACAAGAAAAAAAAAAGAGAGAGAGAGAGAAAAGCACGAATATCGAGAACTAGTCAGTCCTTCTCAGAACTGCCTCATATCTTTCCCTTGCATTTTATTGAATCAAGATACACATTAATTTTGGAAAAGTCTAAATAGGCATGTGATTAATTTTTCTGTTTCATACTGAAATAATGTTATAAGCCTGAAAATGCTTTTTACATGTTATCTGAAATCTATGGCTCTTCTGTTTTAAGTAAACATCAAGTACTTAGCTAATTAAATATGATACTCTCAGGGTTTGTTTATAGGAAAGTGTTGACTTTCAGGATGTTGTGTTTAAGTCTTGATAACACTATGTAGAAAACGACTGCGTGCTCTCTTTTCATAGGCTGACCTTGCAGCCACCACTGCCTGAAAATGGTTCAAAACAAAAAATGATCTAAGGGATGAAACAAGATAAGATCAAACTGATGTCATAGTGATTACACTAAGTACCATTCAGTCTTGGGTGGGATTTACTGTTGATCCCCAGGCTTAGATGCAGGTGGGAACATGTAGTTTTTATTACTCGGCTGGTATAAAAGATAGGTGAGGACTTTATGAATTACAGTTACTGAGAATCACAAGACGAAACTGGAATCCCTCTTCAGATTCACAAGCAACTGCCCTGAACACATCCTGCCAAAAGTCCAGACGAAGGTAATATGAATGAAACAATTTTTGAGATTTTAATTGAGCAAGGAATGACACATTTGAACCTATAGGAGAGCTTTCAGAGTCTATGTATAGACCTTAATAAGATGAGACAGGAGGTATTTGCTCACTTTCTTTCAGCGCTCACGATTAAGTTAGGAGGAACTCTGAAAAATTGTGGTCTGCGATCACAAGCTAAGATATTATCTAGCAGAAGCCAGAAACCAAACTTCTACTAGGATGCTTGAATGCTTGTCAGTATCTAAAAAATTTCCTTAAGAATTATTAGATGTCATTTGAAAGGCATTCTTCCGAGTGGCTTCCAGGGGTCAGGCACAGGGGTGGACATTAAATAAATTGTCAATAATTTTTATTATCAGTTTTTAAATGATGCGTAACTGTAACTTCCAGCTGTCCATTAATAGAACAGCTCATCTATTCAGCCAAATGACAGTAACTTCTGATATCTTTTGAATAGATGTTCTCATGTAGACTTGAATAGTCACACTGGAATTTCCTGAACAACATTGTTTCCATTTTCTTCTTTCATACAATGTCACAAAAATCAGAGTCAGTATTATTTCTCTAGGTATTACTAATGACCTTTCAATGATAAGTCACTTGCCCAAGCCTGATTGGTTTGTTCCAATGAAGATCTCTGGAAAATTTTGCTGACCTTAGAAGGAGGGCTGCTGGTGCAAACAGTTAAGTGCTTGGCTGCTAACCAAAAGGTTGTCGGTTTGAACTCATCCATTGGCTCTGTGGGAGAAAGACCTGGTGATCTGCTCCCATAACGATTACAACCAAGCAAATCCCATGGGGCCAGTTCTGCTCTGTCATGTGGGGTCTCTATGAGTCGAAATTGACTTGATAGTACCTAACAACAACCAAAACTAAAAACCAAACCTGTTGCTGTCAAATGGATTCCGACTTATAGCGACCCTATAGGACAGAGTAGAACTGCCCCATAGAGTTTCAAGGAGCACCTGGAGGATTCAAACTGCTGACTCTTTGGTTAGCAGCCTTAGCATTTAACCACTACACCAACAGGGTTTCTCTAACAATAAATAGTCACATTTAAATTGGCACAAGTTGAAATGGCAGCTGGTTAGGAAATTGAGACTAGAAGATAAAAGTTCTCTTTTGCCCCCCTTACGAGTGTTGAGGAACAGGAAGGATTTGGGCACATGGGAAGAACTATGGGCTGATACCTGATGGATTCCTTGAGAATGCAAAAACTGTTTCATCCCCATAGGAACTTCCGTTTTCTAAGTTCAACAATCCTTTCCCTCCTCAAAAGTAAAATATTTTGCATTTAAAGAGAGGAAACTTTCTAAGTTTCTGAAGAAGTCTTTCAAATAATTACTTGGCTTAAGACCAATTCAGTTATTCACAATATTAGTTGTCCAAATTGCATTGCAACACTTAGCTATAGTCTTGAATTTTTTAAAAAAGAGATCAGTCACCATTTATGAAAGTTTTACGTGTTTTCAGTACGAGTTTAACTTTGGTTTTCTTAAGTATCTTTCCTTGTTTCTTGCAGTAGTTAATTGAGTTAGTGAAATTTTAAGTGAGTCATATTTCTGTTTCCTGCTGAAAGGGTGGTATGTGAAAAACGTTAGAAAAGCAATTGATTATGTTCCAGAACAGAGTCTCAGTTTCATTGCATAGTTCTTTTTAATGTGGGACTCAAATTTACATGAGAACTCAAAGTAAGAGCTGGAAAATAGAAAGAGCAAAATTAGAAGGTAATGTGCATCTTGTTCAAAAGCAGATCGAGGCAATTTGCTTCCACAAAGAGAAAATGTACAGGAATAAATTAGTATTTCTATAGCACCAAATTTCCATTTTTTTGCAGATTGTGAATCCTAAAGAAGTTCACAGTCAGCTTATGATCCTTGCAAATTCTGCTTTTGGTGTAACATTTCAGCAGTACTCATAGTAATGTTGCACAAAGTAATCCAGCAATTCTTTGGCTCATCACACTCAGAAATAATGTTACGGAAATTCTCTAGGATCCTTAGTATGTTGGGGACTAAGAGAGAGAGGGCTGAGGCTTATGGGGAGGGGGTATAATCAAGGGCAAAATTTGGAATTGAACTGGGAAAGGCAACGCCAACAACATCATCTATGTGTGAATCAGAGTCATAAAGGAGGAAACGGATTAACTGTGTGCTTCTAGGCTATGGGGGTAGCACAGGTGGAAGGGTTCTGCCTTAGGGTCAAATCATGTTCTTGGTGACTTTGGCAGACTCCTTTAATTCTCTGAAGTGCAGGTTTCTCACCTATGAAATAATGCTTCCTTCATAGAAGTGCAAAGATAATCAAACAAGGAAACGTTATCTGAAAGCTAAGGCTTCTCCCCCTCCAGCCGTCCCCTACCAGTCAGACACTGGTCCTTTTAACTTGATCAGTTCTAAAATTCCTGTGCTATCCCTCTTTATCCAAATGAAATGGACTTCGTAAGTCTGATCCTAAGAAGGTGACCTCAAATAAATGGGTAAAAATAAAAAGTTAGATGGGCAAGTTATATTTAAGCTGGTACATGATAATGTTGCTCTCAAAAAAAGATGTCAACATCTTATTAAGGGGCATGCCATCTAAAAAAACTAAGAAACTTATTGGAATATATAAAGGGTTGAAGGTGGTATAGTGGGGTATGGTTCAGAGCTTGGATTTTGGAGTTATAAAGGGTCATTTTTAAATCTTGGCTCTGCCAGTGACTAGCTTGTTACATCACCTCCAGAATTTATTTATCTGTAAATGTGAGAATAATACCTCATAGGGCTGTCATTAGCGTTTAAAGTATTTGTGTATCCAAGGTACCCAGAAGAATATTTAGCACATACAAGCGCTCAATTAACGGCAGGTATCTTTTTTAAAGTATAAGACAGTACCAAATCTATTATTATAGATGCCGTGCAGAATGCTAACTCCAAAATGTTTTTACACCTTGTTGTATTTGCCCTAATAGATTAACTGAATAAACAGAATATATGTTATATAAATAACCCACTATAGAGGAAAGTACAGGGAGAAAGTAGAGAGGCAAGATTATAGTTCTATATCTAAGACTTCCGAGGAGAAATTCTTGTTAAAAGATCAGCAGTGTTTCCAGTTATCTATTGCTGTGCACCCAACTACCTGAAAAATTAATGAATAAATAATGAATCATTATCACCTATTGGGCTCAGCAGGGTAATTAAGTTGGGCCTCCCATGCAGTTGCCTTCGGAAAGTGGCTGGGGCTGAAGTTATCTGCAGGCAGGACGGGTCTGGTCATTCAGGATAGCTTCTTCACTCACATGTCTCCCTACTCCTTGGGCTATTTCTCCCTTTCTATGCGGCCTCTCATCCTCCAGGGCATCTGCATGTGGCTTAACCTTCCCATCCTATGATGATCTCAGGGTAGTAGTACTTCTTACATGGCAGTTGACTTCTAAAAGGCAAGAAGCAGAAACTGCCAGGGATATGTCCAGAACTGACCCAGTGTCACTCCTGCCCTATTCTATTTGTTTAAGTGGTCATAGGGCCTGCCTAGATCTAATGGGATACAAAGGTACACAATACCTTTTGATGTGTGAGTTATAAGGTCACATTGCCGAAGAGCACGTGGGCTGAGAGCTGTTATTGTGGCCATTTTGGGAAAATACAACCTGTCAGAGCAGTAAAGACTTAGGGGCGATGAACAACAAAGGGAATTCTCTTTGAGGCTCCTCTGCTCTGTTTTTACCATAGAAAAAATACCTTATAAATAAAGTCGGCAGGATTGATAAATCTATAATCCTGGGCTACCTATTCTATTACTGAATTTAGGCAAATGATTTTTTTTTTGCATGTGCTTTACTACATTTATTTGTGTTTTTTAAGTGTTTATTTCTCCTACTCAACCTTGGACCCCTGGTGCCACAGTGGCTAAGAGCTACAGCTGCTAATCAAAAAGTTGGCAGTTCGAATCCACTAGCTACTCCTTGGAAACCCTGTGGGGCAGTTCTACTCCGTCCTATATGGTCACTATGAGTTGGAACTGACTCGATTGCAATGAGTTTGTTTTCTTATTACTTTTAAATGAGGAAAATGATATTTGGTGTGTCAGAAGATGGCATGAAAAAAGTCTCATAGAAACGTAACAGAAGATAATGCACAAATCAAAAAAGTTACAAGGAAGATTCTTATTATAATAGTTTCCCACATAAATTTTCTGGCCTTTGGAACTTTTACTTCTCTGTGTGATAAACTGACACTATGCAATGTTTTATTTCTGATAGTATTTATTTTAAAAATCATGTTGTTTTAAAAATTTGGTGTATTTAAAAATAACAAACATTTGAAATTCTCATTTAAAACAATATTTTATGGTGCGTAGAGTTTTCACATCAACATCTTATTGATTTTTTTGCAATATAGATTTAGTATACAGAAAATTAAAAAAATGCTGATGTGCTAGGCACATCAGAAAGATAATAGAAGAATCAAGATTTTGATTACATAATTATGTTAGCACTGTAGAGCATCTTTGAGTAACAATTAAAGTGGAAAGTGTACATCTTATTGCAAGTCTCTTAAATTTAGTCAATTAGGAAAAGAAAATACTCAAAACATTATTACAAGAATGCTCATAAAGAAATTGAAATCATTTTTTTAATGCCATGGTCGCTATGAGTCAGAATCGACTCGACGGCACTGGGTTTGGTTTTTTTGGTTTATGAGCATTATATCAACTTTCTTCTAAATACTGACTGCTCTTCTTTCTTTTTAAAAGAAATGTTCTGAAAGTTCATCCTTTGTTCTATTCTTCTTTGTGGAAACCCCTGTTTTCATAGAGCTTTATAAGCAGTGTTGTATGTTTCTTTTGTCTATGGGCCCTTGTTTTCATTTCTTTTCTTTCCATTTCATCTGGAAAACCAGTTGGCACTCTTAATTTCGTGGAGGCAAAAAATGACTGTTCAGTGATTGGTAAACAGAAATGTCATCCCAAATACTGCTGCCGAACTGGGTTACTTCATTTGGCCTTATTTTCCTCAAATACAGGGGCACCTGAGGGATACTTTATTTGCTACCTCTACCTGCTGGGAAATCATAAGGACTACTGAATGAAGGTCAAAACAACAAAATATACATATACATATACTACTGTCGTGTTTCTTTTTCCATTAAGTACATGTTCTTTATCCTCAGTAGTTTTTCTATCCTTTTTCATGTCTCCAGCCTCCCAAATGTCTCAATACCTAAATATGCTTTTATTATTTCAGTTATCACTTTAACTCATAATTATTTGCCTTTGTACCTGGAGCCCTCATTGTCCTCTGAGCTCCTCAGGTGACAGGATATCTTATTCATATTCGTATCACGTGTACTTGGCACAGTGCCTGGCACGTAGCAGGTATTCATTTCAAAGTCCTTAAATCTCCCAAGAATTCAATTCGAACCTTAAAAATTTGCACTTTACAACATTTGAACTCCTGCTAAACTATCTAAAATTCATCTTTTTATAAAATAAACTTTAATCATCATTATTAAAAAATGGTTGAGGAGAGTTGAGGCAGATTGTGTGGGTATTAACCAGTCTTTCCCTTTCCCCCCAAATCTTAAGCCATTCCTTGTCACCATCTTTGGAGAAAACTATCAGTGAATGTGTTAATGGGTCTCAAGTTACTCTAGTTCTGGGGAGAAATGTTGAGGAAAAGATGTTTTCTTAGAAGAAATGGAAAGCCTGGAGGATTAAGGTTGGGTGACTGGAACGTGGAACAACAAAAAGATACTCACTGTTGTACCTGGGATTCAGAGTATGTTACAAGAACAAGGTAGAAACCCACTTACTGGACGCAGATCACAGGAGGAAGGAAAACTAGTAGCCGGAGTCACTCACAGCTGAATTTCCTGACCACTGAACCCAGACTCTTTAAATTTCTTTACCTGGAGACAGAGGTAGCCACTTGGCAGGAGGTGGAGGTAAGCCTGCAGATGGGTTCGGGGCCCTTCTCTGGGGAAGTTGGTAGGACGAAGGAGCCAGGATATTATATTTTCCTTTGAGACTTTCTACCTTCAAACCTTTTATTAAGACAATTCCTGAATTATCTTCTCTGGATCAGATAGTTAACAATTACAGGCCTATCTTTTGTTTAAGCAACAATTACTGAATCCCTATCTCATGACAGGCAATGTTCTGGGGATTAAAGACCCTATCCTTAAGGGGTTTCTTTCACCAATTATCATTTAGTCAAGGCTGGATTGGTTAGATGGGGCTAATGAGGTAAAGCCTTAGATTAACCCTCAAGAAGTCAGTTAGATTTAATCTGCTTAATTAACATAGAATTATGCTTCTAAACCTAGCCAGTCATCTCAAAAATGTACGTTATGAGTCAGTTGGGCTTCCTGGTGTGAGACTATAGATGAGTCACCCAGCTATCAGCAACACTGGAAAAACAAAAAACCTCATATCTGCCAGTAGGAGATCAATGGCAACGTCTTTGCAAGTGAAGGGCAAAATGTCATATTGTTCCAAGCACTTGTAATCTTTTCGGAAGAATCTTTTCCACACACATAGACACACACACACATTTATAGCTTGTGTGGTACACTGGTAGAGGATTTACCTATTTCATAAACTATTTAATAAATTAATTATATAAAGATAATTATATATATCTCAATAAATAATATAATAATGTAATGCAAACATATTAAATAATAATAAATTATAGTAATAATATTCTTTTGTACTTTTAAAAATGTTACCTCTTCTTCACAAGTCATATTATATCAAGAATCTAAATTTAGGTACATATGTAGTTTGATATAAACTAAAAAAAAAAAACTAAGGGACACCTAATTTAACCCTGGAGCTCTTAAATATGCTTTTTATTAATGTTTTCTTCTGAGTATCTCTGACTTTTATATTCTGGAATAAAATGGCTCCCTCTTTGCATATTTAATACTTACAGACTCACACCTTTGCCAGCTACAAATTACACAGCTAAGTGAGAATACATTGTCTCTAATGAATTTATTATCTGAAAATATGTCATTTTCTTGAACATTTATTCTAAGTTGTCATTTAAGGCCTATCTTATTCCTCAATGTGAATGACAGCTCTACATTAGCAACTTTTGATAGGTATTATTATTATTACTGTTCTAAGATTCCAGTTCAACCTTGTAATCGTATTGAGCATCTACTATGAGCAAGGCCTTTTGCTAGGGTGGTGGTGGATCAGAGGGGCATAGTCTCTGCCCCTGGTGGCGCAGTGGTTAAGAGCTTGGCTGCGATCCAAAATGTCAGTGGTTTGAATCTACCAGCCGCTCCTTGGAAACCCTATGGGACAGTTCTACTCTGTCCTATAGGGTTGCAATGAGTGGGAATTGACTCCATGGCAACGGGTTTCATCTCTGCCCTTAAGAAGCTTTCAGAAGGACAGAGAGACAGACATACCCCTGACTGGCTAGAGTTCAGGACAGTCTGTGGGACTTGATCTAATAATTATAAGCAAAATGGTAGGAGAATGGAGTGGAGGGGTCTACTCGTTCTGGCTTTGGAGATGGATGAAGTCTTCACATTGGAGCTTGCAGTTGGACAGCTCCTTAGTAGACTCTGAGGTGGATGGGGTGGTGAGAGAGAGAAAGGCCTTTAAGGCTGAGGTGAGAAAACACTTGTTTTCTTGGACTCATATTATTCTGGTGTAGTTGGGTGGCAGGAGGTGTGGGCATTGAGATGTAGGGTCTTTTGCACTGCAGACTTTTTTAAGTCTGGTTGATTTCCACATTCGATGATCCAGCTGAATGTGGAAATTGGTTGATGAAGACCAATTTATCATTTTTTTCATTTTTGCTTATGCTTGTTGTGTCAAATCTAAAAACTCTTTGCTTAGACCTAGGTTGTGCAAATGTTTTCCCATTTTTTTCCCCCCCAAAATCATAGTTTTACATTTAAGTTTATGATTCATTTTGAGTTAGTTTTTTCCTAGAGTGTGAGGCTTAGGATGGTTTCATTTTTTACCTATGGATGTCCAATTGCTCTAGCAACATTTATTGAAGAGGCTATCCTTCCTTCATTCAATGGCTTTGGCACCTTTGTCAAAAATCAGTTGGACGTATCTGTGTGGGTCTGTTTCTGGGTTCTCTATTCTTTTTCATTGGTCTATGTATTTATTCCTCTGCTCTGCTAATACTACATTATCTTGATTGCTGTAACTAGATAGTAAATCTTAACACAGGTTAGAGAGTTTCCTTCTACTTCATTTCTAAAATTGTTTTGGTTATTTTAGATCCTTTGCTTTTCAATGTGAATTTTAGCATAAGCTTGTTTATGTCTACAAAAAACCTTGCTGGAATTTTAATAGGCATTTCATTAAACCTATAGATCGATTCGGAGAGAATTGACATCTTTACTATGCTGAGTCTTCCAAACCATGAGCATACTATGCCTCTCTATTTAGTTCTGGCCTCATGCACTCAAAATGCTGAGGTAAAGGTGTATCTACAGGTGTAAGTCAAGGAGTACATTTAACAAAACTTTAATCAGCATTCTCTGCTCTCTACCCCTGCCATCTTGTTGAATCGGCATTTTAGTATTACACATTGACAAAGAGACTTACAGCTCACCTACCACCAGTGAATAAAAAACAGGAGAGACATAGTATTTTCCTTTTGTCTCCAACTTGGAAACGGGAGGGCTCCAATGCTTATGTATCATATCATATTGTATTATATCACACCATATCATGCCTATCTACACTCATATATAATATGTATCTTTGATACTATCTAGCTTAATTTCCTTGTTGAGGTTTCTTAACAAGGTGATATATATTTAAAGAGAGAATTTATTTTTGTTATCATTAAGCCAAATCCAACTGGTTTACATGAGGAATGGGAAGATTCAATTTTCTACTTCCTTTCTAAAAAGAGATGGCCAGTGAAATTATTCTCTTTGTTTTTTAATTTACATGGTTTTAGAGTGTACTGGGTCCTGGATGGTATAAATTATTAACGTGCTCAGCTATTAACCAAAAGGTTGGCAGTTCAAATTCACACAGAGGCACCTTGGGAGAAAGGTGGTCTGCTTCCAAGAGGTTACAACCTTTGGAAACCCTAGAGCACAGTTCTACTCTGACAAACATGGGGTCACCACCATGAGTTGGAGTCAACTCAATGGTAATAGGTGGAGTATGCTGGGGAGCTGAAAAGGATCAAGACAGTGATCACTACTATTAGTAGTAATGTTAAAGTTACTTGTTGTTGTTATTACTGGAAATCAGTTTTTAGATTAACTAACTTTCTCCCCCCCGCCCCCCATATCTGTTTTGCAGGAAAGCCATGGATTACTACAGAAAATATGCGGTTGTCATTCTGGCCACACTGTCTGTGTTTCTGCATCTCCTCCATTCCTTTCCTGATGGAGAGTTTGCATTGCAGGGTGCGTGACCAAACTTGGTTTGCAGTAATAAGAACAACATACAGATATACATCAATAACTCCATTAATACATTTTCATCTCCTTTTCAAATATGATAACAAATCTGTGCCTGCTGGATACATATCTAGGCACTTGTAGATTGTGAGCATAAAATTAAATTAGGTTCAGAAAATGTACAGTGAGTGATATCTCATATGTCCATTTAAATAGCAGCTTGTACATTTTCATTTGAAATGGATTCTTTATTATTCTTTATCTGAGTTTTAAAAGCAGAAAATGCTTTTTATTTAGTTGCCTCATTTTTTGTTTTCATGTTTCTCCCAAAAGACTTGAGAAGATTTTAACATTCCCTTAGTAGGTGAATTTTCATATCACTTAACAAGTGAGAAAAACAAAACCATTTTATGCAGTAAATTTGTTTTGCTGTATAGTTTGAAAGAAAATCTCATATAGTAACTGGTATAATTCTATCTGCTGTGAAATTGTGAATCACTATTGGTTAGGGTTTTTCTCTAGAAAAGTGGTAATATTGTAATCCCAACTCCCAAGTGCAGCTGCCAGATCTAATATCAGGTTCCCTGCACGTGCTGAGCATTCTTAATTCTGACATATTTTTCTCTGTCAATATTTGGAATTTCTATGGGGAAAAATAACAGCACAGACCAAGAAGTAGAATATTTTGCCTCTGAGCAAAACTCTCCTCTCAGATGAGCATGGTGTTTTCATCTGTCAAGTTTTGTGTTCCCTACAGGCATACTATTAGCATTGGGGTAGAGAATCCAAGTTGGAGGACAGAGAAACTAACACAACTGTGATTTCCCATGCATATCGGCAAGCATTGTTTTCCCATGTAAATAACTGTAACCAATACAAATAGATATTATGTATGAAGATGAACTTATTGCAAAAAAGTATTTATTTTCCAAAGAAAAAAGAACATTTACCATCTTATACATAAGGAAATACTCATTATGAGTATTTCTTTCTGAATCCTCTTCGGCTTGTTTTGATCTTTGCCTTTTTAATGATAGGTTGCCCAGAATGCAAGCTAAAGGAGAACAAATACTTCTCCAAGCTGGGAGCCCCAATTTATCAATGCATGGGCTGCTGCTTCTCCAGAGCATATCCCACTCCAGCGAGATCCAAGAAGACAATGTTGGTTCCCAAAAACATCACCTCAGAGGCCACGTGCTGTGTGGCCAAAACATTTACCAAGGTGAGAACTTAAATGGTCCCAGAAGCTTTCAAACAGCTTAAACAGAGAAATGCCCACAGAGTGTATCCATGGGTTTTAATGCCAAAGGTGACCCATTGTTTGATGGACATTTATACAGGGAGGGTCTGCATTTGTCCGTTTTAATTAACAGAGTCTACAGTCTTGTGGGTACTAGAAAAAAAACAGGCAGGATTTATTCGGAATGAAGAGAATGGGGTGGAGGTGAAGAAGGGAAGTTTGGGCGAGACTACACCATCTGTACATAATACAAACCTACCCTTTTAGAGTGAAAATAGCAGCCGAAAGGGAGAGTATGTAAATGCAGTAAGCATCTACTTAGTTCATCTGGCTACATAGAGATATTTTGCATATATATGTATTTAATTTTGCATATGTATGTATTTTTTCCTTCCTTCCTCTTTAGGCCACAGTCATGGGAAATGCCAAAGTGGAGAACCACACGGAGTGCCACTGCAGCACCTGCTACTATCACAAATCTTAAATATTTTGCCATGCTGTGTTGGCGACTGCTGATTTCCCGGAATGGAAGATTAAGTTGTTCACTGTTTATGGTCTTATGAGATAAAACCCTCCTTTTCCTTACCATACCACCTTTGACATGCTTCAAAGATATACTGCAGCTTTATTGCCTTTCTCCTTATCCTTCAGTATAATCAGCAGTCTAGCTCTTTTCATGGGGAATAAAATACAACATTTAGCATGACCATAAAAAGCTGGTTCCTTTAGAAATAAAATCTTTTAAATCATCATTCAATCATTAAATTGTAATTTCTTCTTAAAGGCTTAAAGCCAGTTGCTTTTCATGGGATTAATTGAAGGGAGTGAGTCAATGGCTGAGTTGGGGTCACAGGCACTCAGTGACCTGACACTGGAGACCCTTGTTCCCACCAACCTTTCTAGAAACAAGCGGTGAGTCCTTCCAGCCATGGCCTAGACATCAGATGATTCATTGGGGTGAAGGAAGAAAATATGAGAGCTTCTATTCATTATATAGATTATACAATTTATAAATAAATAATTATGCATATGTTGGGGATGTTTGATCAGTAGATTCATTTGAGGAAAAATTTGGAGAACACTGCTCTAGGGTTTGGGAAAAAGAGAATCCTCCCTTGCCTGAAGTTTCTCTCCACTTGGCTTATGTCTGGCTAAAAGAAAATGCATCTTATTAGTTGCTGCAAACTCGGCTGTAACTGATTGGTGGATAAGGAAAGAATATAACTGTCCTCAATTAAAATTGGGCTTACTTCAAACTTCTAGAGACATCAGATCTCACATCCCACATTCAGGTCTAGATGGGAATGAATAAGCGATGAGCAAAGTATTTGTTGAGCACTCCCTGTGTACTAGGTGGAGTGGAAGCACTTTTACTAAGTTCTATCCAAATGCTTAAGAGAAGTGCTGTGCTTCAAAATCACATTTATTGGACGTTTATACTTAGTTGGGTACTTAGAAACAGTGGTGGTCCTTACCTTGGAGATTATGGTGTCATACTCATTAAATTATATTAGCCACGGTAAAGATCAAAAGCACCCTAAAGTCCTATTCCTAAGGAGCAAGAAATTTAAAAATATGAGCCTAAAAAAAAAAAAAAAAACAACAACAACAAAAAAAAAACCACAGGTCATAAATAAAGTTTTCAAAAAAAGTTTTAGAATTTGCCAAGATTGCCTTTCTGAGTGATAACCAATTCCCCAGCAAGTTGGCAAACACACAAGGCTCTTCAATTACCCCCAAAGAATGGGTTTGGTCAGGAAATAGTAGAGAAAGTGTCATCCCTGTTCATTTAGTAGGGAATTTTCTGATCACACACAGACTTGGGAAGAGCAAGGTGAACAATATTGGGGGCACTTTTCAGGGGCTGAAAGGGGCAAAGGTGAGACTGTGCTCACAGTTCCTGCTTTTTACCTGTGGCCTTCTCCACTTGCTCTTTGGACCTTCCATATTCATTCTACTTACTCTAACAACTAAGAAGTCTGTCTCAGGACCTCCTCCTCAACAGGCAAGTCTGTCAGTAATTTACCTGGGAGCCACTGTCTATGGACTGTAGGGTGAGTTTAAGGGATTCAGGATCTGGTAAGTCTGGGGAATGTAGGGGAGCACTGGCTAAGCCAATGGAAATGAGGTACAGAGCAGACAGGGGGAGCTGAGAGCTGTCCCCTGTAGTAAGATGTAAGCGGTTTCAGAGCCTGGTCTTAGAACTCTGCCTTCTATTTTCAGGGGCAAGTAATATCTTTTAACACTGAAGTGGGTTGTTCCAAGCCTAGTGAATCTATGAGTACTCCTACCCAGCTGTATTAGTTTCCTGTTGCTATTGCAACAAATTACCACAAACTTCATGGCTTAAAAAAACACTAATTTATTATCTTACAGTTCTGGATGTCAGAAGCCCAAAATGGATTTCTTAGGACTAAAAATAAGGTGTTGGCAAGGCAGACTTCTTCTGGAGTTCTGAAGTGAGAATCCATTTCCTCGTCTTTTGCAACTTCTTGAGGCTGCCTTCATTCCATGAGTCATGACCCCATCCTAGCATCACACCAACTCTTGCTTCCAATGTTATAACCCCTACTTGCTGTTGTTAGGTGCCATCGCATTGATTCTGACTCATAGTGACCCTATGCACAACAGAACGAAACACTGCCCAGTCCTGCACTATCCTTAGAATTGTTGTTTTGTGTGAGCTCATAGTTGCAGCCACTGTGTCAATACACCTCATTGACAGTCTTCCTCTGTCCCACTGACTCTGTACTTTGCCAAGCATAATGTTCTTCTCCAGGGACTGATCCCTCTTGAGAACATGTCCAAAGTATATGAGACATAGTCTCACCATCCTTGCTTCTAAAGAGCATCCTGGCTGTACTTCTTCCAAGACAGATTTTGTTCATTCTTTTGGCAATCCATGGTATATTCAATATTCTTCGCCAACACCACAATTCGAAGGTGTCAATTCTTCTTCGGTCTTCCTTATTCATTGTCCAGCTTTCACATGCATATGAAGTGATTGAAAATACCATGGCTTGGGTCAGGGACACCTTAGCCTTCAAGGTGATATCTTTGCTCTTCAACACTTTAAAGAGGTCCTTTGCAGCAGATTTACCCAATGCAATGCGTCTTTTGATTTCTTGACTGCTGCTTCCACGGCTGTTGATTGTGGATCCAAGTAAAATGAAATCCTTGACAACTTCAATCTTTTCTCTGTTTATCATGATGTTGGTCATTGGTCCAGTTGTGAGGATTTTTGTTTTCTTTATATTGAGGTGTAATCCATACTGAAGGCTGTGGTCTTTGATCTTCACTAGTAAGTGCTTCAAGTCCTTTTCATTTTCAGCAAGCAAGGTTGTGTCATCTGCATAACGCAGTCTGTTAATGAGTCTTCATCCAATCCTGATGCCCCATTCTTCTTCATAAGTCCCAGACTGTTCATAGGGAAAATGACATTTTTCCACAAGTCTACAGTATGAGTTCTCTTCCGAGTTCTGCCATTTACTTGTTATGTGGCCTTGAACCAGTTAATCCTATCCACTGGGCTCAGCCCCAGTGTCATATGTCAAGAAAAGTATGGGCTAGATAAGCTTTGAGATTATTTTCAAGGTGTGGCTTTCCTGACTCTGTGATTGTAATGTTACTGCTGCTGTTGCTATTCTCAGACAACCTCAGATCAAGTTCAGATACTAGACTGTTTCCTAGAGAGGTTCTGTAATGACTTGAGCTTGACCAGCATTGCCCAATTAAGAAATCCTGTTTGTTTTAGTGTCAGGGTGAAAAATTAAAGTAAAAATGGTGCATATACATTTTAAGAAACATTAAAATATACATGGAGACATTTTTCATTCATTTATTTATTATATATATATTAAATGTCTAGTAAGTGCTGGAACATTGTTGGATCACAGGGATTCAAAGATGTCAAGATTCTCCAGAAGATAAGATTGAGAAATTATGAGGGTGAGTCAGAAAGCATTGCTACGAAATTATAGAAAAATTTATTAAACAAAAACATCAAAATTTGAAGCTATAGTTTCTTGACTTATCTTCCAGCTAGGTCTATACACTTCTGACGGTGATGTTTCTGTCTCTTTAACCCTTCCCGGAAGAATTCTGTGCTGTTCACTTTATACCAGTCAAAACGACAGTTTTAGTATCCTTGAGGGACTCAGACTGTGTTCCTTTTAAATGTTGTTTGAGCTTTGGGAACAAAAAGAAATCTGAAGGGGCAAGATCAGGGCTGTAGGGTGGATGGGGTAAGGTTTCCCCATGAAATTCTTGTAGGACCGCCCTTGCTAGCCTCGAAGAATGAGCAGCTGCATTGTCGTGACGGAAAAAAATTTCTTGGTGCAAATTTCCCGATCTTTTTCTCACCAATGCAGTTTTCAATTTTCTTAAAACTTCCTCAGAATAAGCCTGTGTGATCGTCCCGTGATCATCCTGTGTCCTTGGAGAAAATTTATTGAGATCACCCCTGTGGAGTTCCAAAAACAGTTGCCATAAACTTCTGAGCAGTCTTCCCTCTCTTGACTCATCTTTGAGATCTTCCCCACCTTCCTTAAAACACTAAATCCATGTAAAAACTGTTGTTTTATGTGGGCCAGCATTCCCATAAACTTGGGAAAATCTCAAAATCTCACTGATTTGGAAAGATGACCACTTCAGTTTTATTAAAAATTTGATATTAGCCCTGACCTCAAAATAGTTTTTTTCCATGGCAAAAAAAAAAAAAAAAATCCCTTTTTTTTGAAGGCACCCTAATGAGACTAAGACAAGTGTATTACTGAGAGAACTTGTTTGCAGCCATCCACTGATCATAGAGACATGTTTAAACATGTTATGTTTGGGCTAAACCTGTGTATGTATGAACTGGAACCCTAGTAGCATAGACTTTTTGATTTACCCTTGCATAATGCAGCTTAATCTAAGAGAATAATGATGCTGATCATTGGCCCGTTTATACATTCAACACATATTTAATGAGGGCCAACTACATGTCAGGTCTTCAGGGCTTGTTGGAGGGCTCAGAAGGAGAGGAAAGCTACATACATATTCTTGAATACAATATCCTTGTCCATTTGAAATCATCCTATTTAGCACAGAGGGTGGAAGGGACTCGTGAGGAGTAATGACAGAGGAAAATGATATCCTCAAGTTCCTCCAGATCAGCCAAATTAACCTTGGTGATCACTAGGATAAAACGTCGTGGCCATACTGATTTCCCATCTCACCAGGTGCCAGGTCCAGGGAAGGCAAAGATGAATAAGTCACAGACCCTGCCCTCAAACAATTCAGGGTCCAGTAGGGGAAGAGAGACATAACCCAAGAATAGCAAAGTAGTGGGATATATGATATGAGGGAGGCATGAACTTTGGTGGTGCAAAGAGAAGAATGGTCAACTCGGCTCTGTTGGAGTTCATCATAGCCAGCTTCAGGAGGTGATGCTTGAACTGGTCTAGAGGACAAGTAGATAGATGGGGGAGGGGTGCATCCTAGTTTGAGGAAATAGCATAAACAAATGCCCTGAGATGGGAAGCAGCATTTGAGGGCCACATAATTACAAAAAGTTCAGTGTGCCTGGACTGTAGGCAGCTGGTTGGAGGGCTGGAGCTTCAGAGACACACAGACATTGAGAAGGGCTTTGGATGACATGTGGATTTTATCCTAGGACCCTAGCTTCTCGAAATGGAGGGCTTGAAGATTCTTGAAGCCACAGGATAATCATGACCCACGTTTCGGCAGGATAGATTTTGTTTGAAGATATGGGGAAGTGTTATTTTTATTTCAAAACAAAAATTGATGCATTATTTAACAGAAAGTAAAATTACCAAGAATGGGATTAAAAATTGTAACCCAGAAAGAAACTTCATGCTGAGGGTGGAGCCTTCTGGATCCTGTCTTCCCAACCCCTCCCAAACCTCATGGCAGCCTGTTTCATTAGGTATTTGAGAAGTTCTATTAAAGGAATAATATGCTCAAGTTTGCAATTTAGAAAAAGTATTCTGGCAGCAAGTAACAGAAAATTTGAAAAAGTGAGAGATAAGACCTAGGGTCATTAGTTAGGGACTTTTGCAATTGTCTTGGCAAGAGATGGTTTGCTAACCAACAGTGAGAGTAAGGATAAGAGGAAGCAACAGATTTGAGGGAAGTTAGGAGGAAAGAAGGGTTGATCGTGGATGTGACTCCTAGTTTTTGGGTGGCTGGTGAATGATTGTGCCAGTAACTAGAATATGGAAAATGTTTGTGGAACAGCAGAGAGGGGAGACCTACTGAGTTGAGATATGTAAGGACACTAGGTTAGCATTTCTGATGGGCAGTGTGCACAGTGATATGGAGCTTCAGGAAGGACTCCAGCCTGGAGGCAGGTCTGAGTGTCATCAGTGGTAGGTAGTATCAAAATCTTAAGGGTGGCTAGGATTGCACAGGAAGGCAAGGAAGAGTAGATGCTAAGGGTAGATTCTGGACCAGCTGGATGAGAAAATGGTCATGATGGCTTTTGAAACAATTAATTTGAAAGCTATGATATCAGTCTTCTGGAGAAAAAGATTATAATCTCAGATACATAAGCATCGAAGAGGAAGAATGGCAGGTATGGAAGTTGGCAATTTTGTTTAAGCTCATCTGTAAAAAATGCCTAAAAGAATGTTAGGTACTAGAGACAGCGTAAGCACATGTTTGAGGGGGGCTGTTATAAAAATTTTCTAGATCTTTCACCTCAACCAGAGAGCTGACTAAAATTCTCCCCTTTGAGATTCCTCTTTTATGGCTAAAACATGGTAGGCCAGGAGGCTTCCTTTTTATTGACAACATCCCTCATTGAGTCAACACATTGGGCCATTAACACCACAAGATAAATTAAACAGACCATCAGTCTGTCTGCATTAAATAAAAAAAAAAATTTTTTTTTTTTTTTTTTTTTTATCCTGGTTACTGGGGAAAGAGAGGGGGGGACTAGTGGGACAAAAATAGGATTAAAAAAAGAAGTAAGACTTTGTAGTTGTGTCAAGAACTCTCCCTGGGCAGAAACTCCAAAGTGACATCAGGGGTGTTGCTGATGACTAGGACTCAAGGTAAACCAAAAAAACCAAACCAAACCTGTTGCCATTGAGTCGATTCTGGCTCATAGCAGCCCTATAGGACAGAGTAAAACTACCCCATAGAGTTTCCAAGGAATGCCTGGTGGATCTGAACTGCAGACCTTTTGGTTAGCAACCATAGCTGTTAACCACTATGCCACAAGGGTGTAAAAAAAAAGGAGGTGGCTATCGTCCATCACTCTGTCTCCTAGCAGTGAAAGGAAAGGACAGGGAAAGATGAGAAGAGAAAGTGACACAGAGGGAAGGGAAGAGAAAGAAGAGTGAGGGTGGTATAAAAAGTAGGGGAAACAAAATGTATCAGAAGGAAAGGAGAGAGGCAAGAAGGGCTGCTGGAGGAGGCTGTAGCCTCAGAAGTGGGAGAACTGGATTAAAGCAGGAATAAAAAGATGGTGATTCCCCTTCACGCCCACACTCTACCACTGTTGGAATCTAAATAATCACCTATATTTAGGACCTCTACCTTAAAGATGCCATTTCTGGACAGACACGGCACCTTGGATAAATGGCTTTGCAATCAAATAGCACAGAAAAGGCCCTTTTCCCTGAGGTAGAGGCAGAGAGGTGACTACGTATCAGTCTGCCCCACCCTCTGACCTTCATGCAGTATACAAACTGTACGATATTTCATGGCAACCCTGCCTATAATCTCACCATCCTAATATGATCACTGTTGCATTTTGGAGAGGTAATGTCTTAAACTGATGGGAATCTTCATTAACATCTAAGATGCCAAATGTTGAAACCTTAATTATCCTTATAATGCTAGGGGGAGGGAGTGGCCTTTGAGAAAAGAATGTCCCCAAAACAGTTTTTTTCTTTTGCTATACCTTTTTTTTAAATTTTATTGTATTTTAGATGAAAGTTTACAGCACAAATTAGTTTCTCATTAAAACATTTATACACAAATTGTTTTGTGACATTGGTTGCAATCCCTGTAATGTGTCAGCAGTTGCCTCTGACCCATTTCTACTCCAGTTGCCCGTGTCCATTCATCCAGTTTTCCTTTCCCTTCCTGCCTTCTCCTCTGTGCTTTTGGGAAGGTGTTGCTATTTGGTTTCATATACTTGATTGAACTAAGAACCAAATTCGTCACTTGTGTTACCGTTTGGTTTATAGGCCTGTCTAATCTTTGGCCCCAATACAGTTTTGTTTTGCTTTTACCATCTATAGAGAGACTATAAGAGCTGCCAAAATCTGGTCCAACAGCAGGAAAGTAAAACCAAAGAGTACATATGTGACTCGTCACGAGGCTGCCATGAAGAAATCAGGACCACAAACTTCAAGAAGGCCAGAGAGGGGTCTGAACACACCAGACAAAAAGTTAAACGAGTGACATACGCATGAGTACACATTTTTACTTTCTCAGAGCTTTCCATGCCTAATGCATCGATGAAGCTCACTCAGCCCCACAAGGACTATGAGTCAGGGCATGTGTTACCATCTTCATCTGACGACTGGATAATGGAGGCATAAAAAGCTTTGATCTTTGTCTTAGTTTCATACAGCTTCCATAACAAAATATACCAAAAGTAGGTGGCTTTGAAGAAACAAGAATTTGTTGTCTCCAGTTTTGGAGGCTAGAAATCCACACCAGGGCATTGGCTCTAGGGGAGGGTCCTTCCTTGTTGGTAGCTTTGGAAGTTCCTTGGCATTATTTGACTTGTAGAGAGATTTTCACATGGTATCTGTCTTCAGCCCTGTGTGTGTCACTGTCCATTCTGCTTTTTTTGTAAGACACCATTCAGAAGGGATTAGGTTTAGGATCCACCCTATTCAGGTATGACCACATTAACATAGCAAAACATATTTCCAAACATTTTCAGGTACAGGAGTTAGGACTTCAACATAACTTTTTGGAGATACAATTCAATCCTTAACAGTCATACAAGAACTGAGAATGAGTGGAAACCTGGGTCTCCAGTTTTGTTCTGTTCCTTTCAAATTCCAATCTCTTCTCAAAGGTGTGAAGTTTTAAGATTTACCTACAATGATCTATTTCTCCCCAGAATATACTGAATAGTAGAGCTCTCTTGGAGGTTTGCCCAGGATGAGAAGTGATTATATTAAAAGAAATCTGAATTGTGAAACGTCCCCTGATGTTTCGTCTGGAAGCTTGGACTTTGACTTCGCCCTTACAGCTCCTCGCCATTCATTCAACGCCTCCTTCGCTTTACTTTTGAGCCTAATTAGTACCTCCCAGCATCCCTAGCTCTCAGAAGGAAAAACACAAAGAGATTTCTTTGTTCTGAAAACCTAGTATGATTTCCATTTTTTCCTATTCAAAACTGTAGTATATGGAATTGTAAATATTAAACAGTGCTTTCACAAAGAACTAAAGCCAGGTCTGAGTTTCCTTGAAGCAAAGAGAAAAGTTAATTATTGCATCAAACTTCAATATGGGAAATATGAAAAGGAAATAACTCTTGCTGAACCCCAGAAAAGTACGTACTTTGAAAAGCACTTTCCTATCGAGCCTGGTTTCCAGGGATCACTCCACTTAAGGACTTGAACGCTGAGGCTTTGGGAAGAAGATACAGGAAGTGGAGGTCAGGTGAGGAGTCTCTGAAGAAGGAGCCAAAAGTTTGATATATAACTGAAAACTTGCAAAGAAGTTTCCAGTGAATACATTCTGTTGTTTTGAAGCCATTTCCATTAATGGAATGCTTGAAGAAAGTAGGAAAGTAAAGCGGAAAGTACAAAAACTGTATAAACGCTTCCCAAATGCTCTTGAATCAGAAAGTGTGTTTCAATTATAGTCACTTATTTAGTTGTGAATTGTCTGTGAACAGTAATTGATTCTCAACTAAGGTGACAGTGAGTAAAATTTCAGTATGTGTAAATTTACTTCTATTCACCTTTTTCTCAATTGTAACTCATGTTGAGGATAATTAGCAAAAAGCTGACATTAGACCTGGGAGGTGAACTGGGAGGCAGGGAAGAAATAATTTTGTGCAAGATAGTTTCAGACAGATAAAGGGAGAGGAAGAAAGGGAACCTGGGCTTGAATTAAAAGGCACTGCATCTTTGTGAAGATGGAGGGAGTGGGATGAGCCATACGTATGAGAAGCTGCTGGCAGGCTTTTGGGTTGAAGTTATGAGGTGAAGAAGCAAGGCCTTGTGGTTGTGGAAGCTAAAAACAAAATGGAATCACTTATGCCAAGCCCAAAAGAGCATGGCTGCTATCTGGTCTCGCAGGGCAAAACTTTAGAATTAATAACTAGATTATTTCTTTAAGTTTATGTGTTAACTAACAGCCCTACATTCCAGAAAACCTGGCATCTAGCTATTTGGAAACCTGGTCGGCAGGCATTGATTTCTCAGACCTGTGTTTTTTGTCTTCTCAGCAAACACAATTCTGAGGAAGAAAGGATTTCAAGAGACATTTTGGTGAATATCCAAAAGACTTATCAAAACCACTTGGGCTTTTCTGGCTTTCTTTATTCCTTGGACTATAAAAACCCCGTACTGCCTCATCTTAGGTGCAACACCCAGTCTCGTGCTGTGTGTTGTCCAGTTGGCAAATTGTATGATCAACTTATAAATCTCTAGCATTGTCTTAACTCTTAGAAATTATTCAACAGCCATGACCTTAGGCATTAGGGGGAGAGAATTTATTAAACGTTTAAATGAAGTGATGGTTGCCACTGCAATTATCTGAGTGACTGTATGTCTCTGGGATGACACTCTGACCTGGCAGGTGGGATCTAAGAGGAGTCATCATAGAGATGCACTCACCATTTGGATGGGGTAGAGTGGGCTCTGAGGGTGTGGTTCGTGAAGATGAAGACACGAGCACTCACCACAGTACTGAGAAACAGCTTGGCCAAAGAAAGGTACCCTCTCTATGTCACCCAGTCCTAACTCATTTTTTTTTTTTTCATTCTTCAGCTGCAGAGTGCACTGCTATCTCTTGTGAACTAGTGGCTCACAGAACTTTTGGAAGAATTTGTGGGTAATGTTTGGCTGAGCTGGTGTGATTTTCTAGGGATGCCTCACAGGAAGTTTCTAGTTCACTGGGCTTATTTGTCTTCATATTTGTGTGATCCTTCTGTCCATTTCAGAGCCGTGGTGATGCAGTGGTTAAGAGCTCAGGCTGCTAACCAAAAGGTCGGCAATTCAAATCTACTAGCAGCTCCTTAGAAACCCTTTGGAGCAGTTCTACTCTGTCCTGTAGGGTTGCTATGAGTCGGAATCGACTCGACAGCAGCCGGTTTTGGTTTTTGGTCTGTCCATTTGCCTCTGATGTGCCCTTTTAGTGGAATCCAACTAGCTTCAGGGTGACAGCTCTAATGCATGGGCACTTGGTAAACTGTAGCTTCATCATTATTTAGAAATAGTTGGTAAGATAAAGTTAAATTTCCAAAATCCATTCACGTTACTACAAGGATTTCAACATTACATTTGTCAATTAAGGAAAAGGGAAAGTCATTAGGTTCTTTACATATAGTTTAAATTGTAGTAAAATTTTGAATGGTTGTACAATAATGTCTTTAAAAGTTTTTTTTTTATCACTTACATGCACGAAGTTTTTGCTGATAGTGACTATCAAGAATTTGAAGACATTATTGTTAAACAGTCTTAATGATGAATTTCATTTCAATCATAAAAACTGGCAAAAAAAGTTGTAAAGAAACAAGATCAAATTTCTCACCGAAAAATCCGAAAAGATTTTATTTGAAAGCTTTATACAAAAATGTGATACTGTTTTTGGCCAAGCCCCACATATAGGACATGGTAGAACTGTCCCATAGGTTTTCCAAGAAGCAACTGATGGATTTAAACCGCTGACTTTTTGGTTAGCAACCTGAGCTCCTGGCCACTGTGCCACCAGGGGTCCAAGCCCCCTACAGACATTCCCAAATACACTCCAGTTCACCCTATTATTTTTTTCTGTGTGCCATGGCATGAAAAGTCTGGGGAGGAGTGGAGTAGAGGATTAGATATAGAAAAGAAAATGATTCTGAGATTGGTACCATCTGCAACAGAATAAGACACACACAAAAACACTTCCATGAACATTTAGGGCAGGGGAATCCTGAAAAAATGTTTAGCAAGCAAAGGATGGAAAACAGAATTAATTATATAGTAAATAGTTATTACTAATTTAGGATGTGAGAAATGCCATTAACATTGTCTTCATTTGATTGGTTTTTAGTGTTTTACATTAGTGAACATGAAAATATTTATAAGTGCTTTTATTGGCTCCTTCAGATCTCATTCTGCCAAGTCCATTTTCTCTCTGGTAGTTGGAAGAAGAGCCACTAAATTTTTTTTTTCATATCTATAGACTCGTTTAAGTATGTTTCTTTACTTGAATTTGGACAGGATGGTGAAAATTACTTACTATTAGGATTTCAGTGAGTTCTAGGCCCTGTTTACTGTGGAGGAAAATTGGGGCAAGACCAGTGACTCTTGTCGTTTGAAGAAAATTGTTTCCCTCCAGGTGGGAGGTGATTTACATGACGGGGTTTTCCTCTGGACCTCTATGCTGCCCTAATTGTTCCTTCCTACTGTCTCAGGAGCACAAGAGAAAAGGAAGGAAATGAGGCAAAGGGATGAGAAAGATGGAAGATTGGCACGTTTATGGGCTCTTACTAGGCATTTCACAAACGTCCCTTTTAAAGAATTCTACCCTATGTCTTTGAAGAAATTTAGTGATGGTTAAGATAGCATGTCAACTTGGCTGGGCCGTGTTCTCAGTGGTTTGGCCTTTATGACATAGTTTGCAGCCACGTAATGATGTAATCACCTCCATAACGAGATGTGATATTATGTAAACACTTTCATGATGAGATCTGCTAAGATCAGCCAATCTGTTGAAAGGGAGTTCCCTTGGGGGTGTAGGCTGCAACCAATATATGTGGACTTTCTGGAAAAGCTTGCTGCTTTTTGCTCACTCCAGATCCTGCAGCTGGCTCCTGTTCATCTGACCTCTGGCTCTTGGGACTTGAGCTAGCAGCTTACCTGCCAATCTTGGGATTTGTCAGCTTCCACAGCCTGGGAGCCAGTGGCCTTCCACCTTACCTGCCAGTCTTGAGATTTGTTGGTCTCAGCAGCCTGTGAACCATTGGCCTGCTTTCTGACCTATCGATCTTAGATTAGCCAGCCCCTGTAGTTACATCTTTCTCTCTCTCTCTATATATATTTCACTGGTTTTGCTTCTCTAGAGAACCCAGCCTAAGACAGTTATTAACTCCCTGATTTTCCTTAGGTCACGAGCCAGCTGCACCCTCGTTAGCCCAGGTGGCCCCTTGACTTCCAGAATTGCTCCTTAGAAAGGCTGACAATCCTGGGAATTCAGGAGATCACATATCGAATCACAACAGGAAGTGATCAGAACATTATATGACTGCCAAAACACTGAGAATCATGGCCCAACTAAGTTGACACACAGTCTTAACCATCACAGCCCAGATGGCCCCTTGACTTCTAGAATTGCTCCCTAGAAAGATAGACAATCCTGGGAATTCAGGAGAGTGGCAGATAAATGTTCTGATACAAAAGGACAATAAATTGATGTCAAAGGCAGCTTTGGGGGGTATGCAAACACCTGAGTCCTCTTTTCTGGAACTTCCTATACTACATTTCTCCACCTTTTTCCCATCACAACTGTCTGGAAGGACTTTATACGTAGACATTAGTAACAGAGGCTCATTGCAGCTTTGATGGTGGTGGTGATGGTGTGGTTGGAGCCTCACAGGTGATTCTGATATCCTTTCTAGGCTAGTATGTCTCCTCTTACCCCTGTCCTCTCAGGAGAATGCAGGGGATAATTTAAAGCCATATTGTTCATTTTATAGCATCCGTTGACATCATCCAAGGCCCCCAACCAATTTATTCCAAGGTTTGAGGAGGGAATGGTTGGAGAATTTAATCACAGGAGAACACTGTACTGCAATTTTTCCACAAGGCTGATTTTATTTTAAGAATCAAATCTCCACATCAGAAAATCCTCCTGATAGATCCATGTTGAAAGGCACAGAAATCTACCTGAAAGAGCTCCCAATGGCCAAAGCTAGAACAATTTGAGCAATAAAGTAAATTATGATAGTAATGGTCCGTAGGATAAAATAAATAGTCATGAATTCATAATGATATAATTTATTAAATACATAAATGAGAAGGGACAGCTATTCGTTAAGAAGAACTCTAATTAATAATTGCAGAAGAAAAGAGAGAGCTAGAAAATCATCACCACAGCAATGTTTGTTGTAGGCAAGGTCCACTGCTGGATGCTAAAATTAGTGGGCAAAAGTTCGAGGGGAAACAGGACATTTGCATAGTTGAAAAGTATTTACCCTGAAATATTTATTCATTACAAAGGAAAAATTATAACTTTAGAGTGGAGAAAACATGCAGACATCACCTTAACAAAGCGATTGATGTTAACACCACCCACGATAAGGCATAGCAACATCGTAAGCTCCCTGAAACAATGCATTGAGAAGGGTCCAAAATGCATAACCTCAGTCTAATCATGAGAAAACATTAGCTATACCCAAACTTTGGAGCAGTCTACAAAAGAACTGGCCAGCGCTCTTTAAATATATCAAGGCCATAAAAGACAAAGAAAGGTGAGGAACTGTCACGGATTGGAGGAACCTAGGAGATGCAACTGAATGGGGGATTCTGGGATTGGATCTCAGAATAGAAAAAAGAACATCAGTGGAAAAACTGGTAAAATCCAAGTAAAATCTGCAGTTTAGCTGATAGCATTTTACTAATGTTAATTTCTTGGTTTTGATAATTGTACTAAGGTTATGTAAGACAGGAAAATGAGGGGAGCCTTTCTAGACTTGGAATGTCTAGCTGCCAGTTTGGATCTCCAGATATGAACGGCTTTTGAATTCTCAGTGACCATGTTCTCCTATCCACTCCTTACTTCATACGGACCTCCTTGATGGTGACCGGCCACCCCTGAGTAGAAGACGTGCTCTTCCAACCAGACTGGACTGTTCTGGGGCCCTCATCTGTGTCCCTATCCCAGCCCTGCTTCACACTAGGGGCCATCTTATCCATGTTCCTGTTGTTTCGGGCATGGTCCACCTGGAGGCAACTTGATATGCTGATAAAGAAAAAACTGGCTGGTGTAGCTGGAATGACTGAAGGTAGGCAGTGGCCATATCATGTAGGACCAGGTAAGCCATACATTTTGCTTTTATCCCAAGTACAGTGAAAAGATAAATGTCATTGTTCTATTATATACTGACAGTGTGCTCACAGGCAGATAAAGACTATACACAGTACAGAGAGTAACTTTGACAAAAAAAAAAAAAAAAATTTTTTTTTTTTTACTTTGACAAGCAGGATTTAATTATCATTTGTTGTTAGGTGCTGTTGAGTTGGTTCCGATTCATAGTGCCCCTGTGTACAACACAACAGAACACTGCCTGATCCTGCACCATCGTTACAATCATTGCTATGCTTGAGCCCATTGTTGAAGCCACTGTGTCAATCCATCTCATTGAGGGTCTTCCTCTTTTTCACTGACCCTGTCCTTTACCAAGCATGATGTCCTTCTCCAGGGACTGGTCCCTCTTGATAACATGTCCAGAGTATGTAAGACGTAGTCTCGCCATCTTCCTTTCTAAGGAGCATTCTGGTTGTACTTATTCCAAGACAGATTTGTTCATTTGTTTGGCAGTCCATGGTATATTCAATATTCTTTGCCAACATCACAATTCAAAGGAGTCAATTCTTCTTTTGTTTTCCTTATTCACTGTCCAACTTTTACATGCATATGAGGTGATTGAAAACACTATGGCTTGGGTCAGGCACACTTTAGTCTTCAAGGTGATATCTTTGCTTTTTAACACTTCAAAGAGGTCTTTTGCGACAGATTTGCCCAATGCAATACATCGTTTGATTTCTTGACTGCTGCTTCCATGGGTATTGATTGTGGATCTAAATAAAATGAAATCCTTGACGACTTTAATCTTTTCTCCGTTTGTCTTGGTGTTGCTTATTGGTCCAGTTGTGAGGATTTTTGTTTTCTTTATGTTGAAGTGTAATCCATACTGAAGGCTATTGTCATGGATTGAATTGTGTCCCCCAAAATATCTGTCAGCTTGGCTGTGCCATGATTCCCAGCATTGTATGATTGTTTGCCATTTTGCCATCTGATATGATTTTCCTATGTGTTGTAAATCCTATCTCTATATCGATGAAATCGGGTTAGAGGCAGTTATGTAGACTCAATCTCCAAGATTAATCTGCAATCTCTTTTGAGATATTAAAGAGAGAATTGAGCAGAGAGTTGTGGGGGCCTCTTACTACCAAGAAAGTAGTACCAGGAGAAGATTGTGCCCTTTGGACCTGGGGTGCTGTGTTGAGAAGCTCCTAGTCCAGGGGAAGATTGATGACAAGGACCTTCCATGAGAGCTGACAGGGAAAGCCTTCTCTTGGAGCCGACGCCCTGAATTCAGACTTCTAGCCTAGTAGACCGTAGGAGGATAAATTTCTCTTTGTTAAAGCCATCCACTTGTATTTCTGCTGTAGCCTTTGATCTTCATCAGTAAGTGCTTCAAGTCCTCTTGCTTTCAGCAAGCAAGGTTGTGTCATCTGCATAACACAGGTTGTTAATGAGTCTTCCTCCAATGCTGATGCCCTGTTTTTCTTCATATAGTCTAGCTTCTTAGGTTATCTGCTCAGCATACAGATTGAATACAGCTGTAAATAATGGGGACCAATTACTGGTTAAGAAAATATTAAGTGTAATTCTGCCTCAGATAGTGACTCTTTCTGTGGTGGTGGCCCTTGATGACCTGACTCAGTTTCTCAGTTTCAATAAATGGAGGCTACAGTGTTGTTAGCTGTCATTGAGTTGGCCCCAACTCATGGTAACCCTATATACAACAGAAGGAAATACTGCCTGGTTCTGCACCATCCCTGTGACTGGTTGCAGATCAGACAATGTTCTGTTATGACCCATAGGGTTATCATTGGCTAATTTTTTTTTTTAAATAAGCCTTCTTAAGCCTTTTTTTTGTATGTGTGTGTGCTTTAGGTGACACTTTACACAGCAAATTATTTTCTCATTCAACAATTTATACACAAATTGTTTTGTGACATTTGTTGCAATCCCCATGATATGTCAAAACTCTCCCCTTCCATAACCCAATTCCCCATTTCCATCTGTCCATTGTTTCTGTCTCTTCCTATCTTCTCATCATTGCTTTCGGGCAGGTGTTGCCCTTTTGGTCTCATATACGTGATTGAACTAAGAAGCACATTCCTTACATATTTTACCGTTTGTTTTATAGACCTGTCTAATCTTTGGCTGAAGGGCAAACTTTGGGAGTGGTTTCAGTTCTGGGTTAAAAGGGTGTCCGGGGGTCACAGTCTCAGGGGTTCTTCCCATCTCTGTCAGACCAGCAAAGTCTGGTCTTTTTTTGTGTGTGTGAATTTGAATTTTGGTCTACATTTTTCTCTCACTCTGTCTGGGACCTTCTGTTGCGATACCTATCAGAACAGTTGGTGGTGATAGCGGGAAACCCTCTAGTTCTTTTGAGCTCAGGCTGGTGGAGGCTGTGGTTCATGTGGCCCATTAGTCCTTTGGACTATCATTTCCCTTGTGTCTTTGGTTTTCTTCATTCTCCTTTGCTCTGGATGGGATGGAACCAGCAGGTGCATCTTAGATGGCTAATCTCAAACTTTTAAAACCCCAGATGCTAGTCATCAAAGTTGGATGTAGAACATTTTCTTCATGAACTTTGTTATGCCAATTGACCTAGATAACCCCTGTACCATGGTCCCCAGTTATTGGCTGCTTTTTGTAAACAGATCACCAGGCCTTTCTTCCTGGTCTGTTTTAGTCTGCAAGTTTTGCCGAAACCCATTCAGCATCATAACCTATTGCTACCCAGATGTTTCCAACTCCTAGCAAGCCTATAAAACAAAGTAGAACTGCCCCATAGAGCTTCCAAGGCTCTAATCTTTACAGAAGCAGACTACGACATCTTTCTCCTATGGAGTGGCTGGTGGATTTGAACTGCTGACCTTTTGGTTAGCAGCCGAGTGATTAGCCACTGAGTCACTAGGGCTTCTTGGAGTCTACAATAGTGATTGTAAATTCCTCTGGGGCATAAAAGACAGAACGCCCCGTTCTTTTAGGGAATGGAAGTCCTTTGGATCTGTGCTTCCTAATTTTTTAAGTAATCACAATCTTATCTGAGACTTTAAAAATTACAGATGCTTGAGCCCAACCCCAATCCAATGAATCAGAATCCCAGGTTCTAGGGCCCAAGTATATGGAGGATATAAAACTCCACAGGTGTCTCTAATGTGCACCCTTGATTAAGAACTGCTGTTATGGATGATTATCAAAATCCTAATCTGTTTGATACAAAATCTCAAATAAAAATGTGGACCATTCTCATTTAGTTTTGCTTTTGAAATTGCTTTCCCTAAGGATGTTAGGTGTTAATTTTGAAGGACTGCTTGAAAACTATATTCTGCATTCCTTCTTCCTTACCTCCTTACCTTACAAGAACAAACATCTTGAGCTAAGCACCACCAAGAGGAAGGAATGATGATAGCCCCTGGAGTTTCAAGTTCACTCAAATTAGAAGAATTTCTTGGTATATTCATTTGTCATGTCACTTCACATTTTTATTTGAAGGGAGCTGTTATGGGGTTCTTATTAATGCAAATACTTTTCCATAAAACATAGGCAATAAGAATAATAAATAACTTCATGAACTCATAGCACAAATGAAAATGTTAAATCTTTAGATTTGCTCTTGAAAAAGCAGTTCAAGTGTTTACTATCTGTTCTCTACTCAGAAGGTAAAGAAAAATGTTCCACTTAGTCACATGCTATAATCATTCCATTAATCAAAAATATCAAAGGCCTAGATCATTATTTTAATTCAAAATGAGAGATGTGGATATAGCTCAGAAGAAACTAAATTTCCTGATCCAAAAAATAAACACTGAAGTCATCCGCTTGGACCATCCATTCTCCCATGTGTTGCTTTCTTTAAGTATATTATTGCATTCCCTTTTACAGAAGCAACAGAAGTCAGTATTCATTAGAAGAGAAAGAAATGCAGACTAGTGTGTTTAAGACATTTGGGATGAATACAGGAATGCTCACCAAATGATCCATGAATGAAAGTGACTTGTCGTCTCTGGGCTGGTGTGAGTTCTCTTTGCCTCACACAGTGACTGGTGATGTTCTGGATGGTGGAGTCTCTATTAGCTTGCAATGGGCATGTAGCATGAGTGAAAAATCAACCATTGTTGTACTGAGCCACTGAGATTTTAGGGTTGGCTACTACAGTAAAAAAAAAAAAAAATTTTTTTTTTTTTTACTACAGTATAGCCTATCTGAACTTGACCAATACAGGCATTATGAGGTATCCAAAAGATACCCCATGACGTGGGTCACCTTGCTATGTTTTCCTCAAAGTGATCAGTGTCTGCAAGGCCCAAATCAAACCTGTGGGATGAGGCACAGATTAAAGTAAGCAAGAATGTTAAAGCCATTTTTAAAAATAGACTGTATATTGTTTCTTTATAATTTTTAATATTTCTTGGTACTAGCAGTCTTCATTACATCCCTTGAGGTTGCTGGAGTGTTTTGTTGGCCAGAGCTTGCAGAAAAAATTGATCTGCTTGGCTCTTGGTGCCAGTGAGGCTGCTATTTTCTTGTTTATGTTGCAACTCCAGTGATACTTTACCAAGACGTCAGGAAATCCAGAAGGCCTGAACACCTCATGCCCGCCTTATTAGAAGCTTCCATTTAAGCTTTTAGACTCTTAAGAACACAATTATAGAGTACTGTTAGGCTGAGGGAGGAGTTCTCACCAACTTTGTTCTGATAAAAAATTCCTTTAGCGCTTTCCGTATACCAGCTTAGGACCTTTAGCTCCAGAAAGCAGTCCTTGAACTTTTCTTACTATAACCAAGAAAAAAGTCATAAAACCAAGAGTAGAATAACAATAAAACAAATAAATAAGTGCAGAGAAAAATAATTTGTCAAAAAACAGAGCTGTGGAAATTCTTAGTTAAAAAAAGTTACTTCAGGTTGGGGGAAAGGAGAATTTAACCTATGTCTTAAATGATAAGTCAACTTTTGGTAGTACTAAAAAACAACAACAAAAAAACCCTGCTGCTGTCAAGTTGATTTTGACTCATAGTAGCCCCAAAAGGTAGAGTAGAATTGCCCCGTAGGGTTTCCAAAGTATGGCTGCTGTATTTGAACTGTCAGCCTTTTGGTTAGCAACCGAACTCTTAACCACTGTGTGGGTAAGCAAATAGACAAGCGGGAATGGTGCGTACAAAGGCATGGTATGTTCATTCATGAGTCATGATCTAAATAAAACAAGAGCTGGGGAGAAGTGAAAGATAAGCCTGGAAAGATGGGTCAGAAACAGACTGTGGAAAGCCTTAGACATAGATCTTTAGCATCTAGATAACGGCAAGCTATTTTTTTTTTTTTTTTAGTATGGCTAGTGTCATTATACTAGTCGCATTTTAATGACATTAGTCTCTCAGCCAAGTGCAGGATTCATTGGAAGGGGAGGGACCTGGAGGTGAGGTTGTTTTCTTTATAGACCAGTGGTCATGTGTGGAGGGAGGAGACACGTAAGGAAGTTATCATTTAGAAAAGGGAATATAAATCTGGAGATCCTGGATCAATGCTAATGATAATTGTTGTTAGTTACCGTACAGTTGGGTTTGACTCCCAGTGGCCAATGTACAACAGTACAAAATGTCACCCAGTCCTGTACCATCCTCACAATTGTTAGTATGCTTGAGTCCATGTTGTGGCCACTGTGTATTTTGAGTGCTTTTCTACCTAGGGGCTCATCTTCCAGCACTATATTGCACAATATTCTTTTGGGATCCATAAGGTTTTCATTGACTAACTTTCAGGATTTGATTGCCAGGCTTTCTTCCTATTCTATCTTAGTATGGAAGTTTCACTGAAACCTATTCACCATGGTATTTGAAATGCTGGTGGCATAGCTTCCAACATCATAGCAGCACACAAGCCACCACAGTATGACAAACTGACAGACAGGTGGTGGCTAATGATAATGGTCAACATTTATTGGCTCGTACTGTGTGCCAGGCATTGCGCTAGAAGCATTATATACATTAGCTCATCTAATTCTCAAAACAACCTGAGGTAGGTACTGTTATCATTTGTGTTTTAGAGATCTAAAATCACTGAGGCCAAGAGAGATAAGTAACTTGCCCAAAATTTCACAGCTAGTAAGCTTAGGGGTGCTCTTCAGTGATTGTCATGGATGGAAATGGAGGTTGGTAGAATCAGGGCTGTCTGCTGAGCCTTTCCACTGGGACCAGATGGGATGCAGGGTTTATTTTGGGTGAAACATCCTCTTGGGAAGTCAGGATATGGTCTTCCTTCATCTTCAGATGACAGCACTTCTCTGTGGGACTCAGAGGCTGATGGGCAGGGGCTGCAAGGCAGCTCATAACCAGGACACCTACTCTTGGGCTGTGTTCTCTAACTAGAACATCTGGAAAGCTCAGTGAAATGTGTTTATTGGGAAGGAAGAGCATGTGTTTTGATGCCAGAGATGCATTTGAGCCCGGTACTGCCATTTCCTGGCCTGGTATCCTCGCACAAGCTACTTACCCTTGCTGAGGCTTGGTTTTCTTACTTGCAAGATGCAGATGATAATAATCCCTTAATATTGAAGTTGTCAAAGATTTCGTTTTACTTGGATTTACAATCAACCTCCATGGAAGCAGCAGTCAAGAAGTCAAACGACTCATTGCATTGGGCAAATCTGCTGCAAAAAGATCTTTAAAGTGTTGAAAAGCAAAGGCATCACTTTGAGGACTAAGGTAAGCCTTACCCAAGCCACGATATTTTCAGTTGCCTCATATGTATGAAAAAGCTGGGTAATGAATAAGGAAGGCCAAAGAAGAATTGATGACTTTGATTTATGGTGTTGGCAAAGAATATTGAATATACAGTGGACTGCCAGAAGAATGAACAAATCTGTCTTGGAAGAAGTAAAGCTAGAATGCTCCTTGGAAGCAAGGATGGTGAGACTTCATCTCACATACTTTGAACATGTTATCAGGAGGCACCAGTTCCTGGAGAAGGCCATCAAACTTGGTAAGGTAGAGAGTCAGTGAAAAAGAGGAAAACCTCAATGTGATGGGTTGACACAGTGATTGCAACGGTGGGCTCAAACATAGCAATTGATTGTAAGGATGGCATAGGACCAGACAGTGTTTCTTTTGTTCTGCTGTACATAGGGCTGCTATGAGTTGGAACTGACTCTATGGCACCTATAACAACAACAACAATGTTGTGTACTTTGAGTGGAATGAGTAGTTATAATGCTCAGCACATGGCATATAATAAAATATTATGAAGTGTTAGCTATTTTGTTATTACCCAGGGCCATAGTATTGTATTTTGTTAAACATGTATTTGATGTCAGCACAAGTAAAAAAGTTGAAAATTGGAAATGCTAGTATAGCCATGAAAGAAAATGTTAATCTAGCTGGAGCCCATTGAGACACACCTGATTTCCATCTTTTCCTTGTTAAGGGAACTTTCAGCACATGCCCTATACCCAGTGCCCTCGAGTCGATTCTGACTCATAGAGTGACCCTATAGGACAGAGTAGAACTGCCCCCATAGAGTTCCCAAGGAGCACCTGGCGGATTCAAACTGCCGACCCTTTGGTTAGCAGCCGTAGCACTTAACCACTACGCCACCAGGGTTTCCTTACATGCCGTATAGATAATGAAAAGCTCATTATTCTTTTCTCCTCTGGTTTGCAACCCTTCCTTTCAGGAGTTTGACAAAGGGGGCAAGTGCAAGTTGCCTTATCTAAAACAAGGCAATAACTGGTTGTCTGAATGGCATTTTGCGTTTGATTTTCCCAAGGGGAAAGTGGCTGGAGCAGACCCGGCGTCTGGGCTTCAAGGGCAGCCTCTGGCCTTCAGACCAGAACGTGTTTAATGTAGACCTGTAAGATGCACCATCCCTGCTGTGCACGCATACAAATGTAGCCAAACATGCACAAAAGAGGTGGCTCTGTGCAACTGAAGAAAGCTGATTAAAAACAATTCCTGTGCAAGAACTCAATTCTGTTGTTGTTGTTTTAGACTGCCAATCACACCCTCAGCTAAAGGAGATTGAAATTATTGATCTCTCAAAACTGCTTCAGTAATCTCTTTCCTAGCCAGCTATTTTTTCTTTCTCAGTTGCAGAGATGCTTTCTTTCTTTCTAAAGATGGCCACTTCCTTTCCTTCTTTATGCGTCAGTAAAAGAGAGAAAATATTTTAAGTAGTGTGTAAGTGTGTGTGTCTGTGCAAGCGCGTATGTGTGTAGACCAGTCAGTGGCTGACTGCTTTTTATTTTCTTGCTTTGTGCATTTTTGAGATGCTTTTGTGGGCACTGAGCACCACCCAGAGGCAAAGTATAGCCAAAAACTTAAAAAAAAAAAAAGACCATTTGGATATGGAAGACAGTATCAAAAGCAATTGATTACTTTTCTTTTAAATGAACTAGAGAGCCTGATTGTTTTGGGCAGCTTTATTCATTGCTGCTATGTGTTTAATAAACCAACCTTTTTGCCAATCCAGATGCCCTTTATTTCTTTGTCTAGCCTAATTGCTCTGGCTAGGACCTCTAGCACAATGTTGAATAAGAGTGGTGATAAAGGGTGCCCTTGTCTGGTTCCCATTCTCAAGGGAAATGCTTTCAGGCTCTCTCCATTTAGAATGATGTTGACTGACTACAACTGTTTTTGATCATCTTTTATATCCAGGCCTTGAGCTAGGCCCTTGACTTGTGCGATTTCCAACATTCATGACAATTCTGCAAAAAAAGGCATTATTCTCGTTTTTTCAGATGTCAAATGGAGACATGGAGAGATGAAGTGATATGTCCAAGGTTCTACCCAGTTTGGAAGTGGCTGAACTGGATTTGAATACACAGCTGACTGACTGGAAGGTCTATAAACAACTCGCCGCTTCCTTGTTTCAGTTTTCTGGATACATGTATCTCTAACAGGTGATAATGAACAGAAGATGTAGAGAAATGAAATTGTAAGTCCACAAAAGTTCAGTTTGAAACAGTTAGTTTTATGCCAAGAAGCAGTTAAATAATGAATTCATTATTAAAAGCAAGTCGGCACGGTATACTTGTAATTGTTCTTAGGACTATGATAAAGTCAACTGTTACGAGAAAGTCAGTCTGATTTTTATTAATATGAAAACTGCAGTAACTGTTCAGTGTCAAATACTATGCTAATAATAATTATAATTTTATGGTGGGAATAATAGTATTGAAAAATAAAGATAACTTATACTGAGTGCTTAGTCTGTCACAGGTATTTTATATATGCAGTGCATTATAATTTTCTCAAAATCTCTGAAGAGGAAATAGCCCCATTTTGCTGAAGAGGAAACTAAGGTGGAGATAGTTGTAGAATCTAGGTCTTTCTGAGTTTTTTTTTTTTTTTTTTTTCTGTATTCAGTATTTCTTACCTCAGTACATATCCACACTAACAAACCCAACCTCAGAAATTCAGAAGGCTTTTGTTTTCAGTGTTTGGTTTGTTTTCAAAAAAATCTAGAAGTTGTGAACAAGCTGACTCACCTTGAGTTCAATCACGGTGGCAATAAATTTTTCTTTCTCTCACACTGTTTCCATTTACCCTAAATAGGACAGGAGAGTTGACACACATCTTTCTTAATTGTAAAAAAAGAAAAAAAAAAAAGATAAATTTATGAGTTTATTGACATTAATAGGAATCAATCCCCAAAAACGTGTTGAGATGTATAAACAATGTTCTTAAAGTCTCAGAGTACAAATTTCAACTCCAGAGACCTTCAAAGAAGATACAGAAGCGTTGGAAATGGGAATTACATTCAGACTGACTGCTAGTTTTGAGAGCAAGAAAGAAAATAGAGCTAACTTGAGCAATCATGTCTAGCAAGGCCAGAATGCTGCCACATTCCTTGTGCTGGCTGAAAATTTTAGAGAAGATAGATCTTGACATTTTTTTCCAGTAGTGGATCTTTGCTAAATAGTTTCGCATAATGGACAGACTGTATTCATTAGCTCTCAATTCAGTCCTTCTTTAGGAATATTCACTTTGTTCATTTTTGTTTATAAAATAGTTACTTTAAGCTAATACATTTTGAATGAAGTAGATGAGTTGAATTCCATACGATATATATGCATGCTGTCTTTCCTATCTGAAAAGGACCAGAGTGTCTGAGCATCAATAGCTTTGTGATGGTATTTCAGTTGTGATAACGGATTTACCCTGATTCAGCCACACTCCCTTTTCAGTTTATGGCCACCATCGGTATGCTCGTGCAAGATGCCCAGCTAATACATGGTGACAGAAAAGGGTCAGAGACAGAATAGTATAAATGCAAAACATTTACGGAAATAGAGATATTAACCTTGGCTTGGTTATTATTCTTGACCTCAGATGCAGGTAGGTAGATTATCTATCTATCTATGTATGTATCTATCTATCTATTTTTGAGACGTTGGAATCTTGGCACACCTCCCCTCACCCCTCATTTTAAATGCATATGATCTTGCTCAAGCAGTAAACATTTGATAATGCAGTCACACTCCACCTATACAGAGGTCATTCCTCTGGCAACCTTGGCTTTTCAGAACACAGCCAGTAAGTAAGAAGTCATCTGAGAAGTTTTAAAAAAGATGACTTGAAGTTCACACACTGAAGCTTGTTCACTGAGTTTATTCAGACACTTAATCAACTTAGGTTCTCCTTCAGGTACAATTTGCACTATCCTAATCTGAATGAGGAAAACCTGGTAGTGTAGTGGTTAAGTGCGACAGCTGCTAACCAAAAGGTTGGCAGTTCAGATCCACCAGGCGCTCCTTGGAAATTCTATGGGGCTTCTACTTTGTCCTACAGGGTCACTATGAGTCAAAATCAACTTGATGGCAACAGGTTTGGTTTTTTGGTTTTAATCTGAATAAATATCTATTTTCCAATACCTTATGTAAAATACAGCAGCCATTTCTCTTCTATGCATAAACATTTCAGCAAAGTCAACCCTTAAAAATACACAAGTAACTAATCTTTATTGTGGAAATATTAGAAATAAAGATAAGCAGAAATTAAAAAAAAAATCCAAAGTATTTGTCGCTATGTTATACACATTTTTCATACTTTTGGAGTCGGTATATGTGTGAGTGTTAAACTTATTACTTTTGTTACTGGTTATCTGAGAGAAATTTTTAACAAAACCTGTCTGGTATATTAGCTGAAAAACTAAGGAGATATCTCAACATCTCTAGTTATTTTTTTCACTTCAAATAATCTTCCTTCAAAGATTCAAAGACATCTACTGCCTGCGCAACAGTAATCTATATTTTTAATTATTTGGTTTATGGTAAACCTAAGCGAATGATTCAGAGTTTTATGAATGAGATCCTTTCTTCACCTTCATTTGTCACATTTCTTCATTTCCTTCAGAAGCACGGTAGTGCCTTCTTTGTAGTCTTCACCTAAGTTGTTAGAATTTTCTCTCCTACCCATTCCCACACACACACACAGACATATGCATATACACATACACACTTGATTATGTGAATTTCTAGATAATATTTTGCATGTGAGGCTTCATTCTGATGAACTTTTTCCATATGGGTGAGCATGTTTACTCTGAAATTTTATGGTTGTCATCGTGCTGTTGAGCTGAAGCCATCTCACAGTGTTCCTGTATGACCGAGTAGAACTGCCCTATAGGGATTCCTAGGCTGTAATATTTATGGGACAGCCCTGGTGGTGCAGTGATTCAGAGCTAGACTGCTAGCCAAAAGGTCAGCAGTTTGAATCCACCAGCCCATATGAGGCAGTTTTACTCTGTCCTATAGGGTACGACTCTGAGTCGGAATCAACTCAATGGCAATGGGTTTGGTTTTATTTTGGTTAATCTTTATGGGAGCAGATTGCTAGGTCTTTTGCCCCACGGAGTGGCTGGTGAGTTCAAACCACTCACCTTTTGTTTAGCAGCCGAACACTTAACCATTGCCCCACTACAGCTCCTTAGGCTGAATTTTGTTGTGTTGTTGTTAGGTACCTCCGAGTTGCTTCTGACTCATAGTGACCCTATGTGCAGCAGAAGGAGACACTGCCTGGTCTTGTGCCATCCTCACAATTGATCCTAAGTTTGAGCCCATTGTTGCAGCCACTATGTCAATCCATCTCATCGAGGGTCTTCCTCTTTTTTGCTAACCCTGACGGTTTTTGGGTTACTTTACAAAGCATGACATCCTTCTCCAGAGACTGGCCTCTCCTGATAATATATCCAAAGTAAGCGAGATAAAGTCACGCCATTTTCACTTCTAAAAAGCATTCTGGCTGTACATCTTTCAAGACAGACTTGTTCGTTCTTCTGGAAGTTCATAATATATTCAGTGTTCTTTTCCAATACTTAATTCAAAGACATCAGTACTTCATTGGTCTTCTTTTTTCATTGTCCATCTTTTGCAAGCATATGAGGCGATTGAAAACACCATGGCTTGGGTCAGGCACACCTTAATCCTCAAAGTGACATCTTTGCTTTTTTAAAGAGGTCTTTGGCTGCAGGTTTGTCCAATGCAATATGTCGTTTGATATCCTGACTGCTGCTTCCATGGTTGTTGGTTGTGGATCCAAGTAAAATGAAATCCTTGACAACTTCAACCTTTTCTCCATTTATCATGATGTTGCTTATTGGTTCGGTTGTGAAGATTTTTGTTTTCTTTAGGTTGAGGCATAATCCATACTGAAGGCTGTGATCTTTGATCTTCATCAGTGAGTGCTTTAAGATCTCTTTGCTTTCAGCAAGCAAGGTTGTGTCATCTGCATATTGCAGATTGTTAATGAGTCTTCCTCTAATCCTGATGCCTGGCTCTTCTTCATACAGTCCAGCTTGTCAGATTATTTGCTTAGCATTTAGATTGAATAAGTATGCTGAAATGTTACAACCCTGTCCCATATATTTCCGGATGTTAAACCACGCAGTATTCTCTCGTTCTGTTTGAATGAACACCTCTTGGTCTATGTATAGGTTCTGTATGCATACAATTTTAGAGGTTTTAAAACCTGTAACCAAAGAACTTCACCTGAGGCAAGATTGGTGAGGCTTTGAGAAATCTAGTTTAATTTTACTTTATGGGAAAGGGATATTGTACACTCTTCAGAATGGCTTAAGGCATGAGATGTTTCAAGGGAGTTCACAATTGTTTCTTTATTCACAAAATCCACTGACGTGGAACTATGAACATTGTTTCTATCAATATTTTTTCCTGCTTCTTTTTCTTTTGTGTTTGATTTCAATCTAGCATGCAATTCTAACTATAAACACATTTTCTAACAAAACCTGGTATATTTGGATTGAATTATCTCCCTGGGCTATTTTTCTTCTGCTACTGCTCTTTTTATATTTACACCAATTTTGAAAACTGAGTTTTAAAGAACAAATGGTTCTTTGATGAAAAGTGTCATATAGTAGAGCATAGATGAGATTTTTTTTCTTCTCTGCCAAACTAGATGTTTGAAAACATTATTTCAGTTGGAGTTAGTGCTGTAGAATAGAGTTAATGTTATTTTACCTCATCATTTAACATAGCCAATAATTGAGACCCTGTAGGTATCGTTGTAAAAGACAATAACTTATTGGTTTTGGGAAGACCATGGTTGTTCTTGAACTCTGCCACTCTGTTAGTATGTTGATTCTTTGTGGCCCTTGCTGGAAAGTGTTAGAATGTGCAATTCATACCTGCTTAGTCAACAAACCTCTACTGAGAACTAATAAGTATGTTCAAAGTGAAATGAAAATGCTTTTTATCTATTGTTAGATGACAATGAAAAACTGATACAAAGAAATAAGTGATTATAATTAACAACGCAAATATAAATATAATTCCAATTAATAAATATATTATTTCATTTCTCAGATCTGACCACAAGTCTGTATTATTAGTTTTTAATTGTTGTCTTGTGCTGTCCACATGACCAAAACTTCTCTTGTTGAGGTCAATGATGACCTCCGTGGTGCTAAATCCACAGTGAAAGCTAAATCTTCGTTTCACTCATTCTACCAGCAATATTTGGCAGAACTGATCTTTCACTCATCCTGTAAACAGTTTCTTCATTTGGCTTCCATGATACCACATTCCCCTGGCTTTTTTCCTACCTCATTAGCCATTTTTCCTCAGTTTTCTTTTGTTGGCTTCTCTTTGTCTTCCCAATCTGTTAATTCAGAGTTCCCCAGAGCAAAATCCTTAAGTTTCTTATCTGCATTATCTCCACTCACCCCACTGACAATTTTAAATACTAACAGCACGCTAACAACTCTCACATTTGTATGTCTAGCCTGGACTTTTCTCCTGAACACCAATCTGGTATATCCAAATGCCATTCATCATTCAGCATGTTCAAAATCAAACTTCTAATTTGCCATCCACACCCCCCTCCACCCCAACTTTTTGCTCTGGTGTTTTCTATCTCAGTTAATGGAACTCCACCTCCCAGTTTCTTGGGCCAAAAATCTTTGGAGTCATCATTGATCTTTTTCTTTCTCACACACCACATCTCATCCCTCAGCAAATCCTACTGGCTTTATCCATTTTGGATCACTTGTCACCATTAGTCCCCCAGTTCAAGCCACTGTCATCTCTTGCTTAGATTTGCCTTCTAACTTGTCTTGCCCCCAATACTTTGCTCTTAACATAGAAATTAGATTGATCATTCTATTAAAGCATTAAGTCAAATCATGGAGCTCCTTTTAAACACACTCCAGTTGCATCTCCATTTCCCTACTGTGAAAGTCAAAATCCTTAGAATAGCCTGTGTGACCTGACCCCCATAATCTCTACGACTTCTTCTCTCACTATTCTGATCTCCTTGTCACTGTTCTTCCACCTCAGTCACACTGGTCTTCCTGTTGTTCCTGAATAGGTTGGGCATGATCCTTCCCCAGTGCATTCCTATCTGTTGTTTCTCTGCCTGGATTGCTGTTCCTCCAGATAGTACAAAGCTCTCTCCCTAACCTATTTAAAATCTTCTCTTGAATCCTCTTTCTCCCTCAGGCCTTCCCCGATCACACTTTTCAATATTTTAAGGTATCCTTCCCTTAATTCTGTGGCATTCCATATTTTATTTCCCTGTGTTGTTTTTCTGCATAGCATTATCACCTGGTGCAGTGGTTAAGAGCTTGGCTACTAACCAAAAGGTCTGCAGTTCAAATCCACCAACCACTCCTTGGAAACCGTATGGGGCAGTTTTACTCCCTCCTATAGGATTGCTATGAGTTGGAATTAACTTGATAGTAACAGGTTTAATATAATGTATAAAGGAGCCCTGGTAGTGCATTAATTAAGCATGTGCCTGCTAACAGAAATGTTGTTGTTTCACACCCACCCAGCAGCTTCGAGATGGGAAGACTGACAATTTTCTACTGTAAAGATTACAGCCTAGAAAATTCTGTGGATTTACTGTCACATGGGATTGCTATGAGTCGATAATTGACTCGATGGCTTCCAACAACAACAATGTAGTATATAATTTACTCATTTACTTTGTCTAGCATCTGTTTCCACACACCAGAATGTAAATTCTATGAGGGCAGAGATTTTTGTCTGTTTTTTTTTTTTCTCCTAATATATCTCTAGAGCTTTGAACAATGCTTGACATATAGTAGGCTCTCGGTGAATGAATGAATGAATGAATACGTCAAGGTAAGTGCTAATAATATTAAGTTTGCTGAAAATGGGGAGGTAGAAAAAATTAAAAAATATCCTAAGGCATCACCTGAGGTTGGAGATGGAGTAGGGGGAAGGAAGAAGGGAGGAAACAAAATATTTTAAAGATCTCATTTTTTAGGCAGAGATCAGAGGTCAAGGAGTTAAATTAGATTGGAACAAATGAAAACTTACGTCTCCTGTACTGAGATAATATCATGAAATGTCAATTTTTGAAAAATTAATGGATGAATTTAATGAAATCCCAAATAGAATTCCAAAAGAATTTGGGCGTGAAAGATAATTGAAGATTTGGACAAAATGATATTAAAATTTTTTATGGAAGAATAAATTCTCCAAAAAATTTTTTTTAGAAAACAATAATGAGGGAGGACTTGCCTTAAGGGATATAAAATGCCATTGAACAAGGAATTCACAATAGAAATGGATTCATAGGGCAGAACAGTGAATCTAAAAACATATCCCATTATATGTAAGACTCCAAGTGTCTATCAGTTTGTCTTACTGTGGTGGCTACATGTTGCTGTGATGCTAGAAGCTATGCCACTGGTATTTCAAATACCAGCAGGGTCACCCATGGTGGACAGGTTTCAGCTGAGATTCCAGAGTAAGACAGACTAGGAAGAAGCATCTGGTGATCTACTTCTGAAAAAATTGGCCAGTGAAAACCATATGAATAGCAGCAGAACATTGGCTGGTATAGCACCAGAATGAGCCCCTCAGGTTGGAAGGCACTCAAAATATGACTGGGGAAGAGCTGCCTCCTCGAAGTCAACCTTAATGGTGTGGATAGAGTAAAGCTTTCACAACCTTCATTTGCGATGTGGCGTGACTCAAAATGAGAGGAAACAGCTGCAAACACTCATTAATAATTGGAAAATGGAATGTACACAGTATGAATCTAGGAAAATTGAAAGTCATCAAAAATGAAATAGAATGCATAAAAATTGATATCCAAGGCATTACTGAGTTGAAATGGACTGGCATTAGTCATTTTGAATCAGACAATCACATGGTCTGCTACGCCAGGAATGACAATTTGAAGAGGAATGGTGTTGCATCATCACCAAAAAGAAACATTTCAAGATCTATCCTGAAGTACAATGCTGTCAGTGATAGGATAATATACATACACCTACAAGGAAGACCAGTTAATAAGACTATAACTCAAATTTACACACCAACCTCTAATGCTAAACATGAAGAAATTGAAGATTTTTACCCACTTCTGCAGTCTGAATTGAAATGTGCAGCCAGCATGCGCTGAAAATTACTAGCAATTGGAATGTGAAAGCTGGAAACAAAGAAGAAGGACAGGTTATGGCCTTGGTGATAGAAACGACACTGGAGATTGCATGATTGAGTTTCGCAAGACCAACGACTTCTTCATTGCAAATACCTTTTTTTAAGTAACATAAAGAGTGACTGTACACATGGGCCTGCCAGATGGAATACACAAGAATCCAATTGACTACATCTGTGAAAAGAGACGATGGAAAAGCTCAATATTATCAGTCAGAATGAGGCCAGAGGACGACTGTGAAACAGACCATCAATTGCTCATGTGCAAGTTCAAAATGAAACTGAAGAAAATTACAGCAAGTCCATGAGAGCCAAAATATGACCTTGAGTATATCCCACCTGAATTTAGAGACCATCTTAAGAAAGATTTAAAGCATTGAACACTAATGACTGCAGACCAGATGAGTTCTGGCGTGACATCAAGGACATCATACATGAAGAAAGCAAGAGGTCATTAAAAAGGTAGGAAAGAAAGAAAAGACAAAAATGAATGTCAGAAGAGACTCTGAAAGTTGCACTTGAATGCAGAGTAGCTAAAGTGAAGGGAAGAAATGATGAAGTAAAAGAGTTGAACTAAGATTTCAAAGAGTGGCTCGAGAAGACAAAGTATTATAACGATGTGTGCAGAAAACTTGAGCTAGAAAAACAAAAGGGAAGAACACACTTGAGATTTCTCAAGCTGAAATAATTGAGGTAAAAATTCAAGCCTCGAGTTGCAATACAGAAGAATTCTAAGAGGAAAATATTGAATGGCACAGGAAGCATCAAAAGAAGATGGGAGGAATACACAGAGTCACTGTATGGAAAAGAATTAATTGGTCAACATTCAAAAATTTCATGAGGTAGTGTGTGATCAAGACTCAGTGGTACAGCACTGAAGGGAATGGTGAAAAATAAGGCTACAGGAATTGACTGAATACCAGTTGAGATGTTTCAACAAAGAGATGCAGTGTTGGAGGTGCTCACTCGTGTGTGTCAAGAAACTTGGAAGACAGCTTCCTGGCCAACTGTCTGGAAAAGATCCATATTTGTGCCCATTCCAAAGACAGGTGATCCAACCCCAAAAACTCAAACCCAATGCCGTCGAGTTGATTCCGACTCATAGCAACCCTAGAGGACAGAGTAGAACGGCCCCCATAGAGTTTCCAAGGAGCACCTGGTGGATTCGGACCACTGACCTTTGGGTTAGCAGCCATATCTCTTAACCACTATGCCGCCAGAGTGATCCAACAGGATATGGAAATTATCAAACAATATCCTTAATAGCACACACAAGTAAAATCTTGCTGAAGGTCATTCAAAAGAGGTTGCAGCAGTACATTGACAGGGAACTGCCAGGAATTCAAGCCAAATTCAGAAGAGGAGTTGGAACAAGGGATGTCATTGCTGATGTCAGACGAATCTTGGCTGAAAGCAGAGAATACCAGAAAGATGTTTACCTGTGTTTTATTGACTATGCAAAGGCATTCAACTTTGTGGATCATCACAAATTTATGGATAACACTGCAAAGAATGGGAATCTGAGAACAGTTAAAAGTGCTCATGAACAACCTGTACATAGGCTAGGAGACAGTCGTTTGAATAGGACAAGGGAATACAGTGTGATTTAAAGGCAAGAAAGGTGTGCTCCAGGGTTGTATCCTTTCACTATACTTATTCAATCTGTATGCTGAGCAAATAATCTGAGAAGCTGGACTATATGAAGAAGAATGGGACATCAGGAGGAAGACTCATTAATAGCCCATTCTATGTAGATGACACAACCTTTTTGCTGAAAGTGAAGAGGACTTGAAGCATTTACTACAACCTTCAGTATGGTTTGCATCTCAGCGTAAAGAAAACAAAAATCTTTACAACCGGACCAATAGCAACATCCTGATAAATGGAGAATAGATTGAAGTTGTCAAGGATCTCATTTTACTTGAATCCAAAATCAACACCCATGGAAGCAGTAGTCAAGAAATCAAACAAAACATTGCATTGGGCAAATCTGCTGCAAAAGGCCTCTTTAAAGTGTTCAAAAGCCAAGATGTCACTTTGAGGACTAAGGTGTGCCTGACCCAAGCCATGGTATACTCAAGCAAGAATGGCATGACTTCTCTTATGTACTTTGGACATTTTATCAGGAGGGGCAAGTCTTTGGAGAAGGATATCATGCTTGGCAAAGTAGAGGATCAGTGAAAAGAGGAAGACCCTCAATGAGATGGATTGACACAGTGGCTGCAAAAATGGGCTCAGGCATAACAATGACTGTGAGGATGGTGCAGGACCAGACAGTGTTTCATTCTGTTGTACACAGGGTTGCTATGAGTTGGATCCAACTCAAGGGCACCTAACAACAACAACATGTGTGAGAATTAAATAAATGCAAAAATGTTAGTTGTCTAAGTCAACTAGTGCTGCTATAACAGAAACACCACAAGTGAATGGCTTCAACAAACAGAAATTTATTCTCTCAAAGTATAGTAGGCTAGAAGTCCAAATTCAGGGCATCAGCTCCAGGGGAAGGCTTTCTCAGTCAGCTCTGGAGAAAGGTCCTTGCCATCAATCTTCCCCTGGACTAGGAGCTTCTCTGTGTAGGAAGCCTGTGTCCAAAGGATGTGTTTGCTCCTCGTGCTGCTTTATTGCTAATATGAGGTCTCCCCTCTCTGCTCTCTTGCCTCTGCTTTTATCTCTTGTAAGATAAAAGGTGGTACAGGCCACACTCCAGGGAAACTCCCTTTACATTGGATCAGGGATGTGACCTGAGCAAGGGTGTTATATCCCACCCTAATCCTCTTCAGCATAATCCAATCTTGACTCATTAACCATAGGCAGAAATTAGGATTTACAACATATCAGAAAATTATATCAATCACAAAATGGAGGACAACCACACAATACTGGGAATCACAGCCTAACTAAGTTGACACATATTTTGGGGGGACACAATTCAATCCATGACAGTAGGTAAGTCAATTCAATGAAAAATGATGAATTATTTAATAAATTTTACTAGCACAAGTGGCTCTTAATATGGATAAAATAAAATTGTACCTCTATGTCATTTTTTTTATGTCATATTACACTACAAACAAAAATTTCAAATGGATTAAAGGCTTAATTTAAAAATACTAATACCTTGCAAGAAAATCTAGACAACTCTGTGAAAATATAGGGGCTGGAGACATCTTAAACAAGTCTGGAAACCTAGAAACTGTCAAAGAAAGAATATTTGATCATATAAAAAATGATAAAAGGTACTATAAACTAAGTCAAAGTGCAACAGAGGGCAATGTATTTGAAGAGCTCTTCTGGACTGAAACAAATTGCTAAAAGACCCCAATGGAAATAAAATCAAAAGACAGGAACAAGCAATTTACAGAAGAGAAAATTCAGATGGGCAGCAAACATATGAAAAGATTCTCAAACACACTGGTCATCCAGAGATGCAAATTAAAGTAACACCAGGGTATTGTTTTATAACTCTCGGGCATGTGGAATTAAAAAGTCCATTAACATCCATTGCTGGTGGGGCTGTAGGGCAAAGGGTACTCTCATTTACTGCAGGTGAAAATATGCCTTGTTACAGCCTTTTAGCAATAAAATATTTAGCACCGGTGTTAAAGTTATAAATACATATGCACTTTGACTGATAAATTTCAGTCCTGGGAACTTATCTCTTATAAATAAAAGCACCAGTACTTAAAATATTTGTGCAGTTATGATTATTTTAACATGGTGTATAGTCAAGAAAATCTAGGACCAAAGCGAATGTATACCATGCAACAGCCAGGTCATGGAATTTCATGCAGTTGTTGCAAAGAATGAATTAGATCTACCTATTCCAGTTGATTTGGATGGATTTCCATGGGGGGGGGAGGTAAGCCAAAGAGTACATAAAATAATCCAATTTTTATAAAATGAAATTTGCAAATCCCTGTGTATGTGTGCTTATGATTAATAGATTTCTCATATGATTATATGAGAAAGAAGACAATTATGGCAGATTATGGTAGGTTGTTAACATGAGCTACTTAAGGCAAGGAGGTATATAGATGGGGAGGAGGAGTCAAACAGAGAAGAAAAATACTACTACAAAAAATGTATATACACATTTAAGTGCAACTATATATTTATTTGGAAAGGTGAAATAACATGAAATCAAATGGGATGAAAGAAAATAAAACACCTCAACAACAAGAAGACAACCCAATTAAAAAATGGGCAAAGGATATGAACAGGCACTTCATTAAAGAAGACATTCAGGTAGCTAACAGATACATGAGGAAATGCTCGAGATCATTAGCCATTAGAGAAATGCAAATCAAAACTACAATGAAATATCATCTCCCTGACATTATTGGCACTAATCAAAAAAACAGAAAATAAGAAATGTTGGAGAGGTTGTGGGGGAGATTATGCACTGTTGGTTAAATGTAAAATGGTATAACCAGTATGAAAAATGATAGGACGCCTATTTAAAAAGCTAGAAATAGAAATATTATACTATCCAGCAATCCCACTCCTAGAATATCCTAGAGAAATAAGAGCTGTCACACGAATAGACAGATACACACCCATGTTCATTGCAGCATTATTTACAACAACAAAAAAGATGGAATCAACATAAGTGCCCATCAACAGATGAATGGAAAACCAAATTATAGTACATTCACACAGTGGAATATTACACAATGATAAAGAACAATGGTGAGTCCACCAAACATCTTACAACATAGATTAATCTGGAGGGCATTATGCTCAGTAAAATAAGTCAATCACAAAAGGACAAATATTACATGAGACCACTACTATAAAAACTCAATGAAAAATTTACACACAGAAGAAAACAATCTTTTATAGTTACAAGGAAGGAGAGGGGTGGGGAGAGGAAATCACTAACTAGATAGTAGACAGGTGTTAATTTTGGTGAAGGGAAAAACAACACACAATGTAGGGAAGTCAACACAACTTGACCGAGATAAAGTCATAGACACATACATCCAAACACCTTGAGGGACTGAGTTACTGCAGCTGAGGGCTGTGGACCATGGTCTAGGGGAACATCTTGGTCAACTGGCATAACAATTCATAAAGAAAATGTTCTACATCCTACTTTGGTGAGTAGTATCTGGGGTTTTAAAAGCTTGCAAGTGACACACCTATTGGTCCCATCCCTTCCAGAGGAAAGAAGAATGAAAAAAATCAAAGACACAAGGAAAATATTAGTCCAAAGGACTAATGGACTGCAGGAACCACAGCTTCTACCAGCCTGAGCTCAGAAGAAATAGATGGTGCCTGGCTACCACCGCTTACTGCTCTTGATCAAAACAGAGGGTCCCGGCCAGAGCAGGAGAAAGATGTAGAACAAAATTCAAACTCACAAAAAATGACCCGACTTACTAGTCTGGCAGAGCCTGGAGGAACCCCCCAGACTATGGCCCCCGGACACCCTGTTAACTCAGAACTGAAGCTACTCCTGAAGTCCACCTTTTAGTCAAAGATTAGACAGGCATATAAAACAAACAATAACACGTGTGGGGAACATGCTTCTTAGTTCACTCAAGTATTTGGGTCCAAATGGGCAACAACTGCCCAAAAGCAAAGACAAAAAGGCGGGAAAGGACAAGAAAACTGCACAAATGAACACAGGGAACTCAGTGTGGAAAGGGGGAGATGGCTGACACATTGCAGGGATTGCAACCAATGTCACAAAACGATTTGTGTATAAATTTTTGAATGAGAAACTAATTTGCACTGTAAACTTTCACCTAAAGCACATTAAAATTAAAAACATATATAAAAAGATACGAAAATGGATTGTCTGGAATTCCCTCCCCCTCCTGAGTTTTCTGCCCCTTTTCTTCATTTTGATTTGCTTGTAAAAGTAATTCTTCTGTTTCATAGCTTGGTAGATGTCCAGCCCAGAAATGAGAGTGGGTATGTGGGATGCTGGGAGTGGGGCTGGGGAACTCATCTGCCATGACCTTATGTGTATAACAGAACAAAACGTTGCCAGGTCCTGCTCCATCTTCTTGACCGTTGGTATATTTGAGTCCATTAAAATAATAGTATGTTCAAAAATTTCCTCAAAAATGCCCTATAAATAAGGTCTTGTCCAATTAGAGTAAGCTTTGTGAGAATGCTAAGCCTAGCATTGGCAAAGTTTCCACTTCCCTGCAGTTTCTTTCAGTTCTCTATGTTTTCCTTTTGTGCCTCATATTATTAGCTTTGAAAATAGGAGAATTATGTTATTCTGAGCAGTTACTAGGTAAGCGCAGATGGTTTTGTATGGTTGCTAGGGGGCAAACTCTGTGGCACACATTTATACTCATAAATTGGGTTTGCCAAAAGCGTGGAGAAAATCTACCTCTTTACATGAGCTCTATTTCACCAGTTTTTCTTTTCTCTCACCCACACACTGACAGCAAAGCGGCTGAGTGAACACTCATGTATCGCGATCAACAAATAATCTCTCACTTGCTCCTGGAAACAACATTATTTCTTTTGTTTGTTCCTGGACACTTTTCATATGCAATAAGCCCAGCTGACATATGGTTCCACTGATTAAGAGTGTTGAAGCTTAGTGACCCTGGGCATATAAGGAAAATATCCACAGGGGTCAGGTCTAATATGTTGCATGTGTTTATTTGTAGTGCAAGTCAACTGCTTTTTGCTCTCTCTTTATGGACCAAGCAAACTAGTAAAATGGAAGTAACGACAGGCACAAAACCAGGGGGTTTTTAATCTCCTCATTTCATTGAGAGTGGTATGTTAGGACTGGTAATTTCTTCTTCGGTTCAAATCCCATCTCGATGATTTATAAGCTGTATGCTCATGGGCGTGGTATCTTAGCTTATCAACCTCGATTTCCTCCTCTAACTCACAAAGTTGTGAGGATTAAGTGAGGTAAGTCATATAGAGCATGTAGTACAGTGCCCAGCAGCTATTAAAAGTTTGGAAGAGATTACGTCTGCTGTAATAATTTCACATCCACCAAAAAGAAGAGTCCCACAGAGTTGCTTTTCTTCAACATAATTACTGGATTCTGAATAAAGGGCTATCCCATTCCACTGCTACCAAGTCTGTTCCGACTCACAGCAACCCTAGAGGACAGAGCAGAACTGCCCCATAGGGTTTCCAAGGCTGTAAATCTGTACAGAAGCAGACTGCCACATCTTTCTCCTGCAGAATAGTCGGTGGCTTCGAACTGCTGACCTTTCAGTTAGCAGCCAAGTACTTTAACCACCAGGGCTCCTATGTTGTTGTTGTTGTTCTTAGGTGCCACTGAGTCAGTTCCAACTCATAGTGACCCTATGTACAACAGAACAAAACACTGTTTGGTCCTGCACCATCCTCATAATCGTTGCTATTTTTCATCCCCTTGCGGCAGCCACTGTGTCAGTCCATCTAGACGAGGGTCTTCCTCTTTTTCACTGACCCTTTACTTTATCAAGCATGATGTCCTTCTTCAGGGACTGGTCCCTCCTGATAACATGTCCAAAGTATGTGAGAAAAAGTCTTGCCATCCTCTCTTCCAAGGAGCACTCTGGCTGTACTTCTTCCAAGACAGATTTGTTCATTCTCCTGGCAGTCCATGGTATGTTCAATATTCTTTGTTAACACCGTAATTCAAAGGAATCAATTCTTCTTTGGTTTTCCTTATTGTTTAGCTGTAGCATGCGTATGAGGCAATCAAAAATATCATGGCTTGTGTCAGGCACACCTTAGTCCTCAAAGTGACATCTTTGCTTTTGAACACTTTAAAGAAGTCTTTTGCAGATTTTCACAAGGCAAAATGTCATTTGATTTCTTGACTGCTGCTTCCATGGGCATTGATTGTGGAGCCAAGTAAAATGAAATCCCTGACAACTTCAATTATTTCTCTATTTATCACGATGTTGCTTTGGTCCTATAAAGGGCTCAAGGGCTGCTGTAAAGGGCTGTAATTATTTACGTGTTCTGAGGGGTTCAGGTTTTATATATATATATATATATATATATATATATATATATATATATATAATGTGAATTGACAGAAATTCCAGGTTGGCCATTTCAGACCTTCTCTTCTACCAGCTCTAAAAGATTTTCTCTGATGGATGGAGGTTCATTGGATTATTTATTTTTATAATGTGAACTCGAGCCTGTGATCAGGTAGGGCCCAGTTCACTATCTAAGTGACAGGAAGTTATAGTGCTTTAGCTATAGAACAGCTACAGCATAATTTTCGACAACTTCTACTTGCTGTTATCGATATCGATTTCTAACAGTCATAAAATTAGCCTTAGTCTGTTTTCTTCCAGGATATAAGAAAATCATTAAATAATATCTAATCATATTAATCATTAGATGATGGGGGAAGAAGAATCCATTTTTACTTTTAATAAGTATATACCCTTGAATATTTCCTCCTATTCTTCCCTCAGTGCCTCCTCTTTGTCCAGCACACAAATAAAATTATTAGTATTTTAATATAAAGTTTTGGGTCTGTTCAACTTAGGCATGTGTACTCTGTTTTTATTCTACCAAGCTTCCAGGTTTCCAAAAAAAAAAAAAATTGTTGGCTTGTAGTCAAGAACTCTCAATGTCTAACTGACTTGCTTACCCAGACACTTACATTTTTACAGGGTACGTTTGTTACGTATGTGTATTTTAGCATTACATGACATAGCTTCTGAAACTCTGATGGAAATATATTCTTCCGATATAAAGCAGTCCAGCATCTTACTTAAGATTCCACTGAGGGTACTAAAGTTCTTTTGTCTTTTAATTCTCCCAAACGAAATAAGCATAAAAACTGGAAGAAAATCAAGAAACAAAACTATCTGAAGATTTAACTCTGAAAATGATAAACGGATCCTCCCAGCATATTTGTTTGTGATGAGTTTCCAATTGTCAGTTTTTGCTTTCTTGTTTGATGAGGAGAAAAATAATTTAGTATATATTTTTGTATGAAGAAGGACTTCAACTTAGAGAAATATATGGAGAAATCTACCCAAGTGTCCATAAAAGTTAAGCATAAACAGTCTTCAAGTATGCAAAATTCGAAAATATCATATTAGATGACAGGAAACAGAAAAAAATAGATGCCATAATAATTATGGTAGCATTAAAGCAAAGTGATTTGCATCAGTGACTTGTATGAATGGCTTATTTTGGATGTACAGGTAGTCCCCCACTTACAACGTATTTGAATTATGAGAAACTGCACTTACAAAGGTCCGGGTTTTTTTTTTTTCCATTTTCTTTTTGCTACATCTTATCATTAGTAATATGTATGTATGAAAATATATCTGTAAGTTTGTATGTAATGTCTCCAACCCCCAAAGACAAATAAGATCAAATTTATAAAGATACTTGTATTAAAAGGCAATAATAATGAAAAGTAAAAAAAAAAGAATGAGATATTCAACTTATTCCAGAATCAATTTACAGTGGAGTCGTTGGATGGACTAGAACCCCGTTGCAAGTAGGGGACTATTGATTACGACTTAGTTTCATTTGCCCCTTGGTTCAGTTTTGGAATCTCTAGTGCATGGGATACTTGAGGGCTTTGATCTGTGATTTACCTTAATAACTGGCCCAACTCATTTCTGTTGAGAGGATTGAGATTTGAAAGCTCTTTTTATGGCTATAGCATGCCACCTGCTTGATGTAGTTAAAAAAAAAAAAAAAAACCCTCATTTGGCTTAAAAAGCTTTCACCATTTTACCAGATTTCAAACAAACTGCAAGTAAAAGGTGCTGAACTTTGGTGCCTGTATGTCAGCCATCAGTGTATTTCAACCATTTGGAATACATTGCAGAGATAGGACAGCTGAATATCAGCAAAACCAAGCTGGTGAAAACTCTGACATCCTCATTGTCCCATGTATGAGACGATTTCTTAAATCTAAATTGTTTTCCAGACAGCAATCCCACTATCACACTGTGTTTCAAAAAAGCAAAAGATCTAGCAATAACTAATTTAAACAAGAAGAAGTCAAGAGGTAAGGGGGGTGATAGGCTACTGCTTAAAATCTCGGTGTATCAGTTATCTTCTACTGTAAAACTCAGCTGCTTAAAACTACAGTCATTTGTTCAGTTTACAATTCTTTACATTGGCAATTTGAATTGTGATGAGCTGGGTGGTTGTTACGGATTGAATTGTGTCCCCCCAAATATAATGTTGGAATCCTAACACCTACATCTGTGAATGTAATCCCTTTTGGGAACAGGATTTTCTTTGTTATGTTAATTAGGCCCTAACAGTATTTTAACAGTATAGGATGTGTCTTAAACTTAATGACTTTTGAGATATAAAAAGAGCTGATTAGATACAGAGACAAAAACCAAACCAAATCAAACTCAAGGCTGCCCAGTTGATTCTGACTCACAGCAGTCCTATGGGACAGAGTAGAACTGCCTCATAGGATTTCCAAGTTTGCAAATATTTACGGAATCAAGCTGCCACATCTTTCTTAGGCAGAGTGGCTGAGGGGTTCGAACCCCTGGCCTTTTGGTTAGCAGCAGAGCACTTTAACCACTGCACCAACAGGGCTCCTCCAACACAAATACAAGGAATGACAAATGGCGGAAAGATAGATGCCAGGTGGAAATTGCCAAGAAACTGAGGAATGCTGGAGCTAAGAAATTGAGACAAATTTCCCTCAGAGCTGACAGAGAGCCTTCCCCCAGAGCTGGTGCCCTGAATTTGGACTTCCAGCCTCCTAAATTGTGAGAAAATAAGTTTCTGTTCTTTAAAACTGCTCACTTGTAGTATTTTTGTTACAGTGGCACTAAGAATCTGAGGCGGAGATTCTTCTTCTTTCTCCTACGTCTGTAGTCATCTGCGGGTCAGCTCTGCTTCTGGGGGTTGGGTGACTCAGCTTGGGCCGCAGGGGTGATTAGACTACATGCCTTTCAATATTCAGTCAGCTAGCTTGGGCTTCTTCACATGTGGGCTACAGGGTCCCAAGAACAGCAAGAAGGCAAGCCCTAATACCCAGTACTTTTCAAGCCTTTGCTTACACCTGTTTGCTAGTATCTTATTATTCGAAACATGTCACATATTCAAGCTCAGAATCAATGGGAGTATGGATGCAGGGAGAGAAAGCATGTGAGGTCATTTCCCCCTACCTACTGCATATGGTTTATTAAGTAAGGTCAACCATTGAATTCGGTAGGGAATCCTGGTTGTATAATTTTGGCACATCCCACAAAAAGCCATTGTTTTTTTAAATTTTAGAGATGGTTCAAGGACAGGCTGAATGGCAGATAACAGATATGTTAAGCTAAAGTTAATACGTTGTCCAAAAACCTTTTTGAAAGCTGCTTGGATTATCAGACCCTATGAAATTCAGAGTTCATAAGCCTTCTCTGCTTGGTGTTAGTGTAGTCCACATTAGACGTGCTGAGAACCTTTGCTTAGGCTCTTTCATGGTTACTTCAGGCAATTCAGTGCAATCCATCCAACCGTTTTGTGTTTAGAGTTTTAGTGAAAGTACAATTGTGTATTTTTAGCTCATATGCTTTAAGCGCATGTATACATAGGGCATTGATGACTTAGTAGGGTGTTGGTTATAAAAGCAAGCAAGTTAAAATAGGGTATTGCAGTTCCAAAGAGTTGAGAATTGTGGATTCACTTAGCTGAAAGCAGCATTAAAAAAAAAAAAATCACTGCCAAATGTTAGGGTGAGGCCAGAGAATGATTCCTGTAGCTCATTTTTAGAAAGTGGCAGAAACTGCTCTCTGAAGACAGGATTTGTCCACAGAAAGTACTATCAGCCCCCCATCCCACTGTAGCCCACTCAACCCAAAGCTTTGCTTTAGTACTTCAGAAAATTCAAGAGGATATATTTTAAGAAAAGAAATTAATGTTTTTCTTATCATCTCAATAATTAGCATCACTGTATATAAACTAAAGTTAAATTATTTTCCCACTTAAAATTTCAGGTAAGAGCTTTCTTTTCTACCTTAAAACTTCCCTAAGTGACCGTGACAATGTCTTGAAGATTCTTTCCATCTTTTATAAGGCATTTGCCAATTTTCAGGTCCTTTGTATATATAAATATTTTCCGGTTGCTCCAGAATTGGTTTGTGATGTCAAGCATGAATAAAATGGCAGCTGCACGGCTTCCCTAATTCACATTACCTGAGAAGGTTGATCTGAAGTAGTTGAAACTCAAGCCGCTTTGATGAGAAAAATATTTATTGAATTATGTTTCCACACTGGGTCCAGCTCTTTGGATATTTAAAAAAACAGTAAAATTTAACTGTACCTGGCTTGAAGGAATTTACACTCCATCTCAATACCTATTTATGAGAAACTACTAGAAAGAGAAGCTTTATAACATAGCTAAAGTGAGTGGAATGAATCTTGTAAAGTCAGAGAAGAGCAATTCTTAAAAACGGCTAGGAAAGGAAGAATCCTTCTTCAAGGAGGTGGAACTTACAGGAAGTGGGAATGCTCTAAATGAAAGTCATTAAGGAATTGAGACCCTAAATCATAGCTGTTGGAGTCTTAAGCATGGGAAACGTCTCTAATTTCTATATTTTGCTTTGTTAGAATTCACTCCACAAGTGCGAAGTCCTGAGTTACCTAAGGTGCGAAAGACTAGCTAGGAATTAAACCAGCCATAAAAAAAAAAAAAAAAAAATTTTTTTTTTTTTTTTTTTATGGGCTGAAGGAAGAATGTTGTTAGATGCCGTAGCGTCAATTTCAATTTGTAGTGGCCCTATATGACAGAATAGAATCACCTGATAGGGTTTTCTAGGCTTAATCTTTTATAGCAGATTGCCAGGTCTTTATCCACTGGAGCTGCTGTGTGGTTTGGAACCCCCAACCTTTTGTTTAGCAGCCCAGTGCTTAACCACTGCCCCGTCAGGGCTCCTTCATTTGAAGTTAGCCCAAAACCAAACCAAACCCATTGTGGTTGAATCGATTCCAGCTCATAGTGACCCTACAGGACAGAGTAGAACTGCCCCAAAGCGTTTCCAAGGAGTGGCTGGTAGATTCGAACTGCTGACCTTCTTGTTAGCAACCTGAGCTCTTAAGCACTGTACCACCTAAACCAAAAACCAAACCAAACCCGGTGCCGTTGAGTCAATTCCAACTCATAGTGACTCTATAGGACAGAGTAGAACTGCCCTGTAGAGTTTCCAAGGAGCACCTGGCAGATTTGAACTGCCGACCCTTTGGTTAGCAGCTGTAGCACTTAACCACTATGCCACCAGGGTCTGCACCACCTAGGGGCATCTAAATAAAGGAGGGGCCCCTGGTGGTGCAGTGGTTAAGAGTTACAGCTGCTAACAAAAAGGTCAGCAGTTGGAATTCACCAGCTGCTCTTTGGAAACTCTATGGGGCAGTTCTACAATGTTCAACAGGGTCACTATAAGTCTGAATCCACTCGACACCAATGAGTTTTTTAAATCAAGGAGAGGGGCCCTTGTGGTGCAGTAGTTAAGTGCTCAGCTGCTAACAGAAAGGCGGGTGCTTCGAACCCACCAGCTGCTCTGAGGGAGGAAGATATGGGAGTCTGTTTCTGTAAAGATTTACAGTCTCGGAAACCCTGTGGGGCAGTTCTACTGTTTTCTAGGGTTGCTATGAGTCAGAATTGACTCAACAGCAGTGGGTTTGGTTTTTAGTTTGAAATCAAGGGGGCATTAATTAAGTTAAACGAAGTTATCTTAGAACTCTGAAGAGCTAGAGGGCAGGATTAAACTCTGCATTTGCATTGAAGTCAGGCTCACATGAATCAGGGTGTTCTTCTGGCAGAAAAGGCAGTAACCCTCAAAATGAAGGACACTAGGGACATGAGCTGTGTGTTAAAAATAAAAAAAAAGCTGCTTAATTTGCCTTGTTGTCCATAACCGAATTCTAGTCATGGGAGTACCTAGGCTTGCAGGTTTTTATTAGGATTACTTCAAAACATATGAAGTCTCAGGCCCTAACTTTGTCATTACCATGTACTCACAGTTCTCCAGTTTTAGCAGATCTTTTCTTGACAAAACCTTGGCAGGAGTATTGTAAATTTTGGTCACGGGCGAGAAATTCCTGAGAAAATTGCCCTGAGGGAATTCTGCACTTTTGTGTTGGCAGGAGTAGTTACGTTTCTTAATACAGAGTATTGATTTACAGGCTCTAATTGAAGTTTGTGAGTGACTGATCTCTTGATAATAGCAGGGACTGACACATTTATTTGCATTGTGAGTAGATTGTCCTTTGGTTGATACTGATACTATGCCAACAGGCTTTCTTTTGAACAAAACTGCTTTGCAATTTGTATTTGCATAATTGTTGGTTTCCAGGCAGAATCAACAAGAAAGGTGATTCCTAGACTTAAGTTTTCTGCTCCCTTAAAAATCATTTTGTGTGCTTTAAGCTTGGCCTGCAAGAAACTGTGTATTTTGTGCCACAGGATACTTAATAATAATATTGTCTGCCTCCCTTGTTACTTTCTCCTTCCTCCCTCCCTTTCTTCCTCCCTCCCTTCCTAAATGTTACCAGTTTAATCTATTTGCTATAGAAAAATTAATAATGCAAGCAGAATCTATTAAGATGTCTTGTTCTCATTAAAAAAAACTTGTTTTTTTTAAAGTTTTATAGGACAGTTACTGTAGTCTCAAGGATCAGTCCTGATCATTTGGAACAGAATCATTTCTGTCTCAACTGGTACAGTTGTAATCTGGAATTGGTGCTCTCTGTGTGACTCATGCTCAGATGCTGGTTCTTTGTCTCATGTAGCATGTTAGGGATTTTTCAGAGACACCCACCCCTGTCCCTGGCTGAGAGTCCCCAGCATTTCCCTGAAGTGGCTGATGCAGTCCCTGGCTGACCACTTTCAGTGTCCCCTCTTCTCTAAGCCATGTGATCTCTTTCTGCTGGGCTTGCCTCATCTCTCCAGGCAGCTCTCTGTTCCTTAAGGGTCACTCAAGCCTGGCTACTTTCTGCTGTGCCAATTCTAGCCCATTGGAAACACACTCTCTTGTCCCATTATAGGTATAAGTGCAGCTTTCTCCCATTGCAGGCTTCTCTCCTTTGCTCTGCAGTCAAAGCCTGCTCCAGCCAGCCCTTCATCTTGAGATTTTCCAGGTAAGAGTCAAACTCCAGTATCTGTACTCTCCAGCTCCAGAGGACGCAGGTTATATTCTTTCGCATGGCAGCACCAAGGCAGACAAACACATGCCTGCTGTTCAGTAAACATTCAGCTGGGGAGTTTCTTCCTCACTGTCTGCCCTTCATCCTCGCAGGTAACCACCACTATTCTCTCTGAGAGGTTCTTTGAGAGCCCTGTCTTTTGGCTGTGGCTGGGGTAGCACTCTTCCATGGAAGTCAGGGTAGGAATGTGTAACACTCTGATGATTATTTTTAAAGGACTTTTTACTAACCAGTATACTTTAGTAATTTCTTAGCTTTCTCTCCTATAGCCTGGAGTTTGTTGATGTGCTAAGGATTCTAGTATTGATTTTTTGGAAGCATCATTGCCAGTCCTGTATCTGTGTTTGGCACTTCTCTTTAGGATGTGGGGATACTCGTCACCTATTAGTCTCAGCTGAGGTTAGCAAAAGTCCGAATTACCTTTCTGTTGTAGGAAGAATGATTAGAATTCCCTACTGTTGCTTGGTTACACCAGATGGGGTGGGTATTAGCTTGGGATGTTGCTGCTTTCTTCAACCTGTGTGTGCTGTGCCGATTCAGCTAGCAAGGCCTGATGATCTCAAGATCCTTAATTCCCCATTTCCTCTGTTTTTGAATCATCTCTCTTTCCACCTCTCACTCAGTCCAATTCTTCAGCTTTGTCTTTAATGGTTAGGATTCCTAGATGGTCATATATATATTTGATTCACTTGTTTTTCTGGTCTTTGTTGTAAGAGGCCTACACTAACTGTCTGACTATTCTGTGATATTGTCCCCACTGGATTGATATACTTTTTTTTTTTTTTTAATTGTGCTTTAGGTGAAAGTTTACAGAGCAAGTTAGTTTCTCGTTAAACTATTAATACATATATTGTTTCTCGACAGTGGTTGCCCACTTCACGACATGTCAACACTCTCCTCTCCTCGACCTCGGGTTCTCGATTTGCATTCGTCCAGCTTTCCTGTCCCCTCCAGCCTTCTCGTCCTTGCCTCTGGGCTGGTGTGCCCATTTAGTTCTATAGGTCTGTCTAATCTTTGGCTGATGGGGTGAATCTCGGGAGTGACTTCAATACTGAGTTAAAAGAGTGCTTGGGGGCCATACTCTTCAGGTTTCTCGAGTTTCGGTCAGACTAGTGAGTCTGGTCTTCTGTGAGTTTAAATTTTGTTCTATGTGTTTCTCCAGCTAAGTCAGGGGCCCTCTATGGTGATCCCTGTCAGAACAGTTGTTGGTTGTAGCCGGGCACCATCTAGTTCTTCTGGGCTCAGTCTGGTGGGTGTGATGGTAGCTGTGGTCAATTAGCCCTTAGGACTAATCTTTCCCTTGTACCTTTAGTTTTCTTCATTCTCCCTTGCTCCAAATAGGGTGGGACCAGTGGCGTATCTTAGATGGCCAATCACAAACTTTTAAGACCTCAGACGCTACTCACCGAAGTAGGATGTAGAACATTTTCTTTATAAACTATTTTATGCCAATTGAACTAGATGTCCCCCTGAGGCCATAGTCCCCAGCTCTCTGCCCAGTAACTTGGTACCTCAGGGAGTTTGGATGTGTCCAGGAAGCTTCCATGACTTTGCCTTGGTCAAGGTGTGCTGACTTCCTCAGTATCGTGTACTGTCTTTACCCTTCACCGAAGTTATAACTTATCTATTGTCTATTGTCTAGTTAGTGTTTTTTCCTCTCCACCCCTTCCCTCCCTCGTAACCAACAAAGATTGTTTCTTTCTGTGTTTAAACCTTTTCTTGAGTTTTTTTAATAGTGTTCTCATACAGTATTTATCCCTTTGTGATTGACTTATTTCACTGAGCATAATGCTCTTGGATTCACTCATGTTGTGAGATGTTTTTCAGATTCATCATCGTTCTTTATTGTTGCTTAGTATTCCATTGTGTATATGTACCATAGTTTGTTTATCCACTCATCTGCTGATGGGCACTTAGGTTTTTTCCATCTTCTTGCTATTGTGAATAATGCTGCCATGAACATGAGCGTGCATATGTCTATTTGTGTGATGGCTCTTATTTCTCTTGGATATATTCCTAGGAGTGGGATTGCTCTATTGTATGGCATTTCTATTTCTACCTTTTTAAGGAAGCATCATATTGTTTTCTGAAATGTTTGTACCATTTTACATTCCCACCAGCAGTGCATAAGAATTCCAGTCACCCCACAGCCTCTCCAACATTTTTTATTTTCTGTGTTTTTACTAGTGCCAGTAATGTCAGGGTGAGATGGTATCTCATTGTAGTTTTGATTTGCATTTCTCTAATGCTAGTGATTGTGAGCTTTTCCTCATTTGTCTGTTAGCGGCCTGAATGTCTTCTTTGGTGAACTGTCTGTTCATATCCTCTGCCCATTTTTTAATTGGTTTATTTGGTTTTTTTTTTGCTGTAGAGGTGTTGAATTTTCCTTTGGATTTCAGAGATTAAAACTTTGTCGGACATGTCATAGCCAATTTTTTTTCTCCAATCTATAGGTTCTCTTCTTACTCTTTTGGTAAAGTCTTTTGATGAGCATAAGTGTTTAATTTTTAGAAGATCCCAGTTATGTAGCTTCTCTTCTGGTGTTTGTGTATTGTTAGTTATGATTCGTATCCTATTTATGCTATATATTAGAGCCCCTAGTGTTAACCCTAGTTTTTCTTCCTTGATCTTTATAGTTTTAAGTTTTATATTTAGGTCTTTGATACATTTCGAATTAGTTTTTGTGTATGGTGTGAGGTATGGGTCCTTTTTCATTTTTTTATAGATGGACATCCAGCTTGGCCAGCACCGTTTGTTAAAAAGACTGTCTATTCCCCATTTAATGGACTTTGTCAAAGATCAGGTGGATGGATTTACATCTGGATTCTCTATTCTGTTCCACTGGTCAATGTTCTGTCATTGTACTAATACCCGCTGTTTTGACTACCATAGCTGTACAGTAGGTTCTGAGGTCAGGTAATGCAAGGCCTCCTACTTTATTCTTCTTCAATAACACTTTACTTATCTGGGGCCTCTTTCCTTTCCATATAAAGTTAATGATTAATTTTTCCATCTTGTTAAAGAATGCTGTTGGTATTTGGATCAGGAGTGCATTGTATTTGTAGATGGCTTTGGGTGGAATTGACATTTTCACAATACTGAGTCTACCTATCCATGAGCCTGGTACATTTAGCATTTATGTGGGTCTTTCTTGGTTTCTTGCGGTAGTGCTTTGTGGTTTTCTTTGTATAGATATTTTACATCTCTGATTAGATTTATTCCTAAGTATTTTTTAAGGGGCTATTATAAATAGTATTGCTTTCCTGATTTTCTTTTTGTAGTTTGCTTTACTTGTGCATAGGAATCCAACTGGTTTTTGTGTGTTTAACTCGTATCCTCTTACTCCGCTAAATCTTTCTATTAGCTCCAGTAGTTTTCTTGTGGAGTCTTTTGGGTTCTCTATGCATAGTATCAGAAACCCTGGTGGCGTAGTGGTTAAGTGCTACGGCTGCTAACCAGAGGGTCAGCAGTTTGAATCAGCCAGGTGCTCCTTGGAAACTCTATGGGGCAGTTCTACTTTGTCCTATAGGGTCGCTATGAGTTGGAATTGACTCAGTGGCACTGGGTTTGGTTTTTTGGTATGTATAGTATCATATCATCTACTAATAGGAATAATTTTACTTCTTCTTTACCAATTAGGATTCCTTTTATTTTATTGCCTTACTGCTCTAGCTATGACTTGCAGCACAATGTTAAATAGGAGTGGTGATAAAGGGCATCCTTGTCTTGTTCCTGTGTTCAGGGGGAATGTTTTCAGCGTCTCTCCGTTGAAAATGACATTGGCTATAGGTTTTGTATAGATGCCTTTTATTATATTGAGGAATTTGATACATTAGTCTTGACTAAAGTTAATACTTTATTCAGATTTCCTTAGTTTTTACCTAATGTCCTATTTCTGTACCAGGATCCCGTCCAGGACACCACATTATATTCAGTTGTCATGTCTTCTTAGGCTCCTCTGGACTGTGAGAATTTCTCAGGTTCTGTTTTTGATGATCTTAAGAGTTTTGAGGAGTACTGGTACTACATTCCTGAATTTGGGTGTCCCTGATACTTTCCTCATGATTAGAGTGGGAATATGGTTTTTTTTTTTTTGGAAGGAAGACCACAGAGGTAAAGTGCTACTCTCATAACATCCTATCAAGGATGTATACTATCTACATGACTTATCACTGTTTATGTTAACCTTGAACACCTGACTGAGGTAGTGTTTGTCAGGTTTCTCCACTGTGCTCTTTGGAAGGAAGTCACTAGGTTCAGCCCACACTTAAGAGGTGAGGAGTTACGCTCCACCTCCTTGAGGGAGACATCTACATAAATTATGTGGGACTCTTGCATGGGTGAGATATCTCTTTTCCTCCATTTACTTATTTATTCAATAATTTATTTATATCTGTACAGACTTAAAGATATTTATTTTATCTTTCAGGTTATAATCCAAAACTACATTATTTTATTGCTCAAATTATCCAGCTTTGGCCATTGGAAACTCTGTCAATTGATTCCTATGTCCCTTTGACATAACACTATCATTGTGATTTTTGAACATTTCCTTGCTTTCTGGCACTAAAGATGCTCCAGGCTCATCTTGCATATTTCTACCCCAGCCCTGGAATCAGCTATTTCTCTACATACGTAACTCTGGTCTCTCTTATTGCAGAATGGCATTAGAAACCAAGCTCTGGGTTCTGGGTAGGCATCATAAGTACTGGGGAGTAGTTATATTTTTAAACTTTGTGTTTTCCTTGCCATCAGAAAAAAAAGTAAACAGCTGTAAGAGTTGTGTTTGTGGGTCTGTCTGTGGGGGTCAGAGATCAGTGAAGCAATTTCCAGCCACACTGGCACCTATAGTCCACGTCCTAATAGAGGTTTTAAGTTTTAAAGGTTGAAGACCTACAAGGCAATTAAAATAGATTTTCTGGATTGAGGGTAAATGCTTTTGCTATGCAGAAAAATGAGATATGGTCCAATCTTCAAGAATTGAATTTCCTGAGACTGAGAGAGTTTAGGGGTGGTTGTTTCCATAAGTGTTAGAGTCCTGTGTTCTACTTGCATGTAGCCCCTAAGAGGTAGCAGGACTTTGAATGGGGGACCTGCATGGGGCCTTGGGTATCTCGGGAAAAGTTCCCAAGGCAGAGCCTATCACCAGGCGAATATAGCGACAGTGGAGTAAAACACCTTCAAGTAGTCCGTGAAGTCTGGGAAAGGAGAACGGCCTAAGAATGGGGATCTCTGCCATTTTTTTCTGGAGTGTATGAGCTCTGAGTTAGTTCATGCTTCACTGTATATTGATTTCAAACAGCAATATTTATTTCTTCTTAACTAGTGAAAATGAGTCAGCCTAAATTTTAGGAAGTTTGTCTATGTACCTATGTTTCAATTTTATGAGTTTCTTATTTTCTATGTGCCTTTGTTGAAAACTTGTCTAACAAACATCTAAACCACACTTGGATGTGATTGTTAAAGCTTTCCAGTGTGTAGGAGACTAGGACAAGGTCAAGAGCTTGTAGTAACAAGAGAAATTGAAATTTGGTGGAGCAATGTTCTGGTTATGATTGCCGCATTAGAAATTACCTCAAAATGTAATGGTTTAAAAGACCATTTTACTTGCTCACAATTTTTGTGGAGAAATACTTCAATAAGAGTTTGAGTGGGCAGTATTCTTTCCTAAATTTTATTTATTTTGTTGTTGAGAATATACACAGCAAAACAAACACCAATTCAACAGTTTCCACATGTACAATTTACTGACTCTAATTATATTCGTCTAGTTGTGCAACCATTCTTGCCCTACTTTTCTGAGTTGTTCCTCCCCCATTAACATAAACTCACTGTCCCCAATCTTTTGAGTTGCTGTTGTCAATTCGATCCCATGTAGATAGTTCTTAAAAGAGCATAATGCTCAAGGCAGACATTTTTTACTAACTAAGCTAAACTATCGTTTGGTTTTAGGGTTTCAAGGGATATATTTGGTTTAAAGTTTAAAGATAATCTCAGAGCAAGAGTTTCAGGGGTTCATCAACCCTCCATGGCTCCAGAAAGTCTAGAGTCCACAAGAATTTGAAATTCTGTTCTGCATTTCCCACTTTTTGATCAGGATTCTTCTATGGAATCTTTGATCAAAATGTACAGTAATGGTATCTGGGCATTATCCAGTTCTTCTGATGTCATGGCAAAGAGGCGGTTGTTCATGGAGGCAATTAGCCACACATTCCATATCCTCCTGCTATTACTGTCTCTTCTTTCTCTGTTGCTCCAGGTGAATAGAGACCAGTTGTTGTGCCTTGGATGGCTGGGTGGGCAGTTTTTGCTAGGGGTCTTTCAGGCAGTTGCTATAACATGTCAGCTAGGACTGCACTTATCTGAAGGTTCAACTCAACTGGACATCCAAGATAGCTCACTCACATGGTTGGTACTTAATGTTGGCTGTCACCTAGAAGCTCATCTGGGGCTGTCAATTGGAGCAACTTCACATGGGTTTTCTAGCATGGTGGTCTTATGGGTAGTTGAGACTCTCACATGGTGAATGGCTTCCTCTAGAGCAAGCCACCAATAAGACTTGATAAAAAATTGACAGCCTATTCTGACTTAGCCTCAGAAGTGAGAGTATAGCTGATCTAAGCAGTTATACCTAAATTCAAAGAGAGGGGACATAGATCCCACCTCTAAATGGAAGTGTTATTATGTGCCATCGAGTTGATTCTGACTTATAGTGACCCTGTAGGACAGAGTAGAACTGCCATATAGGGCGCCCTAGTGGTGCAGTGGTTAAGAGCTCAGCTGCTAATCAAAAAGTCAGCAGTTTGAATCCACCAGCTGCTCACTGGAAACCCTGTGGGGCAGTTCTATTCTGTCCTATAGGGTCACTATGAGTTGGAATCGACTTGATGGCAACAGGTTTGGTTTTTTGGTAATCTTATGCCAGGTCTTTTCTCACTCAGAACAGCTGATGGGTTTGAACTGCCAACCTTTTAGTTAGCAGCTGAGTGCTTTAACCATTGTGGCACCAGGACTCCTTACATGGGAGTAAAAAAAAAAAAATCCTATAATTTGGGAACTAGGTTTTAAAACCTCCAGAAGTAATAACGCATTTTTCAATATTAGATATATTTCTTACCCTTGTCTATGTAAGATTGTTAGTCTAGCATTTGAATTTTGATTTTGAATGTCATAGAACAAATTTTACTTGTCCCATTTCTTTGAAGCATGGGCTAATGTTACGGAATGGGTCATAAGAGAAATGAGACAATGTATGGATTGGCTGTTATAATGCAGGTGGTGTGAACAAGACATTACAGTGCATAAGGCAGTGGTTAAGAGCATGCACATTGGTGTTAGAAAGCTCCAAGTCCCACTTCTGCCACTTACTGGCTATGTGACCTTGAGCAAGCCACTTAATTTTTATGAGCCTATATATTCTCATCTGTAAAATGAGAATAATAATAGTGTTTATTCATTCTTTAGTCATACAATGAAGCCATTCATACAATAATGAGTTTCTATTATGTACAAAATTTACAGGGTTATACATGAGAAGTGCTTCTTATAGAGTCTGGAGCATGGTTAGAACTCAATAAATGTTTTAACTCTTGTTATCAGCAGTAGTAGTAATATTTTGGCAACATGGGGGTAGGTGAAGGGGTAGATGGACCTGTGATTCAGACTCACACAGTAGGCCAGAGGAACTGATATAATGCTCAACATGAACTGTGGAGATGTTCCCAAGGTTGACAAATTCTGTGTTCAGGGAAGGAGAAATCTTGGGTGGTATCAAGCAACAGTTAGAATCTCAGCTTCCATGGGCAGAGAGAAGGGGCCCAATCTATGGATGAAGTTCTTGGGTGGTGCAAATGGTTAATATACTCAGCTGCTCACCCAAAAGTCAGAGTTTCAAGTCCACCTAGAGGTGCCTCAGAAGAAAGGCCTGGTGATCCACTTCCAAAAAATCAGCTATTGAAAACCTTACAACACACAGTTCTACTCTGACAAACACCGGGGTACCATGACTCACGGTTGATTCCACGGCAACTGGTTTTTAACCTCTGAACAGAGCATGGGGGTAGAAGATACTCAAATATCATATGGGCATGACATTATGCCCTAGTAGGTCTATCTATTAGTCTTGTCAATTATTGGGTTACGAGTCCCTGGGTGGCACAAACAGTTAAGTGTTCAACTACTAACTGAAAGGTTGGCAATTCAAAGCCACCCAGAAGTGCCTCAGAAGACAGGACTGGTGATCTGTTTCTGAAAGGTCACAGCCCTGAAAACTCTATGAAGCACAGCCAATGAATTGAAATTGACTTGATGTCAACGGGTTTTTTTTTTTTTTTAAATTGGGCTAATTAAGTTTTGTCTGTAGATCCCTGGGTGGCTCAAATCATTTGCTCTAGGCTACTAACTGAAAGGTTGGAGGTTCGAATCCCCCCAGCAGCACCTCGGAAGAAAGACCTGGTAATCTACTTCTGTAAGACGTCAGCCAAGAAAACCTTATGGAATTCAGTTCTACTCTGAAGTACATGGCCTAAACCACATGGGGTTGCCATGAGTTGGAATCCATTCAATAGCAGCGGGTTTGTTTTGTTTTATTATTGGGTTGGGGTACAGGTGACAGGTAGAATCAGAGAGGGAAGCAGAAACCAAAAGAGGAGTCTGGGACTGAGAACTGGGGTCCATGGGATCAAAAAGAGCTGTGACGCAGGGAGCATAAGGTTTCAGGTCTGAGTGGCAGCAAAAGTGACCCAGGGAGCAACTCAGGTCTCCTTAAGGGCATTACGCATGGCTAGACGGTGGACCTCAATATGGTTGACTGGGAATTAGGGCCTACTGGGCTTCCTGTACATACCAATAGACTGGGCTGTGATGAACTGGGGAAGGTTTCCAGAAATGCCATGTTGGTGGTGATGGGAGTGGGTCAGTGATTTAATTGGTTATGGCATTAGGCTGACTATAATTTGATTTATTTTAGGGGTTGTGATTTTTCTTTGGGCCAAAAGTATGATTATATGCTCCGTAGGGTGCGCATGTACATACGTGAGTGCATGCGTGTTTGTACAATACTGTATGAGAACCAGGAGTCTATTTTACTTTAGTTCATCCTAGTCTAAAGGTGATGTGTGTGGTTAGTGCATTTGCTCACTTTTCTGTTGCCTTCTTCTAACGTGGCATCTGCCAACATTTGATAATTTTAACAATCCTGTTTTTCTGTGTCAGATTCAATAACATATCACTCAATACACTATCGTTGTAGACTCTGGTGCAGTTGGACGTTTTAAAATTAAGAACAAATTCACAGCATAGTTATTATATTTTATAGATCAAATATAAGTGATAATAGTTGATTACAATTGTTTGACATTCAGAAAATTAAGGGATGATTTGTTTTGGGTCATTTCATTGTCTAAATGTTTTTGGTGCATCCTTGTATTTCGTATATTACTTTATTTACTGATTTTATCTCCAAAGTCAAGCTTTCTGGTGTTCAAGTATATTATGAAGTAGATTAGTAGGGTAGGCAGGAATAATTTATGTTGTACATTGGATGATAACATTATGGCCAGTAGAGGGCACCAAGGAATTGTCACAAATACAGATTTTGACAAGATAAAAATATTGGTGTTTTAATTGCAGGAAAATTTTGGCAAAGAATCTGTATTAAAATAATTTCATGATGTAAATGTGTTTAAAGTATCGTGTTTCCATTACTGAGTCGTTTGAGTCTCAATCAATATAACCAAAACAAACAAAACCCAGACCTGTTGCCATCCAGCCAAGTCCAACTCATAGAGACCCTATAGGACAGAGTAGAACTGCCCCATAGGGTTTCCAAGGAGCGGCTGGTGGATTTGAACTGCCGACCTTTTGGTAAGCAGCCTAGCTCTTACCTACAGTGCCACGAGGGGTCCTCAATCAATACGGACATACCCTAATTAAACATTTTCAAATAAGAGTAGATCTTTTCTATGTTGAAACAGAAATGGTTTAATTTTTGCATGCTTAGGAAAATATCAAGTGTTAAATCTCAAGATAAACAGTATGGTTTCTGACTTTTGAGATTTGTATATACAGTTTCTTGGTGCTTCTGTTTCCTCATCTCTTAAATGTGGGAGATTGTGTTCTCCAAGGTCTCTTCTTGTTATAATAAGACACTGTGGCTTTATTCACCCTTCTGAGAATACCACTGTGAACAGGAGAAATTAGAGCATCCTATCAACCACTGGGGGGCTCTCACGATCAAACCAGAAATGAATTAAAAGGGCCATGCAGTTTCTAGACACTACGTGTCTGATTATGTATAGGGGTTGATTATCCAATAGACAAGGTAAGTTCGGTGCTTACCTTGCTTAGCAGATCATCTGTAGTGAACAATTTCAAATTTTTTTTTTTTTTTTTTACCACATCAAATATTCTGCTTCTAGGTATGGCTGGCTGGCATCTATCTCTCTCCCAATCCCACAGCACCTTCCTACAGAATCAAAGCCTCTTTTCAAATTTGCAATCCCTGACAGGGGCAGATGACCTAGTAAGTAAGGTGAGCACCAGGCTTATCTTGCTTGTTGGATAATCTGCCCCTGATTATGTAACATTATATTTACCAAAATAGAATGCTTTGAATATCAGATTTGATTATCAACTGTTCCTTACCTACCTCCTCCCTATTTCTTTCTTGTTTTATCAAAAGTCTGTCATGGAATTCGTTTACCACCCCAGGGTAGGCCAATTATATATAGATGACTTTCAACAAGTCATTGTATTATCTTGGGCAATTTTAGAGATTTTATTTTGCTAATTTCACCTCCAATACCCTTCAAATTATAACACTCTCTCTGTCTCACACTCAAGGGGTTTATAGTTTACCAAGCACCTTTTTGAGTATTTTGTCATTTAACTCACACAGCAATATGGAAAGTAAGGATATTTTTACAGATGAAGAAACTGAGGCTTCAAGAGATTAAACAACTTTTCCATGGTCCCTTGCTAATAAATGGTGGAAAGGCAATTAAATCTAGATTATCTGATTCTATGTCCAGTATTTTTTTCAGTCTACTAAGTTAATCTGAATACATTACCTGAGAGAAGTAACTTCTAAAGTTAATGAATATATTTTCAAGAGTCATAAGATTTTTGAGATGGAAGGAATTAAAAAGATGGAAGGAATTACATCTTCTAAATTCCCATTTGCAAAACATTTATAGCATTGCCCATATCTTCAATTCTCATGTCATTGTCTCTGCGTTGGTTTTATTAGCTCAAGCTCCTTCTAATAACAGAAAATATGCCCAATGTCAGCTCTGGGTGCCTGTTTTTACTATTCTCAGTGACTGTGTATGAAATCTCAGGCAAGGACTTTGACTGGCCAGACCTTGATCACATGCCCACTTCTTTTTGGGGGCAGGAGTAGTATTCTGCGGTTGAAAGCCTCCCTATAGCCACATGAAATGGGGGTAGAGGAAATTCTCCAAGCTACTGAGGGAGCTGTTTCCAGAGGAATAGAGAAAGAAAATGATGTCTGAGCATGGGCTTTTTAAATGTTGGGCCAAGGTGGGTGCTTTGGTGAACAGTTGAGAACAAGAGGACTGTGGTATCTGATTGTTATCAACAGAGCGATGGGCACAGAAAATAAGCTTCACTTATCTAACTCTTCTATTGGGGGCCAGCTCTGACTGAACGTAATCAAGAGCATGTGGGAATGGCCCAAAGAGCATAATGGTTGATCTTCAGAAGTATCCTGTCAGGTACTTTTTGGTTCCCAACATAACAATAGCCAAGGAATGCAAAATTATGATTCCTGTTCTTTCTTCATAGGACCAACCCTCCAGATGAGGAGATAAATGATACACTTCTTCATTTGGGATTCACCGTGTATGTTGAGGGTTTGGCCAGGACACGAAGGACTGAGAATTATAGCTTTCTGGAGGATTACAAGCTGCGAACCTCACAGAATATGGCCTGAAGGAACTCTGGGAGCCAGGCGAGCCTTTTGTCAGGATTCTGACTTAGGTACACACTTAACTATTTTCAATTAACGAAAAAAAGAAGTAATCCTTAAATTCTTGGACTTTAAGCATACATTTTTAGAGTCTTTATAATGTGTTAAATACAAAGTAAAGGGCATTCTCTTGGGGAAGAGTCTTTTATTGATGTCTCCAAATTTGCTGTGTCTTGCTATTTCATCTGTTGGAGTTTGCCATATTCGATACAGTCAGATGTGAAAAAAAAAAAAAACCAAAAACAAGTTGCCCTGGAGCCTGTTCTGATTCATCACCATCCCATGTGTGTCAGAGTAGAACTGTGCTCACTAAGGTTTTCTTCTAATGGCTGGTTTTTCAGAAGTAGATCTCCAGGCTTTTCTTCTGAGGCACCTCTGAGTGATTAGAACCACCAACTTTTCATGTAATAACTGAGTACATAACCATTTAGACACCTGAAGAGGCTAAACAGAAGCAACTTCCTTCCTTGTTGTCCCCATTTCCTTTCCCTTTCTCGTAGAATTTTCATTTTCTTTAAAAAGGCAAAGCGCCCAAGAGTTTGCTTGGTCTCAGGATCCAAGCCAGTTAAATTCTCCTAGCTTCGGTACTCTCTCTGATGCTGCCTGCAGAGGACCTTTAGAAACTAGGGACTTCAGTGGGACAACAAAAGGAGTAGATGAGAAGAAATAAACTCATGGGAAAAGCATAATCAGTTGTAGAACAGTTGCCTTAAGCATAAATGTACATGGGTATTAAATACTAACCCCTCTTCACTAGGCTACGGGGAAGTCTTTACCCTGAGTGACCAGAGGTGTACTGTGTTCTTGCCTCATTCTCTACATTCATGGCTTTGGTTCTCCATGTCTGCTTGATGTCCCAAGTGTTGACACTCTCTCATCTCCACTCTCTCAACTTGCTCAAAGATCAGTCCAGATTGTCTGCTTCGGTTCCATCAGCATTCTTCAAGGATGCTTGTATCATGCTTGTTATTTCTCTTTTCTTAATTGCTGAAACTTAAATCATGAAATGCAGGAAATGCCAGAGATTTCAGTCTCCTGCCAACATTTCTTCAAATGACTTTGAATAAGAATGCTTTAGGCTGGGTTACATGATTCTATTAAGTGTTTGCACATTACCCTATTCCCTTGCCATTCAAGTGTGGTCCCTGGACCAGTAGCATCAGCATCACCTGAGTTTGTTAGAAATATATGATCCCAGGTCCTACCCCAGACCTATGGAATCAGAAGTATGAGAAATATCGCCCTTTACTACCCTTAACACAGAAGCTCTGGTGGCACAACTGCTAAATGCTTGGCTGCTAACTGAAGGGTTTGTGGTTCAAACCCACCCAGCAACTCTGTGGGAGAAAGACCTGGTAATCTGCCTCCATAAAGGCTGCAGCCTGGGACATTTCTGTCCCATGGGCTCACTGTGAGTCAAAATTGCCTTGACGGCACCTAACAACAACAATAAAACCCCTTAATACACTCTGTTAAAACTACTTTCATTATCTTTCTCTGCCATAGCCTGAAATCCCAGTCAGGGAAAGAATTTGTATTACCTAGTTCCCCATTGAATATCTAGGGCATAGCATAATTCTTGGCACTTAGTAGGTACTCAGTCAATGTTTGCTGGAGTGAGGGCTGTTTGCTTAGCCAGGTTGTTAAACAACCAATGTGTTCAGAAGGGCTTAATGAAGGAGTAGCATTAATGGTGGAGACAAATGAGGTATGTAATTAATACCTCTGCTCCTATTGTTATTTCCTTCAAGAGATTTTCTGCCCAGTTGACTGTGATTAATTGAGGGTAGACAATCTCCAATGCGGGGAAAGGATTGATCTGTTTGTCAAAGTAGATAGCTCTTTTTCTACCCTCCCAATCTGAAACTTTTTCTTTTGATTTAAAAAGATCATCTTCTAGTTAAATCTACTGATATATCTCTCCTCTAATTTTATTTCTAAAATCTCTCTAACATTCCTTCTTTCCTTTCCTTCCCTTTACTTCACTCCTCTTCTTTAGAGACTCTCACTTATCTCTCCAGCTTTTCCAACACTTGTCTACTTGGTTTTTATTCTTTCATCCTCTATCTTCCACTGAAAGATACTTTAAAAAACTGCAGCTCTGATCATGTTCTCCTTTGGTTAAACACCTTGAGTGATTTTCTGCTACCTGTAGGGTAGAATATATTCTCCTTAGTTTTGCATTTGAGGCCCCTCATGGCCATACCTAGCAAGGGTACTGTGTGAACACTTAATAGAATCATGTAACCCAGTCTAAAGCATTCTTGTTCAAAGTCATTTGAAGAGATGTTGGCAAGAGAATGAAATCCCTGGCATTTCCACTCCTGCCATTTTCCTTCCTACCGCACACTCTGGCCATAGCTGGCTGCTTCTCATTCCCTGAACACCAGTGGTATCTCCGTATCTCTGTCTTTGTTCATGCGTTTATCTGAATATACTTCTTTCATTGTCAGCCTAAGTGAGCTTATATCATGTTCCAGTTCACAATGTGATTATTTCACTGAAGGCTTTTTTGAATTATCCCTCCTCTCCTTGTCTCCCCCAGACTTGTTTATTTCTTCTTCTGTGTTCGTATAGCACATCGTACATACGTCTATTATACAGTATATCACACTGTACTGAAATCGTTTACTATTTACTTGGCTTTCTCTTCCAAAAAACCGTATTTTCCTTAAGGGCTGAGGCTGTGCTTTATTCACAACACGAAGTGGTGCAACACTTACCATATGTTAGTAAATGTTTGTTGATTGGATTTTATCTTCAAATTCTTCTTAAAAGTCTAAATTTTCTTCCCCGTTGCTGGATTTCAGTAATTTTTATGGTTATTTTTATTAAGAAATGGCTCATCTCACTGGAAATATGCCCATTTTATTTGCTGAAGTGTATTCAGATCTACAACATTTTTATAAGATTAAAGGAGATGACTCTGTCCCCTAGGATGGTTCTAACTGAGCACTTGGGGATTGATAATGTCATGACTCTCCTCCCCAACCAAACCAAACCCAGCGCTGTTGAGTTGATTCTGACTCATAGCATCCCTATAGGACAGAGTAGAACTGCCCCATAGAGTTTCTAAGGAGTGCCTGGCGGATTCGAACTGCTGACCCTTTGGTTAGTAGCCACAGCACTTGACCACTACACCACCAGGGTTTCCCTCTTCCCCAAAGCCCTTGAAAAACCAGAGAGGATAGAAGTGAGGCAGGCGAAGCCTGATCCATAGCCCTTTAAAATGCCTCTTAGTACTTTCTTCTGAATCTTCTCTTGGCCCACTGCTTCTCTCACCCTGCCTTCCACTCCCCCTCCCCACTCCCAAGTTTAAGACTTAAGGAAAATAAAAATCAGTTGGTCCTTGGGCAAAGGGTAGATCACTTTATCCTAGGATCTAAACCAAAAAATATGCAACAACAATGAAACCCTATGCTGCATAGAATTGAAATACCTAGAGTAAAAACTAATGGAGAAATTTAGTTTAGTGAGGGGAATTGAAGGCCAAGGAGTAATGGAAACCTATGTACATTTCCACAGCAGAAAGGTCAATGGAAATGAAAAGACTTGGATTGGCTCCAGCTGTATTTACAAAGGGAGACAGTGTGCCTGTTCCAGAAGCTCAGAGACCTAGGAGCTCTGTGTGTTAGGGCTCCTTTGGTTGGAAGAAAGAGAACAACATAGGTTGCTTCAGGTAATGGTGGTTTATTGTAATGATAACTGTTGAGTAGTACAGAAAGGATTCTCTTGACAATTCTTAGAGCTAAACCTCCAGGATCTGGAGCATAGTTTGGACACCTAAAGAGGCAGCTCTAGTGGACAGGTGAACTCAGCTCCTCAGCAGCAGGAATTACCTGAATTTCATCCTTGTGCTTTGCCATGGGTGTACGTTGGCTACTTTTTTTGTAGCTGCCTCTTTTCATTTATCTTTATCCCTCAAGTTCCGCTGACAATGGATTTAGTTCAAAATCTTGAGAAAATAAAAATGAGATCATCACAGCTGATTCCCTTTAATTTTGGGTAGCTCTCTAGAACACCTCACAGAACTTGGCCAATCTACAGATCAGCTGTTCTTGGGCCAGCTGCCCAACTTGCCCAAACCGATCAGTTGTAGATGGGAGACTGAGAGGAATCAAATTGTGCCATATGGCGATTTATGCTTAAAGAACTACCTAGAGTCAGTTTTCTCAGCAGGGACTCTACTAGTGACTCTTTTCAAAGGAGTTTGTGGGCATTCTAAGACCTCTTCGATCTAGATATATTTTGGAGACTCTGATCATGATTTCTCCTCAGCATTTCAATGAGGTAAATATCCTCACACAGCCTCATATTCCAGTTTTATAGTATCCAACAATCATACATGGAATAGCATATATGTATGCATAGTGTGTCTGACATCACCCTTATGACAATGCATTTTTTTTTTTTTAATTTTCAACCCTTTTTTTTTTTTTTTTTTTCTTGAAGACGAAGCATCATCACTGGTTTGGCTGATCTCTAAAATCCATAAAAGTCCCCTGGATCTTTTTCTTTTATTATTAAAATAATATTTTATTGTGTTTTTGGCAAAAATTTACACGGCAATTTAGGTTCTTTTTTGACTATTTCCACACAAATTGATCAATGACGTTAGTTATATTTTTCACATTGTGTCAACATTCTCTTTAATTATGTTCTGGCTATATCATCTCTAGTACTCTAGTGTCCCTACCCCCTTACCCTTTCATCTTTGCTTTGGGTTAAATCTTGACATTTTGGACTCATACACATAGTTTTTTAGTAGAGCATTGCTCAAGTGGGTAATATCCTTTATTTTGTGTGTCAATCTGCTTTTCTGCTAAAAGGTAATCTCAGGGGATAGGTTTGGTTCAAGGTTTAATGAGTGTCTCAGGGCAACAGTCTCAGGGAGTCCTTTGGTCTCAGGTGGTCCAGTTAGTCGGGCCTTTTTTTTTTTTTTTAAAGAATTTGAGTTTTGTTCTGCATTTTTCTCCCATTTTAACTGGAAGCATCTATTGTGCCCCTGATGGCAGTACATTTCTAACTGGACTCTCTTCACCATTCAATCAATGATACTTGTCTGTATCAAACTCTCCTTTGCTCCCTTATTGGGGTTGAGGTTATTGTTTTTGGTTCTGTTGTGTATGAGTGTATAATGAGAAAGGGAAGTTAGGTCTTAATCCTTCACTAGTGAGAAACTGATTAATAAGAATTAACCATGTAAAGTTGTCAGATAAAAAGCTGCATGCTGCCTCAAACGTTTTATAGCATTTGTCAATACCCTTTACTTTGTGGTTGTTTTTAATGTTCTTTGTAAACTGCCTGGAGCCCTGGTGGTGCAGTGGTTAAGAATTTGGCTGCTAACCAATAGAACTGGGGGTAGTTCTACTCTGTCCTATAGAGTCGCTGTGAGTTAGAATGGACCGCAACAGATTTGGTTTTTTATAAACCACCTCTCCGCTACCTGACTATAGGAAGAAAGAATGGCCGGTGGTTTAGCTTACAGCCTCAGCCTTTTTATACAACTGCTTCACACCTCTGAATGTATACTTCAGTAGCACCTTTCTTATGGGTTTATATAAAAACTTCTAGTTTATTGCCAAATTGTTCTCCCGTGCCATCTGAATTCTAACTCAGACTTGATTGCTTGATTGAATAATTGGTTAGTTGATTTATTCATTTGCCAAAACTTTATTGAGTGATTAATCACAAACCAGAAACACTTGTGATCACTGGTCTGCTTTTTATTAGACTGCTTACAAGTCTAATACAAATTTGTCTCAGGATCTGTGTCCAAAATCATTCCTTTGAATGTCTTCATAAATTAGCTTTTCAAACATCATCCTTTGATGTAAGACTGTTGGGTACTATACAACTCGGAAAAACATAGTAGGTCCTATGTCCTTATACCTTGTGTCCACATTGACTATACATTTCTCCATTCACCAGAGTTTCTGGTATGGCCTTCATCTTTTTGAAGATCCAGATGTGCAAAATGCTCCCCCATGCCTTCTTTCCCCCTCACTCCCTTAAAGAAGGGCAACATTTACCATTCTCTCTAAAATGCTACTTTTTTTCCAAATAGAAAAATCTGGGGCTTGGTGGTTCAGTGGCTAAGAACTTGGCTGTTAACCAAAAAGGTTGGCAGTTCAAATCCACCACCCACTCCTTGGTAATGCTATGAGCAGTTCTACTCTGTCCTGTAGGGTCACCATGAGTCAAAATCAATGTAATGGCAACATGTTTGGTTGTTTTTTTGGTTCTACAAATCTACTTTTAAGATCTAGGTATGCTAATTTCCACTTGGATTATCTGCTCTCCTTTTTCTTTATAGAGATCCCAGTGCCTAGTAGGATACCAAACTCATGGCAAATCCTCAACTGATGTTTGTGGACCCCATACCAATGCCAATATTATCTCCCGACCATCGCTCCTTCCACTGATGGAGTCTGGCTTTCTTCATGTCTTAGCCCTTATATCTCCTTTTCTTTTTGCTTAAAATCTTCGTAAGCTACTCAAACTCAGAGCAGATTTTTTTGATTACTTAAAACTTCTGCTAATATTATCTCCCAACCCCTCCCATTGCTCTTTTCTTCATATCATTATCTTTGGCTCGATGCCTCTCTTTCCTTTAAAAAAAATTAAATATTTGACAACTCCACTTCCATATGAGAAGGTGCCCTCCTCACCTATTGTTATTGATTGAATTGCTTCCTCCCAAAATATGTGTTGTAAATCCTAACCCCTTTTTGGGAATAGGGTTTTCTTCATTATGTTAATGAGGCCATATCAGTGTAGTGTGTGTTTTAAACTAATCACTTTTGAGATATATAAAAGGAGCAGAGTAGGCACAAAAGCAAGCGGGCACGAGTGTGGAAATATAGATGCCATGTGGAGATCTCCAAGGAACACTGAGAAAAACATTAGACAAATTGAGACAAGGATCATCCCCCAGAGTGAACAGAAAAAGACTTCCCCTAGAACTGGTGCCTTGAATTCAATCTTCTAGCCTCCTAAACTGTGAGAAAATAAGTTTCTGATCATTAAAGCCACCCACTTGTGGTATTTCTGTTATAGCAGCACTAGATAACTAAGACACCCATGATATTTCTGCTTCTAAATTTCTTGAATTCTGTAATCAGTGTGTCATTTAGGTTCATTCCAATCAAATCCAATAGTCACATATGTTATACAAATTGAATTCCACTATGCACTATGCTCTGTGCTAGGCACTGGGGACTTCCAGGGAGCTGACAGGTTATTTTCCTGAAGTGATTATTCCCTCAGAAATTCTCTTCTATTCTGAAGGTAATCCATTTCAAACCATTTGTGTGTATGTGTGTGTGTGTGCAAAGATTGAAACCTGCTGTATATTCTTCAGGGTGGAGTTTATGGGGACAGAGGAGGGTCCTTGGGTAATCTAGAGGCCCTAGGAACATCCAATGCCTTCCTTCTAACTATTTGAAATATCTCCCCTTCCTACTGACAGGTTCCTGAGATTCCATCTTATAACATCATTACCTAAGGACATATGAAGTAGATAACATTCTTGCTCCCTCTCCAATTTGAGCGAAGCTCTCCAATTTACATGTTAGGGTCTGAAAATTATCCACAATTTCCTTTCAATTCTAAGTCTGAGGGATTTATTTTGATGCTAAATACGCAGTCTTTGAGAGCATATCACCAAATACAATATAAGCTGATCCTTTGAAGATTAATTAATACCATGCATACACTCCTCCTTCCTGATAGACTTTTTATTGGGAACCTCTTCTTAATCATTTCCACCAACATCAGGGGAAACTCCTTAATAGATGTAATGTCTCTATTTGCCATCCTGACCCTCATTTCGATGATGTGTAGACACAAATTGACCTTGACTCTCTGGAACCCTCCATAAACCAGTTGCCATAGAGGAGATTCTGACTCATGGAGACTCCGTGTGAGTCAGAGTGGATCTATGCTCCACAGAGTTTTCAATGGCTGATTTTTTGGGAGTAGATCAGCAGGACTTTCTTCCACGGTGCCTATGAGTGGACTCAAACCTCTGACCTCTTGGTCAGCAGCTGAGCATGTTAATCATGGCTTGCAATGAAATTTAATAAGCAGTGTTTTCATCATGCTTAGCCTTTAAGTTCTCAGACAACCCCTAGCCATCTTCTGAATTAACATTATTAGGCTTCTGAGTATCCCACATTGATACTGATACTCTTGAGTTTCTCAAAAGGCAATGATGGCATTTTAGGTGGGACAATTCTTTATTGAGTGTGACTGGTTTGCATATTGCTGGACTTAGCCTTCCTGTCACCTACCACGAAATGCCACTGGAAAGAAAGAAAATTTCTTCTTGCCACTAGGGTTCTCTAATTATCAAAATGACTAACGTGCCCACACACATTCCCAAACACCTTTTAAAACTACTGTGTGATACTCAGGGACATTTTTCCATTTCATTTCATTGCTGATTATCTTCAACAATTTAGGCACAGTGCTTTTCACATGTTGCATGTGGTGGCCTTTCAAAACTGCACATCTGATTCCATTGTCTTATGCAAAGGTTGCCATTTTCTCAAGACTTTAATTAAAAACTTACCTGCAATTTTATATCTACTGTAGTCGTAAGCCTCCCTTCACAAACTTTTCTGATGTTCTCACTGATTTTGTAAATAACACTCATGATGGAACTACAATTGTTGCGTGTAAAAGACCTTAAAACTAAGGCAAAACAGCAATCACCCAATAGTAGACTAAGACCAAATTAATGGTTTTAAAAAAATGTCTTCTGTTGGTAGCCAGCATAATTGCTGGACCTTGCTACAGAACTTACTTTATACATAATTATCAGAATTTGCAAACTGAAGTTGCTAAGTATAGGAGCCTCTATTTTTTTATATTGTTAACCAAAGCACACAGTGGTAGCAGTGCTAATAGGGGTTCTCACTGCCACCAGTTGCAACAAAAGAATAAGTTCTACTCAGGGATTGATTTATGTCCATACATAACTTAGAACAGTACCTGGGCTGTGGTAAGTGCTATTTAAGAGTTGTTGTTGTTGGGTACTGTTGAGTCCATTTCAACTCTAGGTGATCCCATGCGACAGAGTAGAACTGCCCCACAGGGTTTTCTAGGCTGTAATCTTTACAGGAGCTGATTGCTAGGTCTTTCTCCCCTGGGTAGGTTCGAACTATCAACCTTTTGGTTAGCAGCTGAGCACTTAACCGGCACCACCAGGGGTCCTTATTTAAGTGTTAGCTATTATTAGTATTATGCTATATACAACAGACTATATTATGTTATATTATATAAGGTGTTTTACATAATGGGATTTATAATCTACTCTTGTTATTAATAGAGTAAATCTAATGTGGAGGGTTGCAGGACACATGGAGGCAGATGGAAGACATATATTTTGGGGGCAAGCCAATCTTTCAGTGCTGTTTGCATCACAACAGGTAGGTAGTAATTTTGAGCATGTGCTTTCTTTTTCTCATGGAGTTGTTGACTTCTGTGGTCCTGTCTAGCCCTATGATTCCATGATTTGATGATTTTAGAGGAGAAATACTCTGGGAAATTCCCCCTTTGGGCAGCCCTTCAAACTTTACTCCCCAAAATAATAATTTTCCTACCAGAAGACTTTTCTATTAATTAGCATATTTTCAATCTAAATGGGAGCTCCCAAGAGTGTTCTCTAGCTCTTGGCTAGCTCATGAGGACAAAAGATGTGCTTGTGGGCATATACCTAATACTTTTTATGTGAAAGAGGACCCCACAAAGATCTTTATCTGTAATGGATGGCAAGAGAGTAGAGGGAGCACATCACCTTTTTTTCTTGTGATACATTCATGACCTATGACCTAGCTCCAAGATGCAGGGCCACAAGATGAAAAGAATCTGAGTTTCTGGATAACTTTGTGGAGCAGAGCCCTCTACTCATGCTAGCCTGTTTTCCTACCTCATCACTGTCAGGGGAGAGAGAAGTAAACTCTTACCTTGTTTGAGCTGTTATATTTGAGGGTATATATTTTAGAGCAGCCTAGCCTGAATCCTAACTGATATAGGGTCTTCATTTATGTTCAATGAGAAGTCACTTTTTTCCATGCAGAAACATTTCCAAACATTTTTGAACAAAGCTGGGAATGGCGGGGTAAGCTTTCAGAAAAAGCAGTTTGGCTTTCTCAGTGAGAGAACAAGATGGCACATTTACGTTTTCTCTTCCAGGGACTTAACTCCATCCACATTAACAGACATTTATTGAGTGTCTACTGTGTGTAAAAAACACTGTAGGAGTCCTCAGGGATACAGAGAAGAGATAGAAAGAGTTCCTGCCCTCAAGGAGCTCACAGTCTACTTGGGCAGACAGCACAAATATACAAACAAATCCTACAAGAGAAGACACATGTAATACTAGAGATAGAAACGAGGTCCTACTGGAGCACAGAACTGGGAAAGAAAACTTCTGGAGGGGCAGGGAAGGGAAGAGGATCCCAGGAGTCCTTTACAGAAAAGATTGCATTGGAGTTACTGGTTGAAGGATTGGTGGAAGAAGGATGGGAAGCCGTAAGTCAGGTTTCCCAAGCACTGGGAACAAATGTGAGTTGGAACTTAGAAAACACAGGTAATATTCAGACTTTTATGGAGTATGAGGTGGGTGAGACATAACTCAGAAAAGGTAGTTTGAGGCCACATAGTGAAGAAGCCTTGAATGCTATTCTTGTTAGTAGCTGTCGAGTTCATTTTTTTTATTGGTGGGGAGATAGTAGAGGTTTTTGAGTACTGCGATTAAAAATCAATGGTATGTTTTAGAATAATGATTCTCAAACTTTAGTGTGTATCAGATTCTCCTGGAAGACTTGTTGAAACAGAGACTGCTGGGCCCCACTCTCATGATTTCTAATTCAGTAGGTCTGGGGTGGGGTCTTAGACTGTGTATTTTTAATAAGCTCCCAGGTAACGCTGACACTGCTGGTCTGGAGTCACCACTTGGACAGCCGCTGTTAAGGAAGGTACATCTGGAAGGTGTGTGGGGCCAGAGTTGCTGGTGGAGGAGTTCAGAAGCTTGACGGATCTGATAAAAGTATTTGGTCCAGGTGAAAAGACCAAATTGTTGAAGAAGAATGGGGCAGATGAGAAAGCCTCTGTAGAGGTAAACGGACAAGAGTTTAAGACTTTATGAAGGTGGGGGATGAGAGATAAAGAGAGGGAATCACACTTATGTAATGTGAATGATAAAAAGGATGGTAATCCTGCTATGTGAGGCTGAGAACATGGAAAGAGGTGAGGCTTGAGTATGGGAAAATAATCAGGAGTGCATTTTGGAAAGGCTGTGTTTGAGGCAACGAAGAATGTTAATAGGGAGATGTTCACCAGACATTTTTATGGGCCTGGAGTTTGAGAAAGAGAGAGATCAAATAAAGACACAAATTTAAGAGCCACAGGCATGGAGTTAATTGTTGAAATGATAGGAACTGGGATGGAATATGGGAATACAGAAAGTGAGAGCTGAGGAAAAAGACCCTGGATGAAGAAAAAGAGACAAAGAATGAGGAGTTAAGGACGTAGTCAAAGGACCAGGAGAGCGAAGTTTCCTGGAAGGCATGGGTTTAAATAAGAAAGGGATGATTAGCTGTATTAGGAGCTGAGAGAATAAGAGGTAGACAAGGACAGAGAGAGGACCGCTGGATTTGCCTACTGGGAAGCCACCTTTGGGAGATCAGTTTGTGGAGAACTGTGAGGGAAATACTCAGATAGCAAAGGAGAGAAAAGTCAGGGGAAGGTGAGAAGTGGAGGCAAAAAGAGTGGATTAGTGATTAGAGAAACTTGGCTGGTAGAGTTCTGGGAGAGATGAAGCAGAAAGCAGGAGCTTGGTGGGGAAACAGTTTCAGAGGAAGTTTATTTCAGTGTCTAAGAGACTTGAGCAAATTAATAGGTGAGATTGAAAAAGATTGGAGGAGAGAGAGACAGATAGAGAGAGACAGGCACAGAGACAGGGAGAAGGAGGTAGAGGAGAAGAAAGAAGTGGAGGAGAAGTAGAAGAAGGAAAAGGAGGAGGCAGAAGAGGAGAAGAAAGGAGCAATATTACAGAAAAGGTGAGAAGAGATAGATATAAGGGCTTAGAAGGTTATTCTGCAAGACAAGTAATAGGAGGAGACATAAAAGCACTGCAGTGGAGAGGAGGAAACTAGTATCTTCTGAGTAAACAAAGAAAGGAGGTAATCTGTGGAGAGTGAAGAGATGAGATAAGGCTGTGGATGAGAGAAGAGGAGCAGAGATTTAGAATAGTAATTTGCTTAGAATAAAGTATTATAAGAATTTACAAACTTTCGGTCTTTTCTGCCATCATGCTTGACTTTGTAGTGTGAGCTCCTTCACATGACTAGAGCAGTCACCTCAGGTCAGGTGTGGCTGAGTCAGGCCACATACTGCGTGGCATCAGGTCCCACCTGCAGCCTCCTGGCCCCAGGTACTCATTTCCCAATGGTTGGCTTTTGCTGTAAACATAGTTTTCAACTCTTTCTTTCTTTCCATGTGTACAACTGTAACTTTTTCAATGAAGTTCTTCAGATAATATATCCCATCATTTAATCACTGTACCCATTAAGCTTCTTAAAAAGTTCCCCAAATTTAACATGTGCTCCCATCTTAATCCTGTTAGACTGAGAAAGTATGTGTGAGACTTGCCTAGGACACTTCTAGAATGGGAGGAGGGCCATCCTGTCTGTCAGGTTGTATAGCAACACAATGACCAATGTAAATTTAAGTTATGTCTTACTTGCTAATGTTTCATATTCATAGTAAAAAAGGAAAGTGCCAATGCATTCACTCCAGGTATTTTTTGGAAAATGAGGGTGTTAATATAATCATGGACTAAAAAGGACCTGTTGGCTTTACTATTTATGTCTGCAAGGAATGGGGTACATAGTCACAGCACTCCAGTAAATGACTTTAGCTCAGGTCTGCAAGCAGTTAATGACAGGAAATAACTTTCTCTTTATTTTTTGTGTAGTCATGCAATTCTCACCAGGATTTGAATGCATATGGAGCCATAACCTCAAATGTAATGCCACGTGAGGGCAAGTTATCAGATATTTCATTTATAAGTAATAAGAAATTCTGCAAATAAATGAAGATTTTTTTTTTTTTGGCATTCCTTGATCACAGGATTAACTGAAATAGCTGTAAAACATAAAAAGTACTATTTCACCTTATTATTACTCCTATGAAATTTCTGTGTTTGTGTTACAAAGTTTATTTAAAATTACATACCACAAATAAGACCAGAGGTAGAAAACAGGACACTAAATAACAAGCCTCAAACAAAACAGAACAAAACAAACAAACAAACATCAAGACCACACTTACTTACAAACTCTCCCGAACCAACTATGTTCAAGAATTGATAAGTTGCACCCCTTACCCTTGTCCATTCAAGAGGCTGGTAAAAGTCATGCCTTTTGGCTTTCTACATCTAGGTGTGTTCTCGGCACCTAATGAGCTTTTTAAAAGCCAGCTTAAAGTCTTCATTAAAACTTGTGTAGAGCAGAGGGTTGATCAGAGAATTAACATAACCAAGCCATGTCAAAAAGTCAGCCACTTCAGAGGACACAGTGTAAATGCTCAGACCTACAATCAATTCTTTGATGAAAAATGGCAGCCAAGACAAAATGAATGCACCCAAAATCAGGCCCAGGATGCGTGCTGCTTTACGCTCCCTGGTACTAGAGATTTGCTGGCGTTCTCCTGGGTGATCTAGATCATTGTCGAAGGGAGGAATCCTGATGGAGGTGTGGACTTTTTCAAATTCCGTGGTAGGGTCTGAGGTGGAGAAGTCAGATACACAGAAAGTCTGGGTCAGTTTACAACTTGCAAAAGAATTTTGGCTATCTGTGCTTCTGTTGCTTAAGTGCCGGCTCGATCCCCTTTTCTGGTACAGGCTCTTGGCTGCATGGTAAATCCGGTAATAGAGAATCAGTATCAATATCAAGGGGATATAAAATGCCCCAAGTGTGGAATAAATGGTGTAGATGACATGGTCGTGCTGGATGGCGCACTGACTGGGAGGTGGGCTGAGTAGGCGGTGACTCCTCCAAAACAGAGGGGGCATGGAGATGAAGACAGAGATGGTCCAGACAGTGAGGATCATCAATCCAGCCCTCTTGGCAGTCCTCTTCCTGGCATATTCAATAGCATTGGTGATGGCCCAGTACCTGTCCAGGGCAATGACACAGAGATGGAGGATGGAGCAGGTACAGCAGGTCATGTCCATGCTCAGCCACACCTCACAGATGAAGTACCCAAGTTTCCAGCTGTCCATGACAATGTACATGATGCTCAGAGGCATGACAAGTACTGCCACCAGGAGGTCTGTCACAGCCAGAGAACAGATCAGGTAGTTTGCGGGCTGATGGAGCTTCTTGGTGGTGCAGATGGCCATGATCACCGCCAAGTTCAGCAACATTGTCAAGGTGGTGATGATCACCAGAGTCACAGAAATGAGCATTTTCTCAGTGATAGTCTTAGGTCTCACAGCTGCACTCGCTTCTGGGGTACAGTTAGTGATGTTCATCTTTTCCCCCGTTTCAGTCTACACTGTGGTGAAGTTGTTGGTTATTTTCCTTCAGCTGGAACCTACTTAGGCTTGAATGTCTCCCATTCGTCTCTCATTCTAGGTCAGAACTTCTTCAATTGTGCAATCTCTTGTATTCCAGTTTCTGTAGGCAAAGGGAAGGGCCATAGGATTCCTTCTAAATGATGAGTTCCTGGAAAATATTAGACTACTGGTTAATGAATGAAAAGCTATATATTTTTTTCTTAGAAAATACGATAATATTTCAATGCTCAGAAATTCTTTGCACATTTTGGGTACAATTATTTTTTCTCTCTACAATTTTAGTTCATCTTTATTTCTACATATTATTACTCAAAGTGTATTTTTTTGAGTTAGGTTCCTAAATTTTTTTTATGAAGACGTTAAAAAATTTTAAGTCTTTGTCTTGCCACCCAAATTAGTGTCTTACTTATATTTATTCTTATGTATGTGTATATACAAAAAGGCTTTTTTAATATTTGAAAACACACTTTTATATTCATATTACATAATACTTAAAAAAAATTTGGGATCATTACCTTAAGAGAAAAATTGTATTGTTTATAATGAGCAGCCTTCAAACCAGATTTTAGACTTTCACAGCAAATATTCAACTCCAAAAGTATATTTGTGTCACAATGGGGTTGTATAATTTGGTCCAATTATTTCTGACATTTTACATATCCCACTGTGAATTTCTTTGGTGAAAAGAGAGGAAAAAAGCATATAATGTTACTTTGATGCTTATGGCAAATTATTTTCATAGTAAGACAATAAATTGACTGGGAAACAGCATCATCACCAAGCACAAATATCTTTACGTTTAAAAAATGTGTTTAGTTTAAGTTAACACTTGTGTCTTTATTCTCTCTTTCTCTATCTATCACTGGATAGCTGTGATCAAGCAGGTCAGTCAATGAGCTGATCAGATGACACTTATTGAATGCGTAACTGTAAGGAATATAGAGAAAGGTACAAATATAAATGTGTATTCATGAGAGCAAGACAATAAAAATCTCCATGGGAATATTCACAGCTAATGGCTGCTAAATAGAATGCCAATCAAATTCTGTGATTGACTCTATGGGATTAAGTCCATGGAGGCTTCAAAGAAAAACTGGTGTTTCAGCAGTTTTAAGAATAGATATAGACTGATGTGAATTAGGTTTAACGAGCACTCAGTTTTAACAAAGGGTGGGGGCAGGAGCAAGTGAGGTACTTCCGAAACAGGAAGTGAATGTGGCAGGAGCCTTTGGGTGGGGTGGTGGCTGAGTCAGGGGTAGGAATGAAAATCTTCAGCCTGCTGGTGAGATCTAGCCCTGGATTAGTTTTTCCTGACCATCGAACAAAAATCAAGAAGGAGGGGCATCCTTTATGCTTCAGATTCAGAAAATAAAAGACACTAACAGTAGTTTCTCTAAAGGCCACAAATGGGACAAATGTTTTTAAAGCAGTCTGTATGTTTCTGCAGTTAAACGGTAATTTTTATGCTACTTTGTTTCCATTATGCTTTTACAGTGTTTCTGAGGATGTACCTACCTTTGGGTGTCTCTAGAGAGTCTCTAAGGATCCCTGGTAGTGCAATGGTTAAGTGCTCAACTGCTAACCAAAATGTTGGCAGTTCGAACCTACCCAGTGGCTCCATGGGAGAAAAAATTACAACCTAGAAAACCCTATGTAGGGCAGTTCTACTTTGTCACAATGGTTTGCTGTGAGTGTAAAATCAACTCAATGATACCCAATAACAACAGCAAGAGAGTCCCTGGGTGGTGCAAACAGTTAACTTAGTCTCTGACAACTGAAAAGATGGAGGTTCAAGTCCACCCAGGGGATCCTTGGAAGACAGGCCTGGAGATCTACTTGCAAAACATTAGCCATTGAGAGCTCTATGGAGCATAGTTCTATTCTGACTTGGTGGCAACTGGATTTTTAGGTAAAGAGGAACCATCAAAGCAGATTGAAAAGAGCAGCTGTTGAGGGGGAGGAGACCATGAGAGATAGTTCTCTCCCAATGTCACATGTGAAGTATATCAAGAAAGGGAGAATTATTGCTCTGTAAATACTAATAAACTAAGGGTGATGTTGGGCTTTGATCACTAGGCTGGACAGTATGGATGCCATTGGTGACCTTGACAAGAGTAGTTCGGTGAAGGAGTAGAGATGAAAGGCTGAATGCAGTGGTTTCAGGGAAGAATGGGAAAAGAGCAAATGGAGACAGTCAAAAATAATAATTATTTTAAGAGTTTTGCTGTAAAAGGGAGCAGAAAATAAGGTAGCAGCCGTGGAGGGGATGTGGAAATAAAGGTTTTATTGTTGTTCTGTTTGTTTTGTTTTTTTAAAGATGAGAGATGACCGTTTTTTTTTTTTTTACTGAATTGTTTACTTGGGTGGTTTACAATTTTCTTTGCCACTACACTTAATATCCTTTATGTAGGGACAGAGAAAATTTTAGTAGTAAGTGAAATACAAAATTGGAAGAAGGAATGCATTAATGGAGAAGGCTGAGAGTTAGTCAGTGGAGCCTGGGGGACAGTGAAGAGGCCAAAGATACAGCCACACTCTGGAAATGATTTAACCTCAATTGTCTTGAGCTCCTTTTACCTCAAGAAAACTGATTTTATCACCACTTTACCAACTCCTTAGGAAACAGTATAACTTCTAATTAGAATTGTCCTGGTTAAACAGGACCCAGAAATCTCTCCAGTTTCTTTAGCTTTTCACATAGTAAAGAAGGAAGGACGACCTAACTTAAAGCACATTCTTCAGAACCAATTCCAAATACTAACATCAACATACCAAACTTTTATTAGTCCACCAGCATGGAGAATTAATTGCAATAGTCATAGCTAAAAACGAATGCATCATGTCAAGAGTTGATGAAGGAATTTCTTGGGGGGTTGTAACATTCAGATTTCTGCTTTAAATATGACATGGAAAATACCAATGTAATCCAAGGCCACTTTGTTTCTTACAGTGTCAGTCTCTACCTGGCTCTAAACCAAAAAAACAGACCCCTTTCATTGAGTCAGTTCCGATGTATAGCGACTGCCTGGCTGTACTAGAAATCAATTATTTTCTCTCTCTCTCTCTCTTTTTTTTTAAACAAAAAGAAAGGTTTTCTTTGACATATATTCAAAGAAGCAAAAGTAGGAAACAGAGAATAATGCTGCTAGAGCGGTGTCTGCCTGAGTCAGGAACATAGAAAGTCATCGGTATATATTAACATTACAAATAGGCAAAACCATTGAAAGCTTCACCTTTTCACAGACTGGCTAAAAAAGAAACTGCTAAATCTCCATGATTCTACATTTCAAATTGTCTTTCTTAATAATGATTGGTTTAGGTTTCAGTAATGACAGTCAGGAGGGCCTTCACTGGTTGAAGAAATTTTACTATTCACTAAATGCTAATAGAAGAAGATAAGAGTGCAAACTATGTTGGTCTTTAGTGCTGTGTTTTATGAGGAAGGTTCCCCAAAATATGTTTTCCAAGATTGTCCTAGCTATTGTCTCTGTACCTTAGGGCCCAGTTGACGTGTTTTTGTGAGTCCAGCTCCAGCTGGGTCACATTCTTTATGCTCAAGGACAGGGAATAATGGCTCTAATATTATCCCCTAAATCATTCCCTCCTTTTTATCAGAGATTGGAGATAACAACACATCAACAATCAAAACCTGGACTTAATTGAGCTACTAGATGGCAACCATGATAAAAAAAGCCACTGCCATCGAGTCTATTCCGACTCATAGCGACACTATAGCAACACTGTAGGATACAGTAGAACTGCCTAATAGAGTTTCCAAGGAGCACCTGGCAGATTCGAACTGCTGACCTCTTGGGTAGCAGCCGTTGCACTTAACCACTACACCACCAGGGTTTCCAGCAGTCATGATAGGCTCTTTAAACTCATGGTACTGGTTTTCCACTAGATACCATCTGGCTCTTCACTAGGATCTTAAGAGCAATGTTCTCATCAATTGCATTGCTGAATATTCTCTTATTTTTTTGTTTATAAAAATCTGTTTAAATGGTTTTTCATTAAAATTATGAATTGAAGAGGACCACTCTAAACCAAACTGTTCACTGCATGCTGTCCCCATGTCCAGGCATGCTGCAGAGCCTCTGATTTATGCCATTCTAGTTTTAGTGAGGAAAGGTTTTGGATTTGGATAGGGAGGCTCTCAGCTAAGTCATCTGTACAAAGAAGTTCCTGGTGAGACATTGTCTCTACTCCTACAGTTCCTCCAGATACAGATTGCCTCTCTAACAAACTTAGGGAATTTCTTAAGGTTTGGGAATCCCATTCCAAAGGCCCTATAACCCTAACCACACCACACATTTATTCCTTTCTGGGATATTATAGACTTCCCAGGGGTTTCCAGGACTCCTGTCTAGGTCTTTGACCCCTAGAATGTTTTCTGCTCCCCATCTTGGGGGTATTGCTATGTAGACTTTGGGGAAAGCCTCTATCTCCCCTTCTGCTTTTTTCTGAGACATTCAGCCACTTCCAGAGAACTCCTTTTCCTCTTTGCTCATGCATGAATCTTACAGCTGTCCTTTGTGTTTTAAGAACATAAACATGAATTCTTGTCCAATACTTCTGCTTTCTGTAGTATCTGTGAGGCAATGAAGCACAGCGTTGGCTGCCTGCTTGAGTGGAGGAAAGAGAAAACTCTACAGTATCATCCAGCCATGTATATACATTGGTTGTTGGCATGTCCCCCCTCTGTCATCATTCTTAGCGTTATTTGATATATGAGACAAGTGTGTACCTGGGTGGCACAAAGGGTTAAGCACTTGATTTTTAGCTGAAAGTTTGGTGGTTCAAACCCACCCAGAGGTGCCTTGGAAGACAGACCTGGTGATCTCCTTCTGAAAGGTCACAGCCTTGAAAAACCTATGGAGCAGTTCTACTCTGTACTCATGGGGTCGTCATGAGTTGGAATTGACTTGATGGCAACTAACAATAACAACAATAAATCCTTATCACAGAGTTATGCTAAGACATTGAATTGTTAGAAAATGTTATATAATATACATGTTAATCATTGAGAGGATCAAGTGCTCATAGACATCGAGCATTCCTGATTAATCTATTTACTTCACATATAACCACCAACATTTATAGATATTTTCTCAAACTGGTTTGAAGGACCTGTGGTGTATTTTCCCTTCCCTATTTAGTTCCCTGGCAACCCCGGTGGCATAGTGGTTAATTGCTATGGCTGCCAACCAAGAGGTCGGCAGTTCAAATTCACCAGGTGCTCCTTGCTAACTCTATGGGGCAGTTCTACTCTATCCTATAGGTTCACTGTAAGTTGGAATCGACTTGACGGCAGTGGGCAGTGGGTTATTTAGTTCCTGGTATTTGCTCAGTGGGCCTCTGTAATTCCTGACTTCTCTCTCATCCCAGACCCTCTTCAGATGCTGCTACCCTTTGGTAAGTGGTTCTTCCTGCTCCAAGGTGTTCCTGCTTGGCAGACAAGCCTCTAAACCCAGCCAAGAAAACTCTCAATTCTGCTAACTTAGCCTCCATCTCTTGTTTCTGGCTATAAATGATGGATTGAGCTGTGATTGCTTCACCTTTTACCTTCTGGAAATCCACATGTCACATGGTAGCTATTGCAAATGGAGTTGAACCTGACCAATATCAATGCATTCAAAGTGGAGTTTTGGAGGTGGTTATTAATTGCTATGATCTTAGCATAGTTTATCTTAGTAAAAACAAGAAGCCAGCAAGAGACTTTTCTGCTTCATTTGGCAAAGAACATTTCCTTCTTCAACCTTGTTCTTTTGTGTCCAAGGTCTCCCTGCTTTTGAGGAATATTCAAAAAGACAAGGTTGTAGAGGAGGAAAAGAACTTGCTGTGGTACGTGGAGGTCATAGCTAGGTCTGGGACAATCTACCACAGGTTAGCTTTGGAGGTTGGGATGCCTTGTGGTCTCACCAGTAGAGTTCCCTCCTGGGATGCTCTCTTCTGACCTGAACAGACAGCAGGTCTGCACCTTTCTATTCACCAACAGCTAGTACAGGGACGCTTCCTCAACTACTGAATTGCTGTTGTCTAACCCTGACTGACACATGTAGGTGCCCCATACATATTTGTTTTTGAGTTGTGGTTACCTCTCCTTTCAAGAATCCACTGTGTGGGTATGGTCTGGAATACCCCTGTGTTAGTCTTTGTCTTTGTCTTAGGTTGGGTTCTCTAGAGAAGCAAAACCAGTAAAGCGTATAAATATACGCAGAGAGTTTTATATCAAGGAAACAGCTCATGCGATTGTAGGGCTTGGAACATCCCAAGTCCTTGGATCAAGGTAGAGGCCTTTCCCAATTCATAGAGCCACAGAAGCTGGTGAACCCAAGAATGAGCAGGTCAGAGAACAGGGCTTCTGCTCACAGGTTGTGACAGTTGAGGAATTCCCAAGGTCGGCAGGCAAGATTGCAAGGTTTCTCCTGAGTCATGTAGCCGCAGGGGCTGGCAAACCCAAGATAGGCAGGTCAGGGAGCAGGAATCTTGCTCACAGGCCATGAAGATCAGCAAATCCCAAGATGGACAGGTAAGCTGCTAGCTCAAGCCCCAAGAACCAGAGGTTAGACAGGAGGCAGCTGCTGGATCCAGAACAAGCCAACAACTTTTGCAAGGCAAGCAGAAAGGAAGTAGGTGGTGGAAGGCAGGTAGATGAAGGCTGAGGGGGTGGTGAGCTGCTACAGGCCCCACCCTGCTGGTACCACTCAGCAGACTCCATCATGGGGGTGATCACATACCAAATTTCGACAGAGAAGTGATCACAACATTATACAACTGCCAAAACACTGAGAATCATGGCCCAGCCAAGTTGTCACACAATTTTAACCATCACAGTCATCTAGTACTGCTATAACAGAAATACCACGAGTGGATGGCTTTAACAAAAATAAATTTATTTCTTCACAGTAAAGCAGGCTAAAAGTCCAATTTCAGGGTGTCAGCTCCAGGGGAAGGCTTCCTTTCTCTGTTGGCCTTCTCATCAATCTTCCCTGGGACTAGGAGCTTCTCTGCACAGGGACCCCAAGTCCAAAGGACACACTCTGCTCCTGGCACTGTTTTCTTGGTGGTATGAAGTCCCCCCTCTCTCTACTCACTTCTCTCTATTATTTCTAAAGAGATTGCCTCAAGACACAATCCAATCTTGTAGATCCAGTCCTGCCTCACTAACACAACTGCTACCCATCCTCCCTCATTAACATCATAGAGGCAGGATTTACAACATATAGAAAAATCACACAATACCAGGGATCATGGCCCAACCAAACTGATATACACATTTTTTGGGGTACATAATTCAATCCATGACATTCTACCCTCTGGCCCCCCCAAATCACATTGTTGCAACACGTAAAACATATTCACCCCATCATATCATAGCAAAAATTTTAAATCCAAGTCTAAAATCCAAAAATTCCTCTTCATCTGTGAAATCTAAAATACAATTTATTTGCTTCCAAAGTACAATGGTGGAACAGGCACAAGCTAGACATTTCCATTACAAATGGGAGAAATTGGAGAGAAAGAAGGGATAACAGGCATCAAGAAAGTCAGCAGAACACATTACATTAACCTTCAAAGCTTGAAAATAATCCTGTTTTTTCTGAGACCATTTATACAATGGCCTGCCCTACAGACTCTAGGTATTGGCCACACTCTCCAGATTCTGAGTGGAGGCCTCTTGGCTCAGGGCTTCAGCTCTGCCTTACATGCCCACTAGATCAGCAACTCTGTTCCCTGGGCTTTAGACTCACCACTCTCCTAGTTTGTCTGAGTGGCGACTCTACCCTTAGAAACACCAGAGGCCATGGTGCCACTCTTTGGAACCCCAGAGGTTTTGGACATACCTTTTGGTTCTGAGGCAGCTCAGCTTCCTGTGTTTCTTGTTTCCTCAGCTTTTGCTTCCTGGTTTCTTGGTGTCTTGGCTCCTCAGGTTTCATTGCCCGTGTCTGCTCTGCTGGGGCAAGTGTTCCAAAGCTCTGTAGCTCCACAGACAAGTGCCTGGAGGCACCCCACTCCACCAGTAAATTTTGGCTGGAAGGCACTCTTCTCTTTTGCTCCATGGGTTGGCAAGCCTAGCTCCACTGATAAGGGCCTGGAGGCATCCCACTCCACCAGGAATCCTCCTGTGCAAAGGCACTCGGCTCTCTTGCTCCGTGGGTTGGCACCAGCTCTGTCTGGTGCTAGTTTCCCGGGTTCTACTGCTGTCGGTTCCCTGTTGGTTCCTGTCACCATCTGTGCCATCTCTGGTGTTAACAGTTGTCCTCACTTCCTTCTGATCCTCTATTCATTCCCAGTTTCAAAACTACTTCCACATTTTAGGTATCTGCTAGAGCAGCACCCCACTCTATTGGTACCAAATTCTGTCTTAGTCATCTAGTGCTGCTGTAACAGAAATACCACTAGTGGATGGCTTTAATAAACACAAGTTTATTCTTTCACAGTCTAGTAGGCTAGAAGTCCAAATTCAGGGCATCAGCTCCAGGGGATAGCTTTCTCTGTCAGCTCTGAAGGAAGGTCCTTGTCATCAATCTTCCTCTGGACTAGGAGCTTATCTGCTCAGGAACCCTGGGACCATAGGACACACTCTGCTCCTGGCTCTGCTTTCTTGGTGTATGAGGTTCCCCTATCTCTCTGCCCACTTCTCTCTTTTATTTCTCAAAAGAGATTGGCTTAAGACACAATCCAATCATGTAGATTGAGTCCTACCTCATTAACATAACTGCCACCTATCCTACCTCTTTAACATCATAGAGGTAGAATTTACAACACATAAGAAAATCACATCAGATGACAAAATAATGGAAAACACACAATGCTGGGAATCCTGGCCTAGACAAATTGATAGACATATTTTTGGAGGGTACAATTCAATCCATGACAGTGATGAAGCATAATATACACCTAATATATATTGATAAAAATGTTATCCATTTGTTATCCCACTTAACAGAGTTCCTAAGTACATATTCACAGCTTGTGAATGTGACTTTAAGAACTGCTTTTAAGAAACTCCATACTGCATGTACCACAAATTTTGCCCATACCTTCCTTGGATACTTTGGGAACACAACTGTATGTTTCTATGGAAAAATGCCCCAACGTTTCTGTCAGTTTGTCATACTGTGGGGGCTTGTGTGTTGCTGTGATGCTGGAAGCTATGCCACCGGTATTCAGATACCAGCAGGGTCACCCATGGAGGACAGGTTTCAGCTGAGCTTCCAGACTAAGACAGACTAGGAAGAAGGACCCAGCAGTCTACTTCTGAAAAGCATTAGCCAGTGAAAACTTTATGAATAGCAGCAGAACATTGTCTGATAGAGTGCTGGAAAATGAGCCCCTCAGGTTGGAAGGCACTCCAAAGATGACTGGGGAAGTGCTGCCTCCTCAAAGTAGAGTTGACCTTAATGACGTGGATGGGGTAAAGCTTCCAGGACCTTCATCTGCTGATGTGGCAAGACTCAAAATGAGAAGAAACAGCTGCAAACATCCATTAATAATCAGAACCTGGAATGTACGAAGTATGAATCTAGGAAAATTGGAAGTCATGAAAAATGAAATGGAGCACATAAACATAGATATCCTAGGCATCAGTGAGCTGAAATGGACTGGTATTGGCCATTTTGAATCGGACAATCATATAGTCTACTATGCTGGGAATGACAACTCGAAGAGGAATGGTGTTGCATTCATCATCAAAAAGAACGTTTCAAGGTTTATCCTGAAGCACAACGCTGTCAGTGATAGGATAATATCCATACGACTACAAGGAAGACCAGTTAATATGACTATTATCCAAATTTACACACCAACCACTAGGGCCAAAGATGAAGAAATAGAAGATTTTTATCAGCTGCTACAGTCTGAAATTGATCGAACATGCAATCAAGATGCATTGATAATTACTGGTGATTGGAATGCAAAAGTTGGAAACAAAGAAGAAGGATCAGTAGTTGGAAAATATGGCCTTGGTGATAAAAACAATGCCAGAGATCGAATGACAGAATTTTGCAAGACGAACGACTTTGCCATTGCAAATACCTTCTTTCACCAACATAAACAGCAACTATACACATGGACCTCACCAGATGGAACACACAGAAATCAAATTGACTACACCTGTGGACAGAGAAGATGGAAAAGCTCAGTATCATCAGTTGGAACAAGGCCAGGGGCTGACTGTGGAACAGACCATCAATCGCTCATATGCAAGTTCAAGCTGAAACTGAAGAAAATCAGAGCAAGTCCACGAGAGCCAAAATATGACCTTGAGCATATCCCACCTGAATTTAGAGACCATCTCAAGTATAGATTTGATGCACTGAACACTACTGACCAAAGACCAGATGAGATGTGGAATGACATCACCCATGAAGAAAGCAAGAGGTCATTGAAAAGACAGGAAAGAAAGAAAAGAACAAGATGGATGTCAGAGGAGACTCTGAAACTTGCTCTTGAGCATCGAGCAGCTAAAGCAAAAGGAAGAATTCATGAAGTAAAAGAACTGAAGATTTCAGAGGGCCTCTCGAGAAGACAAAGACATTATAATGACATGTGCAAAGAGCTGGAGATGGAAAACCAAAAGGGAAGAACAGGCTCGGTGTTTCTCAAGCTGAAAGAAATGAAGAAAAAATTCAAGCCTTGAGTTGCAATAGTGAAGGATTCCATGGGGGAAAATATTAAATGATGCAGGAAACATCAAAAGAAGATGGAAGGAATACACAGAGTCGTTATACCAAAAAGAATTAGTGGATATTCAACCATTTCAAGAGGTAGCATGTGATCAGGAACCGAAGGTACTGAAGGAAGAAGTTCAAGCTGCTCTGAAGGCATTGGGGAAAAACAAGGCTCCAGGAATTGATGGACTATTAATTGAGATGTTTCAACAAACAAATGCAACGCTGGAGGTGCTCACTCATCTATGCTAAGAAATATGGAAGACAGCTTCCTGGCCAACTGACTGGAAGAGATCCATATTTATGCCTATTCCCAAGAAAGGTGATCCAACAGAATGTGGAAATTATAGAACAATATCATTAATATCACGTGCAAGCAAAATTTTGCTGAAGATCATTCAAAAACAGCTGCGACAGTATATCGACAGGGAACTGCCAGAAATTCAGGCCAGTTTCAGAAGAGGACGTGAAACCAGGGATATCATTGCTGATGTCAGATGGATCCTGGCTGAAAGCAGAGAATACCAGAAGGATGTTTACCTGTGTTTTATTGACTATGCAAAGGCATTCGACTGTGTGGATCATAACAAACTATGGATAACACTGCGAAGAATGAGAATTCCAGAACACTTCATTGTGCTCATGAGGAACCTTTACATAGATCAAGAGTCAGTTGTTCGGACAGAACAAAGGAATGCTGATTGGTTTAAAGTCAGGAAAGGTGTGCGTCAGGGTTGTATTCTTTCACCATACCTATTTAATCTGTACGCTGAACAAATAATACTAGAAGCTCGACTATATGAAGAAGAATGGGGCATCAGGATTGGAGGAAGACTCATTCACAACCTGCGTTATGCAGATGACACAACCTTGCTTGCTGAAAATGAAAAGGACTTGAAGCACTTCCTAATGAAGATCAAAGACCACAGCCTTCAGTATGGATTACACCTCAACATAAAGAAAACAAAAATCCTCACAACTGGACCAATGAGCAACATCATGATAAACTGAGAAAAAATTGAAGTTGTGAAGGATTTCATTTTATTTGGATCCACAATCAACACCCATGGAAGCAGCAGTCAAGAAATCAAAAATTGCATTGCACTGGGCAAATCTGCTGCAAAGGGCCTCTTCAAAGTGTTGAAGAGCAAAGATGTCACCTTGAAGACTAAAGTGTGCCTGACCCAAGCCATGGTATTTTCAATCGCATCATATGCATGTGAAAGCTGGACAATGGATAAGGAAGGCTGAAGAAGAGTTGACGCCTTTGAATTGTGGTGTTAGCGAAGAATATTGAATATACCATGGACTGCCAGAAGAACGAACAAATCTGTCTTGGAAGAAGTGCGGCCAGAATGCTCCTTAGAGGCAAGGGTGGCGAGACTGCATCTCACATACTTTGGACATGTTGTCAGGAGGGATGAGTCCCTGGAGAAGGACATCGTGCTTGGCAGAGTACAGGGTCAGTGGAAAAGAGGAAGACCCTCAACAAGGTGGATTGACACAGTGGCTGCAACAATGAGCTCAAGCATAACAACGATTGTAAGGATGGCGCAGGACCGGGCAGTGTTTCGTTCTGTTGTTCATAGGGTCGCTATGAGTCGGAACCGACTCGACGGCGCCTAACAACAACAGCAATGGAAAAATGAGGAGAAAAAGGGCAAATTTCCCCAATATATATATGAAGCTTTTATAGAAAGCAGATTTTGGGCTTTCTTACCCATTGAATCAGTTCCATTCAATTCACACAATCATTGTAAAATTTTTATTGTGGTAAAAAACAAAGCAAAACAAAACATCAGGACACTTGTCACTTCAGTCATTTTTACAGGTACAGCTCAGTGTCATTAATTACATTCACCCTCTTGTGCAACCGTCACCACTATTTCTAAATTTTTTCACCACGCTTAACTAAAAATAATTTTGAAAAGATTATTGTTTTGAAGACAATTCCAAAAATTCCAAAAGGAACAGAAGCTGAGGAAACAAGAAACACAGGAAGCTGAGCTGCCTCAGACTCAAAATGTGGTTGAGATTTCTTTATTAAGGCCAGGGGATGTAGATGGGACAGAGGGAGGGTTGGGTTGGGACTGAAACCTTCGGGATTGAAAGCAGAGAATGGTGTAGTTGGGAAAAGGAAGTAATAGAGGCTTAGGTAGCAGGGAGTTGATTCAATCTTTTGGCAAGATGATTTCATCACTTTGGAGATGATGATGATGTAAAAGTCAGTTATTATTATAATACCCCAGATAATTTATAGGATAAAGAGAACTTAGAGAAATTTCCAAATTTGAAAGAGTTTGTCTAAAACTTATATTTGTAATTTGAATCTTTGCCACTATCAAACATATTCATTATTGGGTAGCTGGCACACATTTATGTTTATGTAAAATCTGCTAAGCTTGTTGGTTTGGGCTTTTTACCCTATCACTTTTGATGACCTATAAAGGGAGGCCTCGATTTTGGTATATTCTAAACATATGTTTCTTGAACCACTATACAAATAACGCTTAGTTTGTTCAGCCAAGAACAAATGTTGTGCTTCTTTTCATTCTACAGCCTGTTGTCACTACTCTGCCCCTGACTGTTGAACTCATTTAGCTTTCCCAGGCCTTCTTTAACTGTGCTCCTTGGATTTGGCCATTCATTAGCTATAAAATTCTGCCATGCTCCCAGCAGTAGCATGCAATGAGATAATCTTGTACCATCTAGATTTTTTTTTTAAATAAACTTTTTATTTTGGAATAATTTTATATGTACAGAAAAGTTGCAAAGGTAGTACAGAGAGTTCTGTATACCCCTCATCCGATTTTCCACACTGTTAACATCTTTTGTTACCATAGCATGTTTATCAAAACTAAGAAACTGACATTGCTTCATTACTATTAACTAAACTCCAGGCTTTATTTGAATACAACCAATTTTTCCATTAATGTGCTCTTCTGTTCCAGGTTACGTTTCAGGAAACCACATTGCATTTAATTGTCATGCCTCTCCAGCCTTCTCTGATCTGTGACAATTTCTCAGGTTTTTCTTGTTTTTCATGATTTTGATGGTCTTGGGGAGTACTGGCCAAGTATCCTGGAGAACTTCTCCCAATCTGGGTTTGTCTGATGCTTTCTTCATGATTACACTGGGGTTCTAGGTTTGTGGAAAGAATACCACAGAGGTGGAGTGCCCTCCTCATCACATCATATCCATATGACATCACTGGTGATGTCAACTTGATTAAGGCAGTGTTTGCCAGGTTTCTCCACTGTAAAGCTACTCTTTTTCCCTCTTCTCGCTCTATCTTTTGGAAGTTAGTCCCTAAGTCTAACCCACCCTTCCCCAAAAAACCAAACATCAAATCAATTCCAACTCATGGAAACTCTGTAGGACAGAGTAGAACTGCCCCATTGGGTTTTCAAGGAACACCTGGTAGATTCAAACTGCTGACCTTTTGGTTAGCAGCCAAACTCTTAACCACTATACCACCAGGTTTCCAGGTGGGGAATTAAGTTCCATCACTTGGAGGGGCTAGTATCTACATATATTATTTGGAATTCTTTTTTCTCCACGTATTTGTTTATTCAATCATATATATATATATACATCTATTTCTTTGTCTACCTATATATATATACAATTATGATTCAGTCTCAAAGGACAGTTTTAGCTTCTAGTTTTAGGGAAATTACTTTTATAAAAACGGGCTATTGGTACTTATTTATATCATTTATTTACATCACTGAACTTATGGATATTTATTTCATTCTTTGGGTTATAATCTAATATTATGCTATTTATTTAATTGGTGCTGTGCCACAGATCACTTTTGTGTGGCCTTTCTAGCCATGGTCTTGTAACTCCCACCCAAGTGGTTGGGTGGGACTGTGTGATAGGGTAATTGTGGCCCACCAAAGGGATCGGTCAGTTTTACCATTCTGCCGGGCTTGAAGTGAGCCACCCCAGAGGTGGGAAAAAAGAATACCACCACCACCAAGGAAAGAGGGACTCTGCAACAGAGACTTGGCAGCAGAGACTCAGCAGCAGAGACTTGGCAGTAGAAGACGGCACAGTGGGCTTCCTGGCCCTGGGAGAGAGAAAACTGAGCACCTTTGGGCAGAGGCCAAGGGCCAGGGAGAGGTGTGCTTGTGAGCGTGGCTAGGAAGAAGCTGGGAAGAACTATGTCTTTGAGTTTTCCTCACCCTGAATTGTAACCTGTTACTTCCCTAATAAACCCCATAATCATGAATATGGTCTGGGAGTTCTTGTGTAGCCATTGCAATGAATTACTGAGCGCAGCAGAGAAGTAGAGGGTATTGTGGGAGGGATGGTTAGTGTCAGATTTGGTAAAGATGGTGGAGAGAAGAGGCATGTCTGTGCCACTTCACAGGAATCAGCCTTGGGTTGTTGATCTTGGTTCTCCTTCCCCTTTGTGAAGTTACAGGAGGTCAGACACCATCCCCATGCTCTTTTTACAATTAGTCAAATTATTTCATCTTTGGTTATTAGGAGACCTTTTGCTGAGCTCCTGTTGCAACATTTATTTCATCAGATTGTTTTTCTTTGTCCTGCATAGACTGGCTACATCTCTTTGAAAGGTAATAGGCAAAAGCGCTTTTCTTGTGAAGTATAGGTAAGGTTTTAGGCAATAGTTTATTTCAGGCAAATAAAGCCTTTTAATGTGAAGGATACCTGTAGAAGTGTTATTTATTTTTCAGCTAGAATAATAAAAATGAACTTTGTGAAGTGCCTGTCATTTAAGCGAGCTGGTGCTTGAAGTTTATGAGAATACTAAAAAAAAAGGACCTCTTCGATCCAGCTTAATGACATCGCTGAAGCACTAAATTTCTCAGAGATCTGGGCTTCTTCCTGTGCTATGAGCAATTTTTCTTTTTCTTTTTTGATTCTCTCCTTTGCAACTACCTTTGTGGTAGACCCAAGAGAATGAACATGTAAACTGCCTGCAGGCGTAAGGTTTCCTACTGGGCTTCCACCTGGGGAAGCACTACTGTCTCAGGCCACTTGGCTCCACTCCAACAATGTCCACGAGCATGTTCTACAAGAAGGCAGTCTGTAGGTACCTATTTTTTTTGGCTCAACCTATTTCAGGTTGAGAAGCAAGAGCTGGGGTATTATATGGAAAGGTGGGGGTCAAGAGCTAAGGCCTCCAGAGAATTCGTCCTATCTATTGAATACATTCAACCACCTATTGATGGTTTGTTGCAAGATCCTAGAAAAAACACTTCATGTTTTTGGGTCTCAGTTTCCCTATCTATAAAATTAGGATTCATTATTTCTGAGCTTTCAGGTCTAACATCCTATTATTATGTGCTACAGTCAGTGTTTACAAGGATTTTTTCCTATGGTTTATAACCTCCACAAATTTATGGCCAATGGGTTAGGAAGGAATTGGTTAGAAGCCACTGCTTCTTCAATAAGGATCAATGATTTGTCCTCAAGTAATAATTTTTAAATATTGTTTTCCTAGAGGTATCTAATTGGACCTAATAAAATAGTAGGAACCCTCCAGTCCCAGTTATTCAATTTCTGATTTACTTTACTCTTACAACAACCAATAGTTTCTACAAGTTATAAACTCTTCATCTTTTTTCATGATATGGAGGCAGCTTCTCAAGCTGGTGCAAGAAACATCTGCCAAAACCATTTTTCACTTTAATTCAATATGTTAAAGGTAGAATTTGGTGATATTAGGACTGGTACTCCGGAAGACAGGTAAAGAGGACATCTGGCTACTGGGATAATGAATGACATCTGGGAGGAGGTGAGGAATTGGAGTAGGGACAGTGACCTGGAAGCATCCCTCAAAACAGAAGGCTGTCTTGAATGGTGGCTGGGAGGGGGAAATGTGCGTACATTTATGATTCAGTTCCAAGGAGGCAGTAGCCTCTAATTTTGGGGACTTTAACTTTATAGGTGTACTGTTGATGCCTAATAAAAATAGCAGTGATTCTTCACATTTATATAGCACTATTATTTTTTTCAAATTTATGTTCACATTAATTTTCTGGTTTTAACTTTGAATACATAGTCTTTCTATCAAACATACCTATTTTTAACACTTACACCTACATTTTAACTGTTACATGGTTATTTAGCCCTTTCTCCCTTTTCTTGACTATTTTTCTCCCGGTTTGTCACTTTTATGGGTAGCATATTGTTTCTCACACTTATGCATATCTTGGAACTGCCTTTTTCTGAACTGTCGTTTCAAGAATGTTTGTATAGAGAACAGCTTTGGAAGATAGAGGCTGGAAAAGGGAGGCATGCTTACTGTCTAATATGATAATGTCTCCCTTTGGATCAAGGGGAAGGCACGCTATATAATACTACCCATTATGGAAGACTTGGGTCCCCTAAGCTCTGGGTTCCTCTCCTGTATTGCAGTCCATGACATGTACAAATGTCATCTGGCCTGCTTTGCATCATTGTGAGAATTTGGGCTTGAGAAATTGTCGCAAGAAAATGCTGATACTTGGATACGGCTATTGCTATGAATAATAAAGTCCTTACTCTTTGACCCAGAAGTCTTCTGTCTACTGCTACCTTCCATGAAGCTGTGTATGATTTATTTGCTAACTTGTCAGTAAGGTAAAATCTCAGATTTTCCATGTGTACTAAACTAAATGGGCACACCAGCCCAAAAGCAAAGAGGAGAAGGCAGGAAGGGACAGGAAAACTGGACGATTAGAAACAGGGTACCCAGGGTGGAGGAAGGGAGAGTGTTGACACATCATGGGGTTGGCAGTCAGTGTCACAAAACAATTTGTGTTTTGTTTAATGAGAAACTAATTTGCTCTGTAATCTTTCACCTAAGCTGTTGCCATCAAGTCAATTCTGACTCATAGTGACCCTATAGGACAGAGTAGACCTGCCCTGTAGAATTTCCAAGGACCGCCTGGTGGATTCGAACTGCCGAACCTTTGGTTAGCAGCTGTAGCACTTAACCACTATGCCATCAGGGTTTCCAAACTTTCACCTAAACACACACACACACAAATCTCAGATTTTCACAGGTCTTTGTGGCGTGCTGCCCCTTTTCTGCTCTTAGTGACGCAGACTGCACAGAATTACTAGTTTTAGGGTATGGTATTCTCTTGACTCATACTTGCCTTGAGCTTGATATGGTGCCATAAAAAGAGCTGGGAACTTGGATTCCAAATTCAAATATACATTCGGTTACTTTCTCGCTTTGCAACTTTGACAAGTCACTCAATACCTCTGTGCCTCTTTTCCTTTTTTTTAATGGAGATGATTTACTTCACAAGTTGTTGTGAAGATCAGACAAGATAATACACAGCGGACTTATCCAATATGACAGCCATACATGACTATTTAAATTAAAATTAAATTTGGAAATCAGTTTCTTAGTCACACTAGCACCATTTTTCAAATACTCAGTAGTTGCATGTGGCTAGTGGCTACCATATTGTACAGCACAGATGTATAACATTTCTATTATTGCAAAACGTTCTATTGGACAGTGCTGGCAAACTATTTATACATTACGGAGTGTTATAAAATCTAAGATTGTTCTCTTGTTTCTTTGCTATTATTGGGAAGTTGGATGAGACCAGCTCATCTGCTTCATAGCTAACTTGAGGCAAGTTTTAAGACACAGGTCTGCCCTGGAAAGTCCTGGGTTTTCATATACATTAAAAACTTAATAGAAGCTTGGCAATAGAAACGAGACTTAGAATAACTAAGTCTCGCTTCATATACCAGTGGCTGCGTGGACTACTGTACTGAACTTTTTAAGGTTGCATTTAGGCTCAGCCTGAGAGTGCTGTGAATGACAAGTGATATTTGCCATAGGTGTAGGAAGGGAGTGGGCAGGGTCCATCCTATATATTTGCCTCTTTTTACTGTATTTGCTTGTTTACTTTGAATTTGCCTGTTTCGCCTCAAAAAGCAAATATGCTGTGATCTCTTTGTAAGTTGTCGTTGTTAGTGTTCATTGATTCAATTCTGATTCATGATGAGCCCATGTGTGCAGAGAACTGCTCCATACGGTTTTCAATGGCTGTGACATTTTGGAAGCAGATTGCCAAGCTGGTCTTCTAAGGTGCCTCTGGGTGGGTCTGAACCACTAACTTTTCAGCTAGTAGTTCAGTGCTTAATCATTTGCAGCACTGTTGCTGTTGAGTATATTCCAACTCATCGCAACCCCAAATGTGTGAGAGTAGAATTGTGCTCCATAGGGTTTTTAATGGCTATAATCTTACGGAAGCAGATCACCAGTCCTTTCAATCTGACCCCACTGAATGGATTTGAACTGCCAATCTTCTAGTCAGTAGCTCAGTGCAAACTGTTTGTGTGACCCAGGGACTTTTCTCTTTGTGTAGACATAGTTAAAAACCAAAACCAAACCCAGTGCTGTCAAGTCTATTCTGACTCATAGCGACCCTATAGGACAGAGTAGAACTGCCCCATAGAGTTTCCGAGGAGCGCCTGGCAGATTTGAACTGCCGACCCTTTGGTTAGCAGCCATAGCACTTAACCATTACGCCACCAGGGTTTCTGTAGACATATATTGTCTGAATTCCAATTTTTTCTTTTTTCTTCCTCAATATTAGTTGTTAACGGGGCTAAGCGGACTTTGTTATATCTCTTCTTATCCCTGAAAAAACCCCCTTAGTTGCTAAGCTATTATCAGCTCAAGTCACTTCTAGAATATAGTTAATTAGATTTCATGATTTTCCAGCAATGCGTTGAAAGAGTCTATAGGGATTAGTAGCACTAATCAGAATTTGAAAGGGCACTGATATCTCTGTAAATATTACAGGATTATATTTATTTTCTCCTCTTAAACTGCTACGGATGAGGTACTTCAGTGACAATAGGAATGGCAAGCAGTTTATCCCCCCTGCTGGCTGCTGGGAGGATTCTGAGGTGGTGTCTAGACTCAGCAGAAGAGAATTATGACTGACTAGTGATCAATCACTAGTAACTAGCTAGACTGGCACCTAAAAAGTTAAGATCAGGGATTTCATTTTTATTTTCCTAGAAATAAAAAAAAAGCATTATCTTTTCAAATATCAGCAAAGGTCATGAGGATTATCATCTTGATTGAATCTAATTTCAATCCCAGCTCTGGTGAGAGAAAAACAAATTCTTTCGATCACCATGCTTATGGATTGGATAGGAAGCTGATAAAATCGAGCACTTTTATGCTACTTTATTATGGTTTATAAGAAACATAACAAGATAGGGATATAACTTTTTTTCTCCTTCAAGAACAGCATAACCAGGAAAACAACAACAACAACAACAAAAAAAAAAACCTCTAGATATTGGCCAGAATTTGTTCTACGAAATGTGAAGAATGACAACATGGATTTTTAACTAATAGTTCTGCCAATCCTTCAAGTGTTTAGAACTGACAGAATAGATAATGGTAATTTCCTGGGGTGACGATTATATGGGGGAAAAAATCTCACATTTACCACATAAAGTAGGAGGTTTTAACAGAAGGAGAAAGGTAAAAGTAAAGAAAAGATTCCAGTGTATTTATTTGTGATACAAAGGGGACACAGTCAGAGAAGCTCCCTAGACACAACCAAACACCTCAAGGGACTGAGTTACTGGGCCTGAGGGCTGGGAACCATGGCTTCAGGGACATCTAAGTCAATTGCCATAATTTAGTTCATAAAGAAAATGTTCTACATAAAGAAAATGTTCTACATCCTACTTATATGAGTAGTGTCTGGGGTGTTAAAGCTTTCGAGCAGCCATCTAAGATAGACCTATTGGTCCCATCCCATCTGGAGCAAAGGAGAATGAGGAAAACCAAAGACACAAGGAAACAACTAGTCCAAAAGACTAATGGATCACATGAACCACAGCCTCCACCAACCTGAGCTGAGAAGAACTAGATGGTGCCTGACTACGACCACCTAGCTCTCTGACCAAGATCACGATAGAGGGACCCAGACAGAGCAGGAGAAAAATGTAGAACAAAATCCAAATTCACAAAAAAGACCAGACCTACTGGTCTGACAGAGACTGGAGGAACCTCTGAGACCATAGCCCCCAGGCACCTTTCTAACTCAGAACTGAAGCCACTCCTGAAGTTCACGTTTCAGCCAAATATTAGAAAGGCCTATAAAATAAAAATAACACCTGAGAAGAACATGCTCCTTAGATCAATCAAGTGTACAAGACCAAATGGGCAACACCTGTCCAAAAGGAAAAATGAGAAGGCAGGAAGGGGCAGGAAAACTGGATGAATGGAAACATAGAACCCGGGGTAGAAAGAGGAAGAGTGCTGACACATTGTGGAGATTGCAACCAATGTCATGAAACAATTTGTATACAAATTTTTTAATAAGAAACTACTTTTCTCTGCGAACTTTCACCTAAGCCTTTCATGAACCGTGGGATATATATGCTGGTGTTACATTTTCCACTCCTGGAGGTTTATTGGCAGAAATTTGAGCCCCTTTAGTACGCTCTGGTGTCATGGCGGATACTGCTGCAACTGCCTAAAAAACAAGGAGGTTGACTTGCGGTGCCACATTTGAGTGTTGAGAGCCGATTGCGTGAGGGGATGCTTTCTGGAGGAGTGATTTTTGAAACTTTTGGCTTCTGTACAGTGAGATAAGGGTTACAGGTATGTTTACTATTTCCTTTGTGTTATTGGGAAGGTATGGTAAATGGCATTCAGAAATATTCAAGTAAATGAGTTATTTTTAGGGTGAAACAGTTTGTGATGCACTTCTTGGGGCCATGGGACTGATATGTCACATGTGTGTGGTGTGCTTTATGGTACATGGTACCGATACATTGTTGTAGTTATTAGGAGCCATCTAGTCAGTTCTGATATGGCCCATTCTAAATCAAACTGATAACAATTATGCGCAGCAAGTGCAATGTTTAGTTAGTATTTTGGGAAGTTGAGTAAGATATTTTATGGCTCTAAAGTGTAACAGGAAGTGTGATGAGCTATGGGACTAACATGTCCTGGCTGTTGATATACTTTATGGAACATGGGACTGATATGTCCCGCTGGCAATTAGCACTCCAATTTTTTCAAATAATAAAAAACTACCAGCAATGATTCAGCAGTCGTTCCATTAGTTGGAAAAAAAATGGCATTACCAAAAATTCCAAAAAAAAAAAATTTTTTTTTATCCAAGAAAGCACAATATTTTTTTAAAAACTTGTGATAAAAGAAACATCCCAATACTAGACAGATAAGAGCATTATCTACCTCCCATCCAAACTCTACAACACATAGTTTTCAAAATGAACACGTACTCGAAAAGTTCCCCCCTGTTGTATGCATAATGCAAAGTTTATAAGAAGCAAGTGGATGCACACATTGAATTTTGCTCTGTTCTCCAAACTTCATTCCAAAAAAAAAAAAAAAATGCCTTTGAAGCAATTCCAACTCATAGAGACCCTATAAGACAGAGTAGAACTGCCCCATAAAGTTTCCAAGGCTGTAATCTTTATGGAAGCTGACTACCACATCTTTCTCCTAGGGAACAGCTGATGGGTTTGAACCGCCTGCCTTTTGGTTAGCAGCTGAGCACTTAACTACCATGCCACCAGGGCTCCTTCAAATTTGCTTAGACACCCACAGCTGGAGAGATATTATGTTAGGTGTTGGGGCTAAAGGATGACCATGGTGGTCCTTGCCGTCGGAGTGCTCACAGTTCAACAGGGAAGACAGGCCTGATTTTTCTTCTCATCATAAAATCAAGTTGCTGTCAACTTGATTCTGACTCCTGTCAATCCTATGTATGTTAGAGTAGAACTGTGCTCTATAGGGTTTTCGGTGGCTGAATTTTCAGAAGATTACCATGCCTTTCTTCCCAGGCATCTCTGGGTGCACTTGAACCTCCAACCTTTCAGTGCGTTAACCGTTTGCACCATTCATTATACCCTGAGTGAGACTAAGCTAAAAAGATCCCACTCATGCATGTCAATGGACTCTTCTAAGCCATAATGTTAGTCCTATTCCATTTCTACTCACTAGCTCCTTGGAAACCAGTTGGGGCAGCTCCATTCTGTCCTATAACGTCACTGTGAGTCCAGATCAACTCGATGGCAATTTTTTTTTTTAAGTACTATTCAAGTTCCTTTGTCCTAAAACACCTTTCCCCACTTCCTCTGCTCATTCGAATCCTGTTTTTTTTCCAGGTACCCAAATGACACCCCATTTAGATCTTTTCTGATACTCCTTACAGTTATTTTTTGAAATATCCAGGAGCCCTGGTGACACCGTGCTTTAGTGCTTGGCTGCTAACCGAAAGATTGGTGGTTCGCACCCACTAGCTGCTCCCTGGGAAGAAGATGTGGCAGTCTGCTTCTGTAAAGATTACAGCCTTAGAAACCCAATGCGGCAGCTCTACTCTGTCCTAGAATGTCACTATGAGTTGGAATTGACTCAATGACAATGGGTTTGGGTTTTTTTGATTTCTGACACTCCTTACAGTTAAGTATTCAGGACAGGTTGCGACTTCAGGGAATTCAGGCATTGTAAAAATATTTTGATGTTTCCCCTACATGTAATTAGAAAATGCTAAACAGATGTAAGTATAAGGAAGTCCCACAGAGTTCTGACTTATCTTTTGATGACTATGTTCATGTTTTGAAAAGGCAAAACAAGTACCCAATTGTCTCAAAAACTTTCTTTTTTTCCCCTCTGTCTCTGTTTTTGGTGCTCTTACTTTGAAGGCCTAAAAGTGTACTTGAGGGTAATCAGAGCCGTCTCCTACACTGGACTGAGAGCACCATCTCTGTTTCCTTAGTTCACAGCCCAGCATGTGGCATATAGTAGGTGTTCAACAAGCAGTTGTTGAATGAGTGAATAAATCCTACCTCTTCTTTTTTAGTTGGCATAGACTGTCTTTGATTATCAGTGCAGTATCCAGAACAAAATAAGCATTTGATAAATTCTTGTTTGATGACATTGGTGGAGATGATGGCTAGCTGTACACCAAAATCTGTGCTCCCCGCTCCATAGTAAAGGGTTATCACTGGGAAGTTGCCATCCAATCAAAGACTACATTTTCTACTTCCCGCCTCTTCCATCTGGATTTGGCTTTGCGATTATTTCTCATCAATGAAATGTCACTTCTGGGCTGTGACTTTTCAGAGAAGTAGGGGTGCTTCTCCATGCTTGTTTCTTCCATTGGTTGAAAGCAGAAGACTATGAAGCCCTATTGGCAGGATCACAAAATGGACGGAGTCTGTGTCACAAATCATCACATAGAGGAAAGCTACCTCCCAATCAGGAGTTCCTGAGCAACAAATAAACTTCTGCTGTGTCATGCCCCTGACATTTCAGTGTTTATTTTTTATATATTTTTTAGTGCTATTCTCACCTATGCAGAATTGTATTTGCATATTTAAAGTTAGTATCCTTGTTTTCTCTTGCTGGCTCACTTTTGCTATCGGTTAGAGCGTAGTACTGAAACGCAAATCATGGGTGGACTCCAGGTATAGGCCACAGAGTGTTGCTCAAAATATCTAAACTCAGAGGACCGTGCTTTGGATTTAAGGAAGGCTGAGGGAGAGAATGTGGATTGATTGGTTCAAATCCATTTGTCCACTTTGTGAGAAACACCTAAGTTCTACATTTTGTAGTGACAGCAAAATAATATGACCTTCATTCCTGAAAGATAAAATTCTATTTTACACAATGTATTCTGAAACCATTGCCCCTAGTGTTTCTTCAGTCTTAAGATGGGACCTTGGAGGCCTAACTACGTTTAACCAGTCACAGCATGTGTTAGGAAGTGAGGCTCCAACTTAAAACTGTCAAAGAAAAGCAACAGCAACTCAGATCCAATTATCTAGAGGAAACGGATCATATTGGATTCTTAGGACAATAGGAAGGATTAGCTGTGCTAAAAAATACCTGATTTGGAAATATTTTCAGTAGTACCTCTAAATATAAATGTGAATATAGGGCACTATAAACTTGAATTTAAGCAGAGAAGGTTGATTAGAGAAAGTAGTTATGTGAAAGCCAAATAGCGCTAGAAATGTATTTTTTTCTTGAATAACTATTCGTTGCAATTTAAGATAGGATCCTTGAGATTTTTTGAGTGTTGTGTATTGGTTATTTTTGAAAGCTAACTGCTTATTGAGATGGATAACCTTACTCAATTGATGTGAAATAATTTGATTTGAAGTATTTTAAGACTTGTGAAATGCATTTTTGGTGATGGTTAAGCTTTTCCTATGCTCTGGTTGCATTTCATGAGCAATTAAACCATTCAGAAACTATCCGAGTCCAGTAATGGATACAATTGTAAAATAAAGCAAACTCATTGGAAAACAAAACTAAGGTGGCTTAGCTCGAAGGGTGCAAGGGCTCTAGGAAGGTTAGTAAGGATAGCTTTCAACGATTTTCAAAAACAAAAATCACATATATAAATTAGGCCCCTGACCAATAACCACCAAAACAAACAAATGAAAAACCAAGCAACGTTTCCAGGGGTACCCAGGAAAATTTGTCCACAGGAAGTGGAAGACAGATGAAATGGATGCCATTATCTAAGGAAATCATTAGCTTATTCAAAACTACAATGACTTTTTTCTCATAATTTTACAAGGTCTTGAAGTTACTTAATATTTAGAATTTTTTACTTGATTAAGAACTATTAAGTACTAGTTGCTGTCGAGTCGACTCTGACTCACGGTGGCCTCATGTGTGTTAGACTAGAACTGTGCTGTGCAAGGTTTTTAATGGTTGATTTTTTGGAAGCAGATCACCAGGCCTTTCTTCCAAGGCAACTCTGGGTAGACTCAAACCTCCAACCTTCCAATTAGCAGTCAAGCACATTAGTTCGCGCTGCCCTCGGACTCCTAAGAAGCATTATAGCAGATAAAAAAATAAAGTACTCTCCTCATATAGACATGATAGCAACGTCTATCCAGGTCCTTCAGATCTTCTTAGTTTTCATCCCACTCCACACCTCAGATTCTACTATAATAAGTTATACAGCCTCTTACTATAATTGCAGTTGTTAGGTTTATTGGTGAGAGAATAGGTCAGAGGCCACATAAGAACTTGGCTACTAAATTCTGAATCCCATAGTGGGGTTCTTAAAAAGAACTTTAAAAATACAGTGAGTCATTCAAGCTGGTCTTTAAAAACACCCACAATATAAATTAAAGACTGTCTCTAGCTACATAAGACTGACAAGACTCTTTCTTGGTTGTAATGTGCAGCTAGTTGTCAAATGTATTCATACTTTCCAATTTGAGCTCGTCAATAAACAGTAAGCTAAATATTACATGAACCAGCACAGATTAATTATATGTGGATATTTAGTAGAAAGTAAACTACTGAGCAGCTCCATATTGGGATAGTTTTTGTCAAGTGAAGAATGATATAAAAAGAAAAAAAAATACGACTAAGAGAATAATGTAGCATCTGCTCCTGAATCTGCCATTCACAAGAGCACGGTGTTAGTGCTTTTGACACAGTTGGTAACTCTGTGAACCAAAGCTGTATTAACCTCTTATTCAATATAATGAGCACTTACGGAGCAACAGAAATATACTGAAGTCAAACTGAGCCAGATTTTTTTTTTTTTTAAATATCTCTGACGTAAGATGAAGTAAAATTACAGTATTTTTTTCCTTTTCTTTTCATAATGTTGTTCACTCCATCTCTGTCTTGGCTCAGAAAAACTTGGTTTGAATGATATGTTTTTAGCACACTGACAAGAAATTGTGGGAAAAAGAATCTGGTTAGGGCATGACAGCATTTCTAGAGGAGTGTTCGTGCGTGTTGACTTTCAGAATGCTTGCCTTTCAGCTTTCATCAAACTTGTCTTAGCAGAAGGCGTCCAGTGTAGCGTAGAGTGAGCCCAGTATAAACCCATTGGTCACAGTGCTGGGACACAAGTCCTGTCTTTGGTACTTACTAGTTCTTTGACTTTGAGAAAGACGCTATAAGTCCACTTGGTCCTCAGTTTTCCCATTTGATGGTTGAAGATGTTGGGAATTGGATAACATGGAAAGCTCATTTCCCTCCCCATAGTTTCACATAGAGCCACGGGGATACCTCCTTTCCTTCCCAGGAGAGAGCAATATCATTTTCAATACAATTTTCCACCCACTGCAAAAACTTTTGAGAGATTGGTGAGATTGGGGAAACTTGATATTCATTGCCCAGTCCCCCTCAGCTTCATTGACCTGTCTGGGACCAGGTGAGGCTCACACATTTCAAGCTTTATCCAGCAGTCAGACCACTAGAACAAAGGAACCTGGCCCAATTCTCTCCGTTCCAGCTTTACCACTTGACACCGGGTAGAAAAGTTTCAGTGGTCTGGCACTATCTTCAATTCCTGAGAGTGGGGCAAAAAGTGTAAGTTTTGCCTCAGTCCAAAGCTGAATTTGTCAATCAACTTTAATAAAGCAGATATCTTTTTTTTGTTTTAATTGTGCTTTAAGTGGAAGTTTATAATTCAAGTCAGGTTCTCATACAAAAACTTATACACACATTGTTATGTGACCCTAGTTACTCTCCCTGTGATGTGATAGCACATTCCTCCTCTCCACCCTGTATTTCTGGTGTCCATTCAACCAGCTCCTGTCCCCCTCTGCCTTCTCCTCTTTCCTCTGGACAGGAGCTGCCCACATAGTCTCTTGTGTCTACTTGAGCTAAAAAGCACACTGTTTACCAGTATCATTTTATGTTTTATTGTCCAGTCTAATCTCCATCTGAAGAGTTGGCTTCGGGAATGGTTTTAGTTTTGGGCTAACAGAGGGTCTGGGGGCCATGTCCTCTGGGGTCCCTCCAGACTTGGTCAGGCCATTAAGTCTGGTCTTTTTACTAGAATTTGAGCTCTGCATCCCACTTTTATCCTGCTCCATCAGGGATTCTCTCTTGTGTTCCCTGTCAGGGTGGTCATTGGTGGTAGCCAGGCACCATCTAGTTCTTCTGGTCTCAGGCTGATGGGGTCTCTGGTTTACGTGGCCCTTTATGTCTCTTGGGTTCACATTTTTCTTGTGTCTTTGGTGTCCTTCATCCTCCTTTGCTCCAGGTGGGTTGAGACCAATTGATGGATCTTAGACGGCCACTTGCTAGCTCTTAAAACCCCAGATGCCACTCACCAAAATGGGATGCAGAACGTTTTCTTGATATACTTTGTTATGCCAATTGGCCTAGACGTTCCCTGAAACCATGGTCCTCAGACCCTGGCTCCTGCTACTCTGTCCCTCGAAGTGTTTGGTTGTATTCAGGAAACTTCTTAGCTTTTGGTTTAGTCCAGTTGTGCTGACTTCTCCTGTATTATGTGTTGTCCTTCCCTTCACCTAAAATAATCCTTGTCTACTATCTAGTTAGTGAATACTCATCTCCCTAGCTCCCTCACTCCCCACAATCAAAGATTGTTTTCTTCTGTATTTAAACCTTTTGTTGAGTTCTTACAATAGTGGTCTCATGCAATATTTGTCTTTTTGCAACTGACTAATTTCACTCAGCATAATGCCTTCCAGATTCATCCATGTTATGAGATGTTTCATGGATTCGGCATTGTTCTTTAATGTTGTGTAGTATTCCATTGTGTGAATATACCATAATTTGTTTACCATTCATCCATTGATGCGCACCTTGGTTGTTTCCATCTTTTTGCTAACGTTGACAGTGCTGCAATGAACATGGGTGTGCATATATCTATTCGTGTGAGCACTGTTATTTCTGTAGAATATATTCAAAGGAGTGGGATTGCTGGATCATATGGTAGTTCTATTTCTAGCTTTTTAAGGAAGCTCCAAAATGATTTCCAAAGTGGTTGTACCATTTTACATTCCCCCCAGCAGTGTATAAGTGTTCTAGTCTCTCCACAACCTAACATTTATTATTTTGTGTTTTTTGCATTAACGCTAGCCTTGTTGTGGTGAGATGGTATCTCTTTGTAGTTTTGACTTGCATTTCTCTAATGGCTGATGATCATGAACATTTCCTCATGTACCTGTTAGCTGCCTGAATGTCTTCTTTGGTGAAGTGTCTGTTCGTTTCCTTTGCCCATTTTTTAATTGGGTTATTTGTGTTATCATTGTTGAGTCTTGCAATATCTTGTAGATTTTAGAGATTAAACACTGATTGGATCTGTCGTAGCCAAAATTTTTTTGCCAGTCTGCAGGTAGTCTTTTATGCTTTTGCTGAAGTCTTTGCATGAGGATAAGTGTTTGATTTTTAGGGGCTTCCAGTTATTTAGTTTTTCTTCTGATGTTTGTGCATTGTTAGTAATATTTTGTATACTGTTTACGCCATGTATTAGGGTTTCTAGCATTGTCCCTATTTTTTTTCCATGATCTTTATCCTTTTAGATTTTTATTTAGTTCTTTGATCCATTTTTAATTAGTTTTTGTGCATTTTAAGGTATGAGCTAGTTTGATTATTGGTTCTTTTGAAGCTCTAACAGCCTGTCATCAGGTGGTTAGAGCTGCTACTAGGTATATGAGCCCAGGAGTCCATTTACTTTTCTTGTATGGATTCAGCTCAGGTGTCAAGGTAGTCCTCTCACCTATAGTCTTAGAGAAGTAGGGGTGATTGGTGTAGGCAGAGGTACCTGGCTGCAGTAGGGGGTCATGTATTGAGCAAAGCAGGGGGCTGACAAACACCCCTGAGTGTCTGGGAGGAAAGCGTGTCCCTGTTCCCTAGAACGCATAGGTGGGTGGGTTTCACAGCCAGACTATGGGTATCCAATGCTGTTGGCTGTAAGGACTGGGAGACACCACTTATTCTTGGACCCCTGTCATGGGTGGCCAGGTGGTGTGGATGTAGCCCTCAGGCCCCTGATGTGGGTAGGTGAAGACCCTGCTTAATAGGTAGAGCGGTGTCAAACATCACGAATCTACCTCTCCACCATATAACTGAAATGGCTGAAGTTAGACTTCAGGCATACACCCTGTTGTAATGCACTAATGAAGGCCTACACTGTTAAAATGGGCCCACACAGGTCTATGCAGGAGTGAAAGGTATTCAAAGTCTGTGGACCCCTCATGCCTGTGCCCAGGCAAATGAGCTGTTTCTGCCCCGAGTTCCCAGTTTAGGGGTGCCAGCAGATTATTTTTTCCCTGTTTGTTAATTTTTTCCTTCTCCAAGGCTGGGAGAATGGCTCAGGGCATGTGACAGATCCTACTTCTTGCCCAGGGAAAGCAGCTATCACTGAAGCTGGCTCAGGACCTGCTGCAGAGTGGGGAGGGGTCAGGTAAATGGGAGAGAGTTTTTTCCCAAAGGGGTGTTTTTTGATCCGTGCTTTTTAGTAGACTAGATGCATGCACTTATCTTTTGCTGGTTAAGCACTGCTTTTCACTGATTCTGGAGGCATGAGTGGACTGTACACCACTCGGTCTCTCTTGATGTGGAAAACTCATCCGAAATGCCACTGTGTGTCTCACTGTGCTCCTGCCAGTGGATCCAGCCTGTGGGGTGCCAGTTTCCACCTGGTCAGATCTAGCAATTCCTCTCTGCTTCTGAACTGTCTCTCCCTTCCTCTGCTCCTCAGTTCGATTCCTCAACTTTGCCTTTGATGTTCAGGGCTCCTAAATTGACATATATAATTGATTCACTTGTTTTTTTTCCAGTCTTTGTTGTAAGAGGGGCCACAAGAAGCATCTGACTGCTCTGCCATTTTGGCCCTACCCTAAAGCAGATATCTTGATTCCCTATTTGGAAACTTGTGATTGTTGTGAGGAGTAAATGAGTTAACAGATATAAAAATGCACAGATAGTATTTGGCACATAATATGTGTTATTTAAGTGCTAGATATGATGATGATTGTTTTTAATTAGTTAAATCACAAGAGGTTGTGATTAGAACTCCCAAACCTTCAACATGACACATTGCTATTATCTGCTTCACAGTGTTGTTTTTGTGAGGATCAAATTATATATGTGTGTATTTTTTTGGGTGGGTATGTGTGTGTATATATATATATATACACACACACATATGTTTGGTAAACTCTAAAGCACATTCCATGAGAATGATGATGTGGTAGTATTTAGGGTATTCATGGGAAGACCATTGACTTGAGGGAGTACTATCTTTGCCAAATTCTCTTGTCCTCCTTGGGTTTTCCAGGACCAATTCAATCTCTTAACTCAGTTAAACCAATAACTCAGTTAAACATTCCAGCTGAATTAATATTTTATTGACTTCTCAGCATGAATAATTCATGGCAAAGACATTTCTTAACTCTCTATTGAAGTAAAGGTATAGCAGCTCTGGGCTTATGCTTGATGTGCTATTTTAAAAAGACTTGAGAACATTTATGTAAGAATCCGAAGATGTGAATAGAATTTGGACAGATATCAATAGAGTGTTTTACTGTCAACTCAAGCCTGGATGGAGGTGTTTTGCTGAGCAAATAATTCGAGAAGCTGGATTATATGAAGAAGAATGTGGCATCAGGATTGGAGAAGACTCATTAACAATCTGCAAAATGCAGATGACACAACCTTGCTTGCTCAAAATGAAGAGGATTTGAAGCACTTACTGATGAAGATCCAAGACTACAGACTTCAGATGGATTACACTTCAACATAAAGAAAACATAAAAAAATAGCCTAACAGTAGTGACAATATGTTCCTAACTTAGCAGCTGTTAAGTCAACAACTTGAAGAAATTAATTATTTCTTAGGGGAGATTTTTCTTTCTGGGTTTTTCTAAGTTCATTTGGAACAATGAAGAATTACATGTTAAGTCAGATCTCAGTGGTTCTCTGTTACAAATAGTAAATGACTCTAACTCAGGAAAAATGAAATAGAAAATTATATCCCTACTAAAAGCTTAAGATAATCAAGCTCAGTTTATATATAGAAAACAAAAGATGAATTTGTTCACTGTAACAAAAGATGGAGATATTTCTGAATTTGCAGTGCTTTCTGCCATCCTTAAATAAGCTCCTCACTTACACCGCCAAGAGTTCTTTCCTTTTTCTCCCCACTCCTGCTTTCTGTAATCAGATAAGATAGACTTTACACTGGAAAGTTGAGGGTATGAAAATTGTATTGAAAAGTGGAATATAATTAAATCATGTCTTCTGATAATGAATCAATAAGATTTTATATTCCATGTAGATTTGACTGGCATTCATTCAAATTACGCAGTCTTGGTCTATTATTTTTAGAACTTTCATATTTTACAATCTTTCTTTGTTTCATTTAGTTTCCCTGGAGAGGGAGCTCAGATGTTTTAAGTTCTGCACAGTTGTATTCTGGACAGGCCTTTACCGAAACCAGTTGCTCTAGAGTTGACTCCGACTCATGGTGACCCCATGTGTGTTAGCAGACTTGTACTCCACTGGGTTTTCAGTGGCTGATTTTTCAGAAGTAGATCACCACGCCTTTTTTCCAAAGCATTTTTAAGTGAACTTGAATCTCCAACCTTTCCATTGGCAGCAGTATGCATCAACCATTTGCACCACCCAGGGCCTTTAGCACTTTGAAAACCCTTTGTCTGGAAGAGGGACAAATAATTAAACTAAGGACATAAATTAGGTCCACCAGTGGTGTAGTGGTTAAGAGCTATGGTGGCTAACCAAAAGGTCGGCTGTTTGAATCCATCAGGTGCTCCTTGGAAACCCTATGGGGGGGTTCTATTCTGTCCTATAGGGTTGCTGTAAGTTGGAATGGACTCAATGGCAACAATGGGTTTAGTCTGAGAGAGTGTAGTGTTTACTGTGGTGCTTTCCCAGAACTCTCTGCAGGGTGACCCATGGGCATACAGCACCGCCCTCTACCAGTCCCACTTTCCTCATTTCCGTTCAGACACATCTGAGAGCATTCCCCAACCAACCTTCTGCAGACAAGTCTCCATCTAGAGTCTATTTCCAGAAGACTCAATCTAAGATAGAAGGAAGGTGGTCTAGGGCAGTTCCTTCGATCTTTCTTCGTTTCTCTACAGACCAATAAAGGTTTAAAATTTTCTATAGCACATTTAGAAGGGAGATGTTCTGTAGGGAGAAATGAAGTAGGGAGTAGGTTATTTGGAGTATAGGATAATTACGGTGGAAGGAGAGAGGAAGTAGATACTTACCGTGGAAAATGTGGTCTATACTTAAGAAGAGAGAGAAGAGATATGAGATTATAATGGCTAAAGACCATCCACATTGATGTGTCAGTTGGCCCTGTTATAGAGCTAGTGGACACTGACATTTGAATCCAATGTTACCTGGTTCTCATTTCAGAAGGAATGGTGAATATTACCAGAGGGACATGTGGAGGGGCTCAGGATACAGAGGCATCACTCAGGACAGAAATCAAAGTTAAGTGAAAAGCTTAATTCTCTGTGAAAAACAATGAAGTATTTGAGATACACTGGATGTGTCTAGACGATGTTGCTGGAGATACTGTGTTAACAAGGATGAAGGCCTCAGCTTTAGAGTCTTAGATTCAAATCCTGGCTCCATTACTTATTAGCTTGGCTAAGTTGCTTGACTTCTCTGAGCCCAGTTTTCTTATCCATAAGTTGGAGATAATATAAAATGAAAGTTGTAGGAATTAAATAAGATATGTAATACACTTCATACAGCATGTCTTTGTTGTCATATGTTGTTGTTGTTAGGTGCCATAGAATCGGTTCCAAATCATAGTGAGCCTATATAAACCAAAAAACCAAACCCAGTGCCGTCAAGTCGATTCCGACTCATAGCGACCCTATAGGACAGAGTAGAACTGCCCCATAGAGTTTCCAAGGAGCGCATGCGGATTCGAACTGCCGACCCTTTGGTTAGCAGCTGTAGCACTTAACCACTACGCCACCAGGATTTCCGTGACCCTATATAGTAAATATTAAATATATTGTTTTGTTTGTTAGGTGCCATGGCGTCAGCTCTGACTCATAGCAACGCCATGTACAACACGAAGAGACACTGCCTGGACCTGTGCCATCCACACAATCGTTGCTGTGCTTGAGCCCATCATTGTAGCCATTGTGTCAATGCATGTTACTAAGCATCTTCCCCTCTTTTGCCGACCATCTACTTTACCAGGCATGATGTCGTTCTCCAAGAATTGGTCCCTTCTGATAACATGTCCAAAGTAAGTGAGGTGAGGCTTTGCCATCTTTGTTTCTAAGGAGCATTCTAGCTGTACTTCTTCCAAGACAGATTTGTTCATTCTTCTGGCAGTCCGTGGTATGTTCAATATTCTTTGCCAATACCATAATTCAAAGGCATGTTTTTCTCTGTTCTTCGTTATTCGTTGTCCAGCTTTTGCATGCATATGAGGAAATTGGAAATGTCATGGCTTGGTTCAGGTGCACATTAGTCCACAAAGTGGCATCTTTGCTTTTTAACACTTTAAAGAGGTCTTTTGCAGCAAATTTGCCCAATGTAATGCATGGTTTGATTCCTTGACTGCAGCTTCCATGGGCATTGACTGTAGATCCAAGTAAAATGAAATCCTTGACAGCTTCAATCTTTTCTGTTTATCATATGGATTATTGGTCCAGTTGTGAGGCTTTTTGTTTTTTTTTATGTTGAGGTGTAGTCCATACTGAAGTCTGTAGCCTTTGGTCTTCATCAGTAAGTGCTTCAAGTCCTCTTTGCTTTCAGCAAGCAAGGTTGTGTCATCTGTATATCACAGGTTGTTAATGAATCTTCCTCCAATCCTGCTGCAGCATTCTTCTTCATATAGTCCAACTTCTCAGATTATTTGCTCAGCACAGATTGAGTAAGTAGGGTGGTGAAAGCAAACAACCCTCATGCACACTTTTCCTGATTTTAAACTATACAGTATTCCTTTATTGTTTGAACAACTGCCTCTTGATCTATGTACAGGTTCCTCATAAGCACAATTAACTGTTCTGGAATTTCCGTTCTTTGCAATGTTATCCACAATTTGTTATGATCCACAGAGTCGAATGCCTTTGCATAGTCAATAAAACATAGGTAAGCATCTTTCTGGTATTTTCTGCTTTCAACCAGGGTCCATCTGACATCAGCAATGATACTCCTCATTTCACATCCTCTTCTGAATCTGGCTTGAATTTCTAGAAGATGTACTGCTGCAGCCACTTTTGAGTGATTTTCAGCAAAACTTCATTTGCGTGTGATATAAGTGATATTGTTTGATAATTTCTGCATTTGATTGGGTCCACCTTTTTTTGGGAATAAGCGTAAATACGGATCTCTTCCAGTCAGTTGGCTAGGTAGCTGTCTTCCAAATTTCTTGGGATGGACAAGTGAGTGCTTCCCAACATTGCATCCATTTGTTGAAACATCTCAATTGGTATTCTGTCAATTCCTGGAGGCTTGTTTTTTGCCAATGCCTTCAGTGTAGCTTGGATCTCTTCCTTTTGTACCATTGGTTCCTGTCATATGCTACCTTCTGAAATGGTTGAATGCCAACCAATTCTTTTAAGCTATAGGGACTCTGTGTATTACATTCTGTTTTTGATGCTTCCTGCGTCGTTAAATATTTTCCCTGTAGAATCCTCCAATATTGCAAGTCAAGGCTTGAATTTCTTTTCAGTTTTTTTCAGCTTCAGAAATACCGAGTGTGTTCCTCCCTTTTGGTTTTCTAACTCCAGGTCTTTGTGCATGTTATTATAATACTTTGTCTTCTCAAGCCACCTTTTGAAATTTTCTGTTCAGCTCTTTTACTTCAAAATTTCTTCTGTTTGCTTTAGCTACTCGAAGTTCAAGTGCAAGTTTTGGAGTCTCTTCTGATATCCATTTTGGTCTCTTCTTTCTTTTCTGTCTTTTTAATGACCTCTTACCTTCTTCATGTATGATGTCGTTGATGTCATTCCACAACTCGCCTGGTCTTTGGTCGTTAGTGTTCAATGCATCAAATCTATTCTTGAGATGGTCTCTAAATTCAGGTGGGATATACTCAAAGTCGTACTTTGGCTCTTGTGGACTTGTTCTAATTATCTTCAGCTTCAACTTGAACTTGCATATGAGCAATTGATGGTCTGTTCTGCAGGTGGCCCCTGGCCAACTGACTGATGATCAATCTGATGATATTGAGCTTTTCCATTGTCTCTTGCCTCAGATGTAGTCTGTTTGATTCCTACGTATTCCATCCAGGGAGATCCAGAAGTATAGTCACCATTTACGTTGTTGAAAAAGATATTTCTAATGAATAATTTGTTAGTCTTCCAAAATTCTATCATGCAATATCTGGGATTGTTTCTATCACCAAGGCCATATTTTCCAATAAATAATTAGCTAAATAATTAAATATATATAGGTAATTATTTATTTATACCATCTGAGAATGTTGTACAAATACCCATTTGATTGCGTCCATGAACCACTCCAGCCTCAGCAGTTACTGAATAGCTCTTTCCTTGGTTCCAGGACACTGAAGGAGATATTAAGGAGAGTTTCTTTGATGAAGCTGAATTACGAAGTACAGGTCTATTGTAGGGCATAAATTATCATTTTGATTTCTCATAGCTTTGTGAAGTCATTACTTAGGTGTCTAAATATTTACCTAAAAAATGGTAAACACATGCAATTCAGGGAAATGTTGGGTCATGTGAGGCTATATCTGCTGGAGTCACAAAAAGATTTGCTGTGTTTAAAAGTCATCTGCTCTTTTCTTTACCTAAAATTTAATTTGAAACAGAGTATTAAGCATTCTGTATATCCACTAAAAAAAATAAAAAAGAAAGAAAGAAGGAAAAACAACCCCAAAGTTTTTTCAAACTTGAGAAGCCAGTAGGCAGCAAAATTGACAATTCCTGTTAGCAATGATAGGGCCCTGGTGGTGCAGTGGTTAAGAGCTGTGGTTAAGAGCTCTGGTTGCAAACCAAAAGGTTGGCAGTTCGAATCTACCTTGGAAACCTTGTGGAGCAGTTCTACTCTGTCCTATGAGTCCAAATCGACTCGATGGCTTTTTTTTTTTTTTTAATTAGCAATGATAATCAGTAACATGCATGGGAAGCACAGATTTTAAAGCTGAAAGGGACATCAGAACTTCTGTTTCCTCAATTCCTTATTTCTTAGGAGAAAAGCTGGAAAGGTAAAGGGACTTGCCTAGAGTCCTACAGCTTGTTAGTGAAAAGCCAGATCCAAAATCTCCAGACAAAAACCCTAGAACTGTTTTCACTGCATGACACAACCTATATGGTCAGTTCCTGAAAAGATGCAGACGTGCTGAGTCAGTGGTGGCGTTTCTGATCACCTGTACACATGAACTCTCAATTTATTAGTTCAGTGAATTGTACACATACACCCACCCATACACCCAGACGTGGTTTTGTTCATAACAATTCAAAAGAAAAATATGAATCTAGAAGAAATTAGCATAGTTTAATGGTGGTATCAAAACAAATCATCTCAAGTTTACATACATACGTAAGTACTATTAAGACTTTGGAACCAGGACAGTATTTTTGCCTGAAGGAAAAAAGATTTTAGATTGACTGTCAGAAAGTTAATGAATATAAAATTTGTATTTGTTTATATTCAAGAAGTTGTCAACATGAAATATGATGACTAAAAACTAACAACAACGTAATGGAAAGGATTGCAAAATATACATTTTAACCAAAAATGTATACCAATGCAGTTTTGTAACCAAATATCTCCATTTCTTAATGAGAGCTTCTTCCATGCAGTTACTCAGGCGGTGTCTGTGTTGGATGGTATTTGTTTGCTCTGTCAGCCCCTCTCCAAGCTTCACCCTATCCCAGGCCTTGGGGACTGACCTCTCCAGACAGGATAATCTAGCTTTCCCTCCCTCAGCTTTTGTTTGGATTTGGTCCATTAGTGGCTTCGGCAGGAGGTCAGAGAATGGGGAGAGAGTAAGGCTGGGCTCTTTATTTCCCTGGCTCTTTTCTTGTTGGGCTGCGGTTTGGCAGTTTCTGCATCCCTCTGCATAGAAAATAGCTCCTATCAGGTGGCCTTTCTGCTATAGCTATGACTCTCGCTAGGCGAGAACAAGTTGCCCTGCAGTCGCTGGTTTCGTGATTCCATGTGTGTCAGAATAGAACTGTACTCCACAGGGTTTTCAAGGGCTGATTTTCTCAGAAGTATATCGCCAGGCCTTTCTTCTGAGGCACCTCTAAGTAGACTCAAATCTCCAACCCTTTGGTCAGCAGCTGAGCATATTAACCACTTGCACCACCCAAGAACTCCCTTACTAAGATGGTTTCTTAAAAAACATCCTCCTCTTGCCTCTTGAGGGGCTTAGAAGTAGTAATGACTTCTATTGTTGTTAATCCTGCCCACTCTTTTGGAGTCCTGGTGGTGCAGTGGTTAAGCGGCGGGCTGCTAACCAGTAAATCAGCTCAAATCCACCAGCCGCTCCTTAGAAACCCTGTGGGGCAGCTTTACTCTGTCCTACAGGGTTGCTATGAGTCAGAATCCACTTGATGGCAACAAGTTTTTTAATGGGCCCACTCTTTTTTAAATAGTCCTTTTGTTAAAATCTCTTCAGGTGTGGTGTAGGCTTCCTGTCAGGGGTTTGACTGATACAGGCATGTACCTACTTTGTATATGCACCACAATATATTGTCTTTAAATATTGTAAAGTCTTGGTGGCTTCTTATATACTTATTATATTTCCCAACGATACTGTAATGGACTCAAATACATATACCACCCCTCTGTAATATCCAGGAATTATCTGTCTTATATCTGTCCTCTTAACTGTGTCAAAACTCTCTAAATACGTCTTATTTTATCTCTTCTATTTCCTTTCTTCTTCCATGGTAATGTCTCTGACCACTTATGGTTATTCTTCAGTCTCCAGCAATGGTTTCAAATTTTTTGAGTCACAGACTCCTTTGTGAATCCTATATGAAAATATAGTTCCTCTCCCCAGAAAAGTATACAAACATATACACAAAAAATTGCAAATAATTGATTTTATTGAAATGAAAATTAATTTCAACCACAAACTATTAAAAAATTATTTATGAAAACATTGATGTAAAATTTAATGGTGACTTTCTGGAAATAATGGAAATAAATCCAAATTGTACAAAATATACCCTCAACAGCTAAACATTAACTCTGCTCAAAATCAAAGCTCTTGAGGTTAAACTTGAAAAAAGAGGTTGACATGGCAACATGAAAGTTATCTTGGACACTGAACTGATACTGACATTTTTATTTTGATAGTGGCCAGCCAGTGCTAAAAATTGTGACTCAAGGTAGGTTGTTGTCGAGGAGCATCTGGATTCTCCAAGCCTCTTTTGGGTTGAATTTATTTAGCATCATTTCTTTTCTCTTCAAATCAATGAGGCCACTTCTGGCAAAGCTGGTACTGTACTGACTCTCTCTATGCCAGAAAAGAAAGGGTTATGAATCAATATTTAAGTTTTAAAGTTGTCTGAACAGAAGGAGCCGGCAGAGAATTCTCCAATGTTTCCAGTTATTTTCAGACTTCTCCTTGCAGAGAAACTCCGAAGTCCTTCTAACTCTTGACTCTAACCTGTAGAAACACTTTTCCCCAGCACTGAAGTTTGGCCTGGATGCCGGCCTCCAATCTGGGTTTTCAGAGTGAAGCTTAGACATGGTTTGATCAATTTCCATGCTTTTGGCTGCAAGTTCAAAAACCTGATTTAAAAAAGAATTATACAGTAAAGAAATTTATCTCACATAACAGAGACTCCAGAACTAGAGTTAGCTAAAAGATTAGTGATTCAATGATATCACTGTCTTAGTCACCTAGTGCTGCTGTAACTGAGATACTACAAGTGGATAGCTATAACAAAGAGAAATTTATTTCTTCATGGTAAAGTAGGCTAAAGTCTAAATTCAGGGTGTCAGCTCCAGGGGAAAACTTTCTCTCTTTGTCAGCTCTGGAGGAAGGTCCTTGTCCTCAATCTTCCCCTGGTTGAGGAGCTTCTCAGGCACAGGGACCTTGGGTCCAAAGGATGTGCTCTGCTCCTGGCACTGCTTTCTTGGTGGTATGAGGTCCCCAACTCTCTGCTTGCTTTTTTTCTCTCTTGAGAGATAAAAGGTGGTGCAGGCCACACCCCAGGGAACTTCCTTTACATTGGGTCAGAGAGGTGACCTGAGTAAGGGCAATGTTACAATCCCATCCTAATCCTCTTAACATAAAATTACAATCACAAAATGGAGGACAAACACACAATACTGGGAATCATGGCCTAACCAAGTTGATACACGTATTTCTTTTTGGGACATAATTCAATCCATGACAACCCCCAACGACTCCAATTCTTCCTATATTTCTGCTCTGTATGCTCAGGGTCACATCTTTGAATTCAGGTTGGTTCCCCTTATGGTTGCAAGATACTGACCAGTAATAACTGGTGTAATATATATTCTTGTTCTTAACCCAAAGGAAAGAGAATCTTTTCCCACAACTATTTTGGGCCAATGTAGGTCATGTGACTTCTCTTCTACCTACAACAGTAGCCAGAGTAATGCCATGTGCTCTGGCTTTGACTAAGCAGGAACAACCTTAGGAATGAGGTCTGTTTTCCCTCAGTCATTTCTGGGTGGGGAGGAGGAGAGGATATCCAAACAAAATCAGGATTTTACTAGAAAAAAAGAAAAGTGGATGTTGGGAAAGTAACCTACACCTTTCCCTGCTGAGGTTTTCAGTAGTATTTGTAATAGCAAGGTAGGTAACATATAGAAAGGTTTACCTCAACTAAAAATATCTGCTAATTAAACCAAACCATGAATTAACTCTCCATCAAATTGCTCTGAGAATGGGTATTCCTTTTTCTAAAAGAAGCAAAACTTTGTCTCAAGGTTCAATTGCGTTTCAAGAATTACTTTTTTGGAAACTCAGCACACATAGGTGTAGTAGAAAAGAACTTGATATTCTGTTCCATTTTTTTTTTTTGAACCAAAACTATTAAAAAAGCAATGGCTTAAGACCCAGGCTTTGTCAAGACCATAGAACTAGACAAGACTTCTTTCTGGAGAGTTAGTAGGGGATTGAGTCAGACAAATTGCCATCATGCGTCACAGGGTATGTAGTTTCTTTAGCAAAGCAGCAAAATCAGGTACGATGTTAAGCATTGCAGGTGTCCCGTTCATGACTATAATGTCAATATTTTTCCTCTTTAAAGTTTTGATCAATCAAGAAACTGTTAACTATTTTGAAGATATTGATGCCTTGTAGTTCCCAAAAGTGGCTCTCAAAATAGCAATTTTTCAAAGGTGTCAGTAAGCAAATATGTAGACAAAATCTGGAAGTTGACTGCATAAAGCTTCTGGATGTCAGAGTTTCATTCAGTTGTATGATGAAAGAAAGTGGTTGAACTAATAGTTTCTCCGTTACTCGCTAAGACACGCTGGTGATTCTGGAGCACATGATATTTTTTCATTTTGATAGTGACACTGCTTCTTCTCTTCTGTTTTAAACCCCAAATCAGATTAACCAGTTTTAAGGCTTGAAATTTTCTTCAGTGTCTCTCCAATCATTAGTGATTTCTTTGCTTGGATGCTTCAAGGAATGGTTTTTGGTGTTGGGGCAGACCTATGTTTTGATTAAGTTCCAGCTTTTTAAAATTAAACTTTTGTCTCACAAAAGGACCCACACTTTCCAAAGAGGTTTCAGGATGGAAAGACAAAAAGTAGTCCTTCAGCTTCAGTAGCTTCATGATTTCATTAACAAGAGCCTTGCTTTATGAGGAACCTCTCAATATTATTTTTGCAACAAAAGTATGTGGTAGGTAAATTTCACCATCATCTTTTAAAAAAATTTTTTCCAAAGTAAGCTCCAACTTATGCAAAAGAAGATGTCCTTAATCATATTGGCAGTGTAATGGTCAAGTGCTGGGCAGTTCAAACCCACCAAGTGGCTCTGTTGGAGAAAGACCTGGCAATCTGCTTCCATACAGATTACAGCCTAGAAAATTTATGGGGCAGCTCTGCTCTGTCACATGGGGTCACTATGAGTTGAAAATTGACTTGAAGACACAGAACAACAAAGTTTTTAATACCTGTCTTAGTTTTACAGTTCTGCTGTAACAGAAATAGCACAAGTGGATGGTTTTAAAAACAAAATTTTATTTTCTCACAGTTTAGCGGGTAAGAGTTTGAATTCAGGGCACCAGCCATAAGGAAATGCTCTGTGTCTGTCAGTTACATAAATTTATATATATTCCAGACACCATGGGTGTGCCACATAGCTCCTTGCAAATCCATTTCTGGAGGTGCCCTAAAAAGGGTCTTTTCTGTGATCTCAAATAGTTCTCGAAGACATTTTGAAGTAACGTAAGTAGGAAGAAAAAAATCAGAGCTTAAAATATCAAAGGAACAAGCCCAAAATAAAATATCTCAAGTAAGAGACAAAGGAAGGTAAGACAATTGGGGTGGGAACCTTACATTTAGGGCTGATAATAGTGTTGCAGCCCTTTGCCATGAAATTTGGTGATTCTCCTGGATTCTATTCTATTTCCTTTCACGTTTCTCTCACGTGGTTTCCCTCCCTCTGCCTTTTCTCTCCCATGTCTCTTCTTTCCATTTCCTTTCTTAGTACCTCTCTCATTGCCAACTTTTCTCTTATTTTCTCATCTCTCCATCCTTTTGTCTTCCATAATATCTTCCTTATATCCTCTTTGCCACCGTTATCATTCTTGCTATGTCAGAGGAATTTTCCAGCAACAGAATATGAAGGAAGATGTTTTTAATTAAAAATATTAATAATTTGATTCCCCTTTACCAATTTTTGATTCACAGGGTAATGAATGAGCGTGAAATAAACTCTCATGGTAAAGGAATGTGAGTATGAGTGTGATATTTAACAATGAAAAACTGATAAATTTTCTTTTTTCTAAAAAAATGATTATATTGATGACTTGTCTTGTGGGTAGAAAAGAAGAAATTCTTCTTCCCTGAGTGTGTTTCAAGCTTTCTAATAAACTCAGGGTTGCCCAAGAACTTTAAGGTAATAGAATCATCATTATTCTTTATTGTGTACTATTCCATTGTATATATGTACCTCATTTTGTTTATTCATTCATCCATTGATGGACACTTAGGTCGTTTCCATCTTTTTGCTATTGTGATTAATGCTGCAATAAACATGGGTATGCATTCTATACCTATATAGTAATAGAAAGACTCTAGACTAAAATTTTTACCTGTCTCTTTATTTTTTTGAAATTTTATTTTGTTTTAGGTGAAAATTTACACAGCAAATTAGTTTCCCATTCAACAATTCATACACAAATTTTTCCATGAAATATTGGTTGCTATCCCCACAACGTGTTGGCGCTCTCACCATTTCCACCTTGACTTCCCTGTTTCTGTCTCTCCAGTTTCCCTGCACCTGCCTGCCTTCTTAGCTTTGTTTTTTGGTAAATGTTGCCCGTTTGGTCTCGTATAGTTGATTGTTCTAAGAAGCACATTCCTCACTGGTCTTTTGTTTATTTTATAGGCCGATCTATTATTTGGCTGAAAGGTGACCTCCAGAAGTGGCTTCTGTTCCAGGTTAAAAGTATGTCTTAGGGTGATAGTCCCTGATATTCCTCCAGTCTCTATCAGTCCAGTAAGTCTGTTTTTTTCACAAATTTGAATTTTGTTCTATGTTTTTCTCCCATTCTAACTGGGACCTTGTATTGTGTTCCTGGTCAGTGTGGTTGGTAGTGGTTAACCGGGCACCATCTAGTTCTGGTCTCAGGCTACAGGAAGCTGTGGTTCATGTGGGCCCTTAGTCCTGTGGACTAATTGCTTCCTTGAGTCTTTGTTTCCCTTCACTTGCCTTTGCTCTAGATGGGAAGAGACCAATAGTTGTATCTGAGATGGTTGCTCATAAACTTTTAAGACCCCAAGTGCCCACAACTATACCTATATATGCGTGCACATGTACTCTTATACACCCTCCCTCACTTATGTAGCATACATATCTATCTATATAACCACTCACAAATTTTCAGTTATTACTGTTGATGCAGAATTGTATATGTTATAGCATTTACCATAGTTGTCCTTTATTCTTGTCAGTGTCTTCATTTACCTTGGTCACATTGTGCTTGCTTCCCCCATATTGTGTATTGCCTTTCCTTTCACCAGAATTAACACGTGTTTACTACCTTGTGAGTGATTCTCCCTCCCTCCCCTTCCCATCCTTGGTGACGATCAAAGAATGTTTCTTTCTGTGTGTAAATCTATTCTTAACTTTTTATAAAAGTGGTATCATACAATAATTGTCCTTTTGTGATTGACTTATTTCACTCAGCATGATGTTCTCCAGATTCCTCCATGTTATGTTTTATGGACTCATCATTATTCTTTTTCATTGTGTAGTATTCTGTTGTATGCATGTACCACATTTTGTTTATCCATTCATCTGTTGATGGACATTTAGGTTACTTCCGTCTTTTTGCTATTGTGAATAATGCTGCAATGAACATGGGTGTGCATATGTCTATTCCTGTCACTGCTCTTATTTCTCTAGGATATATTCCTAAAAGTGGGGTTACTGGATCATATGGTATATCTATTTCTAGCTTTTTGAGAAAGTGCCATATGGTTTTCCACAGTGGTTGTACCATTTTCAATCCCACCAACAGTGTATAAGTGTTTCAATCTCCCCACAACCTCACCAGCATTTGTTGTTTTATGTTTTTCTGATCAGTGCCATTTTTGCATGGGTGAGATGGTATCTCATTGCAGTTTTGATTTGCATCTCTCTAATGGCTAATGATCATGAACATTTCTTCTTGTGTTTGTTAGCTGCCTGATTGTCTTCTTTGGTGAAATGTCTGTTCATAGCCTTTGCCATTTTTTAAGTGGGTTTTTTGTCTTTTTTTTGTTCAGTTGTTGGTATTTTCTATAAATTTTAGAGATTAGGCCTTTGTCAGATATGTCATTACCAAAATTTTTTTCCCAGTCTGTAGGTTCATTTTAGTTTTTTTTTTTTTTTTTTTTAAGTCTTTTGATAAGCAGGAGTATTTAATTTTTAGGAGGTTCCAGTTATCTAGTTTATCTTCTGTTGTTTGTGAATTTTTGGTTATGTTTGATAGTGTATTTATGCCATACATTAGGACCCCTTGCTTTGTTCCTATGTTATCTTCCAGGAACTTTGTAGTTTTAGGTTTAATATTTAGGTCTTTGGTCCATCTTGAGTTAGTTTTTGTGTATGGTGTGAGGTATGGATCCTGTTTCATTTTCTTTCAAATGGATATCCAGTTTTTCTAGCACTATTTGTTAAATTGAATGGACTTTGACACTTTGTCAAAGATCAGCTGTCCATAGCTGAATGGATGTACTTAGGGCTTCTCAATTCTGTTTCATCGGTCTGTGTCTGTCATTGTACCAGTATCTATCTTTCCTTAACTTGAAATTGTATTATTTGTAAGCAGGATGTGTATGCATGGGGAAGTCTGATGGAGTGAGGAGGGTAGACATGTAGGGACAGTTAGGGGTGAATATCAGAGCCCAAGCAGGGTGAGGAGGGTATCTACATGGGGGCATTTAGGTTGGCACAGGGTATCAGAGAATGAACAGCTTGAGGAGGATATCCACACAGAGAGAAGTGTGGCCTGGCATGGGGTTTCAGAGACTGAACAAGGTAGGAAGGACATCCATATGTGGCCATGACTTGAGTGGAACAAGGAGAATATTGGTGTGGGGAAAACGGTAGCTACAAAAATGAAAGACTGGTTACATGTAGGACAAGTGTTTAAATAAGTAACAATATTAAGGTTATTGGGAACTAAGTTGGAAAAAGGAATGGCAAATATGGGAAGGGACAAAACTTGGATAAAATCAGTGGAGTTGTAAGTGGGAACTTATAGTTTTTAGTATATATAGATACTAGATGTCATAATAATTAAGACTAAATGTCTTAATAACTATAGTTGTAAATTTGTGTGGGTTTATGTGTATGTGCACATGCCTGTATTCTCAAGATTCCCAAGTTATGTTCACTGAGTAGTCCTGGAAGCAGAGACACTCCAAAAGCAGTGAGAACTCTGAGGGCCCATACTTTGGCTCCTAAATGCCATTGTTATGGAAAACAGGAATCCTTGTAGAAATGGCTGATTCCAGGTCTGGGGCAAGGAAAGTGCTAGATGAGCTTGGAATATCTTATATCACAGAGCAAGGAAATGATCAAAGAATGATGAGGACATGTGAAAGGACACAGGATCCACCTTGAAGGAGTTCCCACTGTCCAAATCTGTTTCAGTTTGAGTTTCAAAATAAATAATGATAGTAATAAATTACAACTCACAGATAGAATAAAATGGGAAATAGTGAGCCCATACTAATATAATGAAATGAATGAATATATTAAAAGTTTGATGAGAAATGGGATAGTTTCAAAGTACTTTTCCATAAAATATTATTAATTACGTAAGAGAAAAAAATAAATTCAGAGTTGAAAAGCCTAGCAGAAATAATCTTAAGTGATAAAAGTGAACATAACCAATAATAGAGCAAATTGCAATCACGTCCCATTTAATAGGATGCCCCATTTAATAGGAACATACCATAGGTTTTGTGATAGTTCTACCAAAGATGCATAACCTGGATCCAGTCATGAGGAAACATCAGAAAAATCCAAATTCATGGACATTCTACCTCCTCCCACCTCCAAAAGTGTCAAGGACATGAAAGTCAAGACAAAGACACTGTCCCAGATTGAGTGAGATTAAAGAGACATGGTAAACATGACACATTATCTTGAGCTGGATCCTTTTGCTATGAAGAACATTATTGTGACTGAAGGTTGACTGAAGGTTAGATGGAAATAATATTGTAGTGTTAACTTTCTGATTTTGATGGTTGTACTGTGGTTCTGCAGCAGAATGTGTTTTTATCTTATTTTCTGTAGGAAATACTGAAGTATTCCAGGACTGATGGGACATTATGCTGGCAACTGACTCAAATGGTTCAAGAAAAATGTTTTTTGTACTGTTCTTGCAACTTTTCTGTAAGTTTGAGATTGTTTCAAAAAATATATTAAAAATTAAAAATATCAGTCAAAGGAGAGAAAATCATTTCCAGCTGTGGGAACAAGAAGGCTCTTGTGGAGAAAGAGATATTTGAACGGGAACTTGGAGGCAGGGAGGATCTGGCCAAGTAGAGATGAGGGGAAGGGTCATTCTAGGCAGAAGGTACACGTGAACTGTGTGGACTTACTGAGTCTCCTGCTCGACTACATACACACACACACATGCACGCGCGCGCGCACACACGTACAGCTACTGCTTTGGTTCAGGTTAGCATTTCTTGTCCAGACTGTTGAAATAGCCTCCTAAAAGACATTCCTGCCTCCAGACAAGGATCATGGAAGCTACTGTGAATTTTTAGCCAAGGATTTAAGACGAGAAGGTGGATAGTAGAATGGAAGAAACTTGAGAGAGGAAGTATTCCTCTCCTCCCATGAAAGTAAATCCTTCCACTGAAAAGCAAGGAGGTACCCAACCTTTTCAGAGAATTTCTATAGCATAGAACAAGCTGTGGAGTACAAATATGATAAAGAATGGGCTAACTAGAAACAACAGCTGTAAAACAAGCACCAAACTTGAAGGCTGTTTTTAGAAACCATTTTCTAAAACAGGCTGTTTACCTAGTCTACCTGCTCTGGGGACCAGGATCTAATTATTGAAATAAAACTTATACATGTCTATTACAGAAATTTGTGATGGTACAGCAAATTGAAAATGAAAAGTAAAAATTTTCCATTATCTCACAACCCTATTAATCAATGGCAAATTTTCTTCCATACTTTCACACACACTGCATACTTATATAGACATCTGGGATAATTTTCTGTCATTTATTTTTACTTAATAATAACTATAAGTACTATGTGTGGGTATAAAATAATCTCTGAAAACATGATTTTTAAAATTATAGATATGCCATTACTGTTAGAAATTTAGATTTTTTCCTTTAATTAATTGTACTACAGTAACAATTTTTTTGTGTGTCCAGTTATTTTTTAAGATGAACCCTTAAAGTGTAATCCAGTCAAATTCTATATAGTTCCAGACTTTTTGCACAATTTGGAAACTGGCTTACAGAAATAATATATCAGTGTACACAATTATCAGCTGGAATGAGAAGAAAACCAGTGCCTTATAAATGTTGATTACTTCACCTAGTTTAGGCTTTCTTTCTTTTTTTCTCTCTCTCTCTAACAATGCCCAAAGTGTATTTTCAAATGCTCTGCTTGGTCTTTAATCCAGGGTAGCTAAGAATATGGGCAATGGAAAAAGGCATTAAGAACGTTTAATACATTTCACTAACAGAATTTAAACAGCATTAGCTAATGAATAGAACAACTAATGCTTCAACCATTGCTTGCGCTATTTTAAAATGATAATTGAAATATGACAATATTCAGATGGTATAAAAATTTACAGTTAATAAAGCTTTCACTAACTAAAGGAGGTAAGATTGCTTTTAATTATGGCCAATAAATAAATAAATCATGATACCATGTTAAAAAAATCATAATGTTGCAGTAGAACAACAACAATAGAAATCTTTTTTCCTTGCTCCATTAACATTCACCACTCAGCTATCGGCTTTGTGGATCATCTGCTTTGTGGACTACATGAGGTGAATTTTAAAAACATTTAAAAATGGCTTCCTGTCCAGCACAATGATTATCTCCTTTATCACCCAGCCAACATATGCTCAGACAATCCAAACTCATTTTCATGCCGCTGTAGGCAAAATATAATTAGGAAGCAAAATTTACAACTGAACCATCATAGACCGAGGTCTCCAAACACGTCTAAATGACTTTTGATTAACCACTACTTTGCATTCTCTCATTAGCAGAGACAATTGGAAGTTGAAGAAAAAACATAATTTTATTTGCAGAAATCACAGTAATCTCTCATACCCATGATGTCTTCCTTTCAGAGTTTAAAAAGTTTATGTGGTTTGTATAATCCATAAAGATTCTGAAGAACAATGAGCCTACAGGGGAAAAAGGTGAAATGATCAGTTCTAACACAGAATAAATATTTGATATGTGTAGTTATTATTATTTTTATGTCAAACTTCAAAGTAGGTATTATTGTTGTGATTTTATAGATACGTAAAAAAGGATTTTGACCCAGACAGTCCTGGATTTGAATCCAGTCTCTGCTATCTGTTAGCTCTGTGATCTTCTGTGCATAAAAGATCAATACAGTTGCTATTTTAGGATTTATAAGAGGTTTGTCAGATTATTTATTCCATATATATTTACTGAGTGCTGCTGTGCTGCAGGCATTGTTCTAGGTACTAGGAAAACAATAGTTTCAAGTATTGTGAAAACTGAATAATGAAAAAGGAACATAGAAGGAGAATTGACACATTTGAGTTGTGGTATTGTCAAAGAGTATTGAATATACCCTGGAATACCAGCAGAGCAAACAAATCAGTCTTAGAGGAAGTACAGCCAGAAACCTCCTTATAAGTGAGAGTAGCGAGACTTAGTCTTGCTTACTTTGGACACACCATCAGGAAAGACCAATCACTAGAAAAGGTATGTTTGGTAAAGTAGAGTGGAGGGTCAGTGAAAATGAGGAAATCCTCCATGAGATGGATTGATATGGTGGCTGCAACAATGGGCTCAAACATATTACTAACAATTGTGAGGATGGTGCAGGACCAGGCAACGTTTCATTCTGTTATACATAAGGTCACCATAAGTCAGAGCCAACTGGACAGCAACTAACAATGAGATACATTTTTCTGTCATTAAGAAGTTCATCCTTTAGGAACTGTTAAGAAGTTGCAGCTAGGGGTGATGGAAAACCCAACTCAAATGACTTGAAGAAAAACAGAGAATTTATTAGTTCACATAATTAAACAGTCCAAGGATAACACTGGTTTCGGGTTTGATCCAGGGCTCAAATGATTTCCCCTCTCCATTTCTTGGCCCTTCTTCTTCATTTTTGGTCTATTCTGCAGTGTCCTGCTGTCGTAAGAGGGCTTCTGGTGAGGTTTTGTTCAGGCTCCCCAGCGAAAGTTTCACTGGGTCCCATTAGCTTTCCTTGGATGCATGCCCATTCCTGAACCAATCGCTGGGGTTTTCAGAGTGCCTTGTGCTAAGCGGCTCTGCCCTACCTCATGTGTGGGACCTCTGTATTGGGGTGGAGTCAATGCCACCAGAAGTTCCTGGTCTTAGGGTAGGAGACAAGGCAGCCCCTCAGAGAGAAATTGAGGTACCAGGAGAAAGAGGAATAGAAGCTAAGGAGTGAAGGAAAATGCCCACGAAAGAGGTGAAAGCAATAAGAGATTAGACTATTACAATATATAATGTACAGAATGCTGCAGAGACATCAGAGGTGCTCCTGACTCAATCTCTGCTGGCTCAAAGAGGTAGATCTGGGGAAATGATGCTTCGGCTGGAACCGGAAAGGCAAGTAGGGCTAGACTGGCTAGAGAAGTAGACAGAGGCCAGATCATGAAGGGCCTGGAATTCACGTGATGGAATTTGGTCTTACGAAGGCTATTTGAATAGACTTTCCATCACCCTCTGCAACATTACCGCATTTGTTTTGGGATCTTCCCTACTTTTTCGCTCATATTTTTGTCTTAATTCTTTCTCCGTTTCTATTTACTCTCTTAATTTCAGCTAGGCACTCCAACTGTTTCCTGAATTTTACCTTTTCTGTGAGTCCCTTGCCACACACATCTACTTGGATTCATTAGGTCATATCTAGCATCAACATTAGTTATTTTCTTTTGTGGCTCCTAGGTTTTGTTTTATATGTAAAGATCTTTGCCAATACAAGACTCTAAAAAAAAAAAAAAAAAACTCCCTAGTTTTCATCTACTATCATGATTTGTAGGAGCCCTGGTGGCACAAACAGTTACGCACTTGGCTGCTAACTGAAAGGTTGGCAGTTGGAATACACCCAGCGGCTCCATGGGATAAAGACCTGGCAATCTGCTCTAGTAAAGATTACATTCTAGAAAAGCCTATGGGGCAGGTTAATAGGACAAAGCCAAAAGGCCAATGATATACTTAGGGAAAATACTTGCAATTCAGATTTTGTACTAGTAACTAATTTCATTAATATTAAAAGACTTCCCACAAATCTATCAGAAAAAACAAAAACAAAGAAAAACTGACAGGATATAAACAGAGTTCACAGAAAAGTGAATACTAATATTTTTGACCTATGGAAAAATGTTCAAGGTGTGTCATAATTAAAAAGAATGCAAATTTAAACTGCCATGTGAACCTATTTCTCACTTAGATTATCCAAGATCAGAATTTTTTGATAACACATTGTGTCGGTGGCAGTGTAGAGAAATAGGTACTCTTACACGTTCTTGCCCCCACGCATCTGTCAGTTTGTCGAATCGTAGGGGCTTGTGTGTTGCTGTGATGCTGGAAGCTATGCCACTGGCATTCAGATACCAGCAGGGTCACCTATGGAGGACAAGTTTCGGCTGAGCTTCCAGACTAAGACAGACTAGGAAGAAGGACCCAGCAGTCTACTTCTGAAAAGCATTAGCCAGTGAAAACCTTATGAAAAGCAGCGGAACATTGTCTGATATAGTGCTGGAAGATGAGTCCTTAAGGTTGGAAGGCACTCCAAAGATGACTGGGGAAGAGCTGCCTCCTCAAAGTAGGAAAAAAAAAAAGTAGAGTCGACCTTAATGATGTGGATGGGGTAAAGCTTCCAGGACCTTCATTTGCTGATGTGGCAGGACTCAAAATGAGAAGAAACAGCTGCAAACATCCATTAATAATCGGAACCTGGAATGTACGAAGTATGAATCTAGGAAAATTGGAAATGATGAAAAATGAAATGGAACGCATAAACATAGATATCCTAGGCATTAGTGAGCTGAAATGGACTGGTATTGGCCATTTTGAATTGGACAATCATATAGTCTACTATGCTGCAAATGACAACTTGAAGAGGGATGGTGTTGCATTCATCGTCAAAAACAACGTTTCAAGGTCTATTCTGAAGCACAACGCTGTCAGTGATAGGATAATATCCATACGCCTACAAGGAAGACCAGTTAATATGACTATTATTCAAATTTACACACCAACGACTAGGGCCAAAGATGAAGAAATAGAAGATTTTTATCAGCTGCTGCAGTCTGAAATTGATCAAACATGCAATGAAGATGCATCGATAATTACTGGTGATTGGAATGCAAAAGTTGGAAACAAAGAAGAAGGATCAGTAGTTGGAAAATATGGCCTTGGTGATAAAAAAATGCCAGAGATCGAATGATAGAATTTTGCAAGACCAACGACTTCACCATTGCAAATACCTTCTTTCACCAACATAAACAGCGACTATACACATGGACCTCGCCAGATGGAACACACAGAAATCAAATTGACTACATCTGTGGAAAGAGATGATGGAAAAGCTCAATATCATCAGTCAGAACAAGGCCAAGGGCTGACTGTGGAACAGACCATCAATTGCTCATATGCAAGTTCAAGCTGAAACTGAAGAAAATCAGAGCAAGTCGATGAGAGCCAAAATATGACCTTGAGTATATCCCACCTGAATTTAGAGACCATCTGAAGAATAGATTTGATGCATTGAACACTAGTGACCACAGACCAGATGAGTTGTGGAATGACATCAAGGACATCATCCACGGAGACAGCAAGAGGTCACTGAAAAGACAGGAAAGAAAGAAAAGAGCAAGATGGATGTCAGAAGAGACTCTGAAACTTGCTCTCGAGCGTCGAGCAGCTAAAGCAAAAGGAAAAATTGATGAAGTAAAAGAAATGAACAGAAGATTTCAAAAGTCCTCTTGAGAAGATGAAATAAAGTATTATAATGACACGTGCAAAGAGATGGAGATGGAAAACCAAAAGGGACGGACATGCTCAGCATTTCTCAAGCTGAAAGAACTGAAGAAAAAATTCAAGCCTCGAGTTGCAATAGTGAAGGATTCCATGGGGAAAATATTAAATGACGCAGGAAGCATCAAAAGAAGATGGAAGGAATACACAGAGTCATTATACCAAAAAGAATTAGTTGATATTCAACCATTTCAAGAGGTGGCATATGATCAGGAACCAAAGGTACTAAAGGAAGAAGTCCAAGCTGCTCTGAAGGCATTGGCGAAAAACAAGGCTCCAGGACTTGATGGAATATTAATTGAGATGTTTCAACAAACAGATGCAGCACTGGAGGTGCTCATTCGTCTATGCCAAGAAATATGGAAGACAGCTTCCTGGCCAACTGACTGGAAAAGATCCATATTTATGCCTATTCCCAAGAAAGGTGATCCAACCGAATGTGGAAATCATAGAACAATATCGTTAATATCACACGCCAGCAAAATGTTGTTGAAGATCATTCAAAAACCGCTGCAACAGTATATCGACAGGAAACTGCCAGAAATTCAGGCCAGTTTCAGAAGAGGACGTGGAACCAGGGATATCATTGCTGATGTCAGATGGATCCCGCCTGAAAGCAGAGAATACCAGAAGGATGTTTACCTGTGTTTTATTGACTATGCAAAGGCATTCGACTGTGTAGATCATAACAAATTACGGATAACACTGCGAAGAATGGGAATTCTAGAACACTTCATTGTGCTCATGAGGAACCTTTACATAGATCAAGAGGCAGTTGTTCGGACAGAACAAGGGGATACTGATTGGTTTAAAGTCAGGAAAGGTGTGCGTCAGGGTTCTATTCTTTCACCGTACCTATTTAATCTGTATGCTCAACAAATAATACAAGAAGCTGGACTATATGAAGAAGAATGGGGCATCAGGATCGGAGGAAGACTCATTCACAGCCTGTGTTATGCAGATGACACAACCTTGCTTGCTGAAAGTGAAGAGGACTTTAAGCACTTACTGATGAAGATCAAAGACCACAGCCTTCAGTATGGATTACACCTCAACATAAAGAAAACAAAAACCCTCACAACTGGACCAATGAGTAACATCACAATAAATGGAGAAAAGATTGAAGTTGTCAAGGATTTCATTTTAGTTGGGTCCATAATCAACACCGATGGAAGCAGCAGTCAAGAAATCAAAAGATGCATTGCATTGGGCAAATCTGCTGCAAAGGACCTGTTCAAAGTGTTGAAGAGCAAAGATGTCACCCTGAAGACTAAGGTGCGCCTGACCCAAGCCATGGTATTTTCAATAGCATCATATGCATGTGAAAGCTGGACAATGAATAAGGAAGACCGAAGAAGAGTTGACGCCTTTGAATTGTGGTGTTAGCGAAGAATATTGAATATACCATGGACTGCTAGAAGAATGAACAAATCTGTCTTGGAAGAAGTGCGGCCAGAATGCTCCTTAGAGGCAAGGGTGGCGAGACTGCATCTCACATACTTTGGACATGTTGTCAGGAGGGATGAGTCCCTGGAGAAGGACATCGTGCTTGGCAGAGTACAGGGTCAGCGGAAAAGAGGAAGACCCTCAACAGGGTGGATTGCCACAGTGGCTGCAACAATGAGCTCAAGCATAACAACAATTGTAAGGATGGCGCAGGACCGGGCAGTGTTTGGTTCTGTTGTGCGTAGGGTCACTATGAGTCGGAACCGACTTGAGGGCACCTAAAAACAACAACAACATGTTGTTGCTGGGAATTTTAATCAATAGGGAGAGAAACTTAGCAACAGCTTTCAAAATGATCTATTCATGTACACTTTGATCCAGCAATTCCATGTGCAGGAAATTATCTCACATATATACTTGCAGTGATGTTTCTGCAAGGATATTTATTGAAGCATTGCTTATAATAGCAGAAGTTTGTAGAAAAAAACCAACAATAGCCTAAGTATCCTTTAAGAGGAGACTAATTAAATAAATAAATTATGGTACTTCTATACCTGGAATGTGATGCAGCCATTAAAAATAATTATGCAGCACAAAATAAACACTAAAATATATCATGAGAAAGGAGTAGGGTGCAGAATAGTGCATATAGTATGACACCAAACCAAACTAACTAAACAAATAAACCAAAGAACAAACCCATTGGAATTTGGACTTTCCTACAAGTCTATTGCAAGTCATAGTGACCCCATGTGTGTAGAGTAGAACTGCTCTATAGCGTTTCTTGGCTGTAATCTTTACAGAAGCAGATTGCCAGGCCTTTTTTCTGTGGCACCACTGGGGGTTCAAACTGCCAACCTTTTGGTCAATAGTTGAGCACAAACCACTTGCACTACCCAGGGATCTGATATAACACCACGTGTGTAAAATGTGTGCTAGTATGTGCACTTAATATCTCTGGAAGGATACACAAAGAACTGGTGACAGTAGCCACCTCTAAGGAGAGGAACTTTTGGCTGGAAGACAAAGGTAAGAGGGGCAACTATTTTGTACTTACATTACCTACCCAAAATATATTCACTCTTCCCATACTACAAATGCCCTTTGACCCTCTGTCTGACAACACTCATAGTTTTTTTTTGTTCAAGTCAGAGAAAACCGTTCTGACTTTTTGTTTTCTCTTGAAGTGAAAAGTACTTCTCTCTAATGCTCCCATTTTCTTTTTTTTTTTATATACACTAGGTTATATAATGAGATACACATATGACACTTTGTAAGGAATGAAATAGAAAACACGATGAGGAATAAGTATTGTAAATACTAGTCTCATATATCAAAATTATGTTAATTTTGTAAGTAAAACAAGGATAGAGCAGAAAAATAAACTTCTTCAATCCTAAGTAGACTGAAGGTTTTCTCTCTTCTAAGTATTTAATCCTTCCTTGTCAGAGTAAGAATCACATCTTTCCAAAATTTAGGACAGTTTAGTTCCATCATCTCTGTTACCAGGTTTTGTTGAGAATTAGAAATGATGTTTAGTAAATTACCTGGCATAAATTAAGTGCTCACTAAGTGGCAGTGGTTATCAGGGATTTCCATTGACTATTATTGTCTCTTTAAGACCTGGCCTCTGCTGCCCCTCTATAGTTGCACTTCATATATGAAAATGCTTAGGAGCGTGAACAAATTGTCCACTACGGCTGATGCTCTCCGAAACTGACCGTGCGTAAGGCTGATCATGGTCAGGACCAGCCCTTTGGTTTAAGGTGATGCCAGTTATTCGCCCAACAATTCGATTATATACAAGGTTACCATTTAGATTTATATTCTAAACAATTAACAAGGATTTATTAAATAGTGAGAACTTAATGCACAACGCAGAAAATAGAATCTCTGCTGAAAGGAGCTAGTAATCTTAGTGAAGAAAGCAAAATCGTCGGAAAGACCTGAGAGGCTTTCTAACATATCCCTTCATTTCATTCTTGAGGAAGAGAAATCTGGGAAAGTTAATCCAGTTGCTCAGGACCTCATACTGTTAGCTGCAGAGCCCAGGATTAGAACCTATGATTTGTTACTTCCATTCATTCATTCATTCATCCTTTCAGGAAGCACTGAACACCCACTATGTTCCAGCCACTGGGATTCAAATATGAACACAAGACACTCTTGCTGATAAGGAATTCACAGTCTGAAGGAAGGTATGGTCACAAATGCAGATCAATACAAAAGCTCCAGAGAGGTGCTACAGCGTCCTAAGATGGCATGGGAGCAGAGAAGGTGCTCCCAACTCTTCTTTGTTGGGGAAGGATTCACGAAGATGGTGATATTTGAGCAGAGTTTTTAATGATGAGTAAGAGGTTGCAAGGCAGAAAAAGACTATTCTAGGTTAGGACAGCTAACATGTGTAAAGGCTTGGAGATATGAGCATGCATCTCCATTACGCCAGGGTTTCTGAAACTCAGCTCCATGGACATATTCTTAAAGAACCTTTAGAATTTTTATCCTTTTAAAGTGTTCCTTATTTTATTCAAGTTTACTAAACAGGCATAATCCTTCATAACAACAACAAAAAATACAAGGCTCATAAAATGTACACATTTTCTGGAGAAACCTAGAATTTAAAAATTGGAAGGGACCTCAGAGATCATTTGTCTCAACCCCTATGGACCCGTGAACCACAGCTGAGGAGTGATGTAGCATAACGAGCAGGGAGACTGTGAAACCAGAGACATATCTAAAGAGCAAGAACAATTAAAGGTTAAAATTAGGTTATTATTCCCTTTGTTGCCCTTCTCCCAAGGCAGATCAAAAAATATAAAAGCAAAGATAAGGAAGAAACAGCAAAAGGGAAGACTATACCCTCTAGCCAGCCTGTCACAATTGTAGTATGTTATTTGAAAGAAGAAAAGACATTTTAAAAGGGCACCATTATTAATGCCACCAAGAAGGAATTGGAAAGTTGCATTTTAAAGCATTGGTTCTGTGCCAGTTCTTTTTTTTTATATATAAATATCATTTCTCACTGCAAGTTATTGCACCTTAATTTAGTTAGGAATACATTTTAAAAATGGCTTGTTAAAAGGTGTGATTCAATGGAGAGAAAGCATTATCAAGTAGTGCAATGATCCATAAATAGCTATTATTATTTAACATTCTTTAAACACCCACAGTGAGCTAAGCACCGTACTAAACTTTGGAAAGATGAAGTTCTTGCTCTGGCAAGGAAGGGTTAAATACTTAGAAGAAAGGAAAGCTTCAGTCTACTTAGGATCAAATAAATTTGTTTTTCTACTCCATCCTTGCCTTGCTTCGCTTGGCAAAGTAACAAAATTCAAGGTAATTGTGTGTGTGTGTGTGTGTGTGTGTGTGTGTGCGTGTGCGTGTGCATGCGCGTGCGTGCATGCGGGCGTGCATGTGTGTTGGGACGGGCCTATCTGCTGGCATTGACTGAGATGGTGAGGCTCAGGTTATTTGTGCAGCCTGCTAGCGCAGTGGTTACCAACCATGGCTGCACATTAGAGCCACCTGAGAAGCTTCTACAAAATGCTACTGAATGGAACCCACTCCAGAATCATTAAATCACAATTTGCCAGGGTTGGGCAGCCTGGTGGCGTAGTGGTTAAGTGCTACGCTGCTAACCTTAGAGGTCGACAGTTCAAATCCGCCAGACTCTCCTTGGAAACCCTATGGGGCAGTTCTACTCTGTCCTATAGGGTTGCTATGAGTCTGAGTCCACTCAATGGCACCGGGTTTGGGTTTTTTTTTTTTTTTTTTTTTTACCAGGGTCGGGGCAAGGCACTGATGCTGAAAAAAATAAAGAACTCCCCAGGTGAATTAAATGTGAATTCAAGTTTAATAACCATTGCAGGAAGGAATTCCAGTGTTTTCAGTCAAGAATCTTTGAGAATCCCAGAACTGGGACTCATGAATGGCGGTGGTAGGGGGTAGCGGGGTCGGGGATAGACTCTATGCCAGGAATGGGAGTCTTGTTATCAGATGGAGAGCACTACTGTGGAGGGTGATGAGATCCTGTGGACTGCCTGGAGCCAACAGTTAGCTCCGGACACACTCCTGGTTGCCCCAAGATTGATGCAAGAGCCCCTTAGGCAGCTCCAATGAAAACGGAAGTCCCAGGATGCTGAGTCTCTCCTTCCTCAAGTCAGGATTGGTCTGGAAGCTTGCATAAGGAGGATAAACCCAAACCAAACCCACTGCCATCCAGTCCATTCTGACTCATAGCAACCCTGTAGGACAGAGTAGAACTGCCCGTAGGGTTTCCAAGGCTATAATCTTTACACAGGCAGATTGCATAAAGTGGAGTTGCTGGTGGGTTCGAACCACTGAACTTTCGGTTAGCAGCCAAAAACTTAACCACTGCACCACAAGGGCTCTTCTTTAGAGTAGATGGAGTAAGGTAACAGCTGCAGTGGTGAGGAAGTTGGTCTGTAAGGCAAAGGCAACGAGACACAAAGTGATATTAATTGAGCAGATTTGGTTCTGAAGCAGCAGCCTGAACAACAAAATCTGGGTGGACGAGACACAGCAAATTGGAGATTATGTCACCAATGATGCTTTGTTTTATATCTTTTAATGGTACTGAATTAATTCATTTATTAACTTTAAATTATCAACTATAAGTTTATATGAAAATTATTATTTGCACAAATGACGTAATTCTTCGTAATGCGGAGCATTAATATATAAGGATCATAAAAATTAATAGACATTGGTTATCTGCAAAAGTTTATTTTACTGCTCTTTCATTTAGTTCTTCAGTACTGTGAATCAACGTTGTAAGAAAATTTGTTAAGGTAGTTCAGTGACCTTTGGTCACACTAATTTATTACTGTTGTAAAGAGAAGTCAAAGTAATACAGTATAATCACATCACATGCTCATTTAACTTATACAAATCTAAGAAAAATCTTTAAAACATTTTCCCAGTCTTGGAAAAATATGCAGAAGGCAGAGAAAGGGAGAAGTGATTTAAATACTGCAAATGGCTCTGCTATGTACCTCTTTGCATCACATTTCCCTCACGTCTCCCACATTGACAGCATCTTGTAACGCTGAGCATGACTCTTGTGTTTACTGGTCGCAGCACACATTCATGTGTACGTATATGTTTTGAATATAGTTATATACATAAAACTATGCTTGTGTCCACATACATAGTGCTTTATGGGCAATATGCAGGATTTTTAAGGTTAATTGTAAGTATACTTGATCTGTGCTGATAGTCTACCCCACACCCTAAGATGTGATTGCAATGCATATTATTTAATTCCTACAGATGTCGATATGAACTTTCTTCAGACTCACATGATTTCATGTTTGCTGGGCATTGTCAGGAAGCCTTTCCTAGAATGCCATTGCCCCACATAGGTGTCGCTCCTCTCTACTCCATACCATAGTTCTCCTCTAGGATCTTCTAGAATTATATCCTGTATTGTATAGTAATTTTTGCTTATCTGTTTCTCCTTCTCCTAACACTATGAGGGCCTTGAAAAGGGGGTCTGTTCATTGCGTTTCTAGTGCCTAAAAGTGTTTAGCATATAATAGGCGTTCAGTAAATATCTGTGGACTAAATGATTACGTGAATACTTCTTTATGTGCACTACCCATCTATCAGTTTGTTGCACTGTGGTGGCTTGAGTGTTGCTATGATGTTGGAAGCTATGACACCAGTATTTCGAATACCATTAGGGTCACCCACGGTGGACAAATTTCAATGGAACTTTCAGACTAAGAACAAGGAAGAGAGGCCTGTCAACTACTTCGGAAAATTAGCTAATGAAAACCTTATGGATCACAATAGAACATTGTCTGACTTGCTGCCTTGCACACACTATCAGGAAGGATCAATGGCTGGAGAAGGACATCATGTTTGGTATAGGAGAGGGCCAACAAGGTGAAAGGAGACCCTCGGTGAGGTGGATTGGCGCAATAGCCAAAACAATGGACTTGAACATGCCAGTGATTGTGAGGATGATGCGGGACCAGGCAGTGGTTTGTTGCCATAAGTCAAAGTGAACTTGATGGCAACTATTTATCTATAATCTAGATCTACATTGAATCAATTTCATATGACTGGTTAAGATAAACTGCATTCAACCTCTACCCTTTCCAACACAAGCAACTTTAGGCAAATGGTTTTTAATTTTCTTCTTTACGGGCTCCAGGGTTGGAGACCTCACTACCACAGTTTATAACCTGTTCCATTGTTCACCACTAAGAAATCCTCCCTATTGTGCAAGCAAAATCTCATCTGCTTATGTGCCCTTCCTCTTAGTCTAGTCTCTGTGAACAAGTTACATGGAAAAAAATGCTCTCAGTAAGGCTGTTCTTACTTAGAAAATTAGCCTTGGGAATTAAAGGCTAAGCAGAAGCACAAGGCATGGGCTGTCAATTTATTCTTTCTGCACAATTGACTGTAGCCCCAATACAGCTTTTGGCATTGATAATACCCTTTCACATAGACGTATGCCTGTTTGTGGATATGTTTTCCCACACATTTTCCAGTATTGGCAGGCATTTATTATATGTGGCTGAGCCTAGTATACACAAAGCACTTTAGGGAGGGAGTAAATAAACCTACTGAGGAGCTGTAGTGTACCAGGGATATTGTGCAAAGCACTTTCTCACTGCTTAGATGATTAGGTGCTAAGCACACCATTTCAGGCTTCCTTTGTCTCTGCTCTTAATTTCAGGCACTAACATCATATCATACTCTTAATGTTTTTAGTAGGTCTAATAAACACTGGGTTGGTTGTTGGGTTTAATATTTTTCTCAATGTCAAACATGAACATGTATGGCAGAATGCTTTGTGTTGTACCACAAAGCCTGGGTCATGCATTGGTTAGTTACCTTTTCTGCCGCGAATGCTCTTCTGTGACTTTGTTAGGACAGCAGAGACATAGGTAACCAACGATTAGGAGAATCTGGAGTAAATGGAGGGTTCAGATCCAAAAAGAGTTACCCAAAGCTTTTTTTTGGAAAGAAACTGAACTTAGACTAGGTTAACCAAAAACAAAAAGCCAAACCCGTTGCTGTCGAGTCGATTCTGACTCATAGTGACCCTATAGGACAGAGTAGAACTGCCTCACGGAGTTTCCTAAACTGTAAATCTTTATGGAAGCAGATCACAGGGTCTTTTCTCCTGTGGAGCCTCTGGAGGGTTCACACCACCAACCTTTTGGTTAGCAGCTGAGTGCTTAGCCATTGTGCCGTTAAGGGTGCGTACAACTTTGCGTATATTTGTGTGTGCATGTGTGTGTGTATTAAAAAACCCAAGAGCAAAATCAAGGTTATAGACACTGCTCAGACACGACCTCAACCCTCCTTTCTTGCTCAGAACCCTGCTTCTATTTCTTTATCAAGACATAGTCAGAGCTTCCCAATAGCCACGGAGACACCCCTGACTATTGTGTCCATGCTGACGCAATTGGCAAAAGAAGAGCATGGAAGTGAATCATTAAATTCTTCAAAAAGGATGAGAAAACTAATTAGAATAACCAGATGTTCAGGAAAGGAGCAATAAAATTTTACCCCAAGCTTGGGAAAATTAAACTCATATAATTGATTTTAGTCACACTTCAGTCTCCTTCAAATGGGATGTGAAAGAATGAGAAAGAGTCTGATAAAATAATAAACTAAGTCAGAAAAAATACTCTCTCTTATTTCATACATGATCTCACATTCAGTAGTATAGCTTTATAATTAGGTAAGACATTAATTGTAAAGATATGGAGAGAGGATTTTAAAACAGATGAAAAAATCCACTGGACTTCCATAGCAACAGGAGGTTTTATGAACCAGATGAGCAGAAAGAATATTAAAAATGAAAAACTATCTCCCCAAATATTGGTAGCTGATTTGAAACCAAAATATTAAAGAATATTGGAAGTACGACAAGGTTCTCTTGATAGTTCCTAGCTTCGTTTTTATCACTGGCACAGTATTGTTTTCTATTTATAATTAGATAAACATACAGTTTATGTGTAAAGCAATTCAAACCTGTATTCTGACTCATCGTGAAAAAAAAATGAATGTTTTTTCAATATGGCTTTCCCATTACTTAAGTGGTAAAAATAAAATAAGCAACAGCAGCTGGGGGATATTAGAAGGAACATAAGGTGAGATTAGATATTATGGGAGGGACCTGAGGCCACTGTGGCCAGTGCAGTGTCTGAGATTAGAAATCCTATGGAATTGTAGGGCTGGGAGAGAATCAGAGAGGAAACTGACGCTCACATGTTAAATAACTTGTCCCAAATTACCCAGAGAGGTATTAAAACCTACTTGAATTCAGGTCCTCTGACACCTAGCGTGGCCCTTCTCTCATTATCCCTCACTTTCCTGGAGTGGTTGCCCCTGCTTGAATCTCCCCACAACCTCACCCCAATGGGGCTTGGCAGATCACATGTGACAACAAAACATCTGCCAGAGTTGAATCATAAAGAGAGCCTAACTGGTGAAGGGCACCAACCAGAATAATGTGGACTCACAATAAAGCTTTTCAAATTTGCCTGCATAATCTTATCTTGACTTACCCGGACAATCTTTCCAGTGTGCCACTTTCGTTTACTTGTTGAGGCACAGTCTGTGTTTCAATTTACTTATCTGTAGATTGAATAGAATTTGTTGGCTTCCTCACTATTACTCAAGAATATACTAACACTAAGGAAGTGTGTTACTGTAGCCAAAGCTACCCCATCTCTGGAGTATGTATATGCTTAAATTATTCATGTAAAATTTGTGTGGGTATGTTTGTGTGTGTGTGTGTGTTAGAGAGACAGAGACAAAAAGTGAGACACAGAGAGAGGCAGAGACAGAGGGAAATGTGGCAAAATGTTAACAATAGGTAAATCTAGGAGGATATACATTCTCATTTGATTAGTCTTTCAATTTTTCTATTGACATTTATCAAAATAAAATTTTGATGGAGGAGGGAAAATGTAAAAAGAAGTTCAAATATAAGAATTAAAAGCAACAGGAAAAGATACTATGTTCAAAATGTAATTTGAAGGTTGCCTGTTTTCAGTATTTTACAATTTTGAGTCCTCTTGACATTTGGGAGTAATTTCAAAGATGGAAAAGCATAATCTATTAAAGAAAAATTCTAAGGAAATCAGAGAAGGCAATAACAATAAGTAAATTTAGGAGAAAACTATGATGGAAATTTCAGAAGGTAAGTGAGCCAAGTGGATTCTAAACTGCTATAACAGTGTAAGAAATGAAGTTTGAACCCACTGGCAATTTTTCTGGTGGCATTTGCTTTCTGGGGACTCATGCCTTCAGCCTTCTTCTTATTGCACTCATTTAAGTGTCTCTACCTAACGAAGAAGGCTATGGAAAGACTCCAAGCTCCTGAAAAGGGGCAGCAGGCTGAGGAGGCAAAGCTAAAATTCTCCATGTTTTCACCCACATTTCCAAGGTGGAATTTTGCCTTTGTACTATGACACTGAACAAAAAATGACCAGTGACAATGTATCTCACTATCAAATGACTGGAGCCTGGTGGTGTAGTGGTTAATGGCTTGGCTGCTGACGTAAAGGTCAGCAGTTGGAATCCACTACCGGCTCCTTGGAAACCCTATGGGGCAGCTCTACTCTGTCCTCTAGTGTTGCTATGAATTGGAACCAACTCGATGGCACCCAACAATAACAACCAAATGTCTGTGGAGGGGTCCCTTTATTGGCCATTTGTAGTCTCCACGTTTCTAAGGTGCTACCACGTGCATTCATGGTCTCATTTCATCTTGATACCAAGCACATGAAGAACCAAGGAGAGTTAATATTTTAAATCTAAATTTTGCAGGTGACAAGTCTACAGGTCTACAGGCTGATCTATTGCAGATCATGTGACTAGTCAGTGGAGGAGAATCTGCACGGGGCCCTTGTTCCCTTTTAGTCTCTCTGTAGTAAATAAGCAGCCGTACCAGCAAGAGAAATTGTTTTCTCAACAAGCCTCTGTGGAAACTGATCCTTTGCTGTGCTTCCAGGAAGTATAGGGAAGTGTGGTAAAGTTGTAAGACATGGGCTCAGGGATCTGTACCCATTGCCACCAAGTTGATTCTGACTCATAGCTACCCTATAGGACAAAGTAGAACTGCCCCTATACGGTTTCCAAGGCTGTAAGTTTTTATGGAAGCAGGCTGCCACATCTTTCTTCTGTAGAGTGGCTGGTGAGTTCTAACCACCAAGCTTTCAGTTGGCAACCAAGTACTTAATCATTGTGCCACCAGGGCTCCTTTGGGCTCAGGGAGTCTGCTAAAAATCAAGCTTACTACCAGGCAGCAGATAGATAGTCTCTTTGTTGTGGGTTATGCTGTACTCATTTCCCAAACCCATCCTGTGATGGTGTTCTGGAATATTTCTCTCATTAGGGGATGTTCCCAAGAGAAGGGGAAAAAAATCTGCTGCAGACCATATTTCACATCTCTTAAGTTTTGCCTGCAAGCATCAAAAGAAGCCCACCGTCACCAGAAAAAGGAAATAACAAAGATTAGGGCAGAAATAAATGAAACAGAAAATAGAAAAACAATAGAATCAACAAGACTAGAAGCTGATTCTTTGAGAGGATCAATAAAATAAACAAGTCACTGGCCAAACTGACAAAAGAAAAGAATGAGAAGATGCAAATAACCAAAATAACAAATGGGTGACGTTACAACAGAACCAACTGAGATAAAAACATTCATAATGGAATACTATAAAAAAACTGAACTCCAATAAATTTGAAAATCTAGAAGAAATGGACAAATTCCTCAAAACATATTACCTATTTAAACTAACACAAACTGAAGTAGATAATTTAAACAGACCCATACCAAGAGAAGAAATTGAACAGATTATTAAAAAACAACAACAACAACAAAAAGTTCTGGCCCAGGTGGCTTCACTGGAGAATTCTGCCAAACATTCAGAGGAGAGTCGACACCAATCCTACTCAAACTATTCCAGAACATAGAAAAGGAAGGAATACTCTCAAATTCATTCTATGAAGTTAGCATAACCCTGATACCAGAGCCAGGCAAATACAATACTAATAAAGAAGATTACTGACCAATATCCTCTAAGAATATGAATGCAAAAATTCTCAACAAAATCTTAGCCAACAGAATTCAGCAACATATCAAATAAATAAATAAATAAAATACACTGTGACCAAGTGGGATTCATACTGGGGATGCAAGGATGATTTAACATTAGAAATCAATCAATGTAATTCACAACATAAAGCAAAGGAAAAGAATCACATGATCATCTCAATTGATGCAGAAAAGGCATTTGATAAAGTCCAACACCCATCATTGGTAAAAACTCTCAGGAAAATTGGAATAGAAGGGGAATTCCTACACATAATTAAGGACATATATACAAAACCAACAGCCAACATTATTCTCATTGTACTGAAACCATTCTCCTTGAGAATGGGTAGGTAAGGATGCCCTTTAGCACCACTTTTATTTGATATTGTATTGGAATTCCTAGCTAGAGTGATAAGGCAAGATGTTGCTGTTGTTAGGTGCCGTCAAGTTGGGTCCGACTCATAGTGACCCTATGCACAACAGAACAAAACACTGCCCGGTCCTGAACCATCCTTACAATCATTGCTATGCTTGAGCTCATTGTTGCAGCCACTGTGTCAATCCACCTTGTTGAGGGTCTTCCTCTTTTCCGCTGACCCTGTACTCTGCCAAGCATGATGTCCTTCTCCAGGGACTGATCCCTCCTGACAACATGTCCAAAGTATGTAAGATGCAGTCTCGCCAGCCTTGCCTCTAAGGAGCATTCTAGCTGTACTTCTTCCAAGACAGATTTGTTCGTTCTCCTGGTAGTCCATGGTATATTCAATATTCTTCGCCAACACCACAAATCAAAGGCATCAGCTCTTCTTCGGTCTCCCTTATTCATTGTCCAGCTTTCACATGCATATGATGTGATTGAAAGTACCATGGCTTGGTCAGGCGCACTTTAGTCTTCAAGGTGACATCTTTGCTCTTCAGGACTTTAAAGTGGTCCTTTGCAGCAGAGTTACCCAATGCAATGCATCTTTTGATTTCTTGACTGCTGCTTTCATGGCTGTTGATTGTGGATCCAAGTAAAATGAAATCCTTGACAACTTCAATTTTTTCTCTGTTTATCATGATGTTGCTCATTGGTCCAGTTGTGAGGTTTTTTGTTTTTTTTTACGTTGAGGGGCAATCCATACTGAAGGCTGTGGTCTTTGATCTTTATTAGTAAGTGCTTCAAGTACTCTTCGATTTCAGCAAGCAAGGTTGTGTCATCTGCATAACGCAGGTTGTGAATGAGTCTTCCTCCAATCCTGATGCCCTGTTCTTCTTCATATAATCCAGCTTCTCATATTATTTGTTCAGCATACAGATTAAATAGGTATGGTGAAAAGATACAACCCTGGTGCACATCCTTCCTGACTTTAAACCAATCAGTATCCCCTTGTTCTGTCTGAACAACTGCCTCTCGATCTATGTAAAGGTTCCTCATGAGCACAATGAAGTGTTCTGGAATTCCCATTCTTCACAATGTTATCCATAATTTGTTATGATCCACACAGTCGAATGCCTTTGCATAGTCAATAAAACATACGTAAACATCCTTCTGGTATTCTCTGCTTTCAGGCAGGATCCATCTGACATCAGCAATGATATCCCTGGTTCCATGTTCTCTTCTGAAATCGGCCTGGATTTCTGGCAGTTTCCTGTTGATACAGTGTTGCAGTGGTTTTTGAATAATCTTCAGCAAAATTTTACTTGTGTGTGATATTAATGATATTGTTTTATAATTTCCATATTCGGCTGGATCACCTTTCTTGGGAATAGGCATAAATATGGATCTCTGCTAGTTAATTGGTCAGGAAGCTGACTTCCATATTTCTTGGCATAGACGAGTGAGCACCTCCAGTGCTGCATCTGTTTGTTGAAACAATTGATATTCTATCAATTCCTGGAGCCTTGTTTTTTGCCAATGCCTTTAGAGCAGCTTGGACTTCTTCCTTCAGTACCATCAGTTTCTGATCATATGCCACCTCTTGAAATAGTTGAACATCGACTAATTCTTTTTGGTATAATGACTCTGTGTATTCCTTCCATCTTCTTTTGATGCTTCCTGCATCGTTTAATATTTTCCCCATAGAATCCTTCACTATTGCAACTCGAGGCTTGAATTTTTTCTTCAGTTCTTTCAGCTTGAGAAATGCTGAGCATGTCCGTCCCTTTTGGTTTTCCATCTCCAGCTCTTTGCACATGTCATTACAATACTTGATTTCATCTTTTTGAGGTGCCCTTTGAAATCTTTTGTTCAGTCCTTTTACTTCATGAATTCTTCCTTTTGCTTTAGCTGCTTGACCCTCGAGAGCAAGTTTCAGGGTTTCCTCTGACATCCGTCTTGCTCTTTTCTTTCTTTCCTGTCTTTTCAATGGCCTCATGCTTTCTTCACATATGATGTCCTTGATGTCATTCCACAACTCGTGTGGTCTTTAGTCACTAGTGATCAATGTGTCAAATCTATTCTTCAGATGGTCTCTAAATTCTGGTGGGATATACTCAAGGTTGTATTTTGGCTCTCGTGGACTTCCTCTGATTTTCTTCAGTTTCAGCTTGAACTTGCATATGAGCAATTGATGGTCTGTTCCACAGTCGGCCCCTGGCCTTGTTCTGACTGATGATATTGAGTTTTTCCATTGTCTCTTTTCACAGATGTAGTCAATTTGATTTCTGTGTGTTCCATCTGGTGAGGTCCATGTGTATAGTCACCGTTTATGTTAGTGAAAGAAGATATTTGCAATGAAGAAGTCGTTCTTGCAAAATTCTATCATTTGATCTCCGACATTGTTTCTATCACCAAGGCCATATTATCCAACTACCGAACCTTCTTCTTTGTTTCCAAGTCTCACATTCCAATCACCAGTAATTATCAATGTATCTTGATTGCACGTTCTGTCAATTTCAGACTGTAGCAGATGATAAAAATCTTCTATTTCTTCATCTCTGGCCCTAGTGTTTGGTGTGTAAATTAGAATAATAATCATATTAACTGGTCTTCCTCGTAGACGTGTGGATATTATTCTATCACTGACAGTGTTGTACTTCAGGATAGACTTGAAACGTTCTTTTTGATGATGAATGCAACACCATTCCTGTTCAAGATGTCATTCCCAGCATAGTAGACTATATGATTGCATGATTCAAAATGGCCAATACCAGTCCATTTTAGCTCACTAATGCCTAGGATATCAATGTTAATGTGTTCCATTTCATTTTTGATGATTTCCAATTTTCCTAGATTCATACTTCATACATTCCAGGTTCTGATTATTAATGGATGTTTGAAGCTGTTTCTTCTCATTTTGAGTCATGCCACATCAGCAAACGAAGGTCCCAAAAGCTTGACTCCATCCACGTCATTAAGGTCGACTCTACTTTGAGAAGGCAGCTCTTCCCCAGTCATCTTTGGAGTGCTTTCCAACCTGAGGGGCTCATCTTCCAGCACCATATCAGACAATGTTCTGCTGCTTTTCATAAGGTTCTCACTGGCTAATGCTTTTCAGAAGTAGACTGCTGGGTCCTTCTTCCTAGTCTGTCTTAGTCTGGAAGCTCAGCTGAAACCTGTCCTCCATAGGTGACCCGGCTGGTATCTAAATTTCCAGCATCACAGCCACACGCAAGCCCCCACAGTACAACAAACTGACAGACACATGGGGTATAAGGCAAGATAGGGAAAGAAAAGTCACTCAAATTGCTAAGGAATAAGTAAAACTATCCCTGTTTGCAGATGACATGATCCTCTACATGGAAAATTCCAGAGACTCTACAAGAAAGCTACTGGAACTAATAGAAGGATTTATCAAAGTGGTGTGGTACAAGATTAGCACACACAAATCAGTTGTATTTCTCTACACTAACCAGGAGAATTCTGAAAAGGAAATCAGGAAAACAATTCCATTAAAAATAGCCCTCCAAAAGATAAAATACTTGGGAATAAGCCTAACTAGGGACATAAAAAACTGATACAAAGAAAACTGCAAAACACAACTGCAAGAGACCAAAGAAGACATGCATAGATAGAAAAACATACCATGTTCATGGATAGTAAGAATTAACATTGTGAAAATGGCAATACTACCCAAAGTGTTGTACAGATATCATGCAATCCTGATCCAAAATTCCAACGACATTCTTTAACAAGATGGAAAAACTAATCACCAAGTTTATGTGGAAAGGAAAGAGGCCCCAGGTAATAAAAGCTGAAGAACAACAAAGTAGGAGGCCCACACTCCCTGATCTCAGAGCCTATTATATAGCCAAAGTAGTCAAGACAGCCTGGTACTGGTACAACAATAGACACATAGTTCAATGGAATAGAACTGAGACCCAGAAATGAATCCATCCACCTATGGACAGTTAATCTTTGTCAAAGGGTAGGAACCCATTAATGGGGAAGAGATAGTATCTTTAACAAATGGTGCCGGCAAAACTGGATATCCATTTGCAGAAAAATGAAACAGGATTCATACCTCACACCATACGTAAAAACTAACTCAAAATGAATCAAAGACCTAAATGTAAAACCTAAAACCATAAAGATCACAGAAGAAAGAATAAGGACAAACCTAGGAGTCCTAATTTATGGCATGAATAGACTATCAAACACAACTAAAAAAGTACAAACGCAGAAGATAAACTAGACTGTTGGGCCCTCCTCGAAATCAGATATTTACACTCATCAAAAGACTTTTCCAAAAGAGTAAAAAGAGAACCCACAGACTGGCAAAAAAAATTTGGCTATGATGTATCTGACAAGGGTCTAATCTCTAAAATTTATAGAAAAATCCAACAACTCAACAACAAAATACAAACAACCTACTTAAAAAATAGGCAAAAAACATGAACAGGCACTTCACCAAAAAAGACATCCAGGCAACCAACAAATACCTGAAGAGATATTTGCGATCGTTAGCCATTGGAGAGACGTAAATCGAAACTACAATGAGATACCATCTCACACCGGTAATAAAAAAACAGAAAACAACAAATGCTGGAGGAGGTGGGGGGGAGGTGACTGGAACTCTCACACACTTCTGGTGGGAATGTAAAATAGTATAACCACTATGGAAAATGATATGGTGCTTCCTCAAAAACCCAGAAATAAGATTACCATATGACCCAGCAATCCCATTCCTAGGTATGTATCCTAAAGAAATAAGAGCAGTGACACCAATAGACATATGCACACCCAGGTTCATTGCAACATTATTCACAATAGCAAAAAGGTGGAAACAGCGTAAGTGCCCATCAATAGACAAATGGATAAGCAAACTGCGGTACATACTCATAACGGAATACTACGCAATGTTAATGAATAACGACAAATTCATGAAACATCTCACAACATGGATGAACCAGGAGGGCATTATGCTGAGTGAAATAAGTCATTCCCAAAAGAACAAATATTATATGAGACCACTATTATAAAAGTCAAGAATTTTTTTCACACAGACAGAAACATTCTTTGATGGTTACCAGGGATGGGGGTGGGGAGGGGGGAGCAAAACCACTAACTAGATAGCAGACACATACTAACCTTGGTGAAGGGAAGGATAATACACAATAAGGGGAAAGTCGCACAACATAATCAAGGTAAACCAAGACACTGAAAGGTATGCAAGAATAAAAGGCAATAATGGCAAATACCAATATACAATCCTGCAACAACAGTAATAACAAACAATAATTTATGAGTGGAATCATAGGTAGATATGTAAGCTGAACAGAGGTGGAAGGGTGTATGGAAGTACATGCATGTACACATATATACATGTACATGCTGCAAATATACCCATGAATGCAATAGTGTGCAGAGGAGACATAGTCATGAAGATTTCTTAGTCATAACCATACACCTCCTGGGACTGAGATACTGGGTTTGAGGGACAGGGGTCATAGTCTTGGGGGACATCTAAGTGAACTGGCATATCATAATCCATATAGACAATGTTCTATATCCTACCTTGGTGAGTAGCGACTGGGGTCTTAAAAGCTTGTGAGCAGATATCGAAGATACAACAATTTGGTTTCTTCCTGTGTGGAGCAAAGAAGAGTGAAGAAAACCAAAGATTCAAGGAAACAATTAATCCAAAGTATTAATGGGCCACATGAACCATGGCCTCCACTAGCCTGAGAATACTACCAACTGCTCTGACCCACAATAGTAGGTCATGGACAAAGTGGGAGAAAAATGTAGAACAAAAGTGAAACTCATAAATAAGACCAGACTCACTGGTCTGATAGAGACTGGTGGAACCCTCAAGGCTATGGCTCTTAGATACCCTTCAAACTTGGAACTGAAATCACTCCCAGAGATCACATTACAGCCATATAATAGACATGCCTATAAAATGAACAATAACACCATTTGAGGAATGTACACCTCAAAACAATCAACTATATGAGATTGAAAGGGCTGCACTTGCCCAAATGTAGAGTTCAGAAGGAATATAGAGACAAAAAAAAAAAAAAAAAAGTATTGCTTGCAAACTTTCTAAAAGAACAGAATGCTTACAGGACTTGAGATTCAGAAAGAATACAAGAAAATGACAAGTTTGTTTTCAATTTTCACTGCATTGACCTGACATGGACTTGATAATAGTTAGGTCATTTGGAGATTTTTCTTTTTCACAGCATGGTAGAAAGTGCCTCCTTGGTCTCTCATCTGCTAAGAAGGATCCTACATCACTCCCTTCCACTGGGTGGGCTCCCAGCAGCCACGTGTTTGCTCTGTGCCCCTCCACTCAGAATAGAATAGTAGATGGACTGGGGTGAATAGCTCCCCCAGCTGGGACAATTAGAACCTGTGTCCTGGGAATTTGCAATTGGTGCTGAGAGACACTATTCAGTTGTCTGTGTGGGCCACTTGAACCCAGGACATGCCCATTGGGGCAGTCTTCTCTAGTTTCAGACACACACACACACACACACAAATGAGAGAGAAGAAGGTCATATAATAATGACCATGTCTGCATGTGGTAGCAATAATAATAATATAATAATGACCATGTCTGCATGTGGTAGCAAGAGACAGCCTGAATGAAAACTAGAATTTTCTGGGCTCTGCCAGGTTTACAGTTCCTAGTTCCAGCCCTTTGTAGTATCTGGTATACACATTGTCTTTGACTTCTTTGTAATATCCTTGTTGTGTCTTGCAAAAATTGTCCATACTACTTTGCAGCTCCTCCTGTCAGGAAGTGGATCTCTTTTCCTGTTCCTTGAATCTGGGCTGGCTTCCTAATTTACTCTGACCAAAAGAATGTGGAATGAATGGAATTACGTGAGTTTTGAGCTTGGGTCTCAAAAGCCTTGCAGCTTCCTCCATTGCTCTTTTAGGAACTCGTGAGAAGACATCTAGGCTAGTCTCCTGAATGATAAAAGTCACATGGCACAGTCTCTCCCTACCACCAGCTTCCTTCGCATGAGATGACAGCCTGCCAACCACCAGAAATGTAAGTGAGAACATACTAGATTATCCGTTTTATAAGTGACCTGCCAACTGTGTGCAGATGCATGAGCAATCTCAGTAGAGACCAGCTGAGCTGGACCAGGCCAGAAAAACTATCCAGCCAATCCCCAAAATTGAGTTAAATAAAGGGTTGTCATTTTATGCCATGAATTTTTGGGGTTATTTGTTATGCAGCAAAGGCTAACAGATACATCCTTGTACCTTTCCAATAAACTCCTCCCTACATATTTTTTTCTCTCAGCTAAATTGAAGTGTGTGGTTCTGTGTATGTTATTACTTGCAACCCAAAGAGTCTTTACTAAGAAGGAAATTGTTTCAATAGCGAAAGGCTACAAGTAACAGAGCTACAGAGGGCATGTGGAACTGGCTGACTGAGGCACTCAGGGCAGGATGCAGAAAGGATTCCCTAATTTGCAATAAGTTGCAGTGAAGCAGTTGGTCTAGCAATGAACCCACTCCAACACCAAGTGATGTCCATAAAATATGTTCATTCTACCTTTTACTTTGCAGTCCCTTTTCTGCAGGGTACAGTATATGCTCTGGTCTGAAAATCAATACGTGGTGTCGCAGTGAAGATTTTTGCTTCTTGTATCTTTTTGTAAGTGGGAATGTTTATGGTTTTACTGATAGTGTTCTGACTTTTTCATTTAATCCTTGTATCGCAGGATGGAAAGGTGTGTTAGCCATACAAATGGTGACTGATCTCAAAGAAAAATGGACTAATCCGGAAATCATTTACTTTGAGAAGAGGGGCCCACTGATGACATTTTTGATTAGGTTGCCAAATATGACTGATTGGATTATCTCCCTTTGGGAAGAGGTTGAGTGAGAGTGTAGTTAAATGTAAGATGTATGGCAGGGGGGATCTTTTAATAAGTGAGAAGGGCAGTGTGTATGTGTGTGTGTGTGTGTATGTGCACGTGACCTTGACAAAAAATAGATAAATAATGTTTTGGCATCTATCCCAGGAGCCCTAGCGGCACAGTGGTTAAGTGTTCGGCTGCTAATCGAAAGGTCGGCAGTTTGAATCCACCAGGTGTTCCTCGGACACCTTATGGGGCAGTTCTATTTTGACCTATAGGGTCGTTATGAGTTGGAATCAGCTAGACAGCATCAAGTTTGGTTGTTGGTTTTATACAACCCATATATTCCTTTTTTCTAAGTAATATTCCCTTCCTGTTAGGACTAGATTTCCATTAATCATATTTGCACTCATAACCTCACCACCTGGCCATTTCTGATTGGGTCATGGGTAGACACCTAACTCTAGCTGGGCCAATTAGGGACTCTTTTCTAGGAATTTGGAACTGTGATTGTGAGATGCTTGCTAATCTTCTCCGTGGGTAGTTTGAACCTGGACACCTAACTAAGGAGCTGTGAAGTACCGATATTTGGCTACATGCATGTAGAGCATTGAAAACCGATCTGGAGAAAAGAAGAGAAAGGCAAGGAGAGAGACTCTGAGACAGGTAGATACCAGGTCCCAGGCCCCTGTTAGTTCCCAGCAGTTACACAGCTAGTTCCTGGCTTTTGGTTTTCACCAAATATTTCAGCATCTTCTAATCAATTTCCTTCTTGATTAAGCTAATTTGAAACAGTAATCTATGAGTTGTAATCAAAACAGAATTGGCTAAGGAAAATGCACAGCAATGAGGAGGTAGTTAGGATGAGTTTCTTAACAATAGTATGAAAGAATATTTGTCCGTGCCTGACTGTATCTACTTTCTAGTTTATTTCCTGGTACTAACGCCAGAGGTCAATCTGAGGGCCAAAAATATTGTGCACCACTAAAAATTCAGGTGACGTGCTTATTTGCATTATTTCCTTATTAGAAAGAAACATTTTTAATCTTGCGGTGTACATTTAAATAGACTTATATCTGTTGTTTTTCATCCAGCGAGCTATTTGAGTGTTGAATATATCCTTCATCAATCTACAATTCATTTTTCAAAAATATGAATATCAGTTAATAAAATGTGTTTTAAGAGGAGTATTATTATCAGCATAAGGTGTTATATCAGTATAAAGTGTTAAATGAACACACTTCTATCTCATATTCTCCCTAATGATAGCTATTCCTGGAGCTCATAAATCAACAGAACTACAGTTACTCACATAGGAAATGGCACTAGCTTTAAAAGTAGAATACTTCAGGGAAAAAAAATTTATCAATTTAGATTTAATGATGATGGGTGGAGGCTTTCAGAAGCCTTGAAAGTAAAGCTACTTAAATTAATTTCCTACTTTGGAGTCTAGACAAAAATTTAAAAACCGTTCATGCAAGTGAAAACATAAATACTTCAAAGGCTAGGTTGGTAAAGTGCAAAGTGGAGGGCTGGTAAGATTTTCCACTTACTGTTATCATTGCAGACAACTAGATAATGCACCTAATACCCACCTGGGTGTGAGTGTAGGGGGTGGGTTGGAGAGAATAATCCATATTGGTGGTCCTCATTAACCAAGTTAATCTCTGAACTGGCTACCTTTTTCTGTGTTACCAATATCATGAAGTCCTTTGATTATCTCAAGGATTCAGTATGAAATCTGAATGAATGTCAATAATACTAGTAGAGTCATCATGGTGAAGAAAGTTCTGCAGTGAGCCATGAAACTCTCCCTCTCCCCAAATGAGTGCTGAAAAAAGTCTCAAAACCCTTTTGTTACCAAATTTTAATTTTTTAAAAAGTTTTTTGAAGGCATGTGTTTTCAGTATTGGAATGTACACTTACTAGTTGAGTGTATTTAAATTTTTGGTTGGTAGTATGGACTTTGAGATATATGATTTGGCAATACAATCTTTCAATGAGACTAGTGGCATTGTGGCACTACCAATCTGTGGCATGACAGTATGCCAATGGAAAATATAGATATAACTTATTGCAGGAGTCTTTTGAAAACAAACCCATCAGGGCTCCCTAACTATCACACAGGAAAGCCATAATTTTGCCTGCACATAAATAAAATAAAACCACAAAAACAAAAACAAAACCCATTGCCGTTTAGTCAATTCCAACTCATAGCGACCCTATAGGACAGAGTAGAGCTGCCCCATAGGGTTCCCAAGGAGTACCTGGTGGATTCAAACTGCTGACGTTTTGGTTAGTAGCCATAGCTCTTAACCCCTACACCACCAGTGTTACAGAAATAAAGAGGGGATGGGAAGGGAAAAGTTTGCAAAACTATCATATCGAGGAAGTATCACCTGGTAGAATTCTCAACCTACACAACAATGAGGCTTCACGTATTTCAAAAGGGACCCACCTTGATGTTAACTGCATTAAAACGGAAGTAACACCTTGCCAATGAGGTCCAGGGAGCCCTGGTGGTGCAGTGGTTAAGAGATAGGACTGCTAACTAAAAGGTTTGCAGTTTGAATCCAACAGTTGCTTCTTGGAAACCCTATGGGGCAGTTCTACTCTGTCCCTATAGGGTCGCTACGAATTGGAATCGACTCAATGGCAATGGGTCTGGTTTGAGTTTAATGAGATCCAGAGGCATAAAAAGTGGCTGGCAAACCACTTATGCCAATGGTAACAAAAGGGATAAGTGCTGAAAAGTCTCCCCAAAACCATGTGAAGGGAGGGAACAGAGAACCATAAACAGGCAAACCTTGCTGTATTAACTGAAGAGATGATCACTCTTGGAGAATGAATGCAGCCTGATTTCAATGTTGGAAAAGAGGTTTGAAAAAATGCTCTTAGGTTTGACACTTAGAGTTTTTTGGTTTAACACAACATCGATGGGCATCGCAATAGTATTTTAAAACTGAAAGGCACTTCATACAGAATACAGGTCCAATTCACCCATGTTAAAGATGACAAAACTGAGGCCCAGAAAAGTTTGCTAACTTGCCCAGGGTTACAGAACTAATTAGGCAAAAATTTAGAACTTATAATAAAGCAGCTATCATTACTTTTGAGCGCTTATTATGTAGCAGGTACTATGTTAAGAACATTGCATACCTCACTTCATTTTGATTCTGTCAATCCTGTGAGACTTGTGTTATTATTAGCACTAAGTGAAATTATTATTCTCATTTTACAGATGAGGAAATGAAGGCAGAGGGTAGACAAGTACCTTGCTCAGTGCCGTACAGTCAAGAAGTGGCAGGGCTGTGTTAGAATTCAGATTTGTCCGTTCCAAATCCCGGGCTCTTGACACTACCTCCTCTCCCTGGACCTTTCTACCACACTCTCATTCTTCCATGCACCTGATCTCTAGCAGAACTTTGTAATGCCTTACGGAAAGATTATCTACCCAAAGAACAGTCTGTATTTTAACAAGAGGTAATATAGCTGTCAGAAAGTCTTTTTTAGTAATAGAAGTTAAAAGGCAACATGGACTTGAATAGTATGATATTAAGCATTAGGTAATGTATTTTTGTACTTTTTCAAGTAGGATAATGGAATTTTGTTATAATTCAAGGAAATGACCTGCTTCTTAACACTTAACAATGACAATTAATTTGGACATAATATTCTTGTTTAGAAAATGTTTTATTCACCATGCATTTAGGTATTAGACTAATTCTTAGTGGAAAAATTCACCAGGCAGCTGTGCATTCATTTACCATATGCCACATTCTCTTCTAGCCAGACATGATGAAATCTGATTTACATTTGGGAGAGAGCAGCTACCTCCCCCAGCAAACACTTACTAAGCGCTCTGCTAGGTAAATGGAGCCTACTAATTGAGAGCCAGATAACTGAAGCATTTGCCAAGAGCAACTGGTTTAGTAGGAATATTTTAGCTAAAAACATAAAAAGCTGCAAACAGGAATTTCTTTTCCAGGCACTTGGTATACATCCTGCTACAACAACCTACGCTCCCAACAACAGGGTCGGGGCACTGCTAGGAGCATAAACTGACTTTGTGGAACCAGACCTCTCTCAAACATTTATGCCAGAAATATTCAAATACGTTGGCAGGAATCTTCTTGAAGTTGAATCCTCAAATCTTTGACAATAAAGATGACAATATGGTTAACTCTTGAGAAGGAGTACTAGCCAAAGAAGAGAGAAGACCTAGGTTTGAATTTGAGCTGGGCCAATAAATGTCTGAGGAGTGAAGCTGGGCATTCACCCTCAGGAATGTCTCTTTCCCCCTTCAGAACAACGGCAGCAGCAGCAGCACACTTTTATAGCACTTATGACATGCCAGGCACTATTCTAAGCACTTTTTCATGTATTAGCTTATTTTACCCTTCAAAAACCCAATGAGGTAAGTACTACTATTATCCCCATTTTGTAGGTAGGGAAACTGAGGCAGGGGCAGGTCATGTAACTTTCCTATAGTTGCACAGTGGGTGACTATAGTTAACACAGTAAGTGATGGGACTAGGGTTTGGCTCCAGAATCTGTCTTAACCACAACTCATAAAGTACCTCATCTTCATCAATCGAGGGTGTAAGATTGCTGGATCTGTCAAGATCCTTTTGAATATAAATGACTGAATGCCTCTGAAATTGGCTTAGGCAATGATAGGAATTACTTTCTCAGGAAACTTCAATGTCTAGGGTAGATCAGGCACAGATTAATCCAGAAACTCAAACAATATAATCAAGAATCTTTTTCTTCATAATCAAGAATCTTTTTCTCCATCTCTTGGCTCTGATTTCCACCATATAGGTTTTAGCTTTAGGAGACTCTCCTCTTATATTAGATCCCGAGCTCCAGGAACATATCCTCAAATCTCAAAAAAATGAGTATAGTTAAAATGTACCTACCTTGATGGCAGCTGTAAAACCTTTACACTGAGACTCATTGCCCTGATTGGTCTGTCTTGGATCAAGGGACAATTTCTGAACCAATCACACGGCTGCAAGAACAGTATGTTCTGATTGGCCTGGGTCACCGTATAACTGTTGGAGCCAAGAGTGCATTGCGTTTGACCTGAACCATATGAACTCAGAGGAAGAGGTGTGGTTCCTCCAGGAGAATAAGGGCACTATTACCAGAGAAGGGACATGGTGGCTGGGCAGACAAAACAGCAGATGGCCACCATAATTAGATTGTAGCTTTCGCATTACAGATTTGGCAATTTCCAGCATTAAAAGCCTATAAATCTCTGCCAAGGGCTGAGGGGAAGAGAAGACTACTTATGTTTATAAATCTTATACACAGTTAAATTATCAAACCTCATTTTTCCCTAGTGACTCTACGTACTTCTTTGCTATACAACTTCTACTAACATAGCCAGAATAATAAGGACAAAGATTTATGTATAAAATTTCTTTTCACAACAGAATTTTATAGTATTTAAAAAACTGTCAATGACCTAACAGCCCAACAATAATGATTGGTTAAATAAGTTGTGTTACATCCAGATAATAGAATATTATGTACTTATTAGAAATAATGTTTTAAAGGAATATTTAATTACATGTTAAAATAATAAAGTAAAATGTTAATTAAAAAAAGGATACAATAAAAGATTTATAGTAAAACCCAGAACCCAGTGCCATTGAGTCGATTCTGGATTTATACTATATTCCTGATTTTATTTAAAAATAAAACAAAACCAAAAACATTTATTTTCCCCCTGTATACAGAAACACACTGTGGCAGAAATACATCAAAGATTCAATAGTAACTATCTCATGGTGGTGGGAATATTATTATTTTAATATGTAATACATTTATAAGCAAAACAACAACAAAAACAAAAACAACCTTTTAAGTAGTTGAATGGAGAAGTTTGAACTTTGCTTGTTTTGGCCTGTCAATGTACAGGGCCAGAAGAAATATAGATAGCACAACTATCAAATATAAAACATACTTTGAGATATCCAAGAGCTGGTTGTATTTGCCTACTTCAAAAGGCTGTTTTGCAAGTTCTTTCTTTAATAACTGTAAGGCTTGATTATATACTAGGAGAATATTTACCCAGGTGTGACCAGTTCAAGAGCACTTGTTATAATGTAAGAAAATTCAAGCTAATCACATAAGGATAGTAATTTACATCACAACAATGTTAATCAGATCACAACACCACATGCGCGTTGAAAATTCCTCTAGATATATGGAAACCTCTCTGTGCATTTGGAATATGGCTCAGTTTCCCAAAATTCTATTTGCATATCACTTTTCAGGACAGCATATGTAATATGTCAAGCAAAAAAAAAAAAAAAATGTCAAGCAAGGTTAGGCTAAACCGTATAAAATTATTGTAAAAATTGGGAGTAACAGGATTTGATACATAAATTAAAAACATAAAATTAGAAACATAGCTGATAAAAATCACATCTGTTTATCCAATTGTCAGCAACGGACCAAGCAGCAATAGTTGAAAGATACTATCGTTGCTGTCATCGTCGTTATCTTATTTCTTTAGAATTCAGCATACTTTAACATATATTAACTCATTTTATCTTGGTAAAAGGCTGTTATTATCATCACTTTTATAAGGAAACTAAGACATGAAACAACTAAATGGCTTTTTCAAGGTAACACACAGAACAAGGTATGGAATTCAGATCTTTCAATCCTTGGTTTCTTCTCCTTATATTTCTACTTGTAATTTGGAACTAGATTCTCACTGTTAATAAAACTAATAAAATCTTGATTTTGTATGGAGCTTTACATTTTACAAATTTATTTTACATAGTGTTATGGATTGAATTGTGTCCCCAAAAAGTATGTGTTGTAAATCCTAACTTCTATGCCTGTGGTTATAATTCCATTTGGGAATGGGTTCTTTGTTATGTTAAGGAGGTCAGATTAGTGTAGGGTGTGTTTTGAGTCAATTTTTTTTCTCTTACAAGATATAAAAAGAGCACATTTTTTATGGCTTACCCCTACAGCCACCCAACCAACCAACCCATTGCTGTCAAGTCAATTGCAACTCATAGCGACCCTATAGGATAGAGTAGAACTGCCCCATAGGGTTTCCAAGGAGTGGCTGGTGGATTCGAACTGCTGACCTTTTGGTTAGCGGCGGTAGCTCTTAACCACTGTGCCACCAGGGCTCCCCCCTAGAACTGGCACCCTGAATTCAGACTTCCAATCTCCTAACTTTTAGAAAATAAATTACTGTTTGTTAAAGTCATCCACTTGTGATATTTCTGTTACAGCAGTACTAGATAACTAAGACTCATAGATTATGTCATCTGAGTCTAAGAATAGTCCTGTGAGGTAATAATACCAGGAAGCAGCTTTTCATGTGTTATCATATTGTGGTAGGCAGCCTCTAAGATAGTCTTCAGTGATCCATTCCTCCTAGTACTCATGTCCTTATGTAATCCCTTCCGCCTGAGTGTGGGCTGGACCTAGAGAATTGCTTCTAATGAATGGAATACAGCAGGAGTAATGGCATGTCACTTCTAAGGTTAGGTTACAAAAAGACTGTGGACTTTCATCTTGGAATCTTTCTGTCTCTCTCTCACACACACACAGACACACACACACAACTTTTGCTCTGGGGAAAGCAAGCTGTAATGCCTGGGGAAAACAAGCTATAATGTTGTTGGTAGCTCTATAAAGAGGTCCATGTAGCAATGAACTGATGTCTCCAGCCAACAGCCAACCAGGACCTGAGGCGAGCCAACAGCCACATGAATAAGTTTTAAAGCATATCTTCCCCGAGTTGAGCCTTGAAATGTTTGCAGTCCCAGATAACACCTTAATTGCAGCCCTCTGACAGACCTGAGCCAGGTTCCTGACCCACACAAACTGTGAGATAATAGTTTTAAGGCATTGTTTGTTTGTTGTCTTAAGCCATTAGGTTTTGGGGTAATTTGTTATGCAGCAATAGATAACTAATATACATATTTAGTTCTCATTACAGCCCTATGAGGTACTACTATTATGCCAGCCCCATTTAACAAATTGAAGTTTAGAGAGATGAAGTAATTTTCTTAAAAGCAAGCAATTGACAAATGGCATAGCTGAGGGATATGGACATGGCTGGCTGGATTCTAGAGTTTGGGCTTAAGCCTTGTGCTGCGTTTTCCCCTAGGAATAAGACAAAAGATGCAATTAACATAAGCGATAATGAAAAGGATGGATGCCAACAGCATACACTGATTTCAGAAACTTCACTAAATGGAGGTAAAGGTAGGCAAAGCAGGTATTCTTGTACTCATTGTAAGGATGAGGAACCATCCAGGTCAAAAAGCCAGAAGGTTGGGGCATGAACCTAGGGTCTCTGACCTCAAGTCTCTGCTCCACGACTCCTCACCCTTAGATTTGGCTAGGAGTTAAAATTGGAGCCATTACTCCCTGTCCTTGAGTACAAAGAATGTGACCCAGCTGGAGGTGGACTCACAAGAACTCACAAAGACACTTCAACTGGGTCCTGAGGTGTAAAAACAATAGCTAGGACAATCTTGAAAAACATCTTTTAGGGAACCTTTCACATAAACAAATCTTAGAGCGCAAAAGATCCACATATTTTCCACTCTTATCTTTTTTCTATTAGCATTTAGTAAGTCCTAAGATTTGTTGGACCAGAGAAGACCCTCCTGACTGTCATTACTGAAATCTATACCAATGGTTATTATGAAAGACAATTCAAAATGTAAAATCATGGTGATTTAGCAGTTTCTATTTTTATTGTTTTAATTTTTTGTGTGTGCTTTAGGTGAAAGTTTAGAGCAAATTAGTTTCTCATTCAAAAATTTAAATACCAATTGTTTTGTGACACTGGTTGCAATCTCCACAATGTGTCAGCACTCTCCCTCTTTTCCTTTACATCCCCGGTTCCTCGTGTCCATTCGTCCAGTCTTCCTGTCCCTTCCTGCCTTCTCTTCTTTGCTTTTGGGCAGGAGTGCCCCCTCCATCTATTTTTATTGTACTTTAGATGGTTTACAGAGCAAACTAGCTTCTCATTAAACAATGCACATATTGTTTTGGGACACTGGTTGTCAACCTTATGACATGTTAACACTACACTTCTTGACCTTGGGTCCCCATTACTGTCTTTCCTGTCCCCTCCTACCTTTTCGTCCTTGCCCCTGGGCTGGTGTGCCTATTTAGTCTCATTTTGTTTTATGGGTCTTGTCTAATCTTTAGCTGAAGGGTGAACCTCAGGAGTGACTTCATTACTGAGCTAAAAGGGTATCAGAGCCATACTCTCGGGGTTTCTCCTGTCTGTTAGACCAGTAAGTCCGGTCTTTTTTTTTTTTTTTTGAGTTAGAACTTTGTTCAATGTTTTTCTTCAGCCCTGTCTGGGACCCTCTATTGTGATCCCTGTCAGAGCAGTTGGTGGTGGTAGTTGGGTACCATTTAGTTGTGCTGGAGTCAGTCTGGTGGAGGCTGTGGTAATTGTGGTCCATTAGTCCTTTGGACTAATCTTTCCCTTGTGTCTTCGGTTTTCTTCATTCTCCTTTGTGATTTAGCAGTTTTTAGCCAATCTGTGAAAAGGTGAAACTTTTAATGATTTTATCCATTTGTAATGTTAATATATACTGATGATTCTGGAACAGTCCTTGGCCTCGGGCAAACATGGCTCTGGCATCGTATTTGTCCATTTCCCACTTTTGCCTCTTTGAATATATGTTGAATAAAATCCTTCTTCTTGCTTTACTATAACTTTGTGGTGATTTTACTCCAGGACAGGTTCATAATCCTTTGTATTAATCAAGTAAAACATATGATATAAATGCCACATATTTTAATATAGTAACAGTAATGTGTCTCAACCATAACAACAATATATAACAATCGATTATTAATAAAGTGCACTCTAAAAAAAAGTTGTATTTGTCTGAGAAAGAGGCAGACATATCAATATACTCAAGGCAATGTGAGAGATTATCCAAAAGCCAGTGGGACGAGCTGCATAGCATTTTAGCATAAAGGTGTAAATTGCCAAGGATGTGCTGGAGAAAATTGCTCAGCCTGCCTCACAGGGGCATTGCCTCTGCCACCAAGATGAACACCCTAATCAAGCCTTGGGAGCTCTGAAAATTTTGTTCGCTCTAAAGTCATTTTTCATCCCTTCTTGGTCTAGAAGTTTCATTTATATGTAAATTACCAAACTCTGGGGTCAGTACATTTTGGTCCTCCAATGCCTTGGGCATAAAGTAAGGCCTCTGGTGGCCTTAGAAATGGGCTTATCGTATTTTGGAAAGGGTGAGATTACATTACCAGTTTAGAATCTATGGAATAAAATATGCTTGCCAATACAAATGTATCTTAAAAATATTATTTATTTGCTAACAGCAATTAAAAGACAAACTTCATATTTGATTTTTTTTAGAGCACCTGTATAAGGAACTGAATCCAAAAACCAAACCTAAACCACTGCCATTGAATCGATTCCAACTAATTTCAATCTTATAGGACAGAGCAGAACTGCTCCACAGGGTTTCTAAGGAGCAGCTGGTGGATTCAAACCACGAACCTTTTGGTTAGCAGCCAAACTCTTAACCACTGTGCCATGAGGGCCCCAAGGAACTAAAGGAGGGTCAAAATGATAAGAAAGTTAAAGTGGTTCAAATGAAAACATAATGAACAAGAAAGCCCTACTTCTTTCTCTAAATGTCTGTTTAAGTTATTCTAAACCATATAGTAAGACAGTATTTATGGGTTGTTAAATGTAAATTTCTCATGCCAGGGAATCCAAAGTTTCCACGAGTAGGATGGAGTTCAATATTAAGATTTCTACTACGTAATAAGGTTTTAGATGTAAGCTATTAAGTATAGAGTTCTTGTTCATTTATAATAACACAGGAGAGAATTAATTCCAATGACACACTCTTGTCAGAAATCTTAGAGAGATAAATATTATAGAGTTTACAGGGATGAGTTTTAGAATGCAAATTCCTTCCTTACAGGGTCCTCTTCTTCTATGTTCTTCAGATGAGTGGCCTTTCATTTCCCGTTCTTCTTGGGCTCTGATAACATGTTTTTACACTTCTCAGGCATGTTGTCTGTCCAGTGATGTGTCAGCTTAGTGTAACTTCCTACAATCCTACGTCTGCTAATCAGGTAAACTTTCGGCTTTGGTGTATTTTACAACTAACCATTTTATTGAATTCCCCCAATTGTTCTAATGGCATTTTCATTTACGCACTTGGTTTTTCCTAGTAGATAATCAAATAATCTGTAAATAACGAGAATACAGTTTCCACCTCAAGGATGTTTACATGATAACATCCCCTCCCTTTCTTCCTTCCTTCCTCTTTCTCCTCCTTCTTTTTTTTTCTCTCTCTCTCCATTGACTAGAACATTCAGATGAATAATAGTGGTAATAGCAGGCATCCTTGTCTTATCCCTTAGTGTTTTATCCATAAGCATGGTGTTGGCTATTGTTTAAGAAGCATGTGGTCCTTACTGTGAAAAACTAGATCCTTTCTAGTTTACTAAACTTTTCTTAAATTCATGAGTACATCTTAACTATCACAAACTTTTTGGCAACTTTTGAAATGACTATTGACTTGTTGATATGAAATTGCTTTTTATAAATGGGAATTTGCTTCCCTCACAAATAAGACACTGGTAATAAAACATTTGGGATGTGAAAGCAATATATTTTCTTGCTCATAGATCACATATCTATAATCCAGGCTATATTTCCTTAAGAGTAATTTCTTCTCTATATTTCTGTTCTTTAGATGTAACAGATAAATTTAGTTTGGTATGTCATGCTGGAGCCCTGGTGGCATAGTGGTTAAGAGCTCAGCTGCTAACCAAAAGGTTGACAGTTTGAATCCATCAGCCACTCCATGGAACCCTACAGGGCAGTTCTACAATGACCTACAGGGTCGGTTCGTTTGGTTTGATATAATGTCATGCTGAGCCCTGTAGATCAGTACTATCCAAAGCTTAGGCTGCAGGTCTGCGGCATCGGCATCACTTGGGTGTTTGTTAGAAGTGCAAATTCTCGGCCTCACACAGACCTTCAGATTAGGAGCTTTGGAGAGGGGGCCAGGAAATCGAGCTATAATGAGCTTTCCAGTTGATTCTTCTGCACGCCAAGGTTTGAGAGGCACCACTATTCAGCATGCAGAAATCATGTGATTCTTTGGGTGCAGAGCAACTGCAAATGGAACTCCAGAGTCAGATGCTCTTCGCCTGCATGTATAAAGGAAGGATTTGTGAATGGACTTGGAGTTTGGGGGTGGGAGTGGCTGGGGAAGGTAGTAACCAAGGGCACTCTCTGGGGCTAGAGGAGATACCTACCTGAAGCAAAGATTAGGAATCAACAGAGAGCAAATCCTTGACAACGGGGTTCAGGGGAGGGAAAATCAACCTGGACCTAGCTCCCTTTGTTTTCTACAATGCCAACACTATACTATTCTAAATTTAAACCAGTTGCCGTTGAGTCGATTCTGACTCATGGTGACCTTATGGGTGTTAGAGTAGAACTGTGCTCCATTAGGTTTTTATGGCTGATTTTTTAAAAGTAGATCATCAGGTCTTTCTTCCAAGGCATCTCTGAGTGGACTTGAACCTTCAACTTTTGGTTAGCAGGTAAGCTGCCACTAACTGTTAACAACCCAGGGACTGCTTCCCTAAATTTAGGCCAGAGTTATTCCTACCAAATTACACACAGGAATAATAATGAAGATAATAACCCTCCCCCTCTGTTGCATACACTGTCCTCCCAATAGCTCCATAAGGCAGACATTGTTATTCATATTTCAGAGATGGAGCAAATAAGGCACAGAGCAGTCAAGTGTGTGTATGTGTGTGTGTGGGGGGGTCATCAGATTACAGTAAAGAGAAGCAAACTGGATACTTGAAGTTAGAATGTTAGAGAGAGTTAACACAGCATAGATCAAGTCACCAATGAGATTTTCTTAAAAGCTGTATTTATCTTATAATGATGCTTTTTTAGACACTGAAACTATTTTTGAAAGGATACCAAACTGAGGGAAAACACAAATAGCATCTAGGAATGCAGCTGGGATGGATGCAACAAACAGAGTGGAATTCTGCCCCTTTCGGGCCATAGAAATTTTGGAGAATGGATCTTGGCAGGAATTCACCAAGTACAGTTGTGTGGAAGATGGAAGTAGCAGTCCCAGTACTATAAGTAAAGACTGAATGAATCCTGAGGTCAGAGGTGTCATTTCCAATCACACTGCTGCTGTGTCTGATGTGAGAGAAGGGATTTCTCCAGCAGAGTCCACTCTGAGAAGATCTTCAAGCCTACAAGTATCAGTCAGCCTGCTTGCAAAAGTGCAGAGAAAACAATTCTTCTGCAGGGCACTATGTTTCTGAGTTGAATAGGTAGAAATAATAAGGGGAGCTTTCTCACAAACAGTTTTTCTGTTATAGACTAGTCATGCAAGTCCAGTTTTAAAGGAACCAGTTACTGTTGAGTCAATTCCAACACATGGTGACCCCCTCTTTATTAGAGTAGAACTGTGCTCCATAGGATTTTCATAGCTGATTTTTCGGAAGTAAATTGCCAGGCTTTTCTTCCAAAGTGCCTCTGGGTGGACTCGAACCTCCAACCTTTCTGTCAGCAACCAAGCATGTTAACTGCACCACCCAGGGAACCGTTATAACAAAGTCTATTTCAAGTGTTAAATAAAGGTATCACCATAATTCTCTCTCTCACACATACACACACACACACAGAGCCCCTTGGAAGTATATCCTCGCTACCTTCTTTATGAGCAGTCCTTGGGACAACTGTAATAGGTCATTTTAGCCTAGAGTTTCCCAGGTGGTCTGCTTCCTTTCCTTCCTCAGATGCGGCTGCCAAAGGCTTGCCCTAACAACTATCCTGTACACTAAAATCCACCTCCTGGTTAGGTTATTGAAGAATCCAAACTGTGACATACACCCAAAGAGGTGGCCTGGTAGCTTCTTAGTGATGGACAATATACACCTTATAAGCAGTCTACATCACATATCTGTCAGTTTGTTGTACTGTGGTGGCTTGTATGTTGTTGTGATGTCGGAATCTATGCCGCTAATATTTCAAATACCAGCAGGGTCGCCCATGGTGGACAGGTTTCAGTTGAGCTTCCAGATTAAGGCAGACAAGGGAGAAGAACCTGGTGGTCTACTTCTGAAAAAATTAGCCAGTAAAAACCTTATGATACCAGCAGAACATTGTCTGATACAATGCCAGAAGATGAGTCCCTCAGGTTGGGTTGCCTCCTCAAAGTTGAATCAACATTAATGATACGGATGGAATCAAGCTTTCGAGACCTTCATTTGCTGATGTGATGGTTAAAGATTGTGTGTCAACTTTGCTGAACCATGATTCTTAGTATTTTCGCAGTTGTATAGTGTTGTGATTCCTTCCCTGTTGAAATTTGGTATGTGATCACCCCATGATGGAATCTGCTGTGAGAAGCCAATCATTTGAAAGGGAGTATCCTTTGGCATGTGGCCAGCATCCAAATATAAGCCGACATTCTGGCTTTTGCCTGTTCTGGTTCCTGCAGCTGGCTCCTGCTCATCTGACCTCCAGTTCTTGGGACTTGAGCTAGCAGCTTACCTGTGGTCTTGCCTGCCAATCTTGGGGTTTGTCAATCTTCACAGCCTGTGAGCAAGACCCTGTTCTCTGACCTGCTGATCTTGGGTGCACCAGCCCCTGCAGCTGTGTGAATCAGGGGAAGCCTCTATCTGTATCCACGGACTTGGGACGTTCCAGCCCCTACAACCATGTGAATTCTTTCCTTGATATAAATCTCTCTCTATATATTTATTCCCTTTATGGGTTTTGCATCTCTAGAGAACCCAGTCTAAGACACCGGAGGTGGCATGGCTCAAATGAGAAGAAACAACTGCAGACATCCATTAATAATAGGGATGTGGAATGTATGAAGTATGAATCTAGAAAATTGGAAGTCATCAGAAATGAAATGGAACACATAAAGATTGATATTTTAGGCATTACAGAGCTGAAGTGGACTGGTATTGGCCATTTTGAAATGGGCAATCATATGGTCTACTATGCCAGAAATTAAAAAATTGAAGATGGCATCACTTTCATCATAAAAAAGAACATTTCAAGATATATCCTGAAGTACAATGCTGCCAGTGATAGGATAATATCCACACGCCTGCAAGGAAGACCAGTTAATATAACTATTATTCAAATTTATGCACCAACTGCTAATGCCAAAGATGAAGAAATTGAAGATTTTTACCAACTTCTGCAATCTGAAATTGATCAAGCATGCAATCAAGACTCATTGATAATTACTACTGGTTGGAATGCAAAAGTTGGAAACAAAGTAGAAGGAACAGTAGTTGGAAAACATGGCTGTGGTGATAGAAACGACGTCAGAGATCGCAGGATAGAATTTTGCAAGACCAATAACTTCTTCATTGCAAGTGCCTTTTTCCAACAACATAAATGGTGGCTATACTTGTGGACCTCGCCAGATGGAATACATAGGAATCAAATTGACTACATCTGTGGAAAGAGATGTTGGAGAAGCTCAATATCATCAGTTAGAACAAGGCCAGGGGCAGACTGTGGAACAGACCATCAATTGCTTATGTGAAAATTCAAGTTGAAGCTGAAGAAAATTAGAACAAGTCCACGAGAACCAAAACATGATCTTGAGTATCTTGCACCTGAATTTACAGACCATTTCAAGAATAGATTTGACACACTAAATACTAACGACTGAAGACCAGACAAGTTGTGGAATGACATGAAGGACATCATACATGAAGAAAGCAAAACATCATTAAAAAGACAGGAAAGAAACAAAAGACCAAAATAGACGTCAGAAGAGACTCCAAAACTTGCTCTTGAATGTGAAATACCTAAAGCAAATGGAAGAAATGATGAAGTAAAAGAGCTGAACACAAGATTTCAAAGGGCAGTTTGAGAAGACAAAGTAAAGTATTATAATGAAATGTGCAAGGACATGGAGTTAGAAAAGCAAAAGAAAAGAACACTTTTGGTCTTTCTCAAACTGAAAGGAATGAAGAAAAAATTCAAGTCTCAAGTTGCAATATTGAAGGATTCTGCAGTGAAAATATTAAAAAACACAGGAAGCATCAAAATAAGATGGAAGGAATACACAGAGTCACTGTACCAAAAAGGATTGGCTGACATTCAACCATTTCAGCAGGTAGCATATGATCAAGAATCGATTGTATTGAAGGAAGAAGCCCAATCTGCACTGAAGGCATTGGTGAAAAACAAGGCTCCATGAAATGATGGAATACCAATTGAGATGGTTCAACAAACAGATGCAGCACTGGAAGTGCTCACTTATCTATGCCAAGGAATTCAGAAGAGATCCACCTGGCCAACCAATTGGAAGAGATCGATATTTGTGCCCATTAAAAAGATGATCCAACAGAATGTGGAAATTATCAAACAATATCATTAATATTACACACAAGTAAAATTTTGCTGAAGATCATTCAAAAGTGGCTGCAGCAGTACATTGACAGGGAACTGCCAGAAATTCAAGCCAGATTCAGAAGAGGACTTGGAACGAGGGATATCACTGGTGAGGTCAGATGGATCTTGGCTGAATGCAGAGAATACCAGAAAGATGTTTACCGTTTTATTGACTATGCAAAGGCATTCGACTGTGTGGATCATAACAAATTTTGGATAACATTGTGAAGAATGGTAATTCCAGAGCATCTAATTGTGCTCATGTGGAGCCTGTACATAGACCAAGAGGCAGTTGTTTGAACAGAACAAGGGGGTAGTGTGTGGTTTAAAATCCTGAAAGGTGTGTGTCAGGGTTGTACCCTTTCACCATACTTATTCAACCTGTATGCGAAGCTAGATTATATGAAGAAGAATGTGGCATCAGGATTGGAGGAAGATTTATTAATAATCTGCCATATGCAGATTACACAACCTTGCTTGCTGAAGTAAAGAGGACTTGAAGCACTTATTGATGAAGATCAAAGACTACTGCGTTCAGTATGGATTATACCTTAACATAAAGAAAACAAAAATCCTCACAAGCAGACCGATAAGCAACATCAAGATAAATGGAGAAAAGATCGAAGTCAAGGATTTCCTTTTACTTGGATCCACAGTCAATGCCCATGGAAGCAGCAGTCAAGAAACGAAAACAATGTATTGACCTGAGCAAATTTGCTGCAAAAGACCTCTTTAAAGTGTTAAAAAGCAAAGACTTCACTTTAAGGACTATGGTGCACCTGACCCAAGCCACGGGGTTTTCAATTGCTGCATATGCATGTGAAAGCTGGACAATGAATAAAGGAGACCAAAGAAGAATTGATGCTGTTGAATTATGGTGTTGGCAAAGAAAGCTGAGTAAACCATGGACTACCAGAAGAACGAACAAATCTGTTTTGGACAAAGTACAGCCAGAATGCTTCTTAGAAGCAAGGATGACTAGACTTCTCTCACAGACTTTGGACATGTTATCAGGAGGGAATAGTCCCTGGAGAAGGACACGGTGCTTGGTAAAGTAAAGGATCAGTGAGACAGTGGAAGACCCTCAATGAGATAAATTGACACAGGGGCTGTAACAATAGGCTCAAACATAACAACAGTCATGAAAATGGCACAGGACTGAGCAGTGTTTTGTTCTGTTGTACATAGGGTCAGTATGAGTGGGAACTGACTCAATGGCACCTAACAACAACAACAAGCAGTCTAATTGCATTTTTAGATAGTGTTAGAAAGTTCTTTCATAAAGTACTGAAATCTATCTGCCTTTCTGCACATTTTGCTAACTAGTCTGTCCCCCTGAACTACCCAGTATAAGATAAGACCCTTCACATCTGCTTCTTTTATCTCCATTCACTTTCCCTGAATTCTAAATAATAGAATTTATAGTTCTAAATTCACTCCACTCACTAACCCTGTAGTCTGAATGGTAAAATGGAGTTTTAGCTGATTCATCGTCTTCTTCTTTGTACTGCCCGGAGGAGACAAAGTTGAAGGGAAAAGCAAATGACTTATAGGCCAACAGTTCAGGAAAGGTGGAGTAGTTCACCTTTCTTTTCATGATGACCCATTACAGTTTGGCTAGGTGTGGAGCGGGCTGTTGTAGGAGAAAGGCACATGGTGTGAGCCAGGGTGAGAGGAAAAAAAAGCACTGCTTTGCAGCAGAAGCATAGGTTTCAAGTTACCTTGAGGAATTCTTTTAATGTCTCTGAGACCTAATAAATGTATATTACTGTGCCTTCTCAGTCTTGGTGAAAAGTAACACAATCCACCAGAGTTTAGAAATGTGGGAATTGTCCTGTACGCCATACTTTCATTCATCACACCCACTTAATCTCTATATTTTATTATTTCCTTTTTCTACGGCCATAATTCATCTGGTTTTTGTTTTCTTCTCTTCATGGCTACTGCTACTGCCTTGGTTTGGGCTCTAATTATCTCTCACTCAGACTATGGTAACTGCTCTTTCAGGCCCATTTCATTCCATTTTATATTGCAGCCAGAGTGAGCTTTCTATAATACCAAACTAGTTATTTTAGTCAAGCTTAAACTAGCATAATGAAACATTATTTATTATAGCAAAAACCTGGAAGCAACCCAAATGTCCATCAACCCTAGAATGGATAATTAAATTGTGACATATTCATACAATAGAATGCTGCACACACACACACACTGAACACGCTTACTTGGTATAACCATTAATATGAATGAATTTCATTCATGAATATAATGTTGAACCAAATCACAAAAGAGATCATTCTGTATGATTATACTCATGTAAAGTTGAAAGTAATCTATGGTGTTGGAAGGCAGGTAGTGGTTACATTTAGGGAGAAGAGTAAAGTAATGATTGGGTAGATAGAGGACAGGAACTGTGTAGTGCATGTTCCATTTCTTGTACTGATGATTAGTTACATGGGTATGTTCACTATGAAAAAAGTCATTGAGCTTAACAGTTACGATTTGTACACTTCTCTGTATATATATTATTCTTAATGAATGCTTTTATTAAAAAAGAAATCCTGTAATGATTCTCCCAGGCCTATAGTGTAAGGTCCGAGCTCACAGGATCCCTTTCATGAGCCACACACTTCTCAGACCTCTCTGGCTACTCCCCGTGTATGTTCACTTCACTCATGCTGAATTTCTGGCAGCTCCCTGAAAAGGACAGCAGACTAAGAAGTTGTGTGATAATACATTTTTTAATGTAATTTATTTTTGTCATTGTTGTTGAGAATATACACAGCAGAACACACACCAGTTCAACAATTTCTACATGTACAATTCAGTGACATTGATTACATTCTTCCAGTTGTGCACCATTCTCATTCCCCTTTACTGAGTTGCTCTTCCCCCATTAACATAAACTCACTGCCCCCTAAGTTTCCTATGTAATCTTTCGAATTGCTGTTGTCAATTTGATCCCATATAGACAGATTTTAAAAGAGCACATGCTCAAAGCAGACATTCTTTACTAGTTAAGCTAAACTACTGTTTGGTTTTAAGAAGACTTCAGGGGATATTTTTGGTTTAAGGTTTAAAGATTATCTCAGGGCAATAGTTTCGGGGGTTAGTTTCAATAGTTCCAGCCACCGTAGCTCTGGAAAATATAGATTCCATGAGAATTTTAATTTCTGTTCTACATTTTCCCTCTTTTGATCAGGATTCTTCTATAGGATCTTTGATCAAAATGTTCAGTAATGGTAGCTGGCACTGTTCTGTTCTGATTTCATGGCAAAGGAGGCAGTTGTTCATGGAGGCAATTAGTGATACATTCCATTTCTTCTCCCTATTCTTTTTTTTTCATTGTGTTTTAAGTGACAGTTTACAAATCAAGTTAGCCTCCTATACAAAAATTTGCATACACCTTGCTATTTACTCTTAGTTGCTGTCCCCCTAAGGAGACAGCATGCTCTTTCTCTCCACCCTGTACCCCCGTGTCCATTCAGCCAGCTTCTGTCCTCCTCTGCCTTCTCATCTCCCCTCCAGACAGGAGCTGCCCACATAGTCTCATGTGTCTACTTGAGCCAAGAAGCTCATATTCACCAGCATCATTTTGTTATAGGCCAGACCAATCCCTGTCTGAAGAGTTGGCTTTGTCTTCCCCCTATTCTTCACTCTCCTTCTTTCTCTGTTGCTCCAGGCAAATAGAGGCCAATCTTTGTAACTTGGATGGCTACTTGCAAGCTTTTAAGACCCCAGACACTATGCAACAAATTAGGTGGTAGAACAGAAGCACTAAACATGTTATTAGGCCAGTTAACTGGGCTGTCCCATGAAACTATGACCCTAAACCTCCAAACCAAGGAACAAAATCCATGAGATGTTTGGCTGACATAAGCACCCTCAGCAGCTACTCTTTTTTTTTTTTTTTTTTTGTAATTTTTGTAAATATATCTATCACACAACTTTTGCCAATTCATCTTTTTACAGGTATACAACATATTGACAGCAATGGACACAATTTTCTAAATGAACCAATGAATTGCAGGCTGATAATACTTACCTTGCGTGTTCCTGTGAGCATTAAATAAAAGTGCAGCTCTTAACATAGTTCCTGAAGCATAGCAGGCACTCAGTATATGTTAGTTCCTTCCTTCCCACCTTAGCTCCTCCCACCCCACCAGCACAGATGGCAGATGAATGGCTTTATGAAAAGATAATTCTGAACAGGACTAGAATGTTGAAGCTGAAGTAATTTTTGGGGGAGGTATTTCCTATCAATTTTACTCTCCGTTTGGTGGAGTTTACTCTGAATAAACACTCTTGCTTGTCTTCAGTCTCTAACAATGCAAACACAGATTTGCGTTTCCTGGGGAAGCTGTTGCAACAAAACCCATACTTTAATGTTCAACTCAGATCCTTCACAAATCTTTTGGAAATATCACCAATTGCTCATTATCTGATGAAGGCAAAAAGAACAGCTGCATCTAAGGAAATACATTTAATAGGTCTGGTTTAACTTTATTTGGTAGATATTTAGGTAGATGGGGCCATTAGAAAGATCTGAGAACTTTGGAACTGCAAGCTGCTGTTGCTGGTGGTTGCTGTTTTTCAAAATATTATCTTCTTGCCCCCAAAATGCTTTCTTTCTCATGCCAGATTTCATAAAGACCTTCTATCTAGACTGTACTGATAACTAGAATCTCAAAATGCTCATTCCTCTTGAAACTTGTAGTTTAAAATGATCCCGATGTAGAAAGATTGAGTTTTACAGCTTCTTCTAAAGGATTTTCTCTTCCTAATCCTACAAATGCATGTGTTGAGAATTGAATAGGGGAGAGCTCTAACAATGAACCTATTTCAAGTATTCACTGGCTATACGTATTTTTCATTTGGCATGTCTTAGGAGAATACAATGAAATAAAGGCACTGAAATCTATCAGGACAAGGACTAGTGAACCAATAATCCACAAGTGGTGAGACAACAAAGGAGAATTAAAAATGAAAAGCACAATTAGGATCAAACTATATTAGGATCAACAAGCACATGAAAAGATGCTCAACACCATTAGCCATTAAAAAACCCAAACTCAAACCCATTGCCATCAATTTGATTCCAACTTATAGCGAGCCTATAAGACAGAGCAGGACTGCCTTGTAGCGTTTCCAAGGAGCACCCAGTGGATTTGAACTGCCGATCTTATGGCTAGCAGTGATAACCGCTCTTAACCACTAGCCATAGCAGCTCTTAACCACTACGCCAGCAAAATTTCCATTAGCCATTCCAAAAACCCAAACCCATTGCTGTTGAGTCGATTCCAACTCATACTGACCCTACAGGACAGAGTAGAACTGCCCCATAAAGTTTCCAAGGAGTGCCTGGTGGATTCTAACTGCCATCCTTTTGGTTAGCAGGCATAGCGCTTAACCACTACACCACCAGGGTTTCTATTAGCCATTAGGAAGGTCTAAATAAAAATCACAATGAGATACCACTTCACCCCCACTGGAATGACTATGATAAAAAAACAAAACAAAACAAAGAAACAAGAATGGAAAACAGCAAGTATTGGTGGGGATATGGAGAAATTGGAACCCTTATCTATTTCTAAGCAGCCCTGGTGGCACAGTGGTTAAGCACTAGGCTGCCATCTGAGAGGTCAGTGGTTCGAACCTACCAGCCGCTCTGTGGGAAGAAGATTACAGTCTTGGAAGCCCTAAGGGGCAGTTTTACCTTGTCCTGTAGGGTCTCTATAGTCGGCATCTACTCGATGGCACAAAACAACAGCAAACATGCATTGCTGGTGGGAATACAAAATGAGCCATCTTCTGTGGAAAGCAGCTTGGTGGTTCCCTCACAAAGGTAAACGTAGACCTACCATATGAACCAGCAATCTCAATCCTAGGTATACACCCAAAAGAACTGAAAGCAGGAACGCAAATAGATACTACTAGGCCAATATTCAATGTAGCACTAGTCACAATAGCCAAAAGATAGAAACAGCCTAAATGCCCATCAACAGATGAATAAATGAGCAAAATGTGGTATATACATACCATGGAATATTAAACCAATACCTATTGCCTGGTCTTTTTGTGTGTGTGTGTGAATTTGCATTTTGTTCTACATTTTTCTTCTGCTCTGTCCTGGACCCTCTATTGTGATCCCTGCCAGAGCAGTCTGTGGTGGTAACCAGGCACCATCTAGTTGTTCTGGGCTCAGTCTGGTGGAGGTTGTGGTAGTTGTGGTTCATTAGTCCTTTGGACTAATCTTTCCCTTGTGTCATTGATTTTCTTCATTTTCCTTTGCTCTACAAGGCTGTAAATCTTAATGAAAGCAGACTGTCATATCTTTTTCCTACTGAGTGCCTGGTAGGTGTGAACTACCAACCTTTTGTATAGCAGACCAGCGCTTAACCACTGTGCCACCAGGGCTCCTAATGGAATATTACTCAACCATAAAGAGAAATGAAGTCCTCATACATGCTAAGACATGGATGAAGCTTGAAAACATTATACAGAGTGAAATAATTAGTCACAAAAGGACAAGGATTATATGATCCCACTTACATGAAACAGGCAAGTGTATAGAGACCAGTGCTTATCAGTGTTGACCAAGAGTGGGAGGGAAGGCAGAGGGGGGAGTTGTAGCTTAGGAGGCACTGGGTTTCTATTCATGGTGGTGGAATAATTTGGAAAAGGATAGGGGTGATGGTTGCACAACATAATCAATGCCACCGAACTGTGCATGTAAAAATTGTTGAATCTGCAAATATTTTGTTACATATATTTTTACCACAATAAAAAAAAAAGAGAAACATTAAAAAAAAACACAAAAAACTGTATTAGGAATAGAGTTGTCATGAAAATTTCTGATTCTTGTGATCCAGGAATATGCCAATTTATTGACTGAATAATCTCTATAAATTCTGCTTCTTAGTTCCTTAATTCACAAAATGTAGAAACTGATACCAAATTATGAACAGTAGATGGGATATTGGTGAAAGTCCTTTCATTCATAGGAAGATAGAATTTGGTAAATAGGCTGACTTTAGGGGCCACGATACTGGTTCTAGAAAATGGCTCAATAGGGAGAAAACAAGAGAGAAGCCAGTTCCTCTAGAGAGCCACTGCCCCATCTTCCAGACCAACCAAGTGATCCCCCTTTCCTTTTCCCTGTCTACCCTACCTGTCCCCTTCTTACCTCATATAGTACTTGGCGATGGTGGGGTGAACCATCTGCAATGAGTCAGACAGTGATGGATTTGGTTTTTTAGTTTTTGGTGGTGATGGGGTAGTGTGTGTTGACAGGGAGGTGCTTTTGCCAGGTGGAGACAAATTGCTACTAATGTTATATCTCACTTGGCTGCACAGTCATAGTTCCATCAAATAGCAGGGAACAGGACTGTATAGCAGTGTCACCTGTCACTAGATTTTATTTCTTCCTAGATACCACCTCTGAAACTCCCTAACTTCATAATTTTCCCCAAAAGAATGAAAATGTATTTGTATGATTAATGCTGATCTGGCATCAATAAGAAGAAACGGACAGCAAATGTTTTAATAGAATGGACAGCAAAGGTAGCATCAGGGTGAATTGCAAAGGGAGGGTGTGGCTTATGTCTCCACACCTGCCCAAGAGAGTGTGGTGTTGAGGAGGATACTCAGGCGCATCTGGTCTGAGAATATGCCTTGGTTGAAGTCAACATGGGTAAGAAAAGAGAGGAATAAGAGAAGTGAGAGGAAGGAAAACTTGAGTTAACTTTTGTGAAACTGTCAATTTGAATACTTTTTTTCTTATAAAATTAACTACGAAGAGTTGATACCTGGAGATCTTCATGAAAGAAAGACCATTTAGAGACATGCATTTACCTGTAGAAAAGGTCTCAGCTACATGACTTTTACGCTTCCTTCCAGCTCCGTCATTACCCAATCTCAGTTTATACAGAGATCTGTTGCAATCCTTGAGCTTCTACAGCCCACATCTGGGGAGGATGACATAACCGCTGAATTCTATCAACAATGATGAATCAGGATTTGAATGAGTTTCTCTTTATAGCTCTCTCAGTGATGAAATATCTGCGCAGAAAGTACTCCTTCCTTCTCTGTGCAGGAAAATGGTTAGTTGTGAGGTGCTATGCAATTTTAGAAGGAAACAACACACTTTGTTTTAAACATAATCAAGAAACTGAGCCTTCTAAGCAGCAGGAGGCCTGCCTGATTTTCACAGCTCTGTACTCTGGGGGCTAAAGTGCTGAAGGGAGGAAAAAGGTGGGCAGACATATTTTCTGCATTTCCTAAAAAAAAAAAAAAATTCTAAGTGGGCTTCAAATGTCTCTGCTCATCTGTTTGTTGAAGACAGGGTCATCTCATTTAATTCAGTAGGAAAACAAGTGCACCAGCAAGCAGAGAAATGCTGGCTCATAATCACTTCTTTTTTCAAATATGTATCTCAAAGGTATTTAAAATATGCTCCTCATGGAAGAGGCTGCAAGTGGCTCCCCAGTGCTGGGAAGCCCCTGACTCACAAGTCCACCTGGGTGTTTAAAGCTGTGCACATTTTATCTGAATGTACAACTAAGGCAAGTGTATATCCTGAAGCAACGTCAAGTTCAGATCAGGAGCATGCACTGCTGGGGCTTGGGAGTGTAAGAGGAATGGCAAAAGAAGCCTGAATTATTGGGGAAAAAAATACCCTTTCCCCGAACCCATTTGACCATTTATTATTCCCTGTTGGCTCAGAGAGCTTAGGTGCAGGAGACGGAGGTTTGGAATAAGGAAGGTTAAGAAGAAGCACCTATAGCCTCTGCTTCATTCTTCTAACTCAAGGACAAGCAATGTTGGCTTGAATACAAGGTCCTTTCCAAAACTGGACGCAAGCAGAAACGTGCAAAAGTATACATATTTTAACGATGCCAGACCATGTAGGTTCCTGTGGTACGAGCAGGAGCCACTTCTATTCAGCTACAAGTCCCTTTCATTTCCCTCTATAGGTGGCCAGAATCTCTCCTTACAGGATTTGGTGGAAATAGCTTAAGATCAAACTTCCCGTCTTAACTGCACTTGCAAAGCTTTATTTTTGTAGTTGAAGTCAGCCCCTTTGCCTCCCAACCTGGGTATGTTCTTGATCAGGACTGAGCACATCATTATTTTCTGAGGGCCAGAGCAACGGCAGAGCCCCTTCTAATCAAAGGTTTTTCAATCAGCGTCGGCGTTGAAATCCCCTGGATCTCCGCGGCCCCAGATAGCACCATCTCGGAGAGATTTCTATTCAAGTTGTTCTCCTTCTAGCACCCCTTCCACATTCTTTTAATCTTTAAGCTGCCTTGGATCCTTTTACAAGGAAACAGGATAAAATTCTTAAACCACAGTTATACACAATGTAGATACCCAGGTTCACACCTTTCTTTTCTTTTTTTTAAGAAAGAGAAACACCTTTCGTACTAAGAAGTCCAGGGGACAGGCAGCAGGTACGGTGCACAGGCGCCTTAAAGAACCTGCAAAGACGACCCCCGTAGTCTACCTTCCCACACCCAATGTCCCGGCCCCCGCTGCCTTTGTGCCACATAAGGAGCAAAAAATTGCCAGCTCAAACCTTGAGCCCCTGATGGGGGTGAGAAGGGAAGCCGAGGTTGCCCCCGAAAGGTGTGCGCCCCTCACCTTGAGGTCGGTGCGTGCCGCGGCGTCTTGTGGTTCCAGAAGTCGCACTCCAAACCGGCTCCTTTTTTCCCCCCAGCTTTATCGAAGCACCGCTTCTCCCACTGCCCGGGGCTCTAGGCACGCTGAGCCTCGGGGAGCTGTCACCGCGCTCGTCCTTTGCCCGCGCCAGCTGGGCTGTGCTGCGCAGAGACCAAGCAGGGGAGCGCAGCGCTCCGGGCAGCTCTGTAGCGTTGCGGGCGGCAGGCGCTGCGCTTGGCCAAGTCTGGATGCCCGGACTGCAAGAGGAGGCGAGAGGGAGAGGGAAGGAGGAGGAGGATAAGGAGGAGGAGGAGCAGGGGACAGGCTGTTAAATCAACCCTGCAGGTTGCAGCCACCCAAGACACCACTGAAAGGAGAAGGGGGTGGGTAGGATGAAAAGGTAAGTCGGGGTGCAACGCGGGCGGCGGTGGTGAGGGAGAATTGGGAGTCGGAGCTCAGAGGTGCTCCAGGTCTTGCTTAGGCTGTAAAAGAGAAATTCTGGAGCTGATGGCGCCCTCAGGGCTACCTGTTGCAGGCACTAGAGGGCAGCGGTGTCCGCACTATAGAACTGGCCCTTGCGAGCAGTGTGGGCAAGTGTCCCACCTCCTGAGCCCTTCGTGCATCTCAGCCCAGACAGAGAAGGGTCCAGTTGGTGCGGCTAGTGTTGGTAGTGTCCGAATGCCCTTTTCCCCTCTTCTGTGGCGAGCTGGGGTTAGGAGTGGGGCTGGGGAGAGGAAAAAAGGGGGTTTGGACGCTGTCTCTGCGGCTCTCCCAGACAAATCCTCTGTCGAAGTGAATTAGTCACATTTCCTCAAGGGGAAAATTACACTCAGCATCACAGGAGAAGGGTGGGCAGAAGGAAGCAAGGGAGGAGTGGAGGAAAATTGGGGTAGGCGAAAGCAGATGGGGCCAGAAAGATGGGGAAGGCAAAGAAGAAAAGGAGATGGCGGGGGAGGAGAGAGTGGTTGGAACTGAGAAACTTGGTATAGAGGCCGTGCCGTTTTCTGGAGATGAATCTTCCTGGGAGCTTGCATTTTAGGTTGGCAGAAGGGTTTGTGCTCTTCCTGGTGTTCCAACAGGTATCTGCTGCTTCTAGGCCAGAGAAGTTACTGTGGGAGGGATTTTACAGAATCCTGGCATTGCTGAAGGAAGCTGCCTTGGGGCAAGTTGGGTATTTCCTGCCTACAACTTAAGTGGCCCTGAAATCTTGAAGCTTTACATAGATTGATTCCTTGGCATTTTGCAAAAATGGTCAAATTATTTGAAATAGAACCTGGCAGATGGGAGAGGAGAGATGGAGAGTCCTAAAATGAAACAGAAATGAAATCTTACGTAGACGAGATGATATGTGGGCAGCCTGATATCTTAATGTTGAAAAGACATTGGAACCCATTAGAAAAGCTCCCCCATGTACCTGCCTCGTGCTTGCCTTCGTTGTATGTAGCCTTCCAGTTGAATTGTGAAGGTTTTCTTTTTTTGGCTTGGTAATTTTAAAACAAATGAAATCCTTCTTCAATTCCAAAAGCAAAGACCATGTGCCCCTCCTCCTGCATTCTGGATTGCTTCTAAAGATCTGCAGGGACTGGGTGATGGGTATGAAGAGGCATTTAAATGAACAAGAGAAAGGAAATTTGGTAAGCTATAGTCTTGAATTATTACTTGCTTTTTTCTGTTAATTCTATGAAACTAACAAAATGGCTTAAGTAGTCTAGAGGCTAACAAGAGAATGGGTAGAAAGATGTTTCCCTAACAAAAAAGAGTTGGTGCTTCTAAGTCATCATCTTGGAATTTAGTTTGATAGAGGTACCAAGTAAAAACAAATAGAACAGGAAACATACCTTATTTTTAAAAAGATCCTCGTATGACTCCAGTTTTTTAGAGACCCCAGGAATAAGTAAGGGCATGGGCCAACTCTGACAACCCTGGAATCGTCTAAAAGATGAAGGAAAGTTGAGTTTATTTTGTCCTTTTTTAGGAAATTAGCTTACCAGTGGGTGGGTATCATTTGGAAACCCTGATAGTGTAGTGGTTAAGAGCTAAGACTGCTAACCAAAAGGATGGCAGTTTGAATCCACCAGGCACTCCTTGGAAACTATGGAGCAATTCTACTCTGTCCTCTAGGGTCGCTATGAGTCTAAATCGACTTGATGGCAACAGATTTGGTTTTTTGGTTTGGTATTGTTTGGTTATTACAGTGTAAGCTACTATGGAAGCATATATTATATAGTTGAAAATATCCTGAACATACCTCAGAATATCCTGTTTTGGCAGATTACAGCTTTATGAGGTTCATGATTATCCTCAAGCTCGTAATTGACTGCTGGGATGTATTTAACCAATTTGAATGAAAGCCAACACTCACTTATTAAGGAGATGAGAATTCAGTTTGTGGATTGCCCATTTGAATTTTCACTGGTCTCTATGAGTGCATAAGATTGCAGGTATATGTAAATCACATCCTTATTTAATAATGGAGAATTTCGTGTCATCTAAAAAAAAAATCTATAAAGATTGTGTGGAGCGCTGGGCACATGGCATAACAAATTCATTCATTTGAGGTGAGAACTCAAAAGCCATTAAGAAGGGGTTAGTTTTAAAAATTCATTTGTTCATTTATTCTTCATTAAAAAATGTTGATAAACAATCACCAGATTTCAGGTACGTGCCAGCTTTTAGGAATATAAATAAAGAAGAAATACTTCCTTCTCTCTCAGACCCTAGAGTCTAGTGGGAAAATTAGATTTACAAACTGGTAAATCCAGTCCAGAGAAATAGTTGGGAGATGGGGGAGGTACATGGTGCTTTGGGTGCACAAAAAAGGACAATCTAATGCAGCCTTGAGAATAAGGAAATAATAGCTGGAGGAGGAGTTGGTGATGGTGGTGTATGTGTGCCTAAGAGAGGAGGTGATTGGTAGGGTGAGAACAGTTGGAAAAGTGATCAACAATGAGCCACCTCCATCCCCAAGACACATAATAATTACACTTGTTAACCTTCCATTTGGATGGTGGAACCTCACTTTAATACGTAAGGAAGCAAGCACGCACATCCTGCATTTTCCTGCTAGACTACAAGCTTCATGAGGCAGGGCCCGTGCATGACTTGTTCATCACACCAGCACAGAGAAAACCCAAGACCCTGATTAACATTACTGTAGTTTCTTTTTTTTTTTTTAGTTTACTATCTCCACGGTGGAAGTGGGAATAAAATGAGAAGGGAAAGAGTTGTGGTGGGCAGGGAGCTTGCATTTATTGAGCTCATACCATCTGAGGTTCTCTCCATACGTTATTCTACCACACCATTCCAGCAACCTCACGACGTAGTTATTATCTCATTTTGCCGTTGATTCCAAAGACTGAGCTTTCTACTGCATTCTGTTTGTGGTGTGAATAAGGCCAGAGAGAGAGTATAAGATGTCTATAGTAAGGTTCTACATTAGTCAGCTTCCAATAAGTTATGCTATGGTAACAAACAACCCAAAAATCTTAGTGATTTACTACAACAAATGTTTATCTCTTTCCTGCAGTACATATTAGCTGTGGATTGGCTGCAGCTCCAATCCACATGTCTTATTCATTCTGGGACCCAGGCTGATGGAGCCAGGCCATTCCCAATGGCAGAGGGAAAACAGTAATGATGGGACATCACAATGGTTCTTAAAGCTTCTGCTTATTAATAGGATAAATCACTTCTGCTCACGTTCTGTTGGCTAAAGCCAGTCACATGGCTCAGCCTGATGTTAACTGAATAAAAAGTATACTTCTTCAGAGAAGGTGTCAGGGAGGGACTCTATAGGGATGGGCCTGGTAGGGAGTGACAAAATATTGTGAACAATTGACCCAATTAAGTGTTCTGAATTCCTTTTCTTTGCAGTATTACCCATAATTTGTTATGATCCACACAGTTGAATGCCTTTGCATAGTCAATAAAACACAGGTAAACGTCTTCCTGGTATTCTCAGCTTTCAGCCAGGATCCATCTGACATCAGCAATGGTATCCCTGGTTTCACATCCTCTTATGAATCTGGCTTCGATTTCTGGCAGTTCTCTGTTGATGTATTTTTGCACCCTCTTTTGAATGATCTTCAGCAAAATTTTACTTGCGTGTTATATTAATGATATTATTTGATAATTTTCGCATTTGGTTGGATTACCTTTCTTTGGAGTAGGCATAAACATGGATCTTTTCCAGTTGTCTGGCCAGGTAGCTGTCTTCCTAATTTCTTGGCATAGACAAGTGAGCATTTCCAGAGCTGCATCTTTATGTTGAAAATGTCAATTTGTGTTCTGTCAATTACTGGAGACTTCTTTTTCCCTAATGCCTTCATTGCAGCTAGGACTTCTTCCTTCAGTACCATTGGTTCCTGATCATATGCTACCTCCTGAAATGGTTCAACGTTGACCAATTCTTTTTGGAATAGTGACTCTGTGTATTTCTTTCATTTTCTTTTGATGCTTCTTGCATTGTTTAATATTTTCCCCATAGGAAACTTCAATATTGCCACTTGATTGTTGAATTTCTTTTTCAGTTCTTTCACTCTGAGAAGTGCTGAGTGTGTTCTTCCCTTTTGGTTGTCTAACTCCATGTCTTTTCACATGTCATTATGATGCTTTACTTTGTCTTCTCAAACTGCCCTTTGAAATCTTCTGTTCAGCTCTTTTAATTCGTCATTTCTTCCATTTGCTTTACCTACTTGACTTTCAAGAACAAGTTTCAGAGTCTCTTCTGACATCCATTTTGGTCTTTTGTTTCTTTCCGTCTTTTTAATGATGTTTTGCTTTCTTCAGGTATGAAGTCCTTGATGTCATCCCACAACTCATCTGGTCTTCAGTCATTAGTGTTCAATGCATCAATCTACTCTTGAGATAGTGTCTAAATTCAGGTGGGATATACTCAAGATTGTACTTTGGCTGTTGTGGACTTGTTCTAATTTTCTTTAGTTTCAACTTGAACTTGCATAGGAGCAATTGATGGTCTGTTCTGGAGTTAGCCGCTGGCCTTCTTCTGACAAATGATATTGAGCTTTTCCATCGCCTCTTTCCTGGAAACCCTGGTGGTGTAGTGGTTAAGTGCTATGGCTGCGAACCAAAGGGTCAGCAGTTCAAATCCAGCAGGTGCCCCTTAGAAACTCTGTGGGGCAGTTCTATTCTGTCCTATAGGGTCGCTATGAGTTGGAATCGACTCGATGGCAATGGGATGGGTATCACTTCTTTCCACAGATGTAGTTGATTTGATTCCTGTGAATTCCATCTGGTGAGGTCCATGGGTATCCAAAAAACCAAAACCAAATCCAGTGCTGTCGAGTTGATTCTGACTGATAGCAACCCTATAGGGCAGAGTAGAACTGCCCCATAACATTTCCAGGGAGTGGCTGGTGGATTGAAACTCCAAACCTTTTGGTTTTTAGCCAAATGGTTAACCACTTGAGCCACCAGGGCTCCAAATAGTCACCGTTTATGTTGTTGAAAAAAGATATTTGCAATGAAGAAGCCATTGGTCTTGCAAAATTTTGTCATGTGATCTCTGGCATCATTCTGTCACCAAGGCCATATTTTCCAACTACTGTTCCTTCTTCTTTGTTTCCAATTTTCACATTCCAATCACCAGTAATTATCAATGCATCCTCATAGCATGTTTGATCAATTTCAGACTGCTGAAGTTGGTAAAAATCTTCAACTTCTTCATCTTTGGCCTTGGTGGTTGGTGCATAAACTTGAATAATAGTTGTATTAATTGGTCTTCTTTGTAGGCATTTGGATGTTATCCTATCACTGACAGGGTTGTACTTCAAGGTAGATCTTGAAGTGTTCTTTTTGATGATGAATGCAACACCATTGCTCTTCAAGCTGTATTCCCGGCATAGTAGGCTATATGATTGTCTGTTTCAAAATGTCCAATAGCAGTCCGTTTCAGCTCACTAATACCTAGGGTATCGATTTTTATGTGTTCCGTTTCATTTCTGACAACTTCCAGTTTTCCTAGATTCATATTCATACATTCCACGTTCTGATTTTTAATGGATGTTTCCAGCTTTTTCTTTCCATTTTGAGTCGTGCCACATCAGCAAAAGCTTGACTCCATCCAGGTCATTAAGGTCAACTCTGAGGGAGTAGCTTTTCCTCAGCCGTATTTTGAATGCCCTCTAACCTGAGGGGCTTATCTTCTGGCTCTATATCAGACAATGTTTCTCTGCTATTCAGAAGGTTACACTGGCTAATTCTTTTCAGAAACCTCCGGGTTCTTCTTCCTAGTTTGTCTTAATAGACGTAGATATTTACTTTAATGAACTGGTTCACGTGATTATGTGGACTGGCCAGTCAAAATCCATAGGTTAGGAGGCAGGCTAGAAACTTCTACAAGCTTGTATTCCAAGATCTGGAGGTCAGGCAACAGGAAGAGTCAAGAGAGAGAAAGAGAAAATTCTGACAAAATATTTGTCTATAGTCTGGAGACAGACCATACCTTAAGGAAACTCCCATTTCAACTGATTGATTGATTATGTTACATTAGATTGTATTATAGAAGGTGTTTGTATTACATTGTTTTAAACTACATTATGAAACAGCAACCAGTCTAGTATTTGGTCAAACCACTGGGAACCATGACCTAGCCAAGTTGACAGATAAAATTAACTACCACATGGAAATATATTTATGCATCTTGATAAGAAGACTGAATATTATAAAAATGTCAGTTCTTCTGAAATTAAAGTATTCCAGCAGAAGTATTTTTCACTCCTTTGGGGAGAATTTGCTTATATGGAATTATAATCACAATAGAAATGTAAATGAACTATGGAAAAAAACTAATTGGAAGAGAATTTTCATAGCTGAAGTAGAGCCTATTGTAAGGCTAAAATAAGTTGGGTACTACCATAAAAAATAGAGTTAAAAAGAACAAACAAGATAGCACAAATAGGGCACTTGCATACATAATAACTGAATAAATAATAGGATGGTATCACAAATCAGTAGAGAAGAATAGATGACTAAATTAAAAATATTGAGAAAATTGACCAGCTGGGAAAAAAAACAACAACATGAAATTCTCACATCATAATATAAACCAAAATAAATTCCAAAATGATTAATAGTTAAATTAAAATAATTCAGAGCAACAAAAGAGAAAAATTTTGGTATATATTCTCTGATATATGGATAAGGAAACATTTTTAAGCTTGGTGCTTAAGTACATTAGATTAGTATCCTCTCTCCTTCCTTGACACACAAAATTTTAGAGTTTTAGTTATATTCATGAGAACTTCAAGCCAAAACACACCAGAATTCTCTGTTCCTTAATTCATGTCTCAAGTCCTTCCTCCCAAACAGGTACAGGAGCTAGTTCAAGGCTTCAGTATGGCTTGTGTTGGCTTCCCTTGTACCCCTGGGACAACAAGGCAAAACTCAACCTTTTCTGCCCTGAGTTGCCTCTTCTCTGATCACACTCTACCCCTGTTCAGTTTCCACTCACACACTCCATTGCACTATACTACACTGTATACTTTAATATTCATCTTTGTCCCTAGTATACTCGTATATTAGATGTTCAACAAATATTTATTGAATGAGACATTTCCAATTATACTTTTATACCATTTTCTTTAAAAAATTGGCTCTTAAGTATCAGACTATGGCTATTCTTTTGTTCATTCACTTATTGATGAAATGATAAAGGGGAGCTGCATTAAAGCATTGGTAGTAGAGATCATGAACAGAAAACCAGAACCAAACCCAGTGCCGTCAAGTTGACTCGGACTCATAGTGACCCTATAGGACAGAGTAAAACTGCCCCATAGAGTTTCCAAGGAGCACCTGGAGGATTCGAACTGCCAACCCTTTGGTTAGCAGCTGTAGCACTTAACCACTACACCACCAGGGTTTCCATCATGACCAGAGTTGAGTATAATTTCTGATTTGGACAACCAAATAGGATTAAGTTTTGGCAACACATAATTTAAAAGGATACAGTGTACCAAATAGGTAATAGGTGAGAGGTGAGAGAGAGAGAGAGAGAGAGAGACAAACCCTGGAAAATAGTAGCATTCCTGTTGAATTCACATTATGATAGTTTATTTTACTGCTTAGAGAGGCACTGATATTATTATTATTTTTAATTCTATTTTTATACTTGAATCTATTTTTGCTTCTAATTTCTTTTAAAGCAAGGCCTGATGTTCTTTGTGACCCAGATTTATGAACTGGTGTAAATCAAATTTGTAATCCAGAGCCGCCAGTTTAGAGGCTGATTTGACTGCGCTGATGTGGTTGTAATGATTGTTCACTGAGTTGCCTGAGCTTCTACCAACATTTCAGGATCACGCTGTCTAAAATGCAGAGAAATCCTAGTACATTTTTCACACTTATGTAACAATTTGATGGACATAAGTGGGATTGAATAAATACAACGATTTGTATCCTATCTCTGTTAAGGCTTATAGAATGTGCTATCCAAATTGATGCAAAAAATTCAAGGTTGTTTGTAAGCCTGTAAGAGCCGCTGTCTTTGTATTTATTTTGGTATTTATGAGACATTCATAGTCACTTAGCCACACTTTTGAAGAGATTTTAATCTAGATGGGGAGTCACGAATCTGACTCTTGGTACTCCATTCTGAGGCTGACCTACCGTTAAACAATCAGGGAGAGTAAAAAGGTGACATTTAAATAGTTCTCAGTGGGCAAGGATAATATATCATATGCCGCTCAAGCCCCCAAATTGGTGTTAGTCTGATTTGCAGAAATAAGATGGAAAGTTTTTACAAACAAGCAGAGTTGGCCCCAGTTTCACCCTGTCATGGCTGGCTGTGCTGGTGAGCACTAAGGGGGCTTACTATTTTAGCCACCAATTTACTCCATTTTGCTTATTCACTCTCCTCACTTGAGCTTGTGCTGCTGTCTTCGGGCCCTAGCTGACTCCATGATTTAGCTTTGGACATTGCTGTGTAACTCTTCCTAAAACAGTGCCTTGGAAAAATCATTCTTTCTTCCATGAAACCTTGTTACAACTGAACAAAGTTTGAATGTCTTAGCTTTGCACTCAAGGCCCTGCCCAAGTGTATCTTTTCACCTGCGGAGCCTGAAGCTTCAACCAAACCAGTCCATTCTTCTATGAACAGGCCTTGAGCATTCTCAGCCCCAACGCTTTGCACATACTGTTTATTCTGCTCAAAATCATTAGAAGTTAATTTATGTTCTACCCATCTCCTTACCTACTGTGGGTCTTAGTTACAGATTTCCTCCCTTGCCCCACTTCTGATGTAATTGCTTTAAGGTAGACACTTGAACATTAGTGAGCAACTGGTTTTCTTACGGAAGAGAGAAGTCAAGAGGGCAGGGACATTGTAAAAGGTCAAAATCATGATCACAGTCCTGGGCTGCTGCTGTTAGCATTACATCCACTCCAAAAGGATGGTACTACTCTGGCTGTCATGTAGATGCATAATTCTAAAGCCTGAAGCATCTCATCTTTTACTTTTGGCTTCCGAGTGCTCTCCAACCTTATTTCTCTTAACTTTAAGGCTATTGTCTTGAGGATGTTTGAAATAAAAGCTCCAGTAGGAAGCCATACTCTCAATCTTGTCATTGGTAGCAGGCTCCTCTTTGGTTTTAAATCCTGGCAAGGCTGCAGTTTTACAGACACTTCTTATTACCACTTGGGTTGAACATACAGAAGCAGTAGTTGCTCTTGTAGCTTGGAGGCATCAAACTGTGGGTCTCTCATTCAACTCAGATCACAGTCCTCAGGCAGAGAACACTTCCTGGTAAAGCTGCATTTCCTTTAATCTTAGTTTGCAGACTTGATAGCTTTGGTCTGACTTCCTTTCTCCCTCACAGGTTTTATGAAAAGTGACAAGAGTCAACACACGGCATCATTATGAATATTTGAGTCATTTCCCCAGCACTAGAGTCTCTATCAGCAATGACCATTCTTCCAAGAATTTGACCAAGTATGTTGCTGCCCCATTACAAGGGTCATCAGCTTTCCAGCTGACTTGCCTTCACTAAGACGCAACATGTTTTGGCTTTAAGTTCCTGGTAGCACCCTACTTACAGGTTCTTGTTTCTGTATCAGTTAAGATTTTATTTCACTGTTTATAAGAAAACATCCAAATGCATAGCTAAAACAAGAAAGAAGATTATTTCTCTCTCATGTGTCATAATGCTGAACAAAACTTGAACTCTGTTAAAAGTGAAAGTACAGAGATTTATTCAGGGAACAGAAACAGCCAGGCTGGGGAACACAATGCAATGCAAGATTACAGTGTTCCAGAGTTCTGAGGGAGATTTAAGCTTTGTATACAGAAAGTTGGGGAGGGGAGTATGTGACCACAATCATGGGCGCTTGGGGTGAAATATGGTTACAAGACAATAGCAAGTTAAAATTTTCTAATATACACTTCCTGGTGCCAACCTAGTAAGCAAGTTTCCAAAATATCTACATATACATTCTTCCTGGTATATTATGTGCATACATTCTACTGAGACCACCTGGATAAATATTTCTTCACAAACATTTTCTTCATAAACCATGTTATTGCCCACTCCATTGTTTGCTGAGGGCAGTTAAAGTTTTATAAGAAGTTACATGTCACTAGACTCCAAATCATAGGCTCTATTCTTAGAAAGGCAGAAAGGAGGGCTTAGGACAAGGTAAAGTTTAATTCAAGAAAATAGAGCTTTGATTCAGGTTTCGGTCAGTCATTTTTCAATCATGCCAAGCACCTCACTTTTAGGGTGCCCTCACACGCGTGTAAAAGGAGTCTGAAGGCAGGAACTTTAAAGCCAGGACTCAGTCTCCTATTTATCTACTATGTCATCCTTTGTACTTAGATTCCAGCTTTAAGGTTGCCTCACGGCCCAAAATGGCAGCTGGAGTTCCATACATTTTTTTTTAGACAGAGTTTTAGACAGGAAGAATGCAGAGGAAAGAAGGGAAAAAGATCCCCTACCAGTTGAATTATCCTTTATAAGGATCATTAGGGAATATAGTCTTCCAACAGGCATACTGAGATCTATAATTAATTTCTTCTACTCACCAAAAGAATAAGGATTCTTTTGGTGAGTAAAAGAAATTTCATATTATATCACCCTATTTTCCGTCTACAAACCTTTAATTTTTCTAAATACTCTACCATATTTTGTGTTCTCTTTGTCCTTCTCTCCTTTTCTCCCTGAAAGCTTTGGAATCAACGTGGAGTCATGTCTTCTCCTTCTGCTAATTTTTGGCCTGATTGTCCTTCAGATCTGTTGATCAGCTGCCATTTTGGGACTTCCCTTCACCATTCTTTTAGGTTAAATTCAGCATTTCTGGTTTCCTTGACCTTTCTCTTTCTTGGCTAACTCTATTATTTTGTTGAAACATAGGAGAATGTTTAGAAGGGATACATTTGAAGAGAGTTCAAGTTCATGAGTTTATAAAAAAAACTTTATTCTACCTACATTTGACTGATAATTTTTCAAAATAGAAAATTAATCGTTAACTGTTGAAAGAGTTACTGCTGAGAAACCCTTCATAATTCTTATATTGTTCTTTGGTAGGTTACCTATATTTTCTCATTGGAAACTTGTAGGATTCCAATTTGGTATTACAAAATTTTACAATGATGTGCCCTAGATCTTTTTCATTTAGTATGTTGAGCACTCAGTGGGAGCGTTCTCAGTAACGTCTTGTTGAATATTTCAGTTTTTTTTGCCTTCTGTGCTATTCGTTATTATGATGATTAATGCTCAAAGCCAGGGTGGTGGTAGCAAGAATGCTCAAAGGGGAATCTCGAAGTAAGAACTGGATCTCCATTGACCAGATACCCCTTGCATGAGGAGATTTACGTCTATTGTGAAGCTTGCAGAAGCTGGGTATTAAGTCTTAAAGGAAAGAAGTAAGCCATCTTCCAGATAGATATGGGTCAAGGGCCTCAGCTTACTGACATATATGAGGCTCAGAAGAGATGTTCATCTCTATTTCTAATACAAGTTAAAAACTTGAACCATTGAAAAGAAAATTTTAGTTTTCTGTTGCTATAAAACTACAGTGTTCTTTAAAAATATTCTTTAACATAAGCAATAATGAATGACATATTTTGTGAAATTAGATTCATTACAAGGAGTCAGAGGTTCCCTGTTGTTAGAGGGACTGTTTGGCTATAGTTACTACAACCTAATCATTCCTTCTTCCCTACCATACAGAGTTTTATAATAAATGATTCCTACTCAAATTGGAGTATTGTAGAGAACCTTATGTGAATTCATTGATTGTTTCCTTACAGAAATTATTTAGGATTAAATGGGAATTAAGTTAAATAAACTTATAGCACAAATTATCTGTATAAAGGTAATATTAAAAAAGGACAAGATCATTATTATTTTTTAAAATGTGAATTGAAAATCTCTAGTCTGAAGGGATGGGGGAATCTCATTGTTACGGGGGATTTTCCTATACTATAACTAACAAACCTAAGTATCAAATTTTACAGACCTTCTTATTTAAGTCAGTATATGTGGTAAGTTTAGGCACTTTAAAAATGCATGTTAGCATTTACTCGTATACAATGTACTTACAAAATCTGGTTTAAATCTTTTAATTAATAAAGAATTTATAGTATTGTCCTTATCATTAATGGTAGCACTTATAATTAATTTGAAGGAAATAAATCAGTTTCATTAAAATATATAATTTAGATTTTATAATACAAACTGACTCAATTTTTCTCCTATAGTAAGGTCTTTAGTGTATGCTCATGATTATTCTAATATATTTAAGTATATTACTATACCATGTTGTATGTTACATATTAGATTAGATTAAAAGTAGGTAGTATGTATGTATCTATTATGATTATTATTATGTAACTAATAAAAATGAATAAATACATATGCCTATTACAAATTTTATATTCATTAATGTTCTTTTTATATGCTAAGGACCATATGAAGAAATCTATGAAAACTAGATATTACTGTCTTCTTAAGACTGAATCAGCCCTGCCAAATAAGGAAACATCTTTTCAGGAAACCAAACAAACAGCAGATTTAACACATTTGGAAACAGGAATAATAGAAAACAAAGTTGTGAGATTATCTAAGCAGAGTGAATGAACACTTATTCATGTGAAAATCAGGTCTGTGGCTTTACCCTATCTTTTGGTCTTAGAAAACATACTCTAAATGGATTAATATGTTATAAGTGACATTTAGTGGGCTAATTTTTAAATATAAGCAAGTAAAATAAAAGCTACACTGAGATACTTTTCTCCTCTAAATTTGACAAAGATCAGAAAGGTTGATAATTAACTCACTGCTGCTGAGCAGAACAACAAACTACTTATTATTTTCACTTTAATTTGAACAGATAATGTTAAAAATGTACAAATGGATATGCAGTAAAAAGTTCTATCTTTAAAAACATGTCTTCTTTTGAGAGACCCAGTGGTTTGAATGATAAGAAAAGGATGGATTCTCTTGTATATTTTCAGAGAAATAAGCTTACAATGTGAAGTTTAACTCAACTTCTTATAGAAGACATTGATAATTATCTCTCAAATTTCTCCCTTTTCTACTGATACTGATTTTTTAGCTGGGTTCCTGGTTCTAAAAATAAAGACTGTATTTACCAGCTTCCTTTGCAGCAAGGTTTGGCCATATGAACAATTCTAGCCAATGAGATATACATGGAAGTGTCATGTGATAGCTTTTGAGAACTTTCTTTAAAAGGCAGCTGTTACGTGACTTTAACCCACACTTCTTCACCCCTTCTTCCACCTAGCTGCCTGAAACATAGATGCGATGACTACCATTTTGAACCAAACAGAGTATGACTTCATCTTAGATTGGTGGAGGGTGAGCTGAAAAAAGCCTAGGTGCCTTAGGACTTTAGGGGACACAGCCCTATATACCAGCTCTATATTGCCTAACTCCACACTTTTCATGATAGAAATATATTTTTATTTATGCCATTATTTTGCATCTTTATTACCTACGGACAAATCAAATTCCTACTAATGGACTGACCATGATATTTATAGTAATTCCATCTAATAACAGGGTAGAGAGCACCATGAACACATTAAGTGCCATGAAAATAGATTTTGGATAAAAATATGAGTATTTAATGATGCCAGATGAAGAGTAATTTGGAAATCCCTAGGGGAAAATGTGACAGCATGAGGAATTAGTTCCCTTTCCTCCAAGGGACCTGTTATCTAAAAAAGAAGACTTGGTGTTGTTAGCTACCGTTGAGCTGGGCCCACCTATAGCAGCCCCATGCACAGTGGGAAAAAATGCTGCCCCATCCTGCACCATCCTCATGATTGATTGTGGACCAGACTATTTTCACTGGCTGATTTTTGGAAGTAGATTGCCAGGCCTTTCTTCCTAGTCCATCTTAGTCTGGAAGTTCCACTGAAGCCTGTTCAGCATTATAGAAACCTGCAAGCCTCTGCTGACAGACAAGCAACGGCTGTGTATGAAGTACACTGACTGGGAATCAAATCCTGGTCTCTCAAATGGGAAGCAAGAATCTACCACTGAATCACCAACTTCTAAGAAAGAAGACCAAAACCAAAGAAAACCTATTGCCGCCCAGTTGATTTCTACTCATAGCAACCCTGTAAGATAGAGTAGAACTACTTTCCAAGGCTGTAAATCTTTACGGAAGCAGATTGCCACATCTTTCTTCCATGAAGTGAGTTCGAACCACTGACCTTTTGGTTAGCGCCGAGTGCTTAATCACTGCACCACAAGGGCTCCTTAAGAAAGAAGACAGGATCTGTGAAATATCAAAGGAATGGTGTCTATATGATCACAGCGATAATATTGTGTGAAACAACCAACCCTAATTAATAGATGGTACATTCTGCAGCTCAATTCTCAGTCTGACTAATTATTTTATTCTGGTTCTTGCTTGTTGAAGGAGCCCTGGTGGCACAGTGGGTAAACACTTGGCTGTTAACTGAATGGTATGTAGTTAGAACCCACCAGCCACTCCATGAGAGAGTGATGCGGCAGTCTGCATCCTTGGAAACCCTGTGGGGCAGTTACTCTCTGTCCTGTGGGGTTGTTACGACTTGACTGCAACAAGTTTGGTTTTTGGTTGGTTTTTGCTTGTATAGGGTCTGAATTCAGAGAGCTGAGGCATAAGCACCTCCCTTTGGCCTCTGCAGAGCCTCAGGTCTGAGTTTCATTAGCTGGTCGTACTCATATGGTAAGATGACTGCTTTAGCTTCATTTATCACATCCTGGCTCAAGTCAAGAAGAAGGGGGCATAGGGCCCTTTCTTATGCAGAGAGCCAACACCTTCCTGTAGCTTCCAGAAGTCTTTCCTTATGTTTCAATAATCAGAGCATTGCCACATGGTGGTTTCAAACCATCCGCCTTTTGATTAGCAGTCAATTGCTTTACAGATAGTGTATACCTTTCTCAAATTTCAAGTAGCGTTTTTGTTCCTAAGTGTGCTTAACTTCTTGTGCCACGGTGGCCCTTGAATCTCCAGCAGACCTTGTCTTTGCTGTTGGAACACGGCAAAGGCATCGAATTAGTGTCAGTTTCTCTGCCATTGATTTCCTTTTTCCATCCCGAAGGGATCTGTATTTCTTAGGAATATGCTATCTATAGAAGCTGGGTTATTAACAGACTTCCAGTTTCTTTGGCTATCTCAATTTGGTGAACCCATTAAACATTCTTAGAATAGTGCCCATCATTTCCCTCTGGCTCAGTGTTAATATCTAGGAATGATCACTTCGAATCCTTTACTCTGTAATTATAATACTCCTATGTCAGAATGACGGTGTTCTCTTGGAACAAATCTGAGGTGATCATATTGTCTGAGATGAGGTAAGTACTACACTTTAGACCCCATAACTCTTATAGTCACTGCCCAATTATAAACAAATAAAGGCCAAGCCTTGAGGTTCACATTCAAAAAAATCTGGCATCCAGTTATTGACTACACAAAGGCATTTGTCTGTGTGGATCATAACAAATTATGGATAACATTGTGAAAAATGGAAATTCCAGAACACCTAATTGTGCTCATGAGGAACCTGTACATAGACCAAGAGGCAGTTGTTTGGATAGAACAAGGGGATACTACATGGTTTAAAGTCAGAAAAGGCATGTGTCAGGGCTGTAACCTTTCACCATACTTATTCAATCTGTATGCTGAGCATATAATCCAAGAAGCTGGACTATATGATGAAGACTCATTAACAACCTACGCTATGCAGATGACACAAGCTTGCTTGCTGCAAGTGAAGAGGGCTTGAAGCACTTACTGATGAAGATCAAAGAACACACACACAGCCTTCAGTATGGATTGCACCTCAACATAAAGAAAACAAAAATCCTTACAGATGGACCAATAAGCAACATAATGGTAAGTACAGAAAATACTGACGTTATTAAGAATTTCTTTTTACTTGGATCCACGATCAGTGACCATGGAAGCATCAGTCAAGAAATCAAAAGATGCATTGCATTGGCCAAATCTGCTGTAAAAGACATCTTGAAAGTGTTGAAAAGCAAAGATGTTAGTTTGAGGACTAAGGTGTGCATGACTCAAGCCAATATTTTCAATCACCTCATATATGTAAAGCTGCTCTTGTTAGGTGCCGTTGAGTCAGTTCGTACTCACAGTGACCCTATGTGTAACAGAATGAAACACTGCCTGGCCATGCACTGACTGCATCATGGAGGTGATTACATTATATCACAAAATAGAGGATAACTACATCATTACATAACTACCTCACTTCATAGATGCCAAACTACGGAGAATTATGGCCCAGCCAAGTTGACACACCACCTTAACCATCACAGACATCATGCTTGGTAAAGTAGAGAGTCAGCAAAAAGAAAAGGAAGACCTTCAACCAGATGACTGACACAGTGGCTGCAACAATGGGCTTAGTCATAGCAATAAATGTGAGAATGATGCAGGACTGTGCAGTGTTCCATTCTGTTGTACATAGAGTTGGAGTTGCTATGAGTCAGAACCAACTCAATGGCTCCTAACAACAATAACAACAACAATAGCAGCAGCAAAAACAAGCCTTAAGGCTCATACTGTAAGAAATCTGCCATCCTATTAAAAGACAATTAAAAAAAGGCACTGCTTCCTCTCGAGAAAACACAAAGCTGTTGTTTCATGTTTTGTCCATTTTACTAGCTTTGTATGGCAGTAGGTGAATCCAGTCCTTGTTATTCCATTATAGCCAGCAACAGTGGTAAAAACTCAGCCTATCTAAGGCCTTTTCTTCTTATAACAGTGATTCTTTTCCTCCTAGAAGGAGTTCTGTAATTTCCACCCCAAATATCACAAACATCTCTGGATTTTCTAGTTTTTCTTTTTTTTCCCATCACCTTGTGCATCAGCATAATAAAAAGCTGAATAGCTGCCAAGGCAACACAAGTACCTTTATTTTAGCAAGTGGAAGAAGCTGGGGCGGGGGTGGGGGAACAAGATGGCAGATGCATCATTTAATGTCTTTTCATCCTGTTCTTCCTGTTTACATTTATATTACTTGTTTAATATCTATCTCTGCTACTCAGCTTTAATCTCTGTCATGATAGGGACCATGTCAGTTGTATTTACTTCTATATACTGGGTTTCTAGCATATAGAAGGAATTCAACATATTTTTTAAATGAATAATAGAGAAATTAATTGGTTGCACATATGAATGGAGTTGGGGTAGAAAATGTTGAGAACCATTTGCTAATGGTTTTCGAAGTTTTTGTCTTAGAAACATTATAACCCATAAACTAATATTTCCTGTATAAGGAAAGTTTAAGTTAATTGTTACTGGAGTTTGTGGCAATTTCAGATCTTTCTACAATTATCAAATGCCTCCTGGTTACAGTTTTACGTTAATCACCTTTGGTAGAAGCATTAACTTTTATTTGCTTACTGCAAGAACTATTTTATAAGATTCCCAGACCTTAGTGACTTAAAAGAGTGTCTAACATAATTACAGAGTAGATTGTACAAGGAAGAAACAGCCTATTGTCTGATAATATTACCCATTGCCATCAAGTAGGTTCTGACTCATAGCAACCCTATAGGACAGAATAGAATCGCCCCATAAGGTTTCCAAGGCTATAAATCTTTATGGAAGCAGACTGCCACATCTTTCTCCTGAGGAGCAGTTGGTAGGTTTGAACCATGACATTTTGGTTAGCAACTGAGCATTTTAACCACTGTGCCACAAGGCTCCTCTGATAGTATTAAAAGGATCATATATTTAAACTCTGGGTTTGGAGAAAGAAACTGTAATATATAGGGGAAGGGAATGTTGCTATTTTGATCAAGTAAATGAATCTTGGCAAGAACTAGGAAAAACCATTAGCTTTGAAAAAATTTATTTAACCTACTTCAGTGCGATTGATTACTTTTGTGTGTGGCCCTTCTAGCCATGGTCTTGTAACTCCCACCCAGGTGACTGGGCGGGACTGTGTGATAAGGTAATTGTGGCCCACCGAGGGGATTGGTCAGTTTTGCCATAAAAGAGAGCCAATTCCAGAGCAGAGAGGAGGATTTTACAACCACCAACGAATAATGGCCAGGGATCGTGAGTGTGTCTTTTGGACCCAGGATCCCTGTGCTGAGAAGCTCCTGGAAGCAGGAGACCGAGAGAGAGAGCAAGCTGTAACTCTGAAGATGGTGAGAAACCATAGCAGGAGAGACCTGGTAGCAGAGACCTAGGGGTAGGAGAAGGCGCTACTTGGGCTACCTGGCCCACGAAGAGAGAAATCTAAAGTGTTTTGGGGGAGAGGCCTAGGGCCAGGAGGCACACCTGCAAGCAAGGTTGGGAAAAGCCTGTCCTGATGAAAGAGCTACATCCTGAGTGTTTCTGGGCCTAAATTTTAACCATTACTTTCCTTATAATAAGCCCCATAATTGTGAGTATGGTCTGTGTGTTCTGTGTAGCTGTTGCAATGAATTACTGAACCCAACAGAGAAGTAGAAAATGCTGTGTGAGGGGTGGTTGGTGGTAGAATTAGTGAAGGTGGTAGAGACAGGAAGCTTCTCTGGCCTCCACCTCATGGGGGTCAGCCTTGTGCTGTTGATCTTGATTCTCCTTCCCCCTTGTGGGACGGGTGGAGGTCAGACACTGCCCTTACACCATTCTTAAACCTAGAAAAATCTTAACATTTACAACACTTTTGGGGATTTGTTTGTTTCTTTGCTGGTCTTTTGCAGAGGAAGAGAGAGAACTAAGGTTTTTGCACTGTGTAGGAATTTTGTATATATTGATCACTACATTGTCTTCTGCATCTGTTTTACTGTGGGGCTTGTGTGTTGCTGTGATGCTGGAAACTATGCCATCGGTATTCAAATACCAGCAGAGTCACCCATGGCAGACAGGTTTCAGCTGAGCTTCCAGACTGAGACAGACGAGGAAGAAGGACCCAGCAGTCTACTTCTGAAAAGAATTAGCCAGTGAAAACCTTATGAATAGTAGCAGAGCATTGTCTGATATAGTACCGGAAGATGAGCCCTTCAGGTTGGAAGCCACTCAGAAGACATCTGGGGAAGAGCCGCCTCTTCAAAGTAGAGTTGATCTTAGTGATGTGGATGGAGTCAAGATTTTGGGACCTTCATTTGCTGATGTGGCACAACTCAAAAGGAGAAGAAACAGCTGCAAATATCCATTAATAATCAGAACCTGGAATGTATGACGTATGCATCTAGGAAAATTGGAAATCACCAAAAATGCAATGGAACACATAAACATTGATATCCTAGGCATTAGTGAGCTGAAATGGTTTGGCACTGGCCATTTTGAATTGGACAATCATATGGGCTACTATGCCAGGAATGACAACTTGAAGAGGAATGGCATTGCATTCATTGTCAAAAAGAACATTTCAAGATCTATCCTGAAGTACAATGCTGTCAGTGATAGGATAATATCCATACATCTACAAACAAGGTCAGTTAATATGACCATTATTCAGATTTACAGACTGACTACCAAGTCCAAAGATGAGGAAATTGAAGATCTTTACCAACTTCTGCAGTCTGAAATTGACTGAACATGCAATCAGCATGCATTGATAATTACTGGTGATTGGGATGTGAAGCTTGGAAACAAAAAAGAAGGATCGGTAGTTGGAAAATATGGCCCTGGTGATAGAAACAATGCTGGAGATCACATGACAGAACTGTGCAAGACCAATGACTTCTTCATTGGAAATACCTTTTTTCAACAACATAAGTTGTGGCTATACACAGGTAGAATATACAGGAATCAAATCGACTACATCTGTGGAAAGAGACGATGGAAAAGCTCAATATCATCAGTCAGAACAAGGCCAGGGGCCAACTGTGGAACAGACCCTCAATTGCTCATATGCAAATTCAAGTTGAAACTGAAGAAAATTATAACAAGTCAATGAGAGCCAAAGTATGACCTTGAGAATATCCCACCAGAATTTAGAGATCATCTCAAAAATAAATTTGATTCATTAAACACCAATGACTGAAGACTACATGAGTTGTGAATGACATCAAGGACATCTAAGATACTAAGATACCCCACTGGTCTCACCACATCTGGAGCAACAGAGAATGAAGAAAACCAAAGACACAAGGGAAAGATTAGTCCAAAGGACTAATGGGCCACAACTACTACAGCCTCTGCCAGACTGAGTCCAGCACACTAAGTGGTGCCTAGCTACCACCACCAACTGCTCTGACAGGGATTACAATACAGGGTCCTGGACAGTGCTGGAGAAAAATGTGGAACAAAATTCTAACTCACACGCACACACACAAAAGACCAAACTTACTGGTCGAACAGAGACTGGAGAAACCCCAAGAACATGGCCCCAGACACCCTTTTAACTCAGCACTGAAGTCACTCCTGAGATTCACCCTCCAGCCCAAGATTAGACAAACCCATAAAACAAAATGACTCTAAAGGGGCAAGGGTGAGAAGGCAGGAGGGGACAGGAAGCTGGTAATGGGGAACCCAAGGTTGAGAAGGGGAGAGCGTTGACACGTCGTGATGTTGGTAACCAATGTCACAGAACAGTATGAGTATTAATTGTTTAATGATAAACTAATTTCCTCTGTAAACCTTCATCTAAAGTACAATAAAAAAAATAATATTGTTTAAGGTGAAAGTTTACACAGCAAATTAGGTACACAGCAAATTAGGTTCCCATTCAACAATTTCTACACAGATTATTCAGTGATATTGGTTACATTTTTCACAATGTGTGTCATCATTCTCATTCATTCAGTTCTGGTTAACTACTTCCAGTACTCTAGTTTTCCTGCCCCATTACCTTCTCATCTTCGCTTTAGAGTAATTTTTGACCATTTCATCTCATATAGATGATTTTTTTAAGGGAGCTCGTACTCACGGGTGATATTCTTTATTTTATGAGCCAATCTGTTATTTAGCTAAAAGGTGACCTCAAGGGATAATTTCAGATTAAGTATCTGAAATCAAGAGTATCTCAGGGCAATCGCTTCAGGGAGTCTTCTAGTCTCAAAAAGTCCAGTAAGTCTGGACTTTTTGAGAATTTGAGTTCTGTCCCACATTTTTCTCCCATTTGATCAGGATCCACTTAGTGTAGCCCTGATCAGAGTGTCAGGTATTGGTAGCCAGGCACCATCTAGTTCTTCTGATCTCAGGGTAGATGAGGCCATGGTTCATGCAGACTACTAGTCCTACAGACTACTTTACTTACTGAGTCTTTGATTTTCTTCTTTCTCTTTTGTTCTGGACAATAGAGACCAATCAATGTACTTTAGATGACCACTCACAAGCCTTTAAGACCCTGGACCTGGCTCACCACATTGGGATGTAGAACATACACTTTATGAACTACACCTACTCCTCACTCTATCATTATCCAACATTTCACATTTACGACAATAGTAAAAAATCTACTATCCAACTATTTGGAAAATTAATGAGGTACATCTGGCAGTAATGAACGCCAAGGTGAGAGGAGAGAGTACTGCTGCCTGTGATGGTTATGTGTCAACTTGGATAGACCATGATTTTCAGTGGTTTGGCAGTTACGTAATGATGTGATTTGGTACTCACGTAATATAGCCATCTTCCATTTTCTGATCTGATATTGTCATACACCCTTTTCGCATAATACTGATTTTTGCTGAACAAACTTGTCTTTGGAAACTAGCCATGTCAATGAGTTAGAAGTGGTGTATATTATTGCCAATTAACTGGATTGTCCCATGAGTCTATGGTCCTAAGCCTTCAAACCCATAAAACTAGTCTTGCGAGGTGTTTGGCTATGTCTAAGGAGTATCTGTAACTGTGTCCCCTATGTGGTTTATTATATGTATGGATATACGTGAATGCGCACAAACAGTTGTGCCCTTTTTACTTCTTCAGCTTAATGTCTTTTACACTTTCTGAAGCAGCAATTGTAGACTACTTGTGGTTTCCTGAAGCCATCATGATGTTCCTGATGATCCCTCCTCATCTATTTTGCAGTTCACTATTCATTCTGTACAACTTCAGCCAGAATTAAAAAATGAGTTGCTGTCAAGTTGACTCAGTCTCTCAGTGACCCCATGTGTGTCAGGGTAGAACTGCGCTCCCTAGGGTTTTCAGTGGCTGATTTTTCAGAAGTAGATTGCCAAGACTTTTTTTCTGAGGCACTGCAAGCTTTTCAGGTAGCAGCTGAATGTGTTAACTATTTACACCACCCAGGACTCCCCAGTCAGAATTACTTCTTCTGCAAACCCAAGACACTCAGGCTTGGCACCTTTCTTCCTCTGTAAAGTTCTGTACCTACCACACATCTATTATGGCAATTATAATACTACATTTTTATTATTTGTTTACTTTAGATCTATGTTTTACCTGGTATACAGTGCTGCTTTCTCCATAGTGTAATGACTCTTAAATCGTTCCTAGGAAAATGAGATAACTGGCAATCAGGGCTTTTTTGTGTTAAAAATTTTGTGTCTTGGATTGTAAGTATATGTCTTTATGACAGAGACCAGCCGGATTAGGTAATGTGAAAAACATGGTTTTGTCCACAAGTGGATAATTACTCCAGCTAGAGACAGAGTTACTTGGTGACAAAGGCTTTGAACACAATAAACTATCATTATGGCACAAGAATGTACTTATAATTTTTATTTTGTGAGAGAACTGATGAGCAAAGATTAAAATAAGGATAATTTCAAATTAGACATTTGAACTGGAATTAAGATAAATAGTAAAGAAAATTGGTCATTAAAATCGATTTAGAAAATGTTCTACTTTTACCTTTGGCATTACAATTGTAGATGTCATTTAATGTAAATGGTAAAGATATTTTTGTTGAATAAATTTGCTGTGAATAGATTTAATTTACTACAGGTCATGGTAGCTTGAGCAAACTAGCATTCAATTAAGTTGGCTAGAGATAAAATAATAGGTTTTTCAAAGTCAACTAGTAAAAAAGAACCACTAAAGTTGTCGTTGGTTTTGTAGACTTATAAATATAAGCTTAACAAATACTCATTTCAGAATTTGAACCAAATTATAGTACTTGGGAGCAGTTTTTAATGTATCAAATAGCCCATAGCTATTAAAAATATGTTAAATTTTCTAGTAGAATAGCATGACAGAATATCCTTGAAATTTGATTATATATATTTCAATTACGTAAGAGTGTTTGAGTATGTAAAAACTTTTTAAAGTAACTTTTATATTTATAGGTAATAACACAAGCAAAATAAGCTACTTATATTTAAAATATAGCAAGAACAATTTTAAATATCATTTTGAAAGGAACAAAAGTTGAATGGGCTAACTGAATGGCTAAATTAGAATTATGAAAAAATACAATGTAATACTATAAAATTAAAAAGAAATGGCTTCCTCAAAAAATTAGACATAGAATTAATACAAAAAGAAAAAACAAAACAAAACAAAACCATTGCCACTGAGTGATGCCGACTCATAGCAACCCTGTAAGGCAGAGTAGAACTGCCCCACAAGGTTTCCAAGGAGCAATTGGTGAATTTGAACTGCTGACCTTTTGGTTAGCAGAAGTAGCTCTTAAGCACTGTACCACTGGGGCTTCATATGACCCAGCAAATCCACTCCTAGATGTACACCCCAAAGAATTGAAAACAGGGATTCAGACAAACACATATATAGCCATGTTCATAGCAACACTAGTCGTTATAGCCGAAAAAATAGAAACAGCCCAAATGTCCATCAATGGATGAATGGATAAACAAATTGTGGTAACAGAATATTATTCAGCCATAAAAAGGGATGAAGTACTAATGTATGAGTGAACCCAGAAAACATTATGCTCAGTGCAACCAGTCAAACATGAAAGGTCACATATTGTATGATTCCATTTATATGAAATAGCCAAAATAAGTGAATCCATAGAGGCTGAACACAGATTGGCAGTTGCCCCGGGCTGAGGGGAGAGAAAGCTGTGGATCAAATGCTTAATAAGTATGGGATTTTCCTTTGGAGAGATAAAAATGTTTTGGAACTAGTTAGGTGGTTACATAACATTGTGAACCGACTATATGCCACCAAATTGTTCACTTTAAAATGGTTAATTTTATGTTATATGAATTTCACTTCAATAAGAAAAGAAAAGGGACGGCATTTCCTAAGCAGTTCAAAAGTATTAGCGGAAACATAGTTCAAGGGCATAAAAAACATACTTTGGGAAGAATTCTAAGTGACATTTTACATTTGCTGTGTTATTTTAGTAGTTCAACCCTTTCTATTTTTTTTTACTTGTCCTATTTCTCAACTTTTGTCTAATAAAAGAACATAATTTTCTTTGAGACAGTAGTACATTAAAAATCTTATTAGTTATTTATCCCAAAAAGCCAAAAACCAAATTTGTTGCAGTTGAGTTGATTCAGACTTATAGCATCCCTATAGGATGGAGCAGAACTGCCCCTTAAGGTTTCCAAGGAGGGGCTGGTGGATTTGAACCGCTGAGCTTTTGGTTAGCACCCATAGCTCTCAACCACTGTGGCACCAGGATTCCACATATTTATTACTTATTACTAGTGATAGATTACTTATTAAGCAAGGTAAGTATGTGCTTAGGGTATCAACAAAATAGGGGCACCAGTTGTCCAAAGCAAAGACCCATTCATGCCACGCAGGCAGGACACAAGGAAAAGTGAGCACACAACAAAGATTCAAGAAAGACTCAGTTCATTATTCTTATTATGTATGGAAGTAGATGTTGTTCGGCAGCTTAATTGTAATGAAATCATTGAAGAATTTGTAACAGTAAAGAATAGAAAGAAATGTTTTAATTACAACATGTTAGAGATGGAAAATCTGTGTAAAAATACAGTAATTTGTTGTAACATTTGTCTTCTGATCATTAAATTTTCTTTTATGACATCTTTTCATTTGTTCATTTATAATTATAGCACTTATTACAAAGCAAGCATCAAAATTGAAGTATGAGCTGTTTAAGACAAAACCGATAAAGTCAAATTTTCTTTGTGGGAGATCAATAAAATTTTACGTTTATTGTTGAAACAACTAAGTTCATTGACTCATTTTCTTTGTTGTAGAATATGTGGAATATTCTCTTTATAGGAAATGTGGTATGTAGTAAAAATGTTAGTATCCTACATCCTCTGAAAATTTTATAATCCAGTTCATCTCATTCCACTAACATGGCATGCAACAGTCTTGCATTCAATCACTAATATTATATACACACACGTATATATATACATACATATATACATGTATGTACATAACTCACGTATCTTGTTTAGGGCCCTCAATTGCCTTAATCCGGCCCTGTTTATTACTTATTACTCTCTAGTTCTTCACATGGCTGCTTCCCACGTTCTCTACTTTTCTTAAATCTCCCTACTTCCCACCTTCTCCTCTCCTCCAGATACTCTTAGCAGATGACCGTTCTTCCTGCTTTGTACAGAGCATAGATGCCAGTGAACCTACACACTTCTTGCTTCATTGTGATTCACCCTTTTCTCCGCCCTGCTTTTACAATGTTCGTTTTCCTACCTAAGTCTCTTCCCTCCACCTGTGCTCAGCGAAGCCTCATACTTTCGTCTTACTTTGATGCACCATCTCTCTCCTGAACTTTAAAACACTTTCTTGTGTGTAGGCTTTTTCCGTAATTTTAAAACTGTCCAAATATTTCATATCTTAACAAAAAAACAAGCCCTTCTTGAACCTATGCCCTTCTCCTCAGCTACTGCAGTTGTCTTTGTCCCTTTAGATCCAGATTTTTCCTCCTTCTTCACTCTCAGTGCTTCTCAACCCAGCGCACCCTCTGGTAGGTTACCTACAGGGAAAATCCTCTCACTGACGAAAACGCTGACGCGTATCCAGTCCACGTGCCCCAGTCCTTTTTAACTTTCCACTTGGCTGCATTTAAACTTTTGATACTTCTCTTTTTGAAGCACTTGTTTCCCTAGCTTTCCATGACCCCATTTTAGTTTTCTTTAACTCTTGCCATCTTTGCTCAGTCTCCTTTGGAAGCTCCTCTTTCTGCACCATGTCTAAAATGTTTTTGTGTCTTTCTTAGCCTTCTTTTCCCATACTACAGAGTTTCCCCCATCACTACACTTGCTCCTATAGCTTCAGTTATCATTTCTATGCCAGTGATCACCCATTTCTATTCTTGGCTTTAACCTCTCTTCCGAGCTATAGACCCACATGTCTTACTGGCTCAATCGCCATATGTCCAAATCTAAACTGCTCATCTTTTACTTCAAGTCTGTTGCTTTTCCTTTAGTCCCTGGTTCGGTGATACCACTATTCAGCTGCCTAAATCTAACAAATTATCAAGCCTGGGGAATTTCAACTTCTTTCTACTTTTCATCATCTCCACTGCAATTATTATTATTTCAGGTCAAAGTTATCTTTCACCTAGAATGCCTCAGGCCTCTCAAGTGTTTTTCTTGTTTACAGTCTTACTGGAAACCTTTACTTTATCTATTCCCTACACTGCCACCAGAGGGAGATTGTGACAGTACAAATTTGATCCTGTCACCCTCAAGATGAAAACTCTTTGATGGCTTCCAGTGCCTTAAGATTCAAGTCCCAAGGCTTACAATGTCCTTCACGACATGTCTTTTGCTAACCAGTACAGGCTTATCTTTACTGTTTACCCTCTTTCACCTTATTTTCAAACTACAGTAAAATTAATTCAGTTCCTTTAATAAAGGATGTTTACTCTCTTCCAAGACTATATATGTATATATATGTATGAGTATATATATATATATGTATAAACCAAACTCGTTGCTGTTGAGTTGATTCTGACTCATAGTGACCCTATACGAAAGGGTAAAACTGCCCCACAGAGTTTCCAAGGAGCACCTGGAGGATTTGAACTGCCAACCTTTTGGTTAGCAGCTGTACAGCTGTAGCTCTTAACCACTACACCACTAAAAAAAAAAAAAAATTTTTTTTACTAGGGTGTCCATATATATATATCTGTGCGTGTGTATTAGTGAATGAATCCTATTTTTCTCAATTGATTGCTAAATGCATTGCATTTTCTTCTTATGTGGGGAAATTTTGTTTATATTTATGTATAACATTGTATACATGGTAAAGTAGAAATCTTGGGCATATTCCCTTCAGAAACACATGTTCTTTGGAAAGTACGTACATTCAGAGTTGTAGGAGCTAATGGTTAAATAGGTAATCAAAGAAAATTCAAATAAAGGAGTTGGGGTAGATAATTCTGACTTTAAGGTGTGAGGACTGTTCTGGTACTCACGCTGTCACATCCCATCCTCTCAGATATTTGTTAATCAGCCATGGCACTCTTTTCTGAAGAGCTCAGACTCAACCTCACAAATCCCCAGGAACCACTGCCAGTGGTTTTAAAGGAATCGTTTTATACATACTCAGCTTCCATAGTGTGCTTTCCTAAAGCTGATCGTCTGAGAATCACTCCTGCAGTCAGTTTTACTCCTTTCCTACCTCCCTATTCACAACTGATTGTCTTCTACTTTATAAAAAAAAAAATGTACATCTCATCCATCCTAAATCTTATTACGATGTATTCCCCAGGCATAAAAACGAACAAACAACAACAATAAAAAAAAAGAAAAAACCCTAGGGACACTAAACAAAAGGGCATTTGAAAGTATAGAGCTCCTGAAGTAGAGCCTCTAGAACTGTTTTTGAAAAATAATTGAAAAGAGCAATTCTTGATTTCATTCAGGTTGCAACTAATGGAATGGGTCTAGGCCACCTTGTCTCTACGTATATTAGGATTAATATTCAGAAATCAAATTGTTGCCATGAAGCACATATTGACGTTGTTGCTCAGACTGAAAAATGAAGTCAGACTTTCGTGACTGATTAATTTGACCATGAGGACTGGCTTTGCCAGTGAGGTTTTACATAGCAGATAAGTGTCATAAACTGAGATAGCTGAATCTTCAACTCCAAATACATTTGAAAATACATTTAAATCATATACATAATATATAATACACTAGAAATTGCTTCCTTGTAACTATTAAATTTGAGATAAAAATTAGATGTCTGCTTAAAAATACACAGGAGGTATATAGTTTTTCAAAGAAGCCCTGTTGACACAGTGGTTAAGTGCTTGGCTGCTAATTGAAAGGTGGAACCCACCAGCTGCTCTGTTGGAGAAAGGTGTGGCAGTCTACTTTCATAAAGATTTACAGCCTTGGAAACCCTTTGGGAACAATTCTATTCTATCCTATAGGGTCTCTATGTGTCAGAATCGACTTGATGGCAAGGAGTATACAGTTTTCAAAATTGTGGCACCAAGTTAGTTGACAATATTTTAGGTATTGTAAAGCAAAGCTTCAAGTTTTTTGTTGTTGTTACTGTTAGGTGCCTTCGAGCCAGTTCTTACTCATAGCAAACTTATATACAGCAGAATGAAACACTGCCCGGTCCTGCACCATCCCCACAATCATTGTTGTGCTTGAGCCCATTGTTGCAGCCACTGTGTTAATCCATCTTGTTAAGGGTCTCTCTTTTTCGCTGACCCACTACTTTACCAAGCATGATGTCCTTCTCCAGGGACTGATCCCTCTTTACAACATGTCCAAAGTACGTAAGACGTAGTCTTGCCATCCTTGCTTCTAAGGAACATTCTGGTTGTACTTCTTCCAAAACAGATTTGTTCGTTCTTCTTTCAGTCCATGGCATATTCAATATTATTCACCAACACCACAATTCAAAGGCATCAGTTCTTCTTCACTCTTCCTTATTCATTGTCCAGGTTTCGCACGCATATGAGGTGATTGAAAACATCATGATTTGGGTCAGGCTCTCCCTAGTCCTTAAAATGACATCTTTACTTTTTAACACTTTAAAGAAGTCTTTTGCAGCAGGTTTGCCCAATGCAATAATTTGTTTGATTTCTTGACTCCTGCTTCCATGGGCATTGATTGTGGTTCCAAGTAAAATGAAATCCTTGACAACTTCAATTTTTACCTGTTTATCATGCTATTGCTTATTGGTCCAGTTGTGAAAATTTTTGTTTTCATTATGTTGAGATGTAATCCATACTGAAGGCTGTATCTTTGATCTTCATCAGTAAGTGCTTCAAGTCCTCTTCACTTTCAGCAAGCAAGGTTGTGTCATCTGCATAAAGCAGGTTGTTAATGAGTCCTCCTCCGATCCTGATGCTGTATTCTTCCTCGTATAATCCAGCTTCTCAGATTATTTGCTCAGCATACAGATTGAATGAGTATGGTGAAAGAATACAACCCTGACACACACCTTTCCTGACCTTAAACCACACAATATCCCTTTGTTCTGTCTGAACAACTGCCTCTTGGTTTGTGTACAGGTTCCTCATGAGCACAATTAAGTGTTCTGGAATTCCCATTCTTTGCATTGTTATCCATAATTTGTTATGATCCACATAGTTGAATGCCTTTGCATAGTCAATAAAACACAGGTAAACATCTTTTTGGTATTCTCTGCTTTCAGCCAGGATCCATCTGACATCAGTAATGATATCCCTTGTTCAACATCATCTTCTGAATGTGTCTTGAATTCTGGCCAGTTCCCTGTCAATGTACTGTTGCAATCGCTTTTGAACGATCTACGTCAAAAGTTTACTTCTGTGTAATGTTAATTATATTGTTAGATAATTTCTGCATTTGGTTGGATCACCTTTCTTTGGAATATCCTATAATAATTTTAAATATCATGTAATAATTTTAAAACAACAAAATTATGTTTTGACTAACGGAGCTTGAATACTGTAAGAGGTCATAGACACCCCTTCAAATTTAATGAAGAGAAAACTGAAGTGCAAGTCAGGTGACTGGCCCAACCCCATACTCTAAGATAAGGGCAGACCTCATCTACCTCTCCTAACTCGTCAGAATACTGCCCATTATATTCCTTAAAAACAGGCCTGTATCAACTTTGTTTATACAAGGAGCACAAATATGCTATAAACTGCATGAAGTACTTATGCGTGCGGGTCTATTGTATTATAAATTTAACCTAATAACAAAAAAAAAAATACAATAAGTATAATCAACTTTAATTAAGCATTTAGTTAACAGCAATTTTTCTTACCTTCTTAACAGTTAGAATAGCTTTTAGTGGTTATTTTTATAGTTCATGTCTTTTAAAATGCCATCCCGGGAACTTCTTTTTTTTCTTTTAATAATTTTCCCTTTGACAAATAAAGGCATTGCAAATATCACTAATTTGCTAATGAACCATCACAATACCTTGTAGAAAAAAGAGTCTCAGTAAATAGAGCCTTTGTCACTGGTCACAGAAAAAAAAAAGTCACAGATCTATCATTAATTTGCCATATCGCCTTGGACCTCAGTGTGCATATGTGTATGTGTGTGTGTAATCTATAACGATGTTGAATTGTTATTAGTTTCCTAGGACTTTCACAACAAATTACCACAAACGTGGTGGCTTAAACAGGACAAATTTATTCTCTCATAAGCCTGGAGGCTAGAAGTCTGAAACCAAAGTGGCCATTGCGGCACACTCCCTCAGAAGATTCTGGGAAAGAATCCCTCATTGCCTCTTCATCTTCTGGTGGCTCCTGTCATTCCTTGGCTCATGGCTGCACAAATCCAACCTCTGCCTTCATCATCACATGGCCTTCTTTCCTGCATCTGTGTCCTTTTCTGTCTCTTATAAGGACGTTTTCATTGATTTTAGGGCCCACTGTAATCTAGTATGAGCTCGTCTTGATCTTTATTTTAATTATATCTACAAAGACCCCATTTCCAAATAATTGGTTCCAGGTAGGCATGAATTTTGGGGGGGGGCATTATACAACCCACTATAGTTTGCCTCAGGCCCCCCAAATTCATGTCTGTTCCATTTGCAAAATATATTCACCCCATCCCAATAACCCCCAAAGTCTTAAATCATTCTAGAATTAACTCTAAATCTAAAAATCTGATCAGATCAAAAAGTGCCAAATCTCATTATCTAAATCAAGTAAATCAAGTATGCGTGAGGCTCTGGGTAGGATCCATCCTGGGGCAAAATTCCTCTCCATCTGTGAACCTGTGAAACTGGTTCCAAAACACAGAGATTGGACAGACATGGGACGGACATTCCCATGCCCAAAGGGAGAAATTGGGAGGGATGAAGAGGTCACTGGTTCCAAGCAAGCCTGAAACCCAACAGGACAAATTCCATTAAGTTTCTCAGCCTGGGAATAATCCTCTGTGGCCTGATACTCTGTCCTCTGGGTCTGAAGTGGTGGTCCCACCCTCTGGGCTTGCGTGGGGGGCCCTGCCTTCTGGGCCTATGGTGACAGCCTCGCTCTCTTTAGCCTCTGGCTCTGCATCTGCAATTCTACCCTTGGAGACATCTTTCTTTTTCTTGAAGGGTAGCACATGTTGGCAACCATGTAGCTCTATCAGCCCGTTTCCTGTTTGTACAATTTTGATAGTTCAACAGCCTTCTTATATTTTATCCAGTCTCTGTCCCTTTCTTTCCAAGCTGGCAGTGTCTCTGCTGGTATAACATTTGCAAGAACCTGTGGACTAGTCATTGTTGTGTGTATGCCATTTTTACCTTTTTATGAATGGAGGTTTTATTGTAGTTTTCCTGCTCCTTCTCTACCATTGTAAGTATATGTGTGTGTGTGTGTGTGTGTGTGCATATAGGCAGATACGTGTTATATACGTGTATATTTGTGTGTGTGTGTGTATAAAATTCAGTTGCCTTAGAGCTGATTCTGACTCATGGTGACTCGATGTGTGCAGAGTAGAACTGCTCCATAGAGTTTTCATTGATGAGACCTTTTGAAAGCAGATTGCCAGGCCTTTCTTCTGAAGTGCCTTTAGGCGGGTTTGAACTGACAACCTTTTGTTTAGTAGCCACATGCTTAACTGTTTGCACCACTCAGGGACTTCCTTGTGTATATATATGTGTGATTGTGTGATGTATGTGTATGCGTGTGTGTACGTGAGAGAAAGAGAGAGAAGGAGAGAGGACAGAGAAGGAGAGAGAGAGAGAATTTGTGTATTTGTTTATAGGTCACTGGAATGTGAGGATCCTCATTCGGACCCGATGGAAAGAATTTTCCATCACTCTGAGACCCAGGGCCGCGAGCTGGATAAAGTGCAGGGGACTTGGGAGGGAGTGTGTTCCATACGTGTGAAGAAGACTATGCATGAATACTTACATGAAAAGAGGCTTAGACTGTGACAGAGACTATTAACTTTCTCCTAGCATCCTTTCTTCCCTTTTCCTTTTAGTAAGGAAATCCTCCCATGAAGCTAGGAAGGACATTTCCTCCCTTGCAGCTAATCACCAGTGGGATGTGAACAGAAGGGATCTGTGTGATTCTAGGTATTCTCCTTCAAGATTAATTCACTTGTCATGCACACCTTTTCTTTCCCTGACACTGGCTGGGGAATGATGAGAATTGCAGCAAACTTGAGAGACAAATGTAGGCAATGGTAAAGCTGGCTCCACTGGCTTGGGTTATTCACATCCAGACTGCTCTCAAAAGAGTAAGAAACCTCTATCTTATTCAGGCCACTATATTTTGGCCTTTCTTTTTCTGAGGAGCTTTGTTAGAGTCAACTAACCTCTTTCTTCCCATCTTGCTCAATAACTCCAGGTATGCTCTTTGTAATAGCAAAGTGGCTTACTACGATGTTTCTACTAAGCTCTGAGAACATACAACAACATATTGCCTGGCCCCACTGGCGAATATCTCTAGTGATGGTGTTGCTTATGTCTGTTTTGAATGGTGCTTGGTAAACATCAATATGGTTTGTTTTTATAAATCTAGTATTATTAGTCCTATTACTTTCTTTTCTGGTGAGACTTCCATTAAATGTGTTTATATAACTGATTATATTCTTATGGGGCTGTAGGACGATTTGTGCAATCCCAGTATGTATCTACAAATTGGTCCAACCTTCTGAAATTCTTAGAGATCCCACTGTAACAGCCTACAGGCTGAATTAAACAATTAGTATGAGATGACCTTTAAGAAACAACAACAACAAATAAAATGGGATGAAATTCATGAAATAAAGGACTCTTGTATATTCTACAAAAATAATGATACCATAATAATATTGCTCACATAAGGTTTTAGAAAGTAATTTTATCTAGAATTTTGCTCTTAGGCTAAATTAAAAATGTACTTTCAGTTAATTTAATTCTTTAAATAGATTTTAGTTTATATCACTGAAGGTGAAAATGGAGCTCAGCTCCACAGCACACCTATAAGATAATCCATTGCCACAATCCTATTGGGAGAAAGAGGGAGAGGCTTAAGAGAGTCACATTATTACCTACCATTTTGACTTAGACAGAGTTGTGGTGATCTAATCTGTAGTGTAGTTTTAGTAAGGCAAGGGTCTGTCATAGTAATTATTAATTGATTGGAGGTGTTTTGCATTAAAATGTATTATAAACATAAGAAAACTTACTAGTTTTAAGTATGGTCATGGTGGGGGATACACACATTGTTGTACCCATAAAAAAAAGAAAAAGAAACAACAGTCAGTCACTGTCAAATCGATTATGACTCGTAGTGACCCCATAGGTGTCAGAGTACAGCTGTGCTCCATAGAATTTCCAACCGTTTATTTTTCAGAAGTAGATCATTAGATCTTTTTCTGAGGTACCTCTGAGTGGACTTGAATCTCCAACCTTTCGGTTAGCAGCTAAATGCATTAATCATTAGGACCGTACACATAAACACGTTGATATTCCCAAGACCACACTGTCCTAAAAGGAGCCCTGGTGGGGCATAGTTAGGTGCTTAGCTGCTAATCTGGAGATTGGCAGTTTGAACTCATCAGCCACTCCTCAGGAGAATAGACCTGGTCATCTGCTCCTATAAAGATTAAAAAAAAAAATTTTTTTTTTTTTTTTTACTGCCTAGAAAACCCTATGGGGCAGTTTTACACTGTCATATAGGATCTCTGAGTCAGAATCTACTGGATGGCACACAACGACAACAACAACATACTGTACCAAGCAGTCTTCATACATACAGTAACACAGTTATAAGAACAGACCCAAAAAGATTTTATAACGTAGGCATGCCCAAGGTGTTTGAGACAGGCCAATAATTATATGTGCCCATGGAGGAGATAAAACAAAAGTAGAATTTGAGAGACATCAAAATAAAGATATTTTTCTTGGTGTAAGAGAAACTTTTCCAGTCGGATTAACTGACCTCCAAGAGCTCAGATGTATAATCACTGATCAATAAAAGAGCCGTGAATACTGGTTATAAAGCCAAGAGATTTAGAATATTACCATGATATGCTCTTTATGTACAGAGATAACCATGATGCCTTAGCCATCCCCAGGAGAGAGTGACCACTGAACAGCTATTGGCTGTAATAGCACTGGTTGCATTGTCCTCTCTAGCCTCTCTTCCCTCCATCTCTGATTATGAGTGCACATGTACACAGGACAGCTGGTGGGCTATAAAGTGAAACTCCCCAGTTCCTGTGTTCATTGAAATTTTAGGGTTTGGTTTATAAATACCAGGCTTTAACCCACTGAATGAGCATATCAACCTCAACACTGAGTACTTACTATGTATTTGAAGCTAGTACATTTTGTTTTTATGGTTAAAACTCTAGTTAATCTGGAGAATAAGATATAACAGGAATTCTTCACTTCAACTGACTGAAAGAGATCTATATTTATGCCTATTCCCAAGAAAGGTGATCCAGCTGAATGTGGAAATTATAGAACAATATCATCAACATCACACGCAAGCAAAATTTTGCTGAAGATCATTCAAAAAACGGCTGCAGCAGTGTATCGACAGGGATCTGCCAGAAATTCAGGCTGATTTCAGAAGAGGATGTGGAACCAGGGATATCATTGCTGATGTCATATGCATCCTGGCTGAAAGCAGAGAACACCAGAAGGATGTTTACGTGTGTTTTATTGAGTATGCAAAGGCATTGGACAGTGTGGATCATAACAAATTATGGGTAACATTGCAAAGAATGGTAATTCCAGAACACTTCATTGTGCTCATGAGGAACCTTTACATAGATCAAGAGGCAGTTGTTTGGACAGAACAAGGGGATACTGATTGGTTTAAAGTCAGGAAAGGTGTGTGCCAGGGTTGTATTCTTTCAGCATACCTATTCAATCTGTATGCTGAGCAAATAATCCGAGAAGCTGGACTATATGAATAAGAACAGGGCATCAGGATTGGAGAAAGACTCATTAACAACCTGCTTTATGCAGATGACACAACCTTGCCTGCTAAAAGTGAAGAGGACTTGAAGCACTTACTAATGAATATCAAAGACTACAGCCTTTAGTATGGATCGCACCTCAACAGAAAGAAAACAAAAATCCTCAAGCAACTGGACCAATGAGCAACACCATGATAAATGGAGAAAAGATTGAAGTTGTCAAGGATTTCTTTTACTTGGATCCACAATCAACAGCCATGGAAGCAGCAGTCTAGAAATCAAAAGCCGCATTGCATTGGGCAAATCTGCTGCAAAGGACCTGTTCAAAGTGTTGAAGAGCAAAGATGTCACCTTGAAGACTAAGGTGCACCTGACCCAAGCCACGGTATTTTCAATTGCATCATATGCATGTGAAAGCTGGACAATGAATAAGGAAGACCGAAGAAGAATTTATGGCTTTGAATTGTGGTGTTGGCGAAGAATATTGAATATACCATGAACTCCCGGAAGAACGAATAAATCTGTCTTGGAAGAAGTACAACCAGAATGCTCCTTAGAGGTAAGGATGGCAAGACTGCATCTTACATACTTTGGACATGTTGTCAGGAGGGATCAATCTCTGGAGAAGGACATCACGCTTGGCAAAGTACAGGGTCAACAGAAAAGAGGAAGACCCTCAACGAGGTGGATTGACACAGTGGCTGCAACAACGAGCTCAAGTGTAACAACGATTGTAAGTACGGCACAGGACCGGGGAGTGTTTCGTTCTGTTGTGCATAGGGTCGCTATGAGTCGGAACCGACTTGACGGCACCTAACAACAACAACAGGAATACTTCGCTTTGTTATAGCTCTGCTCTGACATCTTTCAGAGTAATTTAAAGGTATAAAAAGTAAATGTTAACTTTAAACATTTTCCTGTGGTAGGTAATATTTGCATTATTTATTTTAACACCCTGAAATTTAGAAAGATTACTTCAACAGTAGATAGAAGAGTTTCTTATTTTTTTTTCTTTATTCTAAGTCATTGGCATTCAAGTAGTCTTGTGTTCCTGTAAAAGCAGAGACTAAAAACTTCTCTGTTCCATTTTTCTCTCTACTGCATTAAAAAAAAAACTTTTTTTTTTTTTTTGCATTAGAACTTTTGGTGAACAACATGGCTTATATCTGTTACATGCTGGTATGGTTTTTATGAACAGACTTTAAGTAGCAAAATTAGAATGTACAACATATAATGTTTTTTCTTATGTTCACATTGTTAAATATAACTCAGCTGCACATAGTTTTTTTTTTTTAACACGAATTTTCTATTATTATTTATTTGTAGCAGATAATAGTCTTACTAAAACTTTTAGGCTTATATTTCTACAGGCTGACATTCTGAGTAAGTGAACTGTGACAGTTCAAGCTTTCTTTCTGTCAAAATGTGTCAGGATGAGAGAATGCCAGAGATATTGAACTTAATGTTTTCTCTCCATTGACATGTTTGGTGTCAGAAGCTGCCTTGGCTTTAGTAGTAAGTTTATTTTATATTCCTGTAACTATGGAAATCGATGTTAGAGAAGGAGACTTACCATTACGGTGCCGTGGGGCCATCTTTGGCCAATGCTATACTTAATATTCACAGGGTCATAGAATTAAAAAAATGCAAGGAATCTCAGAGATGATTAAGTTGCTCACTTTTTAGGTTGAGGAAATGGATTTCCGGAGGACAAGCTGTAATCTTGTCACAGCATGCTGGCGGTGGTTTACCTAGTTCCAGGGGTTGACAAAAGGCTTGAGCAGTGCATAGCTCAAAATTCTCTCTCCTGGTGTTTGTGGTTTATCACTTCTGTGTTGTAGGCTTCTCTTTCCCTTACTTTCCATCTCATCACGAATGCAGACCTGTCTTCAGTCCATCCCTAATGAGAAGTCTTGCAAACAGAGCATTCCCCATAAACCTTTCATGTACCCTATTTCCACACCGCTAAAGTGATCTGCAGCTTCATTTTAGTTTGGCTTTTCTTCCTTAGAAATGTGTTAAGAATGGAAAAGAGAAGAAAAAGGAAGAGAAGGAAGTATCCTTCTCATGATGATCTCCACCTCAAGGAGACACATCATTTCTCCCTTCTCATCTGAGTACTACCTCTCCACAGCCAGCCCTGTGGAAACTCTGGCTTACACCCCTCCACTCCACAGAAACTGGCCTGGCTATTTCCAAACCCTGTGGAAGTTTTACCAGTCCGTTTCAGAACTGATCTTTCTGTACATTGACATATTTTGCAACTTTTTCCTTAAAATTTTTCCTCCTTTGACTTTTGTAACAAGACTGACTTTCTCTTCATCTTCCTCCTCATAAATATTTATGATACTCTCTCATGGATATCCTTTTCAGGGTTATACCATTGATTGGGAGACAGCATCATATGGTGCCTAAAACTTGACAATGGAGGCAGATCACCTGCGCTTGAACCCTGACTCTCCCACTTAGCTCAGTTACTTAATTTCTAGGTGCTTCCAGATGTTCTTATATGAAAAAATGGGGAAATTACTAGTACCTATCTCATAAAAAAAAAATCTCATAGTGTTGTGAAAATTAAGTGATTTAATATATACAAAGTGTTAAGAATATCCCTGACAAGTGCTAAATGTTTTGTATGTCTTTATTATTTTTCTTAAAGATAGAGAGCATTTTTAGTCAAAAAATATTTGAATGTCTGTGGTCTTCTGGTGGAACCCCTGAACAAGCTCTCAAGGTCCCTGCTTAAGAGAAACAGGAAGCAAAACTTACATGCACATTTCTTTTTCATTCCTAATTCTGAAGTTCTGATATTGGGTCTGACTACTTCTTTACTAATGTCCCCATCCACACACTTCTGGTCAAATAAAACACAGAGTCCTGGTGGCAGCCTGGCCTGGCTGCCTGCTCATATCCCTTATCAAGTGTACTTTAGTCAACCCAGCATTCTCTGCCCTTCCTGTATTTGTAACTTCTGACCAATGGGTGGTGCAAATAATTAAAGTGCTTGCTACTAGCCAAAAGGTTGGCGGTTTGAGTCCACCCCGAGATCCTCAAAAGAAAAGCCTGGCAGTCTACTTCTGAAAAATCAGACACTGAAAACCCTATGGAACACAGTTTTATTCTGACACACATGGAGTTGCCATGAGTTGGAATCGACTGTGTGGCTACTGGTGTACTAACACTAACCTTAAATAAATGTGGTGGGCTAAAAATTATTAGCATGGTATCTACAACCTTCTGCCACCCCTGCAGAAATGAAGATGACATGGGGAGGTATTTAATTATCACGATTATTGCAAGAAAAACACTGGGAGCAGAAGACAAATGATACTTCCCAGAGGTCTATGTGCAGCAGCCTGGTAGTATTAGTGGTGGTGTCTAGGGGGGGACTTGTGCTTGCAGATGCCTGAACCTCCAACTTCTCTAAAGTGTGAAGGTGGCCAGTAGGGAAAGGAAGAAGTGACATTCTCGTGGGTTATTTCTGGCTATAGTAGGTGACTCCCAGATGAACAAGAAATGTTCTCCGGAGCATTTAAAGCAAGGGACTGCTATGGTATGTGAGGGAAGTGCTGGAGGTAGGATGAGCAGGATGGAGGAATTTTAACAAAGTTTTGCTTTGATTTACATATACTCACAGTGTTCAATAAGATGCAAGTAAAGAACTCAAGTTATTTTTGAAATGACTTTTTAGCTCTTGCACTCTATTTCCTCAAAGTGTGTGGTTCCTGACCTTCTAAGTGTTATGTAAGCCAGTGTCTTCTCAAAGCATGAAATGATCTTTTTGTTCATTACCAAACTCTTCTACTCTGTTCATTACCAAACTCTTGTTTAAATCATAGCTCAAGATCTCCTTTCTACTTTACAACTCAGTTGTCCATAATCCTCCCACCCCTGACTCACCCTGACCCTTGGCAATTATTGAAGATACCCTACAGGTTCATGTTTGTGGTATGGTTGTATTCTCTTCCCACTGAGAGTAACTCTTCCATTCTTTGATGTAAATTTTTAAAATCTACTTAAAAATGACAAACTTCTTATAGATAGGGAAATTTTTTGATATATTCTTGATTTAGTATAATTTATTTTTGTATTTTCCGTGGCGTTTTTAAAGGCATGTTCACATATGTTATCTCAGAAAATCCTGAAAAAAACCCCTTTGGGTGGGTAACTGCTCCATTTTAGGAGGAGGAATTGAGGCTCAGCAATGTGTGGTAAGTTACCCAAGGTCGCCTGGCTGGCAAACGGCAACGGTATTCTGTTTTTGAGTCTAGTGGCTGGCTTTACTCAGCTACGACATAAGAGATTGGACCAGACTTCTAGGGGCTTATCTTTCCTCAAGAAAAAAGAAGAAAAGAAAAGAAAACTCTCTGCATGTTACATTTCTGTGAGTGAATAGTGTCTGGATATTACCTTAGAATCTCTCGAAAACAGAACCAGATTTCTGCCTTTTCATTATCTTTGCATCTCAGATATACTGAGGATGAATCACTGGGAAACTTCTCAGTATTTTGTAAAGTATCTCAGCGTGGGAAGGAAGATTATTACACATGATAGAGGGATATAAATCATGTGAAAATGGTGGAAATTTTTAATATTTTAAGTTCCTAAGGAGATTTTTTTTTAAGGAGATAGGTATCAAGTTACTGTTACTGGGTTTTGGGGAAATGTTGATGTTAAGAAATTGATACTGACATTTGAATTATGAAGACTGATTGTAGTGGGAATTTAGAAAGGAAATTTATATAGTCTTAATGTGATCTTTATATGAGTCGGAATTGACTCGACGGCACTGCGTTGGGGTTTTAATGTGATCTTTTTAGATTAAAACCCGAAAAAACCAAACCCATTGCCATCGAGTCGATTTCAACTCATAACGACCCTATAGGACAGAGTAGAACTGCCCCATAGAGTCTCCAAGGAGCACCTGGTGGATTCGAACTGCTAACCTTTTGGTTAACAGCTGTAGCACTTAACCACTACGCCAGCAGTGCAGAATTACAGTGAACTGACTTTCCAGATGGGCTGTTGTAGTTTTGATGACACTTTGATGATCATTTGGGCTTAGCTGGACACCTCTTAGGCTTAGCCTTGGAGCCCTGGTGGTGCAATGGTTAAGTGTTCGCCTGCTAACCAAAAGGTCACCAGCTGAAATCCACCAGCGGCTCCTTGGAAACCCTATGGGGCAGTTCTACTCTGTCCTATAGGTTCACTATGAATGGAATCAACTTGACGGCTATGGGTTTGGTTTTTTTTTTTTTTTGGAGGTTAGGCTTAGCCTCAGAATCATAGCATACTGCAGAACTGGACAAACTAATGATAAGTATATTGGCTGTATCAGTAATAAATATTAGAATCATATGACACAATGAGGATCTAACTTCACTTGGTATTAAATGAGTCCTAGCACTTATGCCTGCCTTAATGATGTAAATTAATTCCAGCAAATAGCACTTATTGCCTTTAAAGCTTTGTGTTAGATGATGTGAGAGCTTACAAGGGTAAGTGAAACAAAATTGCTGTCCTCTAACACCTCATTATTTAGTGAAGGAACAGGACTCACAAAATTCATTAAAATAGAAGACCCAGCATGTTGTGTTAAAATCACCACATATGCAAACTGAATCCATATGTTGTGTTTGTACACTCTGATTCTTTGTTTACATATTCAACTACTAGGACAACAATTTCTGTAATATTCACCTAAAGCTTGAGAGCTTTGCTAGGCTTTGGGGACTCATGCGTGGATAAAACATGAACCCCACTCTCATGGTGGCCTGAGAGGCATAAACAAAGTACTGGTAGAACCGGCAATGATGAAGCTATAGAGGGACCACAGTGAAAGGAGCTGGGGCCCATTTCTGGGTGTGAGGGGTGAGATAAGGAGGAAAAGGAAGGCTTTGTAGAGGAGTAAGTTATGATGGTATGAGGGGGGTCATCGATAACCAAGGGCTAGAAAGACATTCTGGGTGAAGAAACAGCTCACGCCTTCTATTTTATACCCACCTTGCATGTGTGCTATAGGGTCGCTATGAATCAGGATTGACTTGATGGCAACACGTTTGGTTGACTTTTAAATGTGTGCTAACCTCTGGGCGGCACACTTAAGCACTCAGCTACTAACTGAAAGGTTGGCAGTTTGAATCCACCCAGAGGCACCTCAGAAGAAGGGCCTGACAATCTACATCTAAAACATCACAGCCATTAAAAACCCTACAGAGCTTAGTTCTACTCTGAAACACATTGAGTCACCATGAGTTGGAACCGACATGAGGGCAATTTGTACTGGTAAATAGGTACTAAAAGATTAATGAGTATTATTTATTTATTTAATTCTTCATCAACACTCCCCCTTCTTGACCTTGGGTTCCCTATTACCAGCTTTCCTGTCCCCTCTGGACTTCTATCCTTGCCCCTGAGCTGGTGTGCCCCTTTAATCTTGTTTTGTTTTATGGGCCTGTCTAATCTTAAAGGGTGAACCTCAGGAGTGACTTCATTACTGAGCTAAAAGGGTATGTGGGGCCAAACTCTTGGGGTTTCTCCGGTCTCTGTTAGGCCAGTAAGTCTGGCCTTTTTTTGTGAGTTAGAATTTTGTTCTACATTTTTCTCCAACTCTGTCCAGAACCCTCCATTGTGAACTCTGTCAGAGCTGTCAATGGTGGCAGCTGGGCACCATCCAGCTGTACTGGGCTCAGTCTGGTGCAGGCCGAGGTAGTCGTGGTTCACAAGTCCCTTGAACCAATCCCTCCCTTGTGTCTTTAGTTTTCTTCATTCTCATTTGCTCCCGAAGGGGTGAGACCAGTGGAATACCTTAGATGGCCATTCACAGGCTTTTAAGATCCCAGATGCTACTCACCAAAGTAGAGCGTAGAACATGTTCTTTATAAACTATGTTATGCCAATTGAGCCAGACGTTCGCCAAGACCACAGTCCCCACAACCCTCAACCCAGTAATTCAGTTCCTCAGGGAGTTTAGATGTGTCTATGAAGCTTCCGTGACCTTGCCTTATACAAGATGTGCTGACTTCCCCAGTATGGTGCACTGTCCTACCCCTCACCAAAGTTACCACTTATTTATTGTTATTTTAATGTTTTCCCCTTCCCACCCCTCCCTTCCCTTGTAACCATCAAAGATTGCTTCTTTTTTTTAAATAATTTTTTTTGTGCTTTAAGTGAAAGTTTACAAATCAAGTCAGTCTGTCACATATAAGCTTATATACACCTTACTCCATACTCCCTCTTACTCTCCCTAATGAGGCAGCCAGCTCCTTCCTTCTAGTCCCTCCTTTCGTGATAGTTTTGCCAGTATCTAACCCTCTCTACCCTTCCATGTCCCCTCCAGACAGGAGATGCCAACACAGTCTCAAGTGTCCACCTGATACAAGTAGCTCACTCTTCATCAGCATCTCTCTCCAACCCATTGTCCAGTCCCTTCCATGTCTGATGAGTTGTCTTCGGGAATGGTTCCTGTCCTGGGCCAACAGAAGGTTTGGGGACCATGACGGCCGGGATTCCTCTAGTCTCAGTCAGACCATTAAGTATGGTCTTTTTATGAGAATTTGGGGTCTGCATCCCACTGATCTCCTGTTCCCTCAGGGGTTCTCTGTTGTGCTCCCTGTCAGGGCAGTCATCCATTGTGGCCGGGCACCAACTAGTTCTTCTGGTCTCAGGATGACGTAAGTCTCTGGTTCATGTGGCCCTTTCTGTCTCTTGGGCTCATAGTTATCGTGTGACCTTGGTGATCTTCATTCTCCTTTGATCCAGGTGGGTTGAGACCAACTGATGCATGTTAGATGGCCTCTGGTTAGCATTTAACCTCAGACACCACACTTCAAAGTGGGATGCAGAATGTTTTCATAATAGAATTATTTTGCCAATTGACTTAGAAGTCCCCTTAAGCCATAGTCCCCAAACCCCCACCCTTGCTCCACTGACCTTCGAAGCATTCATTTTATCCCGGAAACTTCTTTGCTTTTGGTCCAGTCTAGTTGAGCTGACCTTCCGTGTATTGAGTATTGTCCTTCCCTTCACCTAAAGTAGTTCTTACCTACTAACTAATCAGTAAATAACCCTCTCCCACTCTCCCTCCCTCCCCGCCTCGTAACCACAAAAGTACTATTTCTCAAGATCTTATAATAGTGGTCTTACACAACATTTGTCCTTTTGCATCTGACTAATTTCACTCAGCATAATGCCTTCCAGGTTCCTCCATGTTATGAAATGTTTCACAGATTCGTCACTGTTCTTTATCGATGCGTAGTATTCCATTGTGTGAATATACCACAATTTATTTACCCATTCATCCGTTGATGGACACCTTGGTTGCTTCCAGCTTTTTGCTATTGTAAACAGAGCTGCAATAAACATGGGTGTGCATATATCTGTTTGTGTGAAGGCTCTTGTATCTCTAGGGTATATTCCGAGGAGTGGGATTTCTGGGTTGTATGGTAGTTCTATTTCTAACTTTTTAAGAAAACGCCAGATAGATTTCCAAAGTGGTTGTACCATTTTACATTCCCACCAGCAGTGTATAAGAGTTCCAATCTCTCCACAGCCTCTCCAACATTTATTATTTTGTGTTTTTTGGATTAATGCCAGCCTTGTGGAATCTCATTGTAGTTTTAATTTGCATTTCTCTGATGGCTAATGATCGAGAGCATTTTCTCATGTATCTGTTGGCTGCCTGAATATCTTCTTTAGTGAAATGTGTGTTCATATCCTTTGCCCACTTCTTGATTGGGTTGTTTGTCTTTTTGTGGTTGAGTTTTAACAGAATCGTATAGATTTTAGAGATCAGGCGCTGGTCGGAGACGTCATAGCTGAAAATTCTTTCCCAATCTGTAGGTGGTCTTTTTACTGTTTTGGTGAAGTCTTTAGATGAGCATAGGTGTCTGATTTTTAGGAGCTCCCAGTTATCTGGTTTCTCTTCGTCATTTTTGGTAATGTTTTGTATTCCGTTTATGCCTTGTATTAGGGCTCTAAGGTTGTCCCTATTTTTTCTTCCATGATTTTTATCGTTTTAGTCTTTATGTTTAGGTCTTTGATCCACTTGGAGTTACTTTTCGTGCATGGTGTGAGGTATGGGTCCTGTTTCATTTTTTTTTGCAAGTGGATATCCAGTTATGCCAGCACCATTTATTAAAAAGACTATCTTTTCCCCAATTAACTGACACTGGGCCTTTGTCAAATATCAGCTGCTCATATGCTCATATGTGGATGGGTTTATATCTGGGTTCTCAATTCTGTTCCATTGGTCTATGTGCCTGTTGTTGTACCAGTACCAGGCTGTTTTAACTACTGTGGCTGTATAATATATTCTAAAATCAGGTAGAGTGAGGCCTCCCACTTTGTTCTTCTTTTTCAGTAATGCTTTACTTATCTGAGGCTTCTTTCCCTTCCATATGAAGTTGGTGATTTGTTTCTCCATCACATTAAAAAATGTCATTGGAATTTGGATCGGAAGTGCATTGTATGTGTAGATGGCTTTTGATAGAATAGACATTTTTACTACGTTAAGTCTTCCTATCCATGAGCAAGGTATGTTTTTCCACTTAAGTATTTCCTTTTGAATTTCTTGTAGTAGAGCTTTGTAGTTTTCTTTGTGTAGGTCTTTTACATCCTTGGTAAGATTTATTCCTAAGTATTTTATCTTCTTGGGGGCTACTGTGAACGGTATTTATTGATTTGGTGATTTCCTCTTCGATGTTCTTTTTGTTGATGTAGAGGAATCCAAGTGATTTTTGTATGTTTATCTTATAACCTGAGACTCTGCCAAACTCTTCTATTAGTTTCAGTAGTTTTCTGGAGGATTCCTTAGGGTTTTCTGTGTATAAGATCATGTCATCTGCAAACAGAGATAATTTTACTTCTTCCTTGCCAATCCGGATGCCCTTTATTTTTTTGTCTAGTTTTTTAGCCTAATTGCTCTGGCTAGGACCTCTAGCACAATGTTGAATAAGAGCGGTGATAAAGGGCATCCAAAGATTGTTTCTTTTTGTGTGTAAACTTTTCATGAGTTTTTGTAGTAATGGTCTCATGCAGTATTTTTCCTTTTGTGATTGACTTATTTCACTCAGCATAATGCCCTCCAGATTATTTGTGTTGTAAGATGCTTCACAGATTCATCATTGTTTTTTAATCATTGCATAGTGTTCCGTAGTGTGTATATACCATAGTTTGTTTATCCATTCATCTGTTGATGGGCACTTAGATTATTTCCATCTTTTTGCTATTGCGAACGATGCTGCAATGAACATGGGTGTGCATATGTCTATTCGTGTGAGGGCTGTTATTTCTCTAGGATATATTCCTGGGAGTGGGATTGCTGGGTCATGTGGTATTTCTATTTCTAGCTTTCTAAGGAAGCACCATATCGTTTTCCAAAATTGTTGTACCATTTCGCGTTCCCTCTAGCAGGGTACAAGTGTTCTAATCTCCTCGCAGCCTCTCTAACACTTGTTATTTTCTGCTCTTTTGATTTGTGCCAGTAATGTTAGGGTGAGATGGTATATTATTGTGGTTTGGATTTGCATTTCTCTAATGGCTAGTGATCGTGAGCATTTCCTCATGTGTCTGTTAGTCACTTGAATGTCTTCTTTGGTGAAGTGCCTGTTCGCTTCCTTTGCCCATTTTTTTTAAATGGATTATTTGTTTTTTCGTTGTAGAGGTGTTGGATTTTCGTGCAGATTTTAGAGAATTAAACCTTTGTCTGATTTGTCATAGCCAAAAAATTTTCACCGGTTTGTAGGTGCTCTTTTTACTTTTTGGTGAAGCCTTTTGATGAGCATATTTTTGATTTTTAGAAGATCCCAGTTATCTAGTTTATCTTCTGGAGTTTTTGTGTTGTTAATTATGGTTTGTACCCTGTTGATGCCATGTATTACAGCCTCTAGCGTTGATCCTATTTTTTTTTCTTCTTTGATCTTTATAGTTTTTGGTTTTATATTTAGGTCTTTCATCCATTTTGAATTAGTTTTTGTGTATGGTGTGAAGTATGGGTCCTGTTTCATTTTTTTGCAGATGGACATCCAGTTTTGCCAGCACCATTTGTTAAAAAGGCTGTCTTTTCTCCATCTGATGGACTTTGGGCCCTTGTCAAAGATCAGGTGATGGTGGGTGGATGGATTTACACCCGGATTCTCAATTCTGTTCCTTTGGTAAGTGTCTCTGTTGTTGTACCAGTACCAGGCTGTTTCAACTACTGTAGCTGTGTAGTAGGTTCTAAGGTCAGGCACTGCAAATCCTCCTACTTTATTCTTCCTGTTCAATAGTGCTTTACTTATCTGGGGCTCCTTTCCTTTCCATGTAAAGTTAATGATTAGGTTTTTCATCTTTTTAAAGAATGTTGTTGGTATTTGGATTGGCATTGCATTGTATTTGTAGATTGCTTTGGGTAGAATTGTTGTTTTCTCAATGTTGAGTCTACCTATCCATGAACATGGTATATTTTTCCATTTATGTAGATCTCTTTTGGTTTCTTGCAGCAGTGTTTTGCAGCTTTCTCTGTAAAGGTCTTTTACATCCTTGGTTAGATGTATTCCTAAGTATTTTACTTTTTTAGGGGCTATTGTAAATTGTATTGTTTTCCTGATTTCCTTTTTGTTATTTTCTTTATTGGTGTATAGGAATCCAACTGATTTTTGTATGTTCGTCTTGTGTACTGCTACTCTGCTGAATCTATTAGTTCCAGTAGTTTTCTCATGGAGTCTTTTGGGTTTTCTATGTATAGTATCATAAAAAAAAATATCATGCACAAATAGGGACAGTTTAACTTCTTCATTACCAATTTGGTTGCCCTATATTTCTTTTTCTTTCCTTATTGTTCTAGCTAGAACTTCCAGCACAGTGTTAAATAGGAGTTCCCATAAAGGGCATCCTTGTCTTGTTCTTGTTCTCAATGTCTTAAGAATGATGTTGACTGTTGGTTTTGTATACATGCCCTTTATTATGTTGAAAAATTTCCCTTCTACACCTATTTTATTGAGAGTTCTTTTTTCAGGAATGGGTTTTGGACTTTGTGGAATGCCTTTTCTGCATTGATTGAGATGATCATGATTCTTTTCTTTTACTTATGTGGTGGATTATGTTGATTGATTTTCTAATGTTGAACCATCCTTGCATACCTAGCATGAATCCTACTTGGTCATGGTATATTATTTTTTTGATAGAATCCTGAATTCTGTTGGCTAGAATTTTGTTGAAACTTTTGCTTCTATATTCATGAGAGATATTCATCTTCAGTTTTTTTTTTTGTGGTGTCTTTGCCTGGTTTTGGTATCGGGATTATGCTGGCTTCATAGTTGAATTAGGAACTATTGCTTCCTTTTCTATGTTCTGAGACAGTACTGGTGTCAGCTCTTCTCTGAGTGTTTGGCCATCTGGGCCAAGGCTTTTTTTTTGTTGGGAGTTTTTTATTTTACTTTTAATTTTTTAAAATTACCTTTTTGACCTCTTCTCTTTTTATGGGTCTGTTCAGATTTTCAACATCACTTTGTGCTAGTTTGGGTAGGTAGTGTGTTTCTAGAAATTCGTCCATTTTCTTTAGGTTTTCAATCAATGTTATTTTTATTTATTTATTTTTTTATTATTAACTTTTATTGAGCTTCAAGTGAACATTTACAAATCAAGTCAGTCTGTCACATATAAGTTAATATACATCTTACTCCTTACTCCTGCTTGCTCTCCCCCTAATGAGTCAGCCCTTCCAGTCTCTCGGGAAAACTTTGCCAGCCTCCAACTCTCTCTATCCTCCCATCCCCGCTCCAGACAGGAGATGCCAACACAGTCTCAAGTGTCCACCTGATATAATTAGCTTACTCTTCATCAGCATTTCTCTCCTACCCACTGTCCAGTCCCTTTCATGTCTGATGAATTGTCTTCGGGGATGGTTCCTGTCCTGGGCCAACAGAAGGTTTGGGGACCATGACTACCGGGATTCCTCTAGTCACAGCCAGACCATTAAGTATGGTCTTTTTATGAGAATTTGGGGTCTGCATCCCACTGATCTTCTGCTCCCTCAGGGGTTCTCTATTGTGCTCCCTGTGAGGGCAGTCATCAATTGTGGCCAGGCACCATCTAGTTCTTCTGGTCTCAGGATAATGTAGATCTCTGGTTCATGTGGCCCTTTCTGTCTCTTGGGCTCTTAGTTGTCGTGTAACCTTGGTGTTCTTCATTTTCCTTTGCTCCAGGTGGGTTGAGACCAATTGATGCATCTTAGATGGCCGCTTGTTAGCATTTAAGGCCCCAGACGCCACATTTCAAAGTGGGATGCAGAATGTTTTCATAATAGAATTATTTTGCCAATTGACATAGAAGTCCCCTTAAACCATGGTTCCCAAACCCCCACCCATGCTCCGCTGACCTTTGAAGTATTCAGTTTATCCCGGAAACTTCTTTGCTTTTGGTCCAGTCCAGTCCAGTTGAGCTGACCTTCCATGTATTGAGTGTTGTCCTTCCCTTCACCTAAAGCTGTTCTTATCTGCTAATTAATCAGTAAAAAACCCTCTCCCTCCCTCCCTCCCTCCCCCCCTCATAACCACAAAAGTATGTGTTCTTCTCAGTTTATACTATTTCTCAAGATTTTATAATAGTGGTCTTATACAATATTTGTCCTTTTGCCTCTGACTGATTTCACTCAGCATAATGCCTTCCAGGTTCCTCCATGTTATGAAATGTTTCACAGATTCGTCACTGTTCTTTATCGATGCGTAGTATTCCATTGTGTGAATATACCACAATTTATTTACCCATTCATCTGTTGATGGACACCTTGGTTGCTTCCAGCTTTTTGCTATTGTAAACAGAGCTGCAATAAACATGGGTGTGCATATATCTGTTTGTGTGAAGGCTCTTGTATCTCTAGGGTATATTCCGAGGAGTGGGGATTTCTGGGTTGTATGGTAGTTCTATTTCTAACTGTTTAAGATAACGCCAGATAGATTTCCAAAGTGGTTGTACCATTTTACATTCCCACCAGCAGCGTATAAGAGTTCCAATCTCTCCGCAGCCTCTCCAACATTTATTATTTTGTGTTTTTTGGATTAATGCCAGCCTTGTTGGAGTGAGATGGAATCTCATCGTAATTTTAATCTGCATTTCTCTAATGGCTAATGATCGAGACCATTTTCTCATGTATCTGTCAGCTGCCTGAATATCTTCTTAAGTGAAGTGCATGTTCATATCCTTTGCCCACTTCTTGATTGGGTTGTTTGTCTTTTTGTGGTTGAGTTTTGACAGAATCATGTAGATTTGAGAGATCAGGCGCTGGTCGGAGATGTCATAGCTGAAAATTCTTTCCCAGTCTGTAGGTGGTCTTTTTACTCTTTTGGTGAAGTCTTTAGATGAGCATAGGTGTTTGATTTTTAGGAGCTCCCAGTTATCGGGTTTCTCTTCATCATTTTTGGTAAGGTTTGTATTCTGTTTATGCCTTGTATTAGGGCTCCTAGGGTTATCCCTATTTTTTCTTCCATGATCTTTATCGTTTTAGTCTTTATGATTAGGTCTTTGATCCACTTGGAGTTAGTTTTTGTGCTTGGTGTGAGGTATGGGTCCTGTTTCATTTTTTTGCAAATGGATATCCAGTTATGCCAGCACCATTTGTTAAAATGACTATCTTTTCCCCAATTAACTGACACTGGTCCTTTGTCAAATATCAGCTGCTCATACGTGGATGGGTTTATATCTGGGTTCTCAATTCTGTTCCATTGGTCTATGTGCCTGTTGTTGTACCAGTACCAGGCTGTTTTGACTACTGTGGCTGTATAATAGCTTCTGAAATCAGGTAGAGTGAGACCTCCCACTTTCTTCTTCTTTTTCAGGAATGCTTTGCTTATCCGGGGCTTCTTTCCCTTCCATATGAAATTGGTGATTTGTTTCTCTATCCCCTTAAAATATGACATTGGAGGGGGCGGAGCCAAGATGGCGGACTAGGCAGACGCTACCTCGGATCCCTCTTACAACAAAGACACGGAAAAACAAGTGAATCGATCACATACATAACAATGTACGAACCCTGAACAACAAACACAGGTTTAGAGACAGAGAACAAACTAATACGGGGAAGCAGCGATTGTTTCCAGAGCCTGGAGCCAGCGTACCAGTCAGGTACGGCACAAGCACAGAGACTTGCTCCACCCTCCTGAACTAACCCCAGGAGGGGGACCAGCCGGTTCCACGGGCGGCGTGGGACGCAGCTGGTAGGAGAAGTCCCCGGGAGGTAGTGACTGGTCTTGGAGCAGAAAGAGCAGCATCCGAGCCGGGGAACCGTCCTGCAGGGATTTGGACTGGACGCAGGTACGCCATAAACACGGAGAGTTGCTCCACCCCCCTGAACTAACTCCGGGAAGGGGACCAGCCGGGTTGCGCGGGCGGCGTGGGACGCAGCCGTTAGGAGAAGTCCCCGGGAGGCAGCGACTGGTATTGGAGCGGGGAGAACAGCGTCCCAGCCGGGACACTCGGTCACGGCACAAGCACGGGGAGCTGCTCCACCCATCTGAACTAACCCCGGGAGGAGGCCCAACTGGTTCTCAGAGGGCGGCACGGAAACGCGGCTGGAGGGACGAGAAGTCCCCGGGAGGCAGCGACTGATTTTGGAGTTGAGAGTGCACCGTCCCAGTGGGGGAGCCTTGACGCTGGGCGTGGGGCTGGAAGCGGAGGATCTGACTGTGACTCCAGCGGGCCAGACCCCCCAGGGGCAATCTCCGCACAGCCAGCACACATAGGCGACGCGCCCGCCGGAATCTCAGATATAATAGTCATTCCAAGCAAGACAAGCAACTCTGGCTATATTCTCAGGTGCTACTCTCCTATCTCTCTGCTCCCTCCCCCACCCTCCCCAGGCGGCTTCATTAACATCTGAATAGCCTGAGCCAGAGGGAGAACTCTGGTAGGGATCTGACTGCATTTTTTTTTTTAGCGGATTTTCTGGAAAAACTAGTTTCCCAGTGATGGCTTGGAGACAACAATCCATATCAAACCACTTAAAGAAGCAGACCATGACAGCTTCTCCAACCCCCCAAACAAAAGAATCAAAACCTTTCCCAAATGAAGATACAATCTTGGAATTATCAGATACAGAATATAAAAAACTAATTTACAGAATGCTTAATGATATCACAAATGAAATTAGAATAACTGCAGAAAAAGCCAAGGAACACACTGATAAAACTGTTGAAGAATTCAAAAAGATTATTCAAGAACATAGTGGAAAAATTAATAAGTTGCAAGAATCCATAGAGAGACAACATGTAGAAATCCAAAAGATTAACAATAAAATAACAGAATTAGACAACGCACTAGGAAGTCAGAGGAGCAGACTCGAGCAATTAGAATGCAGACTGGGACACCTGGAGGACCAGGGAATCAACATCAACATAGCTGAAAAAAAATCGGATAAAAGAATTTAAAAAAATGAAGAAACCCTAAGAATTATGTGGGACTCTATCAAGAAGGATAACCTGCGGGTGATTGGAGTCCCAGAACAGGGAGGGGGGACAGAAAACACAGAGAAAATAGTTGAAGAACTCCTGACAGAAAACTTCCCTGACATCATGAAAGACGAAAGGATATCTATCCAAGATGCTCATCAAACCCCATTTAAGATTGATCCAAAAAGAAAAACACCAAGACATATTATCATCAAACTCGCCAAAACCAAAGATAAACAGAAAATTTTAAAAGCAGCCAGGGAGAAAAGAAAGGTTTCCTTCAAGGGAGAATCAATAAGAATATGTTCTGACTACTCAGCAGAAACCATGCAGGCAAGAAGGGAATGGGACGACATATACAGAACACTGAAGGACAAAAACTGCCAGCCAAGGATCATATATCCAGCAAAACTCTCTCTGAAATATGAAGGCGAAATTAAGATATTTACAGATAAACACAGTTTAGAGAATTTGCAAAAACCAAACCAAAGCTACAAGAAATACTAAAGGATATTGTTTGGTCAGAGAACCAATAATATCAGATATCAGCACAACACAAGGTCACAGAACAGAACGTCCTGATATTAACTCAAATAGGGAAATCACAAAAACAAACAAATTAAGATTAATTAAAAAAAAAATACACATAACAGGGAATCATGGAAGTCAATAGGTAAAAGATCACAATAACCAAAAAGAGGGACTAAATACAGGAGACATTGAACTGCCATATGGAGAGTGATACAAGGCAATATACAACAATACAAGTTAGGTTTTTACTTAGAAAAATAGGGGTAAATAATAAGGTAACCACAAAAAGGTATACAACTCTATAACTCAAGATAAAAACCAAGAAAAACGTAACGACTCAACTAACATAAAGTCAAGCACTATGAAAATGAGGATCTCACAATTTACTAAGAAAAACGCCTCAGCACAAAAAAGGATGTGGAAAAATGAAATTGTCAACAACACACATAAAAAGGCATCAAAATGACAGCACTAAAAACTTATTTATCTATAATTACCCTGAATGTAAATGGACTAAATGTACCAATAAAGAGACAGAGAGTCACAGACTGGATAAAGAAACACGATCCATCTATATGCTGCCTACAAGAGACACACCTTAGACTTAGAGACACAAACAAACTAAAACTCAAAGGATGGAAAAAAGTATATCAAGCAAACAATAAGCAAAAAAGAAGAGGAGTAGCAATATTAATTTCTGACAAAATAGACTTTAGACTTAAATCCACCATAAAGGATAAAGAAGGACACTATATAATGATAAAAGGGACAATTGATCAGGAAGACATAACCATATTAAATATTTACACACCTAATGACAAGGCTGCAAGATATATAAATCAAATTTTAACAGAATTGAAAAGCGAGATAGATACCTCCACAATTATAGTAGGAGACTTCAACACACCACTTTCAGAGAAGGACAGGACATCCAGTAAGAAGCTCAACAGAGACACGGAAGATCTAATTACAACAATCAACCAACTTGACCTCATTGACTTATACAGAACTCTCCACCCAACTGCTGCAAAATATACTTTTTTTTCTAGCGCACATGGAACATTCTCTAGAATAGACCACATATTAGGTCATAAAACAAACCTTTGCAGAGTCCAAAACATCGAAATATTACAAAGCATCTTCTCAGACCACAACACAATAAAACTAGAGATCAATAACAGAAAAACTAGGGAAAAGAAATCAAATACTTGGAAAATGAACAATACTCTCCTGAAAAAAGACTGGGTTATAGAAGACATCAAGGAGGGAATAAGGAAATTCATAGAATGCAACGAGAATGAAAATACTTCCTATCAAAACCTCTGGGACACAGCAAAAGCAGTGCTCAGAGGCCAATTTATATCAATAAATGCACACATACAAAAAGAAGAAAGAGCCAAAATCAGAGAACTGTCCCTACAACTTGAACAAATAGAAAGTGAGCAACAAAAGAATCCATCAGGCACCAGAAGAAAACAAATAATAAAAATTAGAGCTGAACTAAATGAATTAGAGAACAGAAAAACAATCGAAAGAATTAACAAAGCCAAAAGCTGGTTCTTCAAAAAAATTAACAAAATTGATAAACCATTGGCTAGACTGACTAAAAAAATACAGGAAAGGAAACAAATAACCCGAATACGAAATGAGAAGGACCACATCACTACAGAACCAAATGAAATTAAAAGAATCATTTCAGATTATTATGAAAAATTGTACTCTAACAAATTTGAAAACCTAGAAGAAATGGATGAATTCCTGGAAAAACACTACCTACCTAAACTAACACATTCAGAAGTAGAACAACTAAATAGACCCATAACAAAAAAAGAGATTGAAACGGTAATCAAAAAACTCCCAACAAAAAAAAGCCCTGGCCCGGACGGCTTCACTGCAGAGTTCTACCAAACTTTCAGAGAAGAGTTAACACCACTACTACTAAAGGTATTCCAAAGCCTAGAAAATGACGGAATACTACCCAACTCATTCTATGAAGCTACCATCTCCCTGATACCAAAACCAGGTAAAGACATTACAAAAAAAGAAAATTATAGACCTATATCCCTCATGAACATTGATGCAAAAATCCTCAACAAAATTCTAGCCAATAGAATCCAACAACACATCAAAAAAATAATTCACCCTGATCAAGTGGGATTTATACCAGGTATGCAAGGCTGGTTTAATATCAGAAAAACCATTAATGTAATCCATCACATAAATAAAACAAAAGACAAAAACCACATGATCTTATCAATTGATGCAGAAAAGGCATTTGACAAAGTCCAACACCCATTCATGATAAAAACTCTTACCAAAATAGGAATTGAAGGAAAATTCCTCAACATAATAAAGGGCATCTATGCAAAGCCAACAGCCAATATCACTCTAAATGGAGAGAACCTGAAAGCATTTCCCTTGAGAACGGGAACCAGACAAGGATGCCCTTTATCACTGCTCTTATTCAACATCGTGTTGGAAGTCTTAGCCAGGGCAATTAGGCTAGACAAAGAAATAAAAGGTATCCGGATTGGCAAGGAAGAAGTAAAGTTATCACTATTTGCAGATGACATGATTATATACACAGAAAACCCTAAGGAATCCTCCGGAAAACTACTGAAACTAATAGAAGAGTTTGGCAGAGTCTCAGGTTATAAAATAAACACACAAAAATCACTTGGATTCCTCTACATCAACAAAAAGAACACCGAAGAGGAAATCACCAAATCAATAAATACCATTCACAGTAGCCCCCAAGAAGATAAGATACTTAGGAATAAATCTTACCAAGGATGTAAAAGACCTATACAAAGAAAACTACAAAGCTCTACTGCAAGAAATTCAAAAGGACATACTTAAGTGGAAAAACATACCTTGCTCATGGATAGGAAGACTTAACATAGTAAAAATGTCTATTCTACCAAAAGCCATCTATACATTTAACGCACTTCCGATCCAAATTCCAATGTCATATTTTAAGGGGATAGAGAAACAAATCACCAATTTCATATGGAAGGGAAAGAAGCCCCGGATAAGCAAAGCACTACTGAAAAAGAAGAAGAAAGTGGGAGGCCTCACCTTACCTGACTTCAGAACCTATTATACAGCCACAGTAGTCAAAACAGCCTGGTATTGGTACAACAACAGACACATAGACCAATGGAACAGAATTGAGAACCCAGACATAGATCCATCCACATATGAGCAGCTGATATTTGACAAAGGACCAGTGTCAATTAACTGGGGAAAAGATAGCCTTTTTAACAAATGGTGCTGGCATAACTGGATATCCCTTTGCAAAAAAATGAAACAGGACCCATACCTCACACCATGCACAAAAACTAACTCCAAGTGGATCAAAGACCTAAACATAAAGACTAAAACGATAAAGATCATGGAAGAAAAAATTGGGACAACCCTAGGAGCCCTAATACAAGGTATAAACAGAATACAAAACATTACCAAAAATGATGAAGAGAAACCCGATAACTGGGAGCTCCTAAAAATCAAACACCTATGCTCATCTAAAGACTTCACCAAAAGAGTAAAAAGACCACCTACAGATTGGGAAAGAATTTTCAGCTATGACATCTCCGACCAGCGCCTGATCTCTCAAATCTACATGATTCTGTCAAAACTCAACCACAAAAAGACAAACAACCCAATCAAGAAGTGGGCAAAGGATATGAACACACATTTCACTAAAGAAGATATTCAGGCAGCCAACAGATACATGAGAAAATGCTCTCGATCATTAGCCATTAGAGAAATGCAAATTAAAACTACGATGAGATTCCATCTCACACCAGCAAGGCTGGCATTAATCCAAAAAACACAAAAGAATAAATGTTGGAGAGGCTGCGGAGAGATTGGAACTCTTATACACTGCTGGTGGGAATGTAAAATGGTACAACCACTTTGGAAATCTATCTGGCGTTATCTTAAACAGTTAGAAATAGAACTACCATACAACCCAGAAATCCCACTCCTAGGAATATACCCTAGAGATACAAGAGCCTTCATACAAACAGATATATGCACACCCATGTTTATTGCAGCTCTGTTTACAATAGCAAAAAGTTGGAAGCAACCAAGGTGTCCATCAACAGATGAATGGGTAAATAAATTGTGGTATATTCACACAATGGAATACTACGCATCGATAAAGAACAGTGACGAATCTGTGAAACATTTCATAACATGGAGGAACCTGGAAGGCATTATGCTGAGCGAAATGAGTCAGAGGCAAAAGGACAAATATTGTATAAGAGCACTATTATAAGATCTTGAGAAATAGTAAACCTGAGAAGAACACATACTTTTGTGGTTACGAGGCGGGGAGGGAGGGAGGGTGGGAGAGGGTTTTTTTATTGATTAATCAGTAGATAAGCACTGCTTTAGGTGAAGGGAAAGACAACACTCAATACATGGAAGGTCAGCTCAATTGGACTGGACCAAAAGCAAAGAAGTTTCCGGGATAAAATGAATGCTTCAAAGCTTAGCGGAGCAAGTGCGGGGGTCTGGGGAGCATGGTTTGCGGGGACTTCTAAGTCAATTGGCAAAATAATTCTATTATGAAATCATTCTGCATCCCACTTTGAAATATGGCGTCTGGGGTCTTAAATGCTAATAAGCGGCCATCTAAGATGCAGCAATTGGTCTCAACCCACCTGGAGCAAAGGAAAATGAAGAACACCAAGGCCACACGACTACTAAGAGCCCAAGAGACAGAAAGGGCCACATGAACCAGAGACCTACATCATCCTGAGACCAGAAGAACTAGTTGGTGCCCGGCCACAATCGATGACTGCCCTGACAGGGAGCACAGCAGAGGACCCCTGAGGGAGTAGGAGATCAGTGGGTTGCAGACCCCAAATTCTCATAAAAAGACCAAACTTAATGGTCTGACTGAGACTGGAGGAATCCTGGCGGCCATGCTCCCCAGACCTTCAGTTGACACAGGACAGGAACCATCCCCGAAGACAACTCATCAGAAATGAAAGGGACTGGTCAGCGGGTGGGAGAGAGACGCTGATGAAGAGTGAGCTAATTATATCAGGTGGACACTTGAGATTGTGTTGGCAACTCTTGTCTGGAGGGGGGATGGGAGGATAGAGAGAGAGGGAAGCAGGCAAAATTGTCAAGAAAGGAGAGACTGAAAGGGCTGACTCAAGAGGGGGAGAGTAAGTGGGAGTAGGGAGTGAGATGTATGTAAACTTATATGTGACAGACTGATTGGATTTGTAAACGTTCACTTGAAGCTTAATAAAAGTTATTAAAAAAAATATGACATTGGAATTTGGATCGGGAGTGTGTTATATGTATAGATGGCTTTTGGTAGAATAGACATTTTTACTATGTTCAGTCTTCCTATCCATGAGCAAGGTGTGTTTTTCCACTTAAGTATGTCCTTTTGAATTTCTTGTAGTAAAGCTTTGTAGTTTTCTTTGTATAGGTCTTTTACATCCTTGGTAAGATTTATTCCTAAGTATTTTATCTTCTTGGGGGCTACTGTGAATGGTATTGATTTGGTGATTTCCTCTTCAGTGTTCTTTTTGTTGATGTAGAGGAATCCAAGTGATTTTTGTATGTTTATTTTATAACCTGAGACTCTTCCAAACTCTTCTATTAGTTTCAGTAGTTTTCTGGAGGATTCCTTAGGATTTTCTGTGTATAAGATCATGTCATCTGCAAATAGTGATAACTTTACTTCTTCCTTGCCAATCCGGATACCCTTTATTTCTTTGTCTAGCCTAATTGCCCTGGCTAGGACTTCAAGTACAATGTTGAATAAGAGCGGTGATAAAGGGCATCCCTGTCGGGTTCCCGTTCTCAAGGGAAATGCTTTCAGGTTCTCTCCATTTAGTGATATTGGCTGTTGGCTTTGCATAGATGCCCTTTATTATGTTGAGGAATTTTCCTTCAATTCCTATTTTGGTAAGAGTTTTTATCATAAATGGGTGTTGGACTTTGTCAAATGCCTTTTCTGCATCATTTGATAAGATCATGTGGTTTTTGTCTTTTGTTTTATTTATGTGATGGATTACATTAATGGTTTTTCTGATATTAAACCAGCCTAACAAGCATCCTTTTTAAAGATGCAATTACTTCAGGATGGCAATTGCTAATTCACGAGTTTATGCAAATTTTCTTAATCAGATTTCTTTTCTTCTTAACACCTAGTTGAGATTAGTCTCTGTGAAGGAGATGGAAAGAGGATTTAGAGGTTTGGTGGTGTTGGGGGTTAGGGGTGTGCAGAGGGCCGAAACAGGAAAAAAAGTAATTAAAAACATGTTTTTTCCAATTATTGGAATCCCTCATGCAGTTCAGTGGAGTGCTTAAGAGCACAGGTTCTGGAGCCAGAGCACCCTTTCCAGCTGGGTGACTTGGGGCAAGCTGTTTTACTCCTGTGTGCCTTGTAATAGGACATAATACTAATACTTACATTAGAGGGTTTTGTTATTATTGTTCAGGTTAAATGAGTTGCTACCTGTCAAGAGTTTGGTACATAAGAAGCACTCAGTAAATATTAGCTATTTGGAATAATTTTAAAAATACAGAATAAAATAAGAATTGCCCAAAGTTCCATAGCACATTTCCAGGCCTTCACACCTGAAGGTGGTTACTATTAACATTTTGGCCTATTCTGATCCAGTATGTTTACATACCATATACAAAAACACATATAAATTGGGATCACACTGTAATTACATTTTTCAGGCAGTATTAGCTTATGAACACCTTGGGGAAGGCTTAATGGAAGAGATGGACCAGTGAATGGATGTGATTCCTGCAAACAGATTTGAAAGGGGTTTTAAGGCTAGCATGCTGCATAAACACAAGCATAAGGTCTGAAAGTTCACAGGAAGACCAAGGAGGGAAGACACCAATGGGAGGGTGGGAGTTCTCAGGCGGTAGGCAGGTTGAAGGAGAGCTTGGGTCTGATTATGGAGGAATAAGAATGCTTATTCTCTAGGAACAGATAGTTGATTGGGTTGGAGGCAGGTTTAGGGAGACCAGTTATGAGTCTATTGCAGTTATCCAGAGTAGAAGACCGAAATAGGGCTTGAGTTATTCCTATTGGAATACATAGGAAGCTACAAGTATAAGCTGCAGAGGAAGAATTGACATAATATGCTGATTGACTAGATAAGGGGCTGCTGGGGGAAGAGGGAAGAAGAAAAGATAGCTCTGAGAATTCTAGAAAGTATGACTGAAAGAGTGTTGTACTATTTAGAGAGGAAATAGGGGAGAAAGGCCTTCTGAGATATGATAAATTCAGATTACAAAGTAATAATAAAAATGATAATAATCATACCAGCAGCTACACCTTTTATCTGTTAAGCACAGATTCTGGCCCTGGCACTGCACTGTTTTTTGTATATATACCTATATATATATATACACATACATACATACATGCTCTCTTTTAATCCTCATAACTTTGTGTATAAAATTTATAGATGAGAAGACATGGCTTGGAGAAACTAATTTCTCTCCAGTGTAACACAGCTCATGAGAAATAGGGTCAGATTTTCAGGCGACATCTATTTACCACTGAACCCAACGTCCTGAACATTCAAAGATAATGCCTCCCATGCTGAATTTGAGGTATCTGTATATTTGTATCACTACGTCTAGCACAGAGTTGAAATTTGGGTTTGGAGTTTAGGAAAGAAACAAGGATTAGAGATTTGGAGGTCATCAACACAAATACGATAATTAAAGTACAAATCCATAAGATTACCTAGAGCGTGTAGAATGACAATAGATGAATAATCTAAAAATGAAAATATAAGAGAGACCAATATCTAAAGGGTAAGGAAATGAAAATGGAGAACTGAAAAAAAAACTTCAGAATGGCAAGAATTAGTACGGAATAGTTTCAAAAAGCTAACAATAATGATAATATCCTATATGGTTGCTATGAGTCAGAATCGACTCAACGGCAGTGGGTTTGGTGTCCTGTAGGATGACAAGAGGTTTTGTAGGATGAAAATCGAGAAGATAAGTTAAATTAGTAATTAGAAGCCCGTTAAAGATCTTTGAGAGAGAGCTTTCAGACAACGAATGGAGGGTGAATAGAAACCAGATTATAGGGTTTAGCGACATGTGCCTAAGAAGCTCAGGGAATGAGTATAGATGACCCTTTCAAGGGCTTGAGTTCAAGGAAGATGTAATATGGAACGGTAGCTGAAAGGATCAATAAAATGAAAATAAATCTTTTTTGGTTTTGTTTGCACTTTGGCTTATTTTGTTTTCTTTCAGGAAGACTTCAATTTGATGGGACAGGAGCAAGTGAAGATGAAGGAGAAATAGAAGATAAGTCAAGAGCTCAAGAAGTTAGAAAGGATTAGGCCTCCAGGTGGAAGAGTCCACCTTGGAAAGAAGAGATACCCACCTTCTGAGAAAGAAATGAGGGGATGAGGAGTGAGTTGGAGAGATATTGCCATGGAAGGAACTGAAGAAGATCAGGTCATTGGCTAAGGGTAGTGAAGGCACACATGGGACTGGAGATTTTCAAAGACTGGAAAATATATTCTAAATAACCGTGAGGAAAGAATGAGCTGAGGCTGGGAATTAGAAGCACACACACACACACACACACACACACACACATACGTATGCAAGAAATTGGAGGCTTACCTTAGTTAATTAACTGAGTGGAACACATATGCCAATCTCAAGCTAGACTTCAAATTAGGTCTATGTCTATACAAATACTTCAGTTACATAAACAAAATAATTGTTGAAAGCATCAAGGGAAAATATAAATCTTCATTTAAGTTATGTGTAAAGTTCTCTTTTAAATTCTCGCTTTGATGAGGGGAATGGAAAGAACAGCGGCTTCTACGTCTATGTCAGGAAGTGGTCGTAAAGATTCTTTCCATTTTTCCAGTGCTTTTCAGTTAAAAAAAAATGTTTACTTAGATTATCTCACATGCTAAGTATACTAGAAGGGAAAAATGTGGAATGTAAATCACACTGGAAAAGTATTTCCAGAGAAGGGGAAGAGTCTCTTCATGTTGAGTAATTGCCATTTCCAGAAAAAGTATGTAGTGTTAATACTCAAGGGCAGTTCAAGGTTCTTCTAGAACCTTATTAAAGAAACCTTTTCCAGGCTAGGCACATGTTCTTGAGATATGATACTTTGCCAGCAGAAATATTGCTTTCTTCTTAAATTTATGTAGGCTGGCCAGAAGGCTCTGAGCTTCTTGAAATTTCAATTAAGAATTTCAGAGAGTACGGCAATAATTATTTCTTAGACAGCATTGAGGTTTTTCCCAGGAATGATGATGAGTCTGTGTAGATTAAGTCAAATTTCTGTGTAAGAATTTTGAAGTGTCTGGTTGACGTTCAGGGTAGGTTATCACTCACAGAGTTCTGAAGGATTGGCTTTGCCCTGGACAGAGTTATCAAGAACTGAGTTAACAACACTGTGGAGGGCTCTTTAGGGCCTCACACACTAGATTCTAACGCTACTGTTTTACATTTGAAATTTGAGAAAGTGGCTTGCTGGATTTTGCTTATGTAGAAGTGTTGCTTATAATAACCTTATGCTTTATATCCTTTGCAGTTTTACATACTCCACGTGCCCCTCACAAACCCCTGTGAAGTACGCAGGGCAAGGCAATACCATTTTTTCAACAAGGCAATAAACCTGCAGCAGAGCTGACTTGCACAAGGTCTCACTGCCAGTCAGTGTGGGAGCCAGAATCCAAACCCGCATGCTCTCACACCTGCTTTTAACCATTTTGGTGCCTATTTATCATGGGACTTGACTCTAGAGTAATAATGGAAACAAACTTTATTTATATTAGATGAAATCACATACAGTTTCCATTTTTCTGTCTAAAGTGGTTGAATATTGGAAATATCATATGGCTCCACCTAATGCAGATAGCCATGTTCTATGTGGAACAGTGTGTAGACTTTGGAGTCAAACATGACTGGTTAAGTGGTAACTCACATGCCAGATTTGAGTTACCTCTATAAAATTGCTTAACCTCCCTAAGCCTTTGTGTCCTTATCTTTAAAAAAGGTTGACAGTACTGTGTATATCAGAGGTCCTTATGAAGATCTAATAGTACAATGTTTGCAAAACACTATCTGAGTTTATGATCCATTAAAAAACAACAAACCAAACCCATTATAGATTCCAACTCCTAGTGACCCTGTAGAACAGAGTAGAACTGCCCCATAGGGTTTCCAAGGCTGTAATCTTTATGAAAGCAGACTGCTACATCTTTCTCCCAGAGTGGTTAGTGGGTTCGAGCCATCAAATTTTGGCTAGCAGCTGAGCACTTAACCATTGTGCCACCAGGGTTTCTTCCCCATGATGCATAAGTTATTTGTTGTGACATATTTTAACTTATCACGATGCATAGTAAGTTATAACTATGTCACAACAAATAGTATCATCAGTAAAAAAATATTAAATTGGAAAATAAAATGAGCATTTTTAACTGTTGATTGTATACTTAACACTGTGCCTTTAGATAAGACGTAAATTTTCATTCTTTTTCAGTACAGGCATGCTGCCTTTTAATTCATAAATTAATCAGGTGCATGTGGAAAGGGGGGCATTATTATTTTAATTTTCTTCATTTTGCATATGTATTTCCTTATTTTCTATTATAAACAAGTAGTGATTTTATAATGGATATAAAGTTAAAAAATGAAAATTGATTTAAGCATTAAATGAAAAAATATGAAGAATGTGAAAAAGGCACAACTGCCTGAAGTCAATAGCCTTTGAGCAGAAGCGCTTTCATGTTTGAAGCAGAAATCCATGTACCTCTTCCTTCTACTCACTTGCATTCATTTACTCATTTATATATTTATTCATTCATTCAACAAATAACATTTAAGCGTCTACTTGTTCCAGGAACTCTGAAGAGATAAAAAGATGAAATTCTTCATTCATCACTGGTTATCTATGACTAGTCTCTTCACTGGAATGTGAAATACCAAGAAGATGCCGCAGGCTTGGGCAGCCAGATGCGTAATCTGTATATGCATATGTAAGCTCTCTAAAGTGGAACAAAGCATAGAAATTCAGCTTCAGGGAAAGAATACATTATGTCTATCATACACAGAATGGCAACTGGTAAACTAATTTATAAAGAGTTAAGTAGTACATCCGCTATTGAAAATCTTACAAAAGATGCTAAGAACTGGTACTAATTGTCATTAAAAATTCTATATGCTATTATTAAAGAAACTAATTGATCAAGGAATCTTACACAAGAAATAATAAAATTATGCATTTTTATGAAAAGAATATTTACCTTGTAATAGATAAACCTATAACTTATGACTGAAAACCCTGGTGGCATAGTGGTTAAGTGCTATGGCTGGTAACCAAAAAGTCAGTAGTTTGAATTCACCAGGCATTCCTTGGAAATTCTGTGGGGCAGTCCCACTCTGTCCTAAAGGGTCGCAATGAGTTGGAATTGACTTGACGGCAATGGGTTTTTGGTTAAATGATTGACAACTCTTGTCTATTGCACATTCGGAGTTCTCTTCACTGTGCCTAGCACAGGGCCCAAGGAATATATTTCTTGTTCCCAGGATGTAGGTCAAAGCAAAGACATTTTTGGGCTCAATAATTTTAAGTTGCATTTAAATAAAATTTGTATTTTCCTGATTTATTTTTAAAATTGAAATTAGAAAATGTATATATTTTTTCAGATGGTGCTTGCAACGTAATAGGCACCTGAGTTTGAATTCGGATTTTGCCCTTATTACTAGTGTAATCTTAGGCAGGTCACTTAACAATTCTGAGCTTCAGTTTTTCTCACCTATTAATTTGGCACAATGGTATCTAGGACACAGGATGGCTGTGAAGATTAATTAAGCCAAGCAGGATAAGGAATGTGCCTAGGACAGTATCCAGGACACAGAAGAGACTCAAAAATGCTATCACTCTTGTCCAATAAATACTCAATTAATTGAATATGTGATTTTCAAAGATTTGCTATGATTTTAATTCTATTTTTAATTTTTTTTAGAATCAATATTTTTGGGTGGCAATACGTAAACAGGTTTATAATAAAAGTCAAATGGATAATATGATTTCATTAAATTTATTATTTTTTTCAGCTGGTGACTTAAAAAAGTTTCCATTTTTTAAGAAGGGTAGACTTGCATGTTCATAAACATCTCCTTTAAGACACAGTCAGATAACATTATCGAGTGATCCTTCATTGACTGAGTACCTGCAAGACAGATGTAGTATTGTTCTCACAATGCTCACAGTGTGATAGGGACCATACAATAAAAGGACAGGACGTTGTGACAGAGAATAACAGGGAGACACAACTCTGGATTTTGTGGACAGAGAAAACCTCCTTGGGAAGAGCATGTTTCAGTTAGGACTGAAGAATGAGAAAGAGCCAGCCATGACAGGGTGGTGGACAGAATAGTTAAAGTTAAACACCCTAAGGTGAGAAATGTGTGTACAAGGCTATGATCAAGGTCAGTGTGGCTAGAGCGTAAGAAGTGTAGGAAGAGTGGTGTAAAACGTCAAGGGGTTGGGGCCTGATCATGCAGGGCCTTGAAGATCATCGCAAGAAGTATGGATTTTACTTTTAGAACATTGGGAAGCCATTGATGGAAAGTGAAACATGTAAAAGGGTCCACCTGGGCTACTGTGTTGTAATTTAGGTTAGAAATGGTCATGGCTTGGACTAGGTTGGCGGCATGAGAGACAGACAGAAGTAAAATAGACTAGTCATCTGCTTTGAAGATAGAAGATAGCGGTGTTTAGCATGCAATGGATGTGAGACACAAAGGAAATAGATGAATTAGGATGATTTGCAAGTTTCTGGCTTGGGTACTTGCATCGTTTGTAGCAACATTTTCTAAGATGGGGAAAATGGGGAAGGAGCAGAATGCTTTTATTTATTTTTTGATAGGGTGTAGATTAAGAGTTCTCTTTTAAACATACTAAGTTTGAGATGTCCATGAGACGTTCAGGTAGAGATATATCAAGTAGGCAACTGGATCATTCCCTTGCTCAAAATCCTCCAATGACTTTCTATCTCACTTAGAATAAAATCTGAAGTCCTTATATTGGCGTACAAGGTCTTGTTTTGGCCTCTGCTTACTTCTCTGATCCCATCTTCCTCCTTTCTTCCCCTCACTCACTTTGCTCTAGACACACATGTTTTCTTACTCCGTGGGAACTTGCCATGCCATTCATGCCTCAGAGCATTTGCACTCACTGTTCCTTATGCCTGGAAAACCTCTTCCCACAAATCTTTGCTTGGTTCTCACCCCTACTCCGTTCAGGTCTCTGAACAAATTTTACCTCCTTAGGCATTCTTTCCCAAACACTCTACCTAAACTTGTTTTCCCTTTCAAATGCTTAATTTTTCTCCCTAACAGTTATTACTTCTAACATACTGTAAAAATGGCTTGGGGGCGATATCTGATGTCCTCTCTCTTCACAAGGGGGAGGGAGAATCAAGGTCAACAGCCCAAGGCTGATTCCTATGAGGCAGGGTTCAGACATGCCTTCTCTCTCTGCCATCTTTATCAACTCTGACAACAACCGTCCCTTCCACAGCACTACCTACTGGGTTCAATAATTCGTTGCAAGGTCCACACAGAACTCACAGACCATAGTCATGATTATGGGGTTTATTAGAGCCGTAACAGGTTAAAATTCAGGCTCAGCAACACTCAAAGATAATGTTCTTTCATCAGGACAGACTCTTCCCAGTCTTGCTTGCAGACATGTCTCTCGCTGGCCCTCAGTCTTTGCGCAAAGACACTCAGCTTTCTCTCTCCGTAGGTGAGGAATCCCACTGCACCAGCTCCTGTGGGTCTCTCCTTCAGGTCTCTCCTTCCTTCGTGGTGATAGGATTCTTCTCTTTCCCACCTCTGGGGAGGCTCATTTCAAGTCCAGCGAGATGGCAAAACTAACCAATCCCCTTGCAATCCCTGTCTGCACAATCCCACCAGTCACCTGGATGGTGGTTGTGTGGTTGGCCACACAAAAGCCATCTGTCATATCGCACACACAGAAGTATTTTACTTGATTATTGAGTTTATGACTGGTTTTTCCATTATAAGGTAAGCTCCATGAAAGCAGTGACTTTGTCATATTCACCACTGTATCCTGAGTACCGGGGATAATACCTTTATTGGGCACTCAATAATTCAATAAATATTAACCAAGTGAATGAACATGGGAATCAAAGTGCAAAAGAGTGGTCAATAGTAGAATATAAATTTGGGACCATTAGTATATAGATGGTATGCAAAGTTCCAGGAGTGGCTGGCTGATGCAGAGGAGAGCATGGAGTGTGCAAAGGAGAATCTTCAAGACTAGTTCTCTTAGCGTAAGACATTTAGACGTTGGATTGAGGAGTTAGGGGGGTGGTCAAAGCCAATAGAGACCAAGAGGTAACACTCAGAGTAGACTGGAAGATATAGAAGGAAACCAGAGGGATATAGAGACATAACTGCAAAAAGAAAGTGCTTTAGGAAAGCAGAAGCAATTCTTTCTTGCTTGATCTTTTCTCCAACAAAGGGAAGTTAGCTTTCAGCTATCGTATTTCGCAAATTTCAAAGTTATTTTTTTTTACCTAACTAAATCTTATCCACATTAAGACTATTATAATTTGAAAGTATTCAAATAATCTGATATTGTGTATCATAATTACAATCCTTTTATCAACCTCTTTTCCCATTACTGATTATTGCAATATCTACTACCAAATATTTAGAAATATCTTCCTCCTTAAATTGCTCCTATTATTATTTTCTCACACCTTGCTCTTTTGCCTTTGTGTAGGTATCACACTATACAGTGGCAATCAAAACCCAGATTGGGGTGGGTGGGTGGATGAGTGAAATTAAAGAAGCACCAGAATAGTTCATTTAACTCTTGGAGATGGACATTAAAGGAAATACTATTGTCATTGATCACTTATCTACCAGTATCCTGTAAGATAGATGCAAATATAATATTAAGAGGTCATGAAAGTTGCTTGAAAGATACAGGGACAGATACTAAAGTTTGATCTACTCAACTAATATAAATTTAATAAATCAACTTTCATGCTGTCTGCTACTTAAACAAGTCTAAGTTTGATCTGATTTCCCTAAGTTAATCTTACTTCATTGTTGAGGCTACTGAAAAATGTCCTTATTTTTGAATGACTTCAAATCTACATTAAAAAAATAGGACCAAGCATACATTTTCATAGTTGATTTTATCTATCTGCTAATACCCTGGGTTACTTCATTATTTAGAAATGTATTTGAAGCCACGGTTACCTTGGCCACTGGTAAAATGCATGTGATTTGCTTCTCTCAGAAGAAACTTTTCTTTCGATTTAGGTACCAGATAGTGTTTCAAGCCCGTTTTCCTGGGCCATGTAGAAAATACTGTATTCCCTGGCATTATGGTACATCATACATAATTATATAAGGCAGCTTTTGCTTGAAGTTATTTCTCACTCTTCCAGGCAATGTTTATATTTGCATATGGAACACTTAAGTTCAGGTAAGATTCTAAAACCAATTTTTATTAGCTTTACCATATCAGCAAAATAATTTCTCTTCTAACTATGGTTTCTGAAACAGGGAGGACAAAGTGTTCTGAATTTGTACCTTCAAATTAATTTTCACCTGAAAATATAAGGAATAAAATCTTAGAAACCTTAGAGTCTTATCACCGTAAAACTATTCTTTATCTTCCCCTCTTCCCATTCTCCCTCTTTCCTTCTCTCTCCTCTTATTCTTCTGTTTCACAAAGATTTAAAGTGACATAAAAAGATATAAAAAAATCAATTTAAAATAACTAAAAGGTCAGTAAAAAAACATGAGGCAAAGAAAAGGGTAGGAAAATAAAGTGGAATTGGGAATAAGGGTAAGTACCTAAATTCTAGCCACAAAATTCCACGTACTTGCTAGAGGTACACTATGAATGTGACACTAGAGCTTCTAACTGGCTTTGCGAGAAAGGAAACAAAATACTTTATTCTATAAGGAAAAGTAAGTCAGTTATATAAGGTAATCACCATTATTCCTGACAGTGAGGCCAGAATGACATTTCTACCACTGGTCTTTATAGAGGCGAAGTGTAATGCACAAAGTCCTCAACAACATTCTTAACAATTAACATCTAGATCATTCTCATATGGGTTTACGGCACTAAGTAAAAGTACAACGCATGAAAAGCAATTCAGGTCCATGGGTGTGGACTGCGAGGAATGCTTATAATACTATGTGGCCAAGGTGAAAAATTCCCTAAAGATCTACTTTCATTTAGATTATATACTATTTAGATCAGGAGCCCTGGTAGTGCAATGGTTAAGTACCTGGCTGCTAACCGAAAGGTCGGTAGTTTGAATCCACAACCTGCACTGTGGGAGAAAAGACCTGGCAATCTGCCCCTGTAAAGATTTCAGCCTAGGAAGCCCTACGGGGCAGTTCTACTCCACAAGGTCGCTATGAGTCAGAATAGATTTGAAGGCACGCAACAAGAATATTCAGAAAAATGGTAGGTTTCGTTTTATTTACAGCAGTGCTTTCCGAACTACAGGTTTCGTCATTAGTAAAATTAATTCAATGGGTTGTAATCCACTTAAAAAACTACAATAGAATATCATAAAATAGAAAAATCAGAGTATTTTATAAAATGTTTCAATGTGTGTATTGGGTTGTGATGCAAAATGTATTTCTTACTGTGGATCTAGCTAAAGAATTTGAAAAACCCTGCATTGAGGCAATTATCATAGGCAAGTTTTGGGAAGGTATTGCTTGGAAGTAATTCACAGCTTATATCCCTCAGCAAATACCTTAAGAGCTGCAATTCTGAGTTCAGTCATCAGTAGGGGGTGCGAGATGTGGGGGTGGCGAGAGAAGTATTGAAATACATTTGGAAACTGGAGGTCACTGACAAGCCTTCTTGATGGCAAACCAAGGCAGCATGCGCTAGACCAAGAGTCTCTCTGGAAACAAAATGGAATTCTACATAACTAAATGAAGAGCTTAGTAGGAAGCCTTAGCTATAACCCATTTGAAAGTTGGAAGCCACCCATCCAAAATAATAACTTTGGTCCTTCTTTCAGGTGATACCTCTAGGTGGAACAAATGCTTAAGCACTTGACTACTAACTGAAAGGTTGGTAGTTTGACCAACCCAGAGGTACCTTGGAAGAAAGGCTTGATGACCTGCTTGCAAAAAATCACAGCCTTGAAAATCCTATGGAGTGCAGTTCTACTCTTCATACATGGGGTCGCCATGAGTCAAAATTGACTCAATGGCAAGTGGTTTTATTTTGCCTTCTTGTTTGGTTTTCCAGTGATAAGTATATTGCAGGTCCAGTGAAGAATAATAAGATGATTGTAGAACTGAGGGAAGAACATGCTCAGCATCAGACTGAAAGAACTGAAGAAAAAATTCAAGTCTCAAGTTGCAATACTGAAGGGTTCTATGGGGAAAATATTAAACAGAGCAGGGAACATCAAAAGAAGATGGAAGGAATACTCAGAGTCACTACACCAAAAAGAATTGGTCAACATTCAACCATTTCAGGAGGTATCATATGATCAGGAACCAATGGTACTGAAGGAAGAAGTCCAAACTGCACTGAAGGCACTGGCGAAAAACAAGGCTTCGGGAATTGACAGAATATCAATTGAGATGTTTCAACAAATAGATGCAGCGCTGAAAATACTTATCCATGGCAAGAAATTTCGAAGACAGCTACCTGGCCAACCAACTGGAAGAGACCGTACTTATGCCTATTCCAACCAAATGCAATCCAACCAAATGTGGAAATTATTGAACAATATCATTAATATCATATGCAACCAAAATTTTGCTGAAGGTCATTCAAAAGTGGCAGCAGCAGTATATCCACAGGGAACTGCCAGAAATTCAAGCTGGATTTAGAAGAGGATGTGAAACCAAGGATATCATTGCCGATGTCAGATGGATCCTGGCTGAAAGCAGAGAATATCAGAAAGATGTTTACCTGTGCTTTATTGACTATGCAAGGCCATTCAACTGAGTGGATCATAACAAAGTATGGATAACATTGTGGAGAATGGGAATTCCAGAACACTTAATTGTGCTCATGAGGAACCTGTACATACATCAAGAGACAGTCATTCGAACAGAACAAGGGAATACTGCATGGTTTAAAATCAGGGAAGGTGTGCTTCTAGGTTGTATCCTTTCTCTGTGCTTATTCAATCTGTATGCTGAGCAAATAATCCAAGAAGCTGGACTATATGAAGAAGAAGGAAGCATCAGAATTGGAGGAAGATTCATTAACAACCTGCTGACATAGATGAAATTTAAAAAAAAAAAGAAAATTTTTCTCTGAATGAAAAACAAGGAGCCCTGGAAATACAGTGGTTAAGAGCTCAGCTACTAACTGAAATATCAATGGTTTGAACCCATCAGCCAATCTAGGGGAGAAAGGACCTGGCTGTCTGCTCCCATAAAGTTTACAGCCTTGGAAACCCTATGGGGTAGTTCTACTCTGTTCTACAGGGTCGCTATGAGTTGGAAACAACTTGATGGCAATGGGTTTGATTTTTGGTAAACACACAACCAAAAGCCAGCCATTAATCCCAATGAAATTATTAACAGAAAACAGGAAAATTGACTTAATTATTTTCTATTTCGGTAGTACCCTTGTTCATTCTCTGAATTAACTGTGAGTGAACAGCGAAATGAACCAAGGGCAACAGAAGACAAGCTGGAGAAGCACCTAAACGTCCTGCAGTACAATGCATCCCTTTTGTGTGGCCTTTCAAGACATGGTCTTATAACTCCCATTCAAGTGATTGAGCAGAACTATGTGATAGGGTAATTGTGGCCCACCAAAGGGAGTGGTCAGTTTTGCCATCCTGCAGGGCTTGAAATGAGCCACCAAGGAAGAACTGCCAGGAGTAGGAGCAGAGAGTGCATTCTTTGGACCTGGGATCCCTGCACTGAGAAGCTCCTGGAACCAGGATACCAAGGGTGAGAGAGCTATAACCCTGAAGATGGTGAGAAATGGTGGCAGGAGAAACCAACAGGAGACCGCACAGTGGTCTTCCCGACCCAAGGAGCAAGAAAGATGAGTGTCTGTGGGTACCTCTGGGGACTTATTGATAGGGGATAAAAGAACTTTATAACTCTTGCCTGAGTAGGCAGAAACTAAGGACCAGAAAGGGATGCCAGTGAGCATGGCTGGGAAGAGGATGTCCTGATGGAAGAACTGTATCCTGCGTGTTCCTGAACCTGAATTGTAACCTGTTACTGTAAACCCCATAATCGTGAGTATTATCTGTGAGCTCTGTGTGGTCATTGCAATGAATTATTGAATCCAGCAGAGAAGTAGAGAGTGTTGGTGGAGGGATGGTTTGTGTCAGAACTGGTAAAGATGGCAGAGAGGGGAGGCATATCTGACCTCTGCCTCATAAGAATAAGCCTTGGGCTGTTGCTCTTGATTCTCCTTCCCCCTTGTGAAGTTACAGGAGGTCAGACACTGCCTCCATGTTGTTTTCGCAGGTCTGCTAGATCCATAAGTAGGAAAATGAGTGGCTAGAGAGGATTAGTTATGCTTTAAAATCATGCAGGATGCTTGCTTTTATAATCTTTTATTTGGAGCCAGAAACTTATTATTTTTAAGATGCTGACTTCAAGTTAAAGGAATTAATTTTACATGCATGCAACATAAATGTGACCTAGATTATTTCTTTTTAAAATGCAAATAAAAAATCAATTTTGCACTTATTGTGTTTAGTTTTAGCCTCTTGATCACAGAGAAGTTAACAAACGCTGTTAAACTGAAATGCTCCTTGATATCAAGTGTTTCAATGCCAGCAGTCTTGCCATAAACCAGAAACTAGTCACAATAAGAAATTTACATTTTAATCAAAGGCTTTCTGTCTGAATTTCCAATGTGTCTTTCCTCTTGGTTTTATATCTTCAAAATCTCAATTAATTATTTTGACTAAGGCTCAAAACTCTATCAACACAGTGAAAAGCCGTTTGTGTCCTAAGTGTTTAGATGAATTCTTCCAACTGAGTCAATTGTCAGAAGCTATTTTGATTAAGTACCGTTCGCTGTAGGAATTAGAATTCATAAATACAAAGATTGTGTGTATGGTAATTAACTTTATTATTCTTTAGCACTCAATTTGTTGTGGGGATTTATACACATGGGATGCTTCCCTGGGGCTTTTTAACCCTTTGAAATAATGATGTGCTTTTCACATCATGGATTCAACAACATGCACTGTAGACTACACACTTACTCATGGTCAGTGGCAATCACAAGATAGATTACAGGGTCATGGAAGAAGAAGTTAGATCATAACTGGGATTATGGTGGAAGAAAATACTAAATTAATATAGAATCATCAAATGGCACTTAGTCACGCCAGCACATGGATCATTAAGACTTAGACTTAGAATATAGGGTAATTTAGGCACATAGACATGTGAAGTCTTGTACTCAGTAGGACAACTGGTAGGTTAGGTGGGTACTCAAAGGCTCGTTGGGGTGTTCACCTCACACCACCTCTTGTAGTTCTCTGACTGGTTGATGCCTGAATTTCACTTTTACATTTGCATATTTTTTGTCTGAGGTTTTAAACCCATTAAAAGCCATGAAAAGCAACAGTGTCTTGCATTTATCTTTTACACCATAGTATGAAAGAAGGGCCAATAAATAGGCATTGCTAGATAGTAAGTACTCCTACAGGGAAACTGTAGGAGGAAGGGGAAACACCATAGTTCGGGAAAACAGTTCATTATTTAAAGCCCAAATGAACTAGATTTCACCTTGGAAATATAAATCACTGTGCCTGACCAACCACAATCCTCCTTAGGTATTGCCCAGCCACACCTGGGCCAGATACTCCACCTAAGGAATAGTGGCCTAGGGCCTCCATTGGAAACCGTATACAAGACTGGAGCATACCAGGGGAGACAGGATGGTGCCTTGGACCAGAGTGGTGGCAGTAGAGTGGGAGAGAACAACTAGATTGATTTGAGTCCATATTTACAAACTGATTATTGGGTTGGCATTGGAGGCAAGGAAAAGGCATGAAGCAAATATGACTGTCAGCAACAGATGGGGCAACACGGAGAAAACTAGGGATGGATCACATCTGGGAAAAGATTGAGATGTGTTTTGATAAGATTAATTTTGAGATGCTTATTAGATGTCAAGTAGGCAATTGAACATACAAGTCAAAAGCTCAAGGGATAGATTGGGGCCAGACATGTAAATTTGGAAGTAATAAGCACATGAATGCTATTTAAATCCATGAGACTGAATGAGATCACCTAGGGAAAGAGTAGAGAAAGAGAGAGAAGATGAGGGAACTCTGGACAAAGCAGTGGGGAACACTTACATTTAGATTAGGAAAGGTAGAAGAGGAGGAATCAGGTCAGAAGAAGGACGTTGGCAGAGGAGTTTGAGGAGGCACTCTCAATGAGATAAAAGGAAAACTGGGTGGGGGAGGGGTATATTTCAGGTCAGGAGTGGTGAACCTTACATGAATAATGTAAGGACAGAGAAATGATCACTAGATTTAGCAACATGGTGGTATTGATGACTCTGAAAGACTCCATCAGTGGGTGAGAAGACAGAATGTCAAGAATGGAGGATGAATAGGAGCTGAGGAAGTGGACACATTTAAGAGGTTCTACCCTGAAAAGAAGAGAAAAGAAGTAAAGAAATAGAGATGAAGTGTAATGTGGGGCCAAAGAAGGTTTCCTTTCTTTCAGGAAGAAGAGCATGTTTTTAGGCTGATAGGAAGAGCCCCATAGAAATGGAGAATTGATAATATGGGAGAGAGAGTGAATAATGCTGACTGAAGCCCTTAAAAAGGTACGAGAAACGAGATCTACAAAAGCAAAGAGACACATTCTCTATTTTAAAAGGAGTAAAGTAATAGAAAGTGGGTGCTGATGCAGGAAGGTTTAAAGATCTGATGATGGGGAGATGAGAGAGTTCCTATTTGATGGCTTTTATTTTTATTTTTTATAACATAACAGGAGGTCATCAAATGGGAAATATGGACAAAATCGAGGAGTGAAAAAAAGGTATAAAATAATCATCTTGGAGAGGCAAAGCAATGGGGAAATGAGGGCAGATTGCCAGCATTTAGGGGGTTCATTTGAGTTTCGTGGTCATGAATGTTATGTGAAGTCAGTCAGATTGCCCAGGTGATTTTCTCCATCAATGCTCAGCTGTTTGGTTAACCATGTCAAATACTGACATAAATCAGGGCTTGGTTTTCCCCACTGGTAATTGCTTTAGGGAGAAAGGGACAAAGATTGCTGATAGATGGTAGGAAAATGGTGAGGTGCGTGGAATGGAGGTCTTGATAAAGTTCAAGGATTTTGTCAGTAGGGGTGTTTAACAAGTGAGCTGGAAGAGTTGGAAGTGGTGACTGGAGAATGAATATTTGAAATCAAGGTTATGAAAGTAGAGCAATTTCTGGTAATGAAACACAGCCTTGGATATTACCATGGTATGGATGGCTGGGCTGGTGTTGAGCAAAGGACATTAGCAATAGTGAGAAAGCAAGAGTCTAGGGTGTTAGGTAGATACCATGAATGTTGAAACCATTCTGAATGATGATAATTTATATGCATAAAGGAAAAGGGGGCTTACAAAGACCCTAGTAGATGAAAACAAAGAGGAAGAAATCAAGGCAGCATACTCAGGTGGCATACATGTCAGTGAAGCAGGAAGTCTGTCACCGTCCTCTTGGAACCTCCTCTCCAGAAGGACATTTACTCTACCTAAAAAAAAAATAAATCCAAAGTTTTAAAATGTCCTATAAGACTCTGCATGAGCTGGCCCTTCTCACTTGCCTCTCCCAACTTTTTGAGTATCACTCTTCTGAACATTTGCCACAATCTGGTAACAATGGCTTTCTTTCATTTTTTTGAGGAGGCTGAACTCTTCTATCTCAGGGACATTGTTGTTAGGTGCTGTCGAGTCAGTTCCGACTCATAGCTACGCAAGACAGATTTTTTCGTTCTTTTGGCAGTCCGTGGTATATTCAATATTCTTCATCAACGCAATTCAAAGGTGTCAATTCTTCTTTGGTCTTCCTTATTTACTGTCCAGCTTTCGCATGCATATGAGGCAATTGAAAACATAATGGCTTGGGTAAGGCGCACCTTAGTCCTCAAAGTGACATCTTTGCTTTAAAGAGATCTCTTGGAGCAGGTTTGCCCAATGCAATGTGTCTTTTGATTTCTTGACTGCTGCTTCCATAGGTGTTGATTGTGGATCTGAGTAAAACAAAATCCTCAACAACCTCAATTTTTTCTCCGATTGTCATGATGATGCTTATTGGTTCAGTTGTGAGGATCTTTGTTTTCTTTACGTTGAGGTGTAACCCACACTGAAGGCTCTGGTCTTTGATTTTCACCAGTAAGTACTTCAAGTCTTCTTCACTTTTGGGAAGCAAGGCTGTGTCATCTGCATAACACTGGCTGTTATTGAGTCTTCCTCCAATCCTGTTGCTGCAGTCTTCTTCATATGTCCAGTTTCTTGGATTATTTGCTCAGCATACAGATTAAACAGGTATGGTGAAATTTACAACCCTGATGTACACCTCTTCTGACTTTAAACCATGCTGTATCCCCTTGTTCTGTTGGAACGACCGCCTCTTGATCTATGTACAGATTCCTCATGAGCACAATTAAGTGTTCTAGAATTTCCATTCTCCATAATTTGTCATGTTCCACACTGTCAAATGCCTTAGCATAGTCAACAAAACACTTTCTGGTATTCTCTGCTTTCATCCAGGATCCGTCTGACATCTTTCTGGTATTCTCTGCTTTCATCCAGGATCCGTCTGACATCAGCAATGATATCCCGGGTTCCATATCCTCTTCTAAATCTGGCTCGAATTTATGGCAGTTCCCTGTCTTAACACTGCTGCAGCTGCTTTTGAATGATCTTCAGCAAAATTTTGCTTGCGTGTGATATTAATGATATTGTTCATAATTTCCACATTCAGTTGGATCAGCTTTCTTGGGAATAGGCATAAATATGAATCTCTTCCAGTCAGTTGACCAGGTAGGTGTCTTCCAAATTTATTGGCATAGACAAGTGAGTACTTCCAGAGCTGCCTCTGTTTATTGAAACATCTCAATTGGTATTCCATCAATTCCTGGAAACTTGTTTTTCGCCAATGCTTTCAGTGCAGCTTGGACTTCTTCCTTCAGTACCATCGGTTCCTGATCATATGTTACCTCCTGAAATGGTTGAACATTGACCAGTCCTTTTTGGTATAGTGACTGTGTATGCCTTCCATCCTCTTATGATGCTTCCTGCGTTGTTTAATATTTCCCCAATAGAATCCTTCACTATTGCAACTTGAGCTTGAATTTTTTCTTCAGATCTTTTAGCTTGAGAAATGCTGAGCGTGTTTTTCCCTTTTGGTTTTCTACCTCCAGTTCTTTGCACATGTCATCGTAATACTTTACTTTTTCTTCTCTAGCCACCCTTTGAAATCTTCTGTTCTGCTCTTTTACTTCATCATTTTTTCCTTTTGCTTTAGCTACTTGACGTTCAAGAGCAAGTTTCAAAGTCTCTTCGGACATCCATTTAGGTCTTTTCTTTCTCTCCTGTCTTTTAAATGACCTTCTTGCTTTCTTCATGTATGATGTCCCTGCACAACTAGTCTGGTCTTCAGTCATTAGTGTTCAACATGTCAAATCTATTCTTGAGAATTGAGAGTCTCTAAATTCAGGTGGGGTATATTCAAGGTGGTACTTTGACTCTCATGGACTTGTTCTAATTTTCTTCAGCTTCAACTTGAACTTGTATATGAGTAACTGATGGTCTGATCTGCAGTCAGCCCCTGGCCTTGTTCTGACTGATGATATTGAGCTTTTCCATGGCCTCTTTCCACAGATGTAGTCGATTTGATTCGTGTGTATTCCATTTGGTGAGGTCCATGTGTGTAGTCACTGTTTATGTTGGTGAAAAAAAGGTATTTGCTATGAAGAAGTCATTAGCCTTGCAAAATTCTATCATGCTATCTCTGGCATCGTTTCTATTACCAAGGCCATATCTTCCAACTACTATTCCTTCTGTGTTTCCAAGTTTACATTCCAATCACCAGTAATTATCAGTGCATCCTGATTGAATGTTTGATCAATTTCAGACTGCTGAAGTTGGTAAAAATCTTCAATTTCCTCACCTTTGGCTTTCATGGTTGGTGTGTAAATTTCAATAATAGCTGTATTAACTGGTCTTCCTTGTAGGCATATGGGTATTATCCTATCACTGACAGTGTTGTACTTCACGATAGATCTCGAAATGTTCTTTTTGATGATGAAGGCAATGCCATTCCTCTTCAAGTTGCCATTCCCAACATAGTAGACTATATGATTGTCCTATTCAAAATAACCAATGCCAGTTCATTTCAGCTCACTAATGCCTAGGATATGGATGTTTATGCATCCCATTTCATTTTTCACAATTTCCAGTTTTCATAGATTCATACTTCTTACATTGCACATTCCGATTTTTAGTGGATGTTTGCAGCTGTTTCTTCTCATTTTGAGTCGTGCCACATCAGCAAATGAAGGTCCTGAAAGCTTGACTCCATCCACATCATTAAGGTTGCCCTTACTTTGAGGAGGCAGCTCTTCCACTGTTGTCTTTTGGGTGCCTTCCAACCTGAGGGGCTCATCTTCCATCACTATATCAGACAATCACTGGATCAGTTCCACTGCTATTCATAAGGTTTTCACTGGCTAATTCTTTTCAGAAGTGGACTGGCAGGTCCTTCTTCCTAGTCTGTCCTAGTCTGGAAGCTCAGTTGAAACCTGTCCACCCTGGGTGATCCCACTGGCATTTGAATCCTGGTGGCGTGGCTTCCGGCATCACAGCAACACACAATTCCCCACAGTTATGACAAACTGACAGATGGATGGGGGTCTCAGGGGCATGGCACTTGCTATTCCTGTGCTGTGTTAGTTTCCTTAGGCTGCAGTATCATATTACGACAAACTGTATGGCCTAAAACAGCAGAAGTTTATTCTGGTGCAGTTCTGGAGGCTGGAAATCTGAAATCAAGGCTCCTTAAAGGCTCTAAGGGAGGATGCTTTCTTGCCTCATTCTGGTTTCTGCTGATTGCCAGCAATTCTTGGCATTCTTTGGCTTTTGGCTCCCCAAAAAACCTCCAATTTTTGCCTCCATCTTCACTTGGCCATCTTCCATCTGTGTGTGTGTGTCTGTCAGTCTTTCCTTATAAAGATACCCGTCATTGGATTTAGGGCCAGTATGACCTCATCTTAATTTACTACATCTATAAAAAACCCTATTTCCAAATAAGGTCACACTCACAGGGACCAGGGGTTAGGACTTCAACGTACCTTTGGGGGTAAGGAGGGGACTTTACATGTGACTTAAATTCTTTTCACACAAATGGCTTTCTCAGCCTCAGCTTAGATATTAAATCTCATAGAGGCCTTCTCTGACTCATAATTCAAGATGTTTTCCCTCATAACACCTTATTGCTTTTCTTTGTGGTACTTACTGAAATTTGAAAGTATATATTTAACAATTGCTTTACTTTTTCATTATTTATGTTAGTTCATCAAAGTAGGGTGTTTTTTCACTGTCATATTCCTAGAAGCTGACAGAGTGCCTGGTACATAATAAGCAGCACAACAGAGGAGCATAGTGGTTAGTTGTCTAGGCTCTGGAGTTAGACATCTGAGTTCAAATCCCAGCCCTACCAATACTGGTTATGTGATCTTGGGAAAATTACTTAACTTCTCTGTGTCTTTGTCCTCTCCCACCCCGATTTATAAAATAGAGAATGTAGTGGTATTTATCTCATAGAATAGGTTTAGGGAGCAGAAATAAGATACGCAATTGTAAAGCTTAACACAGAGTCAATGGTCAATAATTGTTTGCTAAAGGGTGCACTGAATAAACATCCGCTGAATTCAACCGGCTATTTTTTTTTTTTTTATTGTGTATGGTTTGTTATAGAAAAAGATCTTTTAACCATACAACCATGACGTCTCTAACTTAAAGTAATCAAACCTCTCTAATGTTCAATTTCTTCAACTATAAAATGAGGGAAATGGTTATTGTGAGCTCTATGGATTTTTCCATTCTAAAATCCTCAATTGTATGACTACAAATAAATGTTTTCCTCTTTTGATTTGTCAGAAAAGTAATCATCCTCAATTACTTAAACCAGTAATCCCTGGTGGCTAAATGGATAAGAGCTTGGCTGCTAACCAAAAGATTAGCAGTTCAAACCCACAAGTGGCTCTGCAGGAGAAAAGACCTGGTGATCTGCTCTCCTAAAGATTATAGCCTAGGAAACCCGATGGGGATGTTCTACTCTGTCATATAGTGTCACTATGGGTTGGAATCAATGCAAGGGCACACAACTATATATGTATGAAACAGAACCCTGTGTAAGTTGGGGACTACTTGTATATGTAGATGTATTTTAGATATTTCTATATATATCTATAATATACAGATATACCCCCCAAATTTTTTTATAATAGATATATCTACATATAGGTATACACAGGTAGTCCCCAACTTACACAAGGTTCTGTCCCAACCACTACTCCATCATAAATCAGTTCTGCTGTAAATAGAATACATCTTTCTCTCTCTTTTTTTTTTTAAGTTTTCATTATTATTGCCTTTTATTATCATTATCTTCATAAATCTGGCCTTTATTTGTCTTTGGGGATTGGAAACATTACATCTGAGAATGATAAGATCAGCAAATTATGCACTGCAACATTGTATGTAGTACCTATTACTAACGATAAGATGTACAAAACAAACAATGGTCATAAGTGCGTTTCAGCATAACTCAAACACCTTGAAAGTCAGGGACTACATACATATATGTATATGTATACATATATATTTTATTTTCTAAAAAAAAAAAAAAAAAAACTTTTTTTGTTTTTTTTTATAAGAGATAGCGGAATCACCTAGGAAGCTTTTTCAAATTGCAGATGCTTGCCCTCATCTCCTGCCTCCGATTCTGGCACATGTGAGAAAGAGGTGTTGTAATAAAAATCTGCCGCCTCAAAACCAAACCAAACCCAGTGCCATCGAGTCGATTCCGACTCATAGCAACCCTATAGGACAGAGTAGAACTGCCCCATAGAGTTTCCAAGGAGCGCCTGGCGGATTCGACTTGCCGACCATTTGGTTAGCAGCCGTAGTGCTTAACTACTATGCCACCAGGGTTTCCAAAATCTCCCTAGCTAAGTCAAATATCCTCCTTCTGGTTTCCCCCACTGATCACCATCTATCACCTGTCCTATTCAGAATCACTGCTTTAACAGATACTATAAAAAAAAAAAAATTCTTTTTTTTATGAAGAAGAGATGCTTGGCACTGGGGCATGCATAAGCCAAACAATGTGATGACCATGGCCATGTACATGAACAACTGTACCATTTATCATTCCCAGTTGGAATTGCTATTACTGCCGTTGTTTCAAAAAGGATTCCTTTCAAGCTCTGTGCAGCTACATCTCATTAATCCTTAGAGCTTCTGTATCAAGTGGCATTTTATCATCACAAATTTCTCTAGAAAAATTACACTATAATAAGATATGACAGGATTTTAGTCATTTGAATCTCATTGTATTTTATTTCAGTGAAATTCTATTTAGATTTTAAAAGACACCATATTTCTGAAGGATGTTATAATTTCCAATGGAGAGAAAATCACAACAAATCTAGCTTTCAAGTGTGAAATTTTGAATAAATGTTTTATCCTCCTCTTATCTGGTTTTGGTCAACTCTTCTTTCACTTACCTCAAAAAGAAGTGATGAAAGGAGAAGGCAGATTCATAAATAGGAGGCATGGGAGGTATGTCAATGTGTGGGGTGCCTGGACTTAGTAGTCACCAGTTACAATCTTTGGTAGCTGGAAAATCCTGCAGTGGTTTCTGGCTTCCTTATGATGGGAGCTGGTGTGCTGGCGTAAGTGGTGGACACTTAGTGGATGTTCCCTGAGGTCCTTGCTCTCTACAATTGCAGTCAGGGAATATTCTACAGCTTGAGGAGTCCTGCCTTACAAAAACCAGTGTAAAGAGAAACATTCAACAGAAAGCTCTGAAAACTAGCCTTATTTGTGTATCGTTTTTTCTTTTTGTAGTTTTAAATTTTTCAACAATAATCAATTTTTTGCATGAAATTTCTATTTTAATGAGCACCTGTCCAAATAATCTCCTCAAATGCTTTCTAATTTCTAATGCTAAAGCCTGCTCCTGTATTGCAAGGAGTTTGGAAAGGAAACCTCTTCCTAAATCGCTGAGTCATTTTTTGCAAATTCTTGTTTACATTTCCTGTTTGTAGATGTAACTGGAGCTCTAATCACCTCACTATCCCGGGATTCTCTTAACCAAAAACCTCCCAGTAGTTCTGATGACATCACTGAGCATTTGAAATACAAAAAAATAGATTCTGTGAAATAAAAACAGAACAAAACAATTTATCCATTCCTTCTTGCTGAGAAAATCCGGACTATTTACTCTATACTCTATGCAGGCTTAGAGAGAACAGTTCAAAAAGAGAACTTTGTGAAGACAAAGATCTGGCTTCTTGGTTGTTAGTTGGAAAATTACAACACCAAGAAAGGTTTGTGCTCAACTTTGTGCTTGTTGTATGAGAGTAAAGTCTTAATGCCCTTCTGCTCTAAAACACAACAGTAGGAGGGAATTGTCTCTCCATTCCAGACATATTTTCTGAACATTTTTTTCCCCTAATACATCTGTACTAGAGAGGGTAAGATAGGAGCATAAAAGCATGCGAGCAAGCATGAACTTTCCAGAAGCCCCTGGAGGAGCTCTCACTTTTGAGTGTGGATTATAAGCATGCTTTGATTAAATTCCACGGTATTTAATAGATGCCTACTATGTCCAAGGCATTGCAGGAGATGAGCATGAATAAGACAAAGACCTGGTCTTCTGGGCATTCACAGATTAATGGGGGAGTCTAAGATTTATGATATGACTTAGATTAGGGAAACATGAGAATCATGTGTTAGGGATATACAGGAGGGGTTATAGGCATATGGGAATGGACTAGGGGATCTTCAGAAGCTTCTCGAGCTGGGTCTGGGAAGAAGTCCTAGGCAAGGCTCATTCTAAAGTGCTTTCCATTAAGTATCACATATCCTTAGGAATACATTAAATTTAAGCATTCATTTATTCATTCAACAATATTTATTGAGGACTCTCAATGAATTAGTTATTAGGCTTTCTTGGATTTATTCAATATTTATTCATTCAATAAAGATTATTGTAGCACCTGTCACGTATCAATGAGTGTTCTAGACTCCTTACCATCCTATCTCTTCGCAGGTTTTGAAGATGGTCAGCTGTTGAAAACTACTTCTGACCATGGAGTACAATTCAAACTTTTTTATTCTCCCAGCAATTCACAATCCAACATTGCTCACCTTTCTGCAAATGACTATAAGTTTTCCAATCAGGGACTATTTTAAATTTAATTGCTGTCATAGTGTGGTAAAAACAGTGGACTATGAGAATAAAATCTATTTAATACTATTAGTCTCCACACTGATCCTCAGCCTAGAATCTTATTCCTCCAAGTGTGGGCCACAAACCAGCAACATGAGTCACTTGGAGCTTGTTAGAAATGTAGAATCCTGGTCCTGATCCAGGTTGCAAGTGTGCTGAATCAGAATCTACATTTTAACAGAATCCTAGGTGATTCAAATTTAATTTGTACATTAAAGCTGGAGAAGCACAGTGCCTCTCATGCTTTAGGTTGATATGAATCACCTCAATACCTTATTATCATGCAGATTGGAATTCAGTAGGTCTGGGCTTGACTGAGGTAGAAGTATCGCACTCAGTAGGTAAGATTGGACATTGGTTTCAGGAAAAAAACACAGCTCCAAAGATCCCAGTGGAATGTAATTTGACAGAAAATAATACAATAAGACTGAACAAGAACAAACTATGGTGTACCTGGAGCATCAACTGAGGTCCACAACCTCTTCCAGCTGAAACTTCCCTAGGAATGCCCAAGCAAGGGCTATCACTGAGAACATATCCAAAAGGCTCTTGTGAATTGTATTTACCAGTGAAGTCATGAAGTCAAGCTTATATTATTATTTACTTTCCAATAATGATTCAGCTCTGAGGCACCATTTTCATTGCTGAGCAGTCATGTACCTGCACTGTAGCAACACTTATGTCCTTAGGTGATGACAGGTACTATTAGGCCTCGCTGCTACTGCACACCACGCCACAGTTCTGGTCCTCATACTAGTTTCTTCATATGCTCTTTTATGGTGCTAAACAGGAACTGTTCAGTAACATAGCAAATAACAGTCCACAAGAACAAGTATAAAGGTCAATATAACTACACCAATTATTAACATAAGTTGAATTAGCCAGTCTAACTACTTATCTCCAAATAACTATTTAATGATTTTATAGCTCATTCAATGATGAAATTTTTAGCTATTCTGTTTGGAATTTATCACTTTAGGTTTACTCAGTATATGTATTAGAAGTGTTAAAAATTTGACTCAGTCTTAAGTAGAAGGTAACCTGTAGCCATTCTATCTAGTAGCTCTCAGTTCCTGATTAGCAAGTCAAAAACTTGAGAATATAATTCAGTGATACACAAAATAAACAGAGTATGCTGAAAAGACAAAAAGCAAAAACAAACAAAAAACCCCAAACGAAAAAAACATCGAAACCCTGATATCCTGGGGATAAGTACAGAAATAATTCCCACAATAGAAAAAGACAAAAAGACAGAGTCTTTAGGTAAATACAGTGTAATGGATCACTTTTATATGGCCGTTGTCACCATGATCTAGTAACTCCCATCCAATGATTGCGTATATCAAGGGTATTGGATAGCTTGCTAATAATGCGACAAGGTGCATGGCCATGCAAATAAAGTCTATGGAACCCTAACTAGGGGCCTGATCAGTTTTGCCATCTTGCTAGGCTAAAAAGAGCCACCCCAGAGGTGGAGGTGGGGCACCTCACTACCACCCAAGAAAGAAGAGTTAGGAGCGGAGTGCATCCTTTGGACCCAAGATCCCTGCACTGAAAACATCTTCGACTCAGGAGACAGAGACAGAGAGCTGTAACACCTGAGATGACAGGGGATGGCACGAAGCAGTGGCAGAGTAACGGTGGCAGACAGGCAGCAGAACCAGGAGACCAGGAGGAGAGAGCACAGTGGGCTTTCCAGCCCATGGAGCAAGAAAGCTGAGTGCCTTCAGGCAGGAGGCTTGCTGGCAGAGTGGGGTGCCTCTGGGCACTGGGCAGAATTAGGCTCGCAGGCCCACGGAGGGAATGAGCCCAGTCCCTTCCGGCTGAAGCTTCTTGGTGGATTGGGATGACCCCAGGCACTTATTGGTGGAGCTAAAGAGCTTTGTAACACTAACACTTGGTTGCGCAGGACAGAGGCCTGGCCGAGGGGCTGAGGGGCTGAGGCCAGAGAGAGGGCTATCTGTGGGCACCACTGAGGAGGGGCTGTCCTGATTGAAGAACTGTATCCTGAGTCCTTCCCGATCCTGAATTGTAACCTGTTACTTCTCTAATAAACCCCATAACTGTACGAATGGTTTGTGAGTTCTGTGTGGCCATTGCAACAAATTATCAAACTGAGTAGAGAAGTGGAAACCCTGGTGACTTAGTGGTTAAAAACTACAACTGCTAACCAAAAGGTCGGCAGTTCAAATCCACCAGGCGCTCCTTGGAAACCCCATGGGGCAGTTCTGCTCTGTCCTATACGGTCACTATGAGTAGGCATTGACTCGACTGCAAGGGATTTGGTTTAGTAGAGAAGTAGAGAGTACCTAGGGAGGTACAGCTGGTGACAGAATTGGTAAAAAGGTCGGAGAGAGGAGGTATGTCTAACCTCTACCTCATAGGAATCACCCTTGGGCTGATATTGATAGTGATTCTTTTCTCTTCCTTCCTGAAGTTAGAAGAGGTCAGACAGCTCCGCCATGACATTTATACAGTAGAGTAATACTGGTAGTGCAGACTTCCTTTTTTTGCACAATAAGATTCAGTAGTAGAACAGTATACATGGACTCTCCAAATAAATTTAGCAAGAGAACACCATCCTGTGCCATTCAGCCAGTAATTACAGAACAAAATGTCCATAACCAATAAGGAGTTTCATTCATGGTAGTGGGCCATTCTTGGGCAATACTACTTGGTACAATGAGGGGTGATAATTCAAACAGGAGTGATTTACATAAATTTGCATTGTGTTTACTAGCACACATAAAGTAGCAATAAATTATTTTACAATCATTTTCTTATACATTGTTAATATTATGCAAAGATTTTAAAGTACCCATCAAAGGTTCCTTCTTTGACGTATACAAAGTGTTTATCCACAGAGCAGATCATGAATTTAGGGCTAAAGGAAAAGGTATAGGGGCCCTCTATAGACCTCTAGAACCATGCATTGGTGAGTCACACAGAAAGGTAAGTCTGAGGAAGAGATTCTCTGGGCTAGGGATGAAAGACTGTGGTTGATGTTCTCAGTCATTTGTTCATGCCTTCTTGTATCCATGCCCTTAGGTATTTCCCTGTCTCACTGACTCTGAGCATGGTTGTGTGACTTCTTTTGGCCAATGACAAGTTAGCAAATGTGACCCAAGGAGAGGCTTGAAAAGCATTTTCATGGTTGTGGCTTGCTGTCTTGCTGTTCTTTGAAACTCCAAGACCGCCATGTGAAGTCCAGGCTAGCCTTCTGGAGGATGAAAGATCATATAGAACAAAACCAAACCATCCCTGTCAAGGGACACTGCACCCCCCTCACCATGCCAACCAGCTACCAACCAACAAATATGTGAGAGACGCCATCCTAAACCATCCAATCCCAACTGAATTGACCCACAGAATTGGGAAAATTAATTAATATTTGTGGTTTCAATCCATTATAATTTGGGATGGTGTGTTACGCAGAAAATCTAATTGATACAAAGGCTGAAAGAAAATCATGATTACAAACTATTCATGTTTATTACAACTTTAAGGACAGTTTAGTGAATCACGTTATTCTCTATATCTAGGATTGTTACGTGGCAGTAATTCTTGGAATGTCAACCTTTACATTTGTTGGGTCCTTTCACCTTTTCAGGCAGAGGGAGGTAACTTTTAAATAAATGAATGGTGACTTCTCACCATAGGTCTCTTTGGCCTTGAGAAATTTCAGCCATCCTTTCCCCACTGTCAGGGGAAATGTACCTCACTTGCAGAAAAGCCCCTTTCCCCATAGTGCTACTTGAGGCAGTTCCAGCTATAGCCTTCCTTTTGGCAGGAGTCAGTTTCCATTTCCTTAAATGCCAGGGCATGTGTATTAAGTTCTCTCAGTTGTGCTCTCAAGTCTTTTTTACTTGGTCTGAAATAATGGGGAAACATGTCCCTTGCCTCCTCCATGGGGTTGCGAGGCACTGTGCAGCCCACCCACACTCTCAAGAGCAGTGCTTCCTCCTTGACCTTTCCAAAAAAAAAAAAAAAAGCCACCCCTTACATAGGCTAGAGGTGGGGAGGTGGGTAAGCATTAATGCTGGCTGAACTGGGCTTACAGTCTCTTGGCTTTCCCAGCATAGGGAGTCTAGGATCCCTTTAAGGAGTCCTTCACATTATCTTTTTGTGCCTTCGGCGTCTCTTCCAAAATTCTTTGAGACCAGGAAGGGCCAAATTTAATATTCTGTTCCATGTATATTCAAATCCCATGCCTTTATTTCTCCCACTATGGGAGCCCCTACCAGAAAGAACCTCAAGAAGGGTGTAAGAAAAATAAATATTTAGACCTCAAACAAAGGAAAAAAAAAAGATAAGAGGAGGTTAAAATCCAGCAAGTACTGCTAACCTTAGAGGCAGAAATGGAAAGGGGCCAATTTAAGAAGCAGGTTAGAATGTTAAAAACCAGCTGAGCCTACCTCAAAGGAGTAGGGATATTTTACAAGAGAACAGAGCACTTGAAGTATTTCGCACTACTAATGAGAAAAATGTGACGAAATTGATGTCCGGGATCGTGGAAAATTCAAGAGCTCAGGATTTCAAGATGAGCAATACCTGCCAGAAAACCTATTGGCTCACCCTCAATTCTAAAAGGCATAGCCTTTAAAAACATCAGGAGCAGCTTCAACTCAGAAGGCTGCCAGAGGTGACTGTTTTGCTGAGACAAATGTGGGGACAAGGAAATAACTTACTCTAAGAAGCAGGGTTCATAGGCCTGAGATATTCATGGAGTCCCTGGGTGGTACAAATAATTAATCCCTTCAGCTGCTAACTAAAAGGTTGGAGTTTTAAGTTCACTCAGAGGTACCTCAGGAGAAAGGCCTGGTGATCTACCTCTGAAAAGTCAGCTATCAAGAATCCTATGGAGCACAGCTCTACTCTGACACACATGAAGTCACCATAAGTTGGAACCTGCCTGATGACAACTAGTTAAGATATTCAAAAGCAAGAGGCACTGGCGACAGCCTCCACAGCTCAGGGGAGACATGTCATAGATGAGAAAATGCACACAACAGCAGAGGAGAGAAATGTGGAGGATGCAAGGCTGCTACAAACAAGGAAAGCGCTGATTGCAAGGTGATGGAGGCTGAGTCTCTAAAGCCCAGGTGGGTCTGGACAGAGCCCATGCTGAGTGCAGCATTTGTGTACCAGAAAGGAAGGGCTCAAAGTGGAATTGGAAATTAGGAGTTTTTGAATGTATGAGATGGGGAAGAAGAAAGCTTCCAGTAAGACCTTATAGATGGGGTGTCACTTCAGACAATTTTGTAGAATTTGCAAGAAAACTAAATCTTTCAAATGTGACTCTGAGAGAGAAGGCACTGGTGGAAGTCCTCTACTCTTTTTTCCCACCATGACCCATACCCACAAAGGAGCCATGATCAACCCCTTGATGTGAGATCTCTCCTCACTGCGTTCAGTTCACAGGTCCTGGACTTTGGATGCATGGCAGAGATGCATCACAGACACTCGTGTTTCCTCCGATGACTCTCCACCCCCCAGATACAATCAAGTCCCTATCAAGGGTAACTACCTCTAGATGATGCTGTAGGAACTCCATGCATTGCAACAGAAAGCCCAAGTTCCACTGCTGAAGGAACCCCAATCATACCAAAGCATTTTGAATGAGAATCTTTTGACTGAAATTGAACTAAGACTTTTGGAAGGAAGAATTGTGGACTTCTATTTCATTGGTCTTTAACTCACAAAAGTGTAATTTTAGACTTTAAATCTCATCTAAGAATTTTTTAATAGAAAGGGTTTATATTCAAATTTGGGGCATATTTTACTCTACAGATTTTTTCCTTGTTATTTAGGTTTATTATAACCTCCATTTTGCTGTTTAGACTGTATGTCTGGGCATAATTTGAGGTGGGAAATTATACAAAGGGTAAATTTTTAGACTAGAGAAAAACATGCTCATGGAGTTAATTTAAAAGTTCCAACCTATTTTAGAGCCCTCTGGGGACAGAGCTAGAAATGCCACCACCAGTCCTTGAAGAATAAACAAAGGAGCAACATATGAGGGGAGCAGTCTCCTGAAAGTGAAAGCTGGACTGCTGTCTCCCTGCCTAGGGGTCAGCCACACACCTGGTTGACCACAGGCTTGGTTCATAAGCCAAATGGCTCAAGAAAACATAAGGTTAGAATATGTAGGGGAGAGACCAGTTTATCCACTTCCCCATGTTCCTGTCAGCCCATAAAATAGGAATTTTCATCCTCTAGAAAATATGGGGGAGTAGCTCCTGGACATTTTTTTTTTTAATATCCTTCAGCTACTCCTCTCCAAAAGAGAGACTCCTCCATCTTCTTGAGGGAGGCCCAGACCTAGGCTCTACTGTGCAGGAAGGGCTACATTCTCAGCTACTCAGCCTTTGAGCGACTTGGTTCATTTTGAAAGGAGAGAGAGAAGTCTGGTTTTGGCTGCAGGTCAAAGCCACATTCTTCAACATAATTTTACCAGCAAAATGATGACATTTTAATGCTCATATGATACTCTGTTTATTTCTCATTTTGTCCAGAACCTATACAGTGTGATTAATTATCACTCTCAGAAATTCCAATTCCTCTGATCCTCAGCAAACACTGGAAATTTAAACACCAGCCTCCCAGTTGCAGGTGGAGACCTCTGCCTGCCTCTTGGTTAGTCCCAACACCTTGCCCTTTTTAATTTTGTAGACAAGTGAAATGAAACAAATGGTATGATGATCTGTATGAAGAATGTGAAAAGAACTATTGGAAACTAAACCTTTGTTAGTATTTCTCCATTTCATCCCTGAGTGTCTGTCTGTTTGTAGAACTATGGTGAAGAGCATAAAGATCGATGTCCTAGGCATTAGTGAGCTGAAATGGGCTAGTATTGGCCATTTTGAATTGGACAACATATGGTATACTATGCTGGGAATGTCAAACTGAAGAGGAATGGAATCACATTCATTGTGGAAAAAAACAGTTTCAAGATCTATCTTGAAGTACAACACTGTCAGTGATAAGATAATATCCATACGCCTACAAGGAAGATCAGTTAATACGACTATTATTCAAACTTACCCACCAACCACTAAGGCCAAAAATGAAAAAATTGAAGTTTTTATGAACTTCTGCAGTCTGAAACAGATCGAACATGCAATCGGATGCACTAATAATTACTGATGATTGGAATGTGAAAGTTGGAAGAAAGAAGAAGGAAAAAAGAAAAAAAAGAAGAAGAAAGTTGGAAAATATAGCCTTGGTGATAGAAACAATGCTGGAGATCACATGATAGAATTTTGCAAGACCAACGAAAGGAAGAAATGATGAAGTAAAAGAGCTGAGCAGAAGAAATGATGAAGTAAAAGAGCTGAGCAGAAGATTTCAAAGGGCGACTGAGGAAGACAAAGTGTTATAATGAAATGTGCAAAGACCTGGAGTTAGAAAACCAAAAAGGAAGAACACACTCGGCGGTCTTCAAGCTGAAAGAACTTAAGAAAAAAATCCAAGCCCTGTGTTGCAATATTGAAGGATTCTACAGAGAAAATATTGAACGACATAGGAAGCATCAAAAGAAAATGGAAGGAATACAGAGTTACTGTACCAAAAACAATTAGTCAATATTCAACCATTTCAGGAGGTAGCATATGATTATAACCGATGGTATTGGCATAACGAGTGTAAGCTGCACTGAAGGGACTGGTGAAAAACAAGGCTACAGGAATTCATGGAATACCAACTGAGATGTATCAACAAACGGACGCAGTGTTGGAGGTACTCACTCCACTACATCAAGAAATTTGGATGACAGCTTCCTGGCTGACCAACTGGAAGAGATCAATATTTGTGCCCATTCCAAAGGCTAATGATCCTACAGAATGTGGACATTATGGAACAATATCATTAACACCACATGCAAGTGAAATTTTGATGAAGATCATTCAAAAGCAGTTGCAGCAGTTACATTGACAGGGAACTGTCAGATATTCAAGCTAAATTCAGAAGAGAACATGGAACGAGGGATATCATTGCTGATATCAGATGGATCTTGGCTGAATAAAAGAAAAATTTTACCTGTGTCTTATTGACTATGCAAAGGCATTCAACTGTGTGAATCATAACAAATTATGGGTAAAGTTGTGAAGAATGGGAATTCCAAACACTTAATTGTGCTTGCGAGGAACATGTACATAAATCAGGAGACAGTTGTTTTAACAGAACAAAGAGATACTGGGTGATTTAAAGTCAAGAAAAGTCTGTGTCAGGGCTGTAGCCTTTCACCATACTTATTCAATCTGTATGCTGAGGAAATAATCTGAGAAGCTGAACTATATGAAGATCAGGGCATCAGGATTGGAGGAAGACTCATTAACAACCTGCAATATGCAGATGACACAACCTTGCTTGCTGCAAGTGAAGAGGACTTGAAGCACTTACTCATGAAGATCGAAGACCACAGCCTTCAGTATGGATTGCACCTCAACATAAAGAAAACTAAAATCCTTACAACTGGACTAATAAGCAACATCATGATAAACAGAGAAAAGATTGATGTTATCAAGGATTTCATTTTACTTGTATCCTCAATCAAGGGTCATGGAAGCAGCAGTCAAGAAACCAAAGGATGTATTGCATTGGGTAAATCTACCACAAAAGACCTCTTTAAAGTGTTAAAAAGCAAAGATGTCACTTTGAGGACTAAGATGTACCTGACCCAAAACATAGTATTTCCAGTCGCCTCAAATGCATTCGAAAACAGAACAGTGAATAAAGAAGACCAAAGAAGAATTGACACCTTTGAATAGTGGTGTTGGCAAAGAATATTGAATATACGATGGACTGCCAAGAGAACAAATTTGTCTTGGAAGAAGTATAGCCAGAATGTTTCTTGGAATCACGGATGGTAGAACTTTGTCTCATGTACTTTAGACATGTTATCAGGGGTGACCAGTCCCTGAAGAAGGACATTGTGATGTTTAAGATTGTGAATCAACTTGGCTGAGCCATGATTCTCAGTAGTTTGCCTGTTGTATAACGTTGTGGTCACTTCCCTGTTAAGATGGGATATGTGATCACCCCCATAATGGGATATACTGTGAGTAGCCAATCAATTTAAAGGGAGTTTCTTTGGGCGTGTGGCCTACATTGAGTATAAGCAGACATTCTGGCAAGGCTTGGGGGCTTTTTGCTTGTGTTGGATCCTGCAGCTGGCTTCTATTCATCTGACCTGCAGTTCTTGGGACTTGAGCTAGCAGCTTACCTGCAGCCTTGCCTGCTGATCTTGGGATTCATCGATCTTCACAGCCTGCGAGCAAAAGCACTGCTCTTTGAGCTGCCAAATCTTGGATTCACCAACCCTTGCAGCTACATGAATCAGGAGAAGCCTCTTTCCTGACCAAACACTTGGAAAATTCCAGACTCTGCAACCATGTGAGCCATTTCCTTGATATAAATTCCTTTTATTTAGTGGTTTTGCTTTTCTAGACAGCCCAGCCTAAGACAGACATCATGCTTGGTAAAGTAGAGAGCAAAAGAGAGAAAGACCTTCCATGAGATGGATTGACAGAGTGGCTGCAACAGTGGGCTCAAGCACAGCAACCATTGTGGCATGGTGCAGGACTGGGCAGTGTTTCATTCCGTTGTACATAAGGTCGCTATGCGTGGAAACCAACTCGATGGCACCTAACAACAGTGTTTCTCGAGGAGTTTCTGGGTGGTGCAAATGGTTAAGTGTAAACGTGATCAGAAGAAAGCCCTGACAATCTGCTTCTGAAAGGTCTCAACTGTGAAAACCCTATGGAGCACAGTTCTATTCTGCACACATGGGGTTGCCAGGAGTCAGAATTGACTCAATGGCAACTGGCTTTTGGCTTTTAGTATTTCTTCAGGAAAGGGGATACCCCAATTCTAGATGACTGGTTACATTTATCGACACAAAAACATAAAGAACAATCTCTGAGGAAATATAAGAACTTGATATAAATGTCCTTCCAAAGAATGAAACTCCATTTGCTTTAAGTTTGGGTTCCCTAACCATCTATCGTTTCTTTTTCTTAGTGCAGCAGCCACTGGGACCTATTGCTCCCCTTCTTCCCAGTCCTTTGACTTCATTCCACCCAGGTAATTACTCTTACCTCCACCCTAGGGGACTGCTCTTTGCTATTAAAATAAATCATAAAATCTCAACTGGGGAAAATATGTTTGATCATATTCTGTTAGACTCATTGCTTGGATTCTCATATTGATGCCTAGTTTTCTTGTCAAGGTTTTTTCTTTTGCCTGAACTATAAATCTCTCGTCTGAATAGCTTCCGAGAGTTCTTGATCTCTTTTGTGCTGATCTTCAAGAAATGACCTACCCTTTAGCCTTATCAGGTAACCAGGATTTATGACAGATTTTCTGCTCCAAATTTCGTTCTGAAGTGTGTGTATGTGTGTGTTTGTATGTGTTTTTGTAAGTACTGAGTTAATTAGTTTGGAAACAGCCCTAGTTGAAGGGAATGCCCATTTTTCATTTCTGTCCTCAAAACAAAGGTAGCTTTGGTGTGTGTAGTTCATTTAGTTAAGAGCAGTTCTACAAGGAGCAGACAATGTGGCCAAACTACACAGCTCTCTGAAGTTCCAACTCGATGCAGTACAAATTGGAATTTACAACTTTGGACTCCTTCTCCAAAGTTTAGGGAATTCTTTTTGTTGTTGTTTTGGCGTAGTCCTTTCAGTTGTTTCATTTTTTAAAATAATATTTTATTATGCTTTTGGTGAAAGTTTACATAGCAAATTACATTCCCATTAAACAATTTCTGTGCATTATTGTTCAGTGACATTGGTTATATTTTCCACAAGGTTGTCACCATTCTGGCTGTTCCTTTTCTATTAATCTAACCTCCTTGCTCCTGCTTACCTTCTCATCTTTGCTCCAGAGTAAATGTTGACCGTTTGGTCTCATATAGTCCTTTTTTTTTAAGAACACAGTACTCATAAAAAACAAACAAACAAAAAAAACACCAAACCCAGTGCCGTCGAGTCGATTCTGACACATAGCGACCCTATAGGACAGAGTAGAACTGCCCCATAGAGTTTCCAAGGAGTGTGTGGCAGATTCGAACTGCTGACCCTTTGGTTAGCACCCGCAGCACTTAACCACTACACCACCAGGGTTTCCACAGTACTCACGGATGATGTTATTTATTTTAAGAGCTAGTCTGCTATTTAACTAAAAGATGATCTCTGAGAGTGGTTTTAGTTCCCGGTTTAAAGGGTGTCTCAGGGCAACAGTCTCAGGTGTTTCTTTGGTCTTTACTGGTCCAGTAACTGTGGCCTTATTTTTAAGAATTTCAGTTTTGTTCTACATTTTTCTCCCATTCTATCCAGGTCCATCTATTGTGTCCCTGGTCAGAATGGTCAGTAGTGGTAGCCAGGTACCATCTAGTTCTTCTGGTCTCATGACAGATGAGGCCATGGTTTGTGTGGGCTATTAGTACTATAGTTTCTTCTTTGAGTCTTTGGTTTCCTTCTTTCTCTTTTGCTCCAAATGAGTAGAGACCAATAGTTGTGTCTTAGATGGCTGCTCACAAGCATTTAAGACCCCAGAAACTACCCACCAGACTAGGATGTAGAACATAAACTTTATGAACTATGTTATGCCAATTGGCCAAGTTGTCTCACAAGGCTAATCCTTCAAACCCAGTAAAGCTATCCGGTGAGGTGTTTGGTTATGTCTAGGAAGTATCCATAACTGTGCCCCTATGTGGTTTGTTATATATAAGAGTTTATATGGCACACAGACAAACATATATATAGCTATGTCTACAGGTACACCTACAGAAATATACCTTCTGTGATTGTTAAGGTTGTGTGTCAACTTGCCTGGGACATGATTCTTAGTGACCTGGCAGTTATGACGTAGTTTGGCAGTACATAATGATGTAATCACCTCCATGATAAGATCTGGTATAATGTGATCACCTCCATGATGGGATCTGTTGTGAGTAGCCAATCAGTTGGAAGGGAGTTTCCTTGAGGAGATGCCCTACATACAATATATGTGGACTTTCTGAGAAAGCTTGCTGGCTTTTGCTCACTCCGGATCCTACAGCTGGCTCCTGTTTGTTTGACCTGAGCTAGCAGCTTACCTCCTGTCTTGCCTACTGATCTTGAGACTCATAGGCCTCCGCAGCCTGTGAGCCAGAGGTCTGCTGTCAGATCTGTCAATTTTGGGCTCACCAGCCCCTACAGCTACGTGAGTCAGGAGAAGCCTCCAGCCTGACCCAGGAATTTGGGACTTTACAGCCTCTACAACTGCGTAAGCTATTTCCATGATATAAATTTCTCTCTCTCTCTCTATTTTTGTATGCTTTACTGGCTTTGCTTCTCTAGAGAACCCAGCCTAAAACATTTGGTACTGAGAGTCATTCCAGTGAAGTAAAATTTTAAGGATGAGTTTTCTAAATTGGTTCTCAAGTCTGGTTAGTCTTAAAGATGTTGATGACTCTCCTTCCAGTAGTAAAGAGGGTACTGCTGATCCGTGGCGGGAGGTGGCAACAGAAATACACAAAATATCACCACCAATAAGTCAGGTATTGGTGAGAAGCAAGGCTCTGAGTAATCACATGTTTGATACCTTTCTACAGTTTTATCATAATGAGAAGTATAAGTTGGTTGGTTGGTCCAACTGTCGCTAGACAAAGTGGCAAAAGAAAGTGATTATCTCAGGGCTTCAGAGCCAAAGCTCAAGTGCCACATAAATGACCTCAAATTTCTCACTTATGCTTGAAAGAAGTCTTATTGTAAGAGTGGCTGAATTACAGTGCCAAGTAAATTCCCAACATCGAGTGATGTCTGAAGTTAAAGTGAGGGCATTGATTGGAAAGAAATGGGATACCGAAACTTTAGATAATCAGGAAGCTGGGGACTCTAAGCCCCTAAATTCTTTTGAATCACTCCTGCCAACAGAACCAGCCCTTTCTCTCCCATCTGAAGAGATTACTTCATCTTTGTCTGCTAAACCACTCTGCCCAGTAAAACCATTAGCCCCTCCACGGCCATCTGATGAGATTAACCCAGCTTTGTTTGAAGAGGCTTTGTCTGAGTCATTGCCTGGGGCATCGCCTGAGGCAGATGCCTTACAAGACAATGCTGAATGTTCTCAAAACACATCCCCACCACCCATTTTGGCTTCTAGACCTACAACTGGGCTTAGGTCCCAGTGAGCCCCAAAAGGTGAAGTACAAAGTGTGACCCAGGAGGAGGTATGCTACACTCCAAAAGAACTGTTTGGCTCTTGTAATATTTATAAACAGAAACCTGGGGAATATGTGTGGGAAAGGCTATTAAGGGTGTGAGATAATTGTGCGAGGAACATAAAGATGGATCAGTGTGACTTTATTGATATGGGGCCACTAAGGACAGGTTCTTCTTTCAGTGTTTCAGCTTGAGAGGTTAGGAAAGGATCTAATAGTTTATTTGGTTGGGGTACTGAAGCATAGATTCTGTAGTGGCCTACACTAATACAAGTACCAGACCTGCCTTGGTATACTGTAGAAGAAGGTATCCAAAGGCTCAGGGAAATTGGCATGCTAGAGTGGATTTATCAGGTTAGACCCAGAGACCCACAAATGGAGTGCCCAGAAGACACACCTTTTACCACAACTATGGGGAACAAATTTGTGAAGGGAGCTCCAGCATCCTTGAAGACTGCTGTGATTGATATATTATGTAAATCAGATTTGGCAGTGAGAACTGCCGTAATTTAATTAAGATACCTAACTACAATGGGGCTGAGTGAACCCCGTGATGGTAGGGGCCAAGTGGTGGCAGTCAATATAAAAAGATAGGTGGGCATGTTTACTGTAATGGACAGCAGAGTGAAAGCAGTAATCAGAATAGCCTGACTCATATCAACTTACGCACTGGCTACTTAGTCATGGGAAACCCTGGTGGAGTAGTGGTTAAGTGCTATGGCTGCTAACAAAAGGGTTGGCAGTTTGAATCCACCAGGCACTCCTTGGAAACTCTATGGGGCAGTTCTACCCTGTTCTATAGGGTCACTATGAGTTGGAATAGACTCGAAGGCACTGGGTTTGGTTTTGATTTGACTTAGTCATGGTGTCTCTAGGAGTGAAAAAAAAAATTTTTTTTAAAAGATAGGAAATCTACTAAATATTTACTTGATGTATACAAGTGGAAGAATTCTAGGTCAAGTGAACAGCAGTCTAACTGGAATCACCAGAATAGAAAGTCATGGCCTCTCAATAAATTCTCAGATATGAGCAAAATTTAAAGACCCACAACTCCTTGAATGAAGGGGTAGCCCGGTTCACTTGAGGAAGGACCTCACTACACTATCAAAAATTTATACTGTTAATTTTTCTCTCAGCCTTTCCCAAAGGGATCTATGGCCTTTTACAAGAGTGATTGTTCATTGGGGAAAAGGGAATAATCAGACTTTTTGGGGGTTACTGGATACTGGCTCTGAAATGACACTAATTACAGGAGACCCAAAATGTCACTGTGGCACACCAGTCAGAGTGGGAACATATGGAGGCCAGGTTATTAATGGAGTCTTAGCTCATGTCCATCTCACAGTAGGTCTGTTGGGTCTCTGAACCCATCCTGTAGTGATTTTCCCAGTTCCACAATGCATAATTGAAATAGATATACTCACCAACTGACAGAATCCCACATTGGATCCCTGACAAGTGGAGTAAGGGCCATTATGGCAGGAAAAGCCAAGTGGAAGCCATTAGAACTGCCCTTACCTAGGAAAATAGTAAACCAAAAGCAACACTGCATTCCTGGAGGGATTGCAGAGATTGCCGCCACCATCAAGGACCTAAAGAATGCAGGGGTGGTGATTCCCACCATATCCCTATTCAACTCTCCTATTTGGCCTGTGCAAAAAACAGATGGATCTTGGAGAATGACAGTGGATTATCGAAAACTAAACCAGGTGGCAACTACAATTGCAGCTGCTGTTCCAGATGTGGTTTCATTGCTTGAGCAAATTAATACACCTCCTGGTACCTTGTAAGCAGCTGTTGATCTAGCTAATGACTTTTTCTCCACACCTGTTTTACAGGACCACCAGAAGCAGTTTGCTTTCGCCTGACAAAGCCAACAAGATACCTTCACTGTTTTACCTCAGGGGTACATCAGCTCTCCAGCCCTATGTGATAATATAGTTCACAGGGATCTTGGTTGCCTTCCCTTCCACAAGATGTCATGCTGGTCCATTACATTGGTGACGTTATGCTAATTGGGACTTGTCATGAATTGAACTGTGCCCCCCCAAAATAAGTATCAATTTGGCTAGGCCATGTTTCCTAGTATTGTGCGGTTGTCCAACATTTTGTGATCTCATGTAATTATCCTATGTGTTGTAAATTCTAACCTTTATGATGTTAATGAGGCAGAATTAGAGGCAGTTGTGTTAACAAGGCAGTATACAATCTACAGAATTAGGTTGTACTTTGAGTCAATCTCTTTTCAGATATAAAAGAGAGAAGCAGGCAGAGTGGAGAGGGACCTCATTACCCCAAGCAAGAAGAGGCAGAAGCCTTGGACTATTGAACCCAGGGTCCTTGTGCTGAGAAGCTCCTAGACCAGAAGAAGATTGATGACAAGGACCTCCCCCCAGATCCGACACAAAAAGAAAGCCTTCCAGTGGAGCTGGCACCCTAAATTCGAACTACTAGCCTCCTAGACTGTGAGCGAATGAACTTCTGTTTTTTAAAGCCATCTGCTTGTGGTATTTCTGTTATAGCAACACTGGATAACTATGCAGACCTAGTAAGGAAGATATGTCAATGACTCTGGACTTGTTGGTAAAACACTTGTGTGCTAGAGGACAGGAACTTAATCTGATAAAAGTTCAGTGACCTTCCATCTTACAGAAATTTCTCAGATTCCAGTAGTGTGGGGTATATTGAGATATTCCTTATAAAGTGAAGGAAAGGTATTGCATCTGACCTCTCTCACAAATAAAAGGGAGCAAAATGCTTGGAGGGCCTCTTTGGATTTTGGAGGTAACACATCACTCATTTGGGTGAGCTACTTTAGCCTATTTATCAAGTGACTCAAAAAGCTGCTAGTTTTGAGTGGGGCCCAGAACAAGAGAAGGACCTGCAATAGGTTCAGGCTGCTGTGCAAGTCCCTCTGCCACTTGGGGCATATGATCTGACTGATCCAATGATGGCTTGAAGTGTCAGTGGCAAATAGAGATGCTGTTCGGAGTCTTTGTCAGGCCCATATTGGTGAATTACAGCACAGATTTTGGAGCAAAGCCCTGCAATCCTCTGCAGATAACTACTTTCCTTTTGAGAAATATCTTTGGCTTGTTATTGGGCCTCAGTGGAGACTGAGTGCTTAACTATGGGCCACCAAGTAGCCATGCATCCTGAGCTGCCCATCATGAACCAGGTGTTGTCTGACCCACAGAGTCATAAAATTGGACATGCACTACAGCACTTCATCATTCAATGGAAGTGATATATACATGATTGGGCCTGAGTAGGACCTGAAGGCACAAGTAAGTTTCATCAAGAAGTGGTCGAAATGCCCATGGTCTCCACTCCTGTCACATTATCTGCCCTCTCCCAGTCTGCATCTATGGCCTCATGGAGAGTTCCTTATGATCAGTTGCCTGGATTACAGATGGTTCTGTGCGATATGCAGGCACCACTTGAAAGTGGACAGCAGCGGCACTACAGCCCCTTTCTGGCATGTCCCTGAAGAACAATGGTGAAGGAAAATCCCCGCAATGGGCAGAACTTTGAGCGGTGCACTTGGTTGTTTAGCTTTCTTGAAAGGAGAAATGGCCAGATATGTGACTGCATACTCATTCACAGGCTGTGGCCAATGGTTTGGCTGGATGGTTAGAGACTTGGAAGGAACATGACTGGAAAGTTGGAGACAAGGAGGTATGGGAAGAGGTATGTGAATAGACCTCTCTGAATTGGCAAAAGTATTGAAGATATTTGTGTCTCATCGGAATGCTTACCAAAGGGTAACACCACCAGGGGAGCATTTTAACAATCAAGTGGGTAGGATGATGTGTTCTGTGGAAACCAATCATCTTCTTCCCCAGCCACTCTCATCATTGCCCAGTGGGCTCATGAACAAAGTGGCGATGGTGGCAGGGATGGAGATTATGCATGGGTTCAGCAATATGGGCTTCCACTCACCAGGGCTGACTTGGCTACAGCCACTGCTGAGTGCCCAGTCTGCTAGCAACAGAGACCAACACTGAGTCCCTGATACGGCACCATTCCTTGAGGCGATCAGCCAGCAAGTTGGTGGCAGGTTGATTACATTGAACAGCTTCCATCATGGAAAGGACAGTATTTTGTTCTTATTGGAATAGACACTTACTCTGGACACAGATTTGCCTTCCCTCCACCAATACTTTGGTCAATACTACCATCCATGGACTTACAGAATGCCTTATCCACCATCATGGTATCCCACACCACAGTGCCTCAGATCAAGGGACTCACTTCCAGTAAATGAAGTGGAGCTGTAGGCCCATGCTCATGGAATTCACTGGTCTTACCATGTTCCTAATCAGCCTGAAGCAAATGAAATGACCTTCTAAAGACAAAATTACATTGCCAGCTAGGTGGTAGTTCCTTGCAGGGTTGGAGACATGCTCTCCATGAGGCTGTATATACTCTAAACCGATGTCCAGTACATGGTGCTGTTTCCCCTGTAGCCAGGACTAATGGGTTCAGGAATCAAGAGGTGGAAATGAGAATGGCACCACTCACTATTACCCCCTAGTGACTGACTCACAAAATTTTTGCTTCCTGTCCCTGTGACATTATGCTTTGTGGGTCTAGAGGTCTTAGTTCTAAAGGAAGGAATGCTCCCACCTGGAGACACACCATTGATTCCATGAAACTGGAAGTTGTAAATACCACCTGGTCACTTTGGACTCCTTATGTCTCTAAATCAGCAGGCAAAGGAATTACCATATTAGCTGGTGTGATTGATCCTGATTACCAAGAAGAAGTTGGATTGATACTGTATAATTGAGGCAAAGAAGAGTACATCTGGAATGCCAGAGATCCCTTAGGATGCCTGTTAGTACTACCATGCCCTGCGATTAAAGTCAATGGAAAGCTACAGCAACCCAATTCTGACATCACTACTAATGGCCCAGATTCTTCAGGAATAAAGCTTTGGAGCACCCCACCAGGCAAAGAACCACAACCAGCTGAAGTGCTTTCCGAGGGCAAAAGGAATATAGAATGAGTGGTGGAAGGAGGTAGCCCTGAATACCAGTTACGATCACATGACCAGTTGTAGAACTGAGGACTTTAATTGTTATGAGTATTCCTTCCTCGTAGGCATGGATCAAATATTTTGTTTTCTTCACTTATAAAATATAAGATGTAAACAGGGCTAGTGTATTTTCAGTTGTGTGCATCTTACTTGTATCATTTTAGGCACAAGCATGACTTTATAATTGTCTTATTCAAAGATTATGTATGCTGTAAGGAGATGTGTACAGGTGCCAAGTTGACAAAGGGTGGACAGTGATCATTATGATTGTGTGGCAACTTGCCTGGCCATGATTCTCAGTGGTTTGACAGTTACGATGTAGTTTGGCAGTCATATGATATAGTCACTTCCTTTATGAGATCTGATATAATGTGATCACCTCCATGATGGGATCTACTGTGAGTAGCCAATCAGTTGAAATAGAGTTTCCTTGGGGGTGTAGCATTCATCCAATACATGTGGACGTTTTGGCAAATCTTACTGGCTTTTGCTTCTCTGGATCCTGCTGCTGACTCTCATTCATCTGATCTCCGACTCGTGGGACTTGAGCTAGCAGCTTACCTGCCATCTTTTTGCTGATCTTGGGATTGGTAGGCCTCCGTAGCCTGTGAGCCAGAGGCCTGCTGTCTGACCCACTGACCTTGGGATTGCCAGCCCCTACAGCTGAGTCAGGAGAAGCCTCCAGCCTGACCCATGGACTTGGGATTTTCCAGCCTCTACAACCACATGAGCCATTTCCTTGATATAAATCTCTATATATAGATTTACATGCTTTACTGGTTTTGCTTCTGTAGAGAACACAGCCTAAGAACACCTTCCTCTACATATATATGTATATATACCTATTGTCATGGATTGAATTGTGTCCCCCCAAAATATGTGTCAACTTGGTTAGGCCATGATACCCAGTATTGTGTGGTTGTTTTCCATTTTGTGAATGTAATTTTAGGTTAAACAGGATTAGGGTGGGATTGTAACAACCTTGCTCAGGTAACATCCCTGATCCAATGTAAAGGGAGTTTCCCTGGGGTGTGGCCTGCAGAACCTTTTATCTTACAAGAGATGAAAAGAAAGGGAAGCAAGCAGAGAGGTGGGGACCTCATTCCACCAAGAAAGCAGTGATGGGAGCAGAGCGTGTCCTTAGGACATGAGGTTCCTGTGCGGAGAAGCTCCTAGACCAAGGGAAGATTGATGACATGAACCTTCCTCCAGAACCGACAGAGAAAGCCTTCCCCTGGAGCTGATGCCCTGAATTTGGATTTGTAGGCTACTAGACTGTGAGAGAATAAATTTCTCTTTGTTAAAGCCACCCACTTGTGGGTATTTCTGTAAGAGCAGTACTAGACGACTAAGGCACCTGTCTACCTATGTTACCACACATATATGTTTTGGTTGATATTGCTGTAGTTGCAAAATTGTATGTGTTATTTAAAAAAAAAAAAACAAAAACCTGTTGCCATCAAGTTGATTCCAACACATTGTGACCATATATATATATATATATATATATATATATATATATATATATATATATATATAGCATTTACCAAAAATGTCCCTTATTCTTTTGTGCTTCTTAGTGTCATCATTTACCTTGGTCAAGTTGTGCAGACTTTACCAGCATTTGGTATTGCCTTTCCCATCACCAAAAAGTAACAAGTGTCTGCTATCTAGAAAGTGATTCACCCTCACTCTCCCACCTATCCCTGATAACTGCTGGAGAATGTTGTTTACTGTAAGTACATCTATTCTTTTCTTTTAATGAAAGTGAAATCATACAATATTTGTCCTTTTGTGACTGATTTATTTCACTCTGCGTAATTTCCTCCAGATTCATCTATGTTATGATATGTTTCGGGAACTCATCATTATTCTTTATAACTGCATAATGTTCCGTTGTATATATGTACTCCAACTTGTTTATAGGAAATTCTTAAATAGTACTTTTCTCAATGGAACCTTTGATAGTCACTGGGAGGTAGTGGGCGTGAGATCATGGTTACCTTACAATTTATCAGGTGTAGGAAGTAGGCTGACATCCTCTTTTTAGATTTGGGAACCCTAATAAGGATCCCACTTCCTAACAGAAGTGAGCACAGGTAGTTCACATGGGCAGGACAGCACTTTTGCTTTGTTCTAGCACAATGAAAACTTAATGATGTAAGTAACAAAGTTCTACTCCTTAGAGCCTAACCACAATAATTTTAGCCTAAAAATTTTCTGAAGTGTGTGTTGAAAAAAAGCTAACTCGACCATAAAAAAATACCTCAGTAATGAATATCTAGCTTTAAATATATAATTTACTGGAGAATTTTCCAAGGAAAATAGGTTGTAAAATGTATACTAAGGAATCTCAATGATTTGACCTATTCTTAAATGGCTGTAAGGCATAAAGCAATTAAATTGTGGGAGATGTCTATTCAAAATGAAAACGGTTGATCACTAGTCTTTCTGGTAGTAATTAGATCATGTCCCAGCTTCTCACCATATTTTACATCCAGCTGTTAATTAATTGGTTGTACTATTTCTGTTTTTACTGAGTTTTTCTAATCAAACTTATCTTAACAGAATTATTCCTCCCACATAACTGAAAATATGCAAATTCCATCTCCACATTTCCTTACCTTTCCTATATGAGTTATTCATTTTGAGATGCTTTGTGAATCTTTTTTATCAGGAAAAAAATTTTTTCTTGAAGCCCCATGGGGGACTTTTACTTAACATTAGCCAGAATTTAGGCACATAGTCATTGCTAGATGTCATGGAGACGGAGACAGTGAGCATTTAGCTTTTCCAGCTTCTGGTGTGGAGGCTGACCAGGAAGACTGGGAATGGATATACGGGCTACTAACTGCCAATGTCTTTTGCAATACATGTTCTATGCCATTCTAAGAAAAAATGGCAGTGGAAGTAGGATTACAAGGGAGGGGAAGGACATTCAGATATTTGAATCAGCAATGGAAGAGAGAGGGAGGTGGAGTGCATGGAAGACTCAGTTGGCGGAGTCAGGCAAAGTCAGGAGGAGGTTCAAGACAATTGTCATAACTGACTGTTCTATTTGTCTTCTAATATAGCCAGTTGCCATGCGCTTCTTGGTATGAGGCCAGTATTTTGAATAACTCTTTCATCTGGAGGCCTTTCTATGGCCATTTTACTTTGAAAATTGAGGTGAAATGTCTCATATTTGGCATCTTAACTCTGAATGAGTTAGTCAACTACAAGAAAACACACTACAAGGAAAAAGTGGAAAAATTATTATGTAAATGGAATAAGTAGGGAAAATAGTGACATCCCTTCTCTTTCATTCTACAGCAGAGATTTAATCAAGTAAATTTTTTTTTTGTGATATTTATTGTTTAAAAAGAGTATTGGCAAAGAGAAAAATTCGTTATTTGAAACACAACTGTTTTTACCTTAGAGAGATAAGGTAGGATGTTTTCAATACAAACAACAAATGTCCCACTCATCTCTAATGACTTAAAAAATAAAGAGGTTTATTTAACACATAAGTACCTAGGTAGGGTGGACTCCAGGAGCCACTTAAGGTTCCTGCTCCCCCCAACCCAGTGCCGTCAAGTCAATTCCAACTCATAGAGACCCTATAGACAGAGTAGAACTGCCCCATAGAGTTTCCAAGGAGTGCCTGGCAGATTTGAACTGCTGACCATTTGGTTAGCAGCCATAGCACTTAACCACTACACCACCAGGGTTTCCTCCTGCTCCTTAGCTCTGAGAATCACTTGGCTCCACCCTCTTCTGTGTGTTATTGCCTTCTGCAGGCTAGTAACAAAATTACCACAATTCCAGACATTACACACAAAACATTCTTCACAGAGGAGCTTATTATATCAGTAGTTCTCACTGTGGCCCTGGGCTGGCTTGCTTCTTTGGAATCACCTTAGAACTGTTAGAAATGAAATTCTTGGGCCCACCCACTGCAGGTTTACTGAATCAGAAACTCTGGGGGTGGGGCCCAGCATTTTGTTTTAACAAGCCTTCCAGGTGATTCTTGGCTCACTGAAATTTGAGAGCACAAACAGTTAAGTTCTCAGCTAGTAATCAAAAGGTTGGTGGCTCAAGCCCATCCAGCAGGTCTCTTGGAAGAAAGATCTGGTGATCTATTTCTAAAAAATTGGCTACTGAAAACCCTATGGAGCAGAGTTCTACTCTGACACACATGGAGTAGCCATGAGTCGGAATTGACTCATTAGCAACATTTTTTTTTTTTTTTAAGTTTGAGAATCACTGGTCCAGAACAGTAGTTCTAAATCCTTGCTTCACTTTAGAATCACCTGGGCAGCTTTAAAGGCATACCAGATACCAGAGGCCTATCCCCAAGAAACCAAAAAATGAAACTCATTGCCACCCAGTGGATTTCTACCCATAGCGACCCTATAGGACAGAGTAGAACTGCCCCATAGGGCTTCCAAGGTTGTAAATCTTTATGGAAGCAGACTGCTGCCTCATCTTTCTCCTGGGGGGTGGTTGGAGGATTCAAACCTGTGACCTTTTGGTTAGCAGCCAAGTACTTAACCACTGTTCCACCAAGATATATCAAAAGCCAGTTGGAGGAAGCTGAGGAATGGGGAGGTGGGATGATAAGGAGGGAGCTGGGGATAGGTATTTCAAAAACTCCTAGGGTAGGAGCTTAGAATAATTTTGACTTAGACTAATTTTGACCTACCCCCTGGGCTGGGACTTGCCTGGGTCTAGGCTTCCCTGAACACATGGCCTTGTGGAGAAGTGTAGATACCTGCTCAGAATCGTGCTTCTGTTAGGAAGAATAATGCCTGTTGGGTAAACCACCCAGAGTAATTTCCACACAAGCTCTGTGGTTGTAATCTCAGCATAGATCCAAATTCATACTCTTTTCCCCTCTTAACATTATAGAGTATTTTTATGTAGTCTTATTTCATAATTATTATCTTAATATCTATACAATAAATCGAGTTATTTTAAAGTTGAAGGGTATATAATTTTCACAACCTTAAGAAATGTTTATGAAGACAATGAAGAACTGATGTTATATAAGTTTAAAATTACCATAGAAACAGACTCTGCAATGCTGTGCTATCAGAAGCACAGTAGATGTGTCTGTGATGACGTGTCTAACATGAGGAAAACACAGCTTTGGGGAGCTGTGCTGAGTGTTTTTCCACCTTCCCTGATGACAGAACTTGCATGGAGATAATTCTAAGCACAAAATCTGCCAAAATTTTTCACAGCTGTACTCTGTAATTAGTAGAGCACTAGTTCTTTTAGACATGAGATGAAAACACCATGAGTCATGCTAGATAGCTAAATATTTTGTAGCTCAGTGCCAGGTATTTCCTAACTCTTTACTGACAATGATCACATAAAGTGAAAAAAGACCAACTGACACATCAAACAATAGATATCTATTAAGCACCTTTAAGACATATGTACAAGGTAGCATGCTACGGACTAAGCAAGAAAAAAGTAGAGTAAGACATGGTCCCTGTTATGGATTAAATTGTGTCCTCACAAAATATATGTTAGAAGCCTAACCCCTACACCTATGAATGTAATCCCATTTGGGAATAGGATTTTCTTTGCTGTGTCAATGAGGCCATATTAGTGAAGGGTGTGTATTAAATTTAATCATTTTTGAGATATGAAATGGGGAGATCAGGCACAGAGACAAGGAAACACAAATAGTGGAACAACAGATGCTACACAGAGATTGTCAAGCAACCGAGGAACAGAAGCTGAAACAGACAAAGATTTTCCCCTAGGGTGGATAGAGAGAGAAAGCCTTCTTCCAGAGATGGTACCCTGGACTTCTAGCCTCCTAAACTGTGAGGAAATATATCTCTGTTTGTTAAAGCCACTCGTGGTATTTCTATTACAGCAGTACTAGGTAACTAAGATAGTCCCTGCTCTCCAAGAGGTTATATTATTTCTGTGAAATGGGTCAAGGCACATGAAAAGGTAGCAAATATAAGGGGGAAAAAAGGCATAACTAAGAAGAGACTGTGCATTTATCAAATGGCTATTAACTACAAGATGAATAGGTGTTTAGTGAAAGGCTTTAAATTAGGGTAATGGGGAACAAAATCATAGAGGAGTGGCTACAGCAGAATCTAACAGATGGACAACATTTAGATTTACCCACAGAGAATTAGGAGGCAGCATAATAAGTCAAGGGCATGGGACATGCAGAGGTGCAGAGGATTTTGAGGGTGAAGGAGTAGCCTAGTCTGGCTTGAAAAGTGGCAGACATAGTCCAATCCTATTACGCCTCTTGTTAAAACATCTGGTGTTTTTAGCGTGAGCTGAAGACTTGTATAAAATAAGTTTGGCCATATAGATATGGGCTAGATCATGGAGGTGTTTTTGAGCCAGGTTGTGACCTTTAGCTTTCCTGTGCCTCAGTTTCCTCATATATAAAATAGGGCTAATAATGTGTACCTCAAAACATTTTTCTGAGGACTAAATAAATTAATACAAGTGCATGGTACATAGTAATTGCTCAATAAATGTGTTCTACTAAAAGTAGCATTAGTCCTACTGGTTTGTTAGCAAAGGAAAATCCTTAAAAAAATTTTAACAGAAGGTATACATTATCTAATTTACATTAAAAAATTTCCTTGGATGTAGTGTAGACAATGAAATAATAATAGAGGAGGGAACAGATAGAGAGAAATTTGGAAGAAGTTGCAACAATCTGGGTGAGAGATGGTGGTGGCCTGTATTAGACTGTGGAAGGAAATACATCAGATTGGTATCAATAGTACTTGATTGTTGGGCTATTTCTTCCAATTATCAAATTAATACTTACTGAACTCTTATCATGTGCCAGGCACTGTTCTCTGTGCCAGACATATGGTGGTGAGCAAAAGAGAAAAGATTCTTTTCCATTTGGAGCTTAGATTATGGTAAGGAAGATGAATAAAACTCATGCAAACATATAAATGAAAGATCTACCAGTTGGGATGAAAGTTTTGAAGGAAAACAAACAAACAATGGGCTAAGAAAATAGCAAATCAGGGGTGAGAGTGAGATGGCTAACTTTTGATAATTCTTTTAGGAGAAGCCAGTCTGAGGAGGTGGCATTGAAGCTGAAAACTAAAGATTGAGAAGGGGGAGCTCCCCAGGGAAAGAATCAGAAGAAGAGTGGTCCAGAGGAATGGTATCCACAGGACAGAGCCCAGGGTGGTTGGAGCTGTGTGAGCAAGAGAGAAAGTGGTATGAATAGCAGTGGGAGAAGTGGGCCTGAGCCAAGTCTCCTAAGCCTTGGAAAAGAGTTTGGAATTGGCTTTAACGGCAATAGTAAGCCTTTGCAGGATTTTGAGTAAGAGAGTGAGAAAGACTTAGGCTTCACAAGAAGAGGCTGAGGACTCTGTTAAATTACATTATAAATGGATAAAGACAAGTTGTGAAAAAGATATAAACAAAATGCTCCTGCCACTCACAGAGAGTGGCAGAATGGATTAAAAAAGGATCCAACTACGTGCTGTTTATAAGAGATATACCTTGGATCCAAGGAAACAAATAGGTTGAAAGTGAAAGGATGGAAAAAAAAATTCCACGCATTTGCGTGGAATAACCAAAAGAGAGCTGGGGTGGCAATCGTAATATCAGAGAAGTAGACTTTAAAACAAAATCTGTTAGAAGAGATAAAGATGGGCATTTGTGATGGTTAAGGTTGTGTGTCAGCTTGGCTGGGCCATGATTCTCAGTGGTTTGGCAGTTATGTAATGATGTAATCACTTCCATGATGAGATCAGATATAATGTAATCACCTCAGTGATGAGATCTGCTATGAGCTCCCAAGGAAGTTTCCTTGGGAGTGTAGCCTGCATGTAATATATATGGACTTTCTGACAAAGCTCACTGGCTTTTGTCTCCTCTGAAACCTACATTTAGCTCATCATTATCTCACCTCCAGTTCTTGGGACTTGAGCCAGCAGCCTGCCATCTTACCTGCCATTTTTGGATTTGCCAGTCTCCACAGCCAGTGAGCCAGCAGCCTGCCGTCTGACCTGCTGATCTTGTGTTGGTCAGCCTCTGTAGTTACGTGAGTCAGGAGAAGCCTCTAGCCTGACACTTGGCCCCATGGACTTGGCACTTGTGAACCTCTACAACTGCATGAGCCATTTCCTTGATATAAATCTCTCTGTTTCTAAACACACACACACATATATTGAGCCCTAGTGGTGCAGTGGTTAAGAGCTACGACTGCTAACAACAAAAGAAAATGTCAGCAGTTTGAATTTAGCAGCTGTTCCTTGGAAAACCGTATGGGGCAGTTCTGCTCTATCTTATAGGGTTGCTGCAAGTTGGAATCGGCTTGACAGAAATGGGTTTGGTTTTTTGGTATATACGGCACTGGGTTTATATATATATATATATATATATATATATATATATACGCTTCACTAGAGAACCCAGCCTAAGACAATATTAGGTAGTGATAAGAGGGTTGATTAATCAAGAAGATTTAACAATCATAAATATATACGCATCCAACATCAGAGCACCTAAATATGTAGAATTGAAAGGAGAAATAGCACTACAATAACAGTTGGAGACTTCAATACACTTTAGCTAAATGCAAAGGAACATAAAAGTAAATTTCTTGTTGGCCCAATTTACCTGTTAATTACATTGCTCTTATTTTTTATGTCACTCTAATATTTCAGCAAACCAGAGGTTTAATGACAATAACTCTACCAAATAAATTCAATAGTCCTTTCAGAAAGGTAATTAACATGTAAATAATTGGCTTCTGTATGTATTTTCTCTGGTATACTTTTTCTTTCGATGATGTTTAATAGGTTCCAAGCAGTTCTAGCATTAAAGTTTCTTTTTTTTTATTTGGCTTTTTAGGATTACCAACCTTTAAGTTTGAAGGTTAAAAAAGAGAAAGAAAAAGGAGTTGAATCTATTAACTATATTGATCCTGGTCATAGGCAACAAACACTTGTCAAGATGTGATTGAAGAAATGCACCCTAGAAGATGACAGCCTTGCTGCATTCAAGGAAAAATATCTGGATGGTAAACATAAGTCCTTTGCCATCATTCTCTGATCCTTCTTGTATTGCATTCTTTGAATAAGCCATAGAGGATCATATGGAGGAAAGAAAAAGAAGATCAAATTAAGACAGGATTATTAGAAGTTTGGGAGATAGTTGTTCAATTTTAACCCTGTGCCCTGGTATTATTTCAAAACCCTTTTAGGAAAAAAAAATGTATAAAAACAACTTTGAGGACATGATTATTGTAAATAACAATTTTGACAATCTGTTTGACACCAGCCAAGTGAAGAAAGGGAGAAAAGTATTCTAAAGTAAAAGGATGAAAAAAGTTATAGAAAACTGCTAGTTTCCAAGTGTGATGAGCCCTACAGATAGAATCACCAGTATATCAAATACCATTATAACATCTCGTTCGACATAACAGGGCTTTTTTCCACTGTTTGGCCTATAGCCCATGCCAGTATTGCTTTTCTTATGTCAATACAAATAAATCTATTACACTAAAAAACTTACATAATAGAAATGGGATGTTCATTGCAAATCTCTGCTGCCCAGTCAACAGACTACTATTAAGTGCAGATGTTGTCCTTTTGAAAAGGAAAAGGAGTTGGGTACAGTAACTCCTCAAATACAATAGAGAGATTCTTAATGCATTTTGACATTTGGTGAATTCACCGCCCCCCCCCCCTTCTTCCAGTGCTGCCAAGGCTGATATCTAAGATAAAACTCCATTCTCAGACCCAATCCCCCTGTGGTTCATTGATTTATGTCTCACAGTATAGACCCAACAGGTACCTCCTTCAGCATGATTTCCCTGGATCATACGACCACCATCAGCTAACTTTAGGACTCCCTACTCTTTTATCACTTCCATGTCTTAATATGTCATAATTAGCTGTACTGCATCAGGAATTATTCTGTAGTTGCTTCATATGAGTGTATGTACTGACCACGTTGCCAAGGACCATGTGTTCCAATAATTCGTATTCTTTAAATGTCTGCTATTGCATTAAGCACATGGAAATCACTCAGTAAATTCTGAATAAAGAAAACTAGAGATCAGATGGCCTACTACAAATTTTTTGAATTTTATTTTACTGCTTGCATGTAGATATCAAGAGATGGAATTTAACATGAATCTAACTAAGCTTAAGTGTTAAGTCCCCTTGTTTTTAGGGACCCCTTCTAAGGCATGAAAGTGGCCTTAGCATGTCTTACATGGTCATGTGATTTCATAAAATTTGAAATAGTAGTCTATATTAACCTTGCTTGGTTAATGCCGTTGTTCCCTTTCACTAATACTTCCCCCTATCATGTTTTCCCTGGTGTTGAGTGGTTGAATGATATTGGAGTAACTGCAGGCATTTTAGGACCCCTGCTAAGGGGAATTTTATTTAGTTTGGGTTTAGTGGAGTATATTTTATGACTTGCAGCCATTTCTGAGTAGATTAGCTATTGTTAGCTGTCCTGTTGTAGAAAGAGTCTCCAGGAATATACCTACCACCTTTGTGCTGAATTACAAAGAGGCAGGGCTCACAGCGTCTAGCTCTGGATGTGTGTGGAGAGTAGAAGAGAAGTGACGTTTGAAATATGTGCAGCAAGAAGCTAGTCTGTGAGGAATTCTTCCTAGTATTAGAGTTTATATGTGGAAAGACACCCCCCCCCAACTACCACCACCACCACTGCTAACAACAACAACAAAAATCCCTAATGGAGGTTTTCCCAAATTTGACAGCATTCCTAATAAATTTGTATGATTTGACTGTTTGCGAGTTGTGAAACTGATGAAGTCTATCTCAAACAATCAATATTCAAAGAATATGAAGTTACAAGCTATAGGAACTCTCTCGAATAAGGGGAAACTGAAGCTTAACTAGTCAGGTAACCACTTTCTTAACAGAAAAAAACCATGTAAGAGTGCAGCTGTCAGATGTATTAAATGTGCAGGATTTAATGCTTAGACACCAAAAGGTAAACTTTCAGAACTGTTAGAGCCAATTTTCTTTTTATCCTAGAATCTAACTCTATCAAGTATTGCATGAAATAAATTACTCCTTGTTTGGATTCTGGAAGCCACTTTACTGTTCTTATATTGGGCTCGGCCTCTCACTATGTACCAAATACCCATCCTACTTTAGACGGTTGGTCTATTTATAATTCTCCAGTCAGGCAGTACGGCAGCCCTAGTGATTCAGTGGTGAAAGCACTCACCAGTTCAAATCCACCAGCTGCTCCATGGGAGAAAGATGTGGCAGCCTGCTTCTCTAAAGATGAAAATAAAATAAAATAACAAACCTGACTCATAGCAACCCTACAGGACAGAGTAGAACTGCCCCAATAGTGTTTCCAAGGAGCACCTAGTGAATTTGAACTGTCTGCCTCTTGGTTATCAGCCATAGCTCTTAACCACTGGTGCCACCAGGCTGCTCCCTAAAGATTACAGCCTTGGAAACACTATGGAGCAGTTCTACTCTGTCCTGTAGGGTTGCTAGGAGTCAGAATCGACTGGAAGACAATGATTTTTTTTTTGTACCAAGCTGCATAGATACCTTCCTGAGATGTGCTTATTCAACTTAGTCTTTGAACTTAAAATGGCTGTCTTTAAGTTCTAACCACTTAGTCAAATTCTACCCTCCCTTAAGATCCGGATCAAATCCACCTCCAGAAAGCCTTTTCCGACCTTCTAGAAAGCAGGGTGATTACCTTCCAAATGCTACTGCACCTAATTCTTAAATAGGTATTTTTATAATCCATTTTCTGATATCGCTTGTATTCTTGTTTGTGTCTCAGCTTTATTTCTCCTATTAAATTAAAATGTTCTTCGGGGCCCTTATTAGCCTTATCATAATTGTTTGAGGGCTTCCACAGCTTTAAACACAGTAGGGATTCAATATATATTTTTGAATTAATGCCATATGAATGGCTAGTTTTAAGTCTGGAAATAATTTTTTTTTTTTTTTATCGTGCTTTAGGTGAAGGTTTACAGAGTAAATTAGTTTCTCATTAAACGATTAGTACATATATTGTTTTCGTGACATTAGTTGCTAACCCTGTGACGTGTCAACACTCTCTGCTTCTTGACCTTGGGTTTCCCATTTCCATTCATCCAGCTTTCCTGTCCCCTCCTGCCTTCTCATCCTTGTCTCTGGGCTAGTGTGCCTATTTAGTCTTGTATACGTGGTTGAGGTATGTATATTATTGTTTGTTTTATGGGCGTGTCTAATCTTTGGCTGAAGGGTGAACTTCAGGAGTAACTTCAGTACTGAGTTAAAAAGGTATCTGGGAGCCATACTCTCAGGGTGTCTCCAGTTTCTGTCAGACCAGTAAGTCTGGTCTTTTTTTTGTGAGTTAGAATTTTGTTCTACATTTTTCTCCAGCTCTGTCTGGGACCCTCTGTTGTAATTCCTGTCAGAGCAGTCAGCAGTGGAAGCTGAGCACCATTTAGTTGTGCTGGACTCAATCTGGTGGAGGCTGTGATAGTTATTGTCCTTTGAACTAATCTTTCCCTTGCGTCTTTGGTTTTCTTCATTCTCCCTTGCTCCAGACAGGGTGGGACCAGTGGAGTATCTTAGATGGCTGCTCACAAGTTTTTAACACTCCACGTGCTTCTCACCAAAGTAGGATGTAGAACATTTTATGTTTTGCTAATTGAGCTAGATGTCCCTGGAGATCATGGTTCCCAGCCCTCAGCCCAGTAATTTGGTCCCTCAGGGAGCGTGCAAGTGTCTGTGCAGCTTCTATGACTTTGCTTTGGTCAAGTTGTACTGACTTCCCCAGTATTGTGTACTGTCTTACCCTTCACCAAAGTTACCACTTATCTATTGTCTATTTAGTGTTTTTCCCTGCTCAGCCCTCCCTTCTCTTGTAACTGTCAAAGATTATTTCTTTCTGTGTGTAAACCTTTTCATGGGTTTTTATAATAGCTCTCTCATACAGTATTTGTCTTTCGTGATTGACTTATTTCACTCAGCATAATGACCTCCAGGTTCATCCACGTGGGAATAATGTTTTTAAGCTAGTATTTGCTTGGACACTAATTGCTAGTATAAGGGAATCCATTTGCTGAGATTACTCTAAATATTTTTTTGGGTGGTAGAAGTGAGAATAACTTAATATTTAAGAGTTTCTAAAGTTATTTTTTTATGTTTCATTTGAGGTGGAGACATGAAGTTACATTTAAAGGACCTTGGCCCATTTGTTTTGGGAAAAATTACCATAGTGGGATTCTAGTGGAAACCTTTGAGTATGCAACATTTCCTTTCCAAAAAGGATAAGAAGGAGATGATAAGAGCTTGAACTACTCTACTTAAAGCGAAACTTCTCTTTTCCTGGAGGATTGAAGGGCTTCTCCAGAGTTGCCTTCCAGAAAAAAATTTCTCTTTCCCTTTGAAGATTTCACAGGTCTTAGAAATGGCCAGGGCTCCAGGTGTAAGGACTTGCTGAAGGGCATCCCGTTGGGAGAAAGGCAAGCTGGCTCCTGTTCCATAACAGCAGGGTGGGGGCTAAAGAAAAATATGGATAGTAGGAAGCCCCTGTTAAAGAGGCTCAGCTCATGAATTCTAAGGGGGTAAACCTAGTGCACAGGGTTTTGAGGACATATTTTCCTCTTTAAAATAAACAAAGTCATAGTATTATTTGTAACTGTTTTTATCTATTTCCTTAGCACTATTTTATTTATACCAATGTTTGTAGATTTAACTCATCCTTTTCAATGGCTGCACAGTATTTCACAGTACTTATTCATTTATAATTATTTAGCAAACAGAGGCATTGCAATGTAGTTAATAATGTGGACTCTGCATTAAAATCTTGCTTCTACACACACTAGCTGTGTGACCTTGGGCCAGTTACTTAGCTCTTCTTTACCTCAATTTTCTCATCTGCAAAATAAAGATGATAATTACAATTTACCACCTGAGGATGTTGTAAGGATTAAATAAGGTTATAATATGTTGCAACATATGAAATTTCGTTTTTTTAGGCCGAAAAACAATGAGATATTGGCAATTTCATATGTCACAGCCAACACAAGTAAAGTGGTTAAGAAAGTGCCTGGCATGTAGAAAGTGTTTAAGAAACATTCATTATTATTTATTGAACACCTGCTATATTCTAGGTACTAAGCTAGGGATACAGTTGTGAGCAAAAAATGGAAGAACTGTAAAAAATTCAAATAACCTAGTTTAGGAATTAGGTGAAATTCTCACTTTCCAAGTTTTATGTGGTGAGCAGTGTCACCCTGCAGAGTCAATCATAGCAAGAACTCACTGCTAAATGATACAAGAAGTACTCCTGAATTAAACAGCACACATTTTAATCCACATTCATAAGCACAAATATCCTTTTATACAAACATACTGCAGGGTAACCCATTAAAAAAAATCTTCTTATATGTCCCTCTATGATTATGATCCCATTTCTATGCTGTGATTAGTTACTGCTATGATGAACCCCAATGACTCAGTCATTTCAGCTAACGGAGATTTTCATAGTTAGCAACAGGGTATCTTAATTTTGTTGAGATGAGTTCTTATTAAAAAAAAAAGATTCCAAAGCTTCTATTTATAGACACACATTTCCCTGTGTTGTAGGCCCATGTGTTGGTAGTCTAGGTTTTTTTTTCATTGATGGTTATATGTTCAAACTGTAAGTTGCCAATTCTGATTATATTCTTAGTCATTCAGAATAAAAATAGAAAGAGAAATCTAAGCAGAATCCATAATCCTAGCAAAATAAATACAACATTGAGAAAAGAGAGGCTAATTAAGCCTTCTTGGTATGGTACATATTAGGAAACCCCAGTGGCATAGTGTTTAAGTGCTACAGCTGGTAACCAAAAGGTCAGCAGTTTGAGTCCACCATGCGCTCCTTGGAAACCCTATGGGGCAGTTCTACTCTGTCCTATAGGTCGCTCTGAGGCGGAATCGACTCAATGGCAATGAGTTTGGTTTTTTTGAGTGGTACATACTAAGTGATATTTACACAGATGGCAAAAGTATGCAGAAACCAACCCAAAACCAGTTGCCTTAGACTTGATTTCGACTCATGGTGACCCCAGTGTGTCAGAGTAGAACTGTGCTCCGTAGGGTTTTCAATAACTGATTTTTTGGAAGTAAATCACCAGGCCTTTCTTCCAAGATGCCTGTGGGTAGACTTGAACCACCAACCTTTCAGTTAGCAGTGAGCACACTCCAGGGACTCTATACAGAAACAGCATCAAATTATTCTGTTTATGAAGAATATCTAAAGAATGGGTAAAGATTTAACTGAAGCAAATATCAAGGAAGACTGCTGAACCATTCCTGGGGATCGATGAGTGGTCAGGAGGACAAAATGCTCAGCATTAAAGAGGAGAAAAAAACTCTGTTGTGCAGCTTGTTAACTGTTACTTTATGGTCCTGCTTTTTGAGTTGATAGTGGTTTCATAGAAGAATCTGAGAACAATTTCCAAGTGGTCATTAAATGATTCCATTTTATGTCGGAAACATGAGGGATGAAGTAGATAAGTGGGTAATACGAATATAATAAGACTATTTTTTTTTGTCTCAATCTTGGCACAGATATGAAGCATAACTATTCATCTTCTATTGTTACATGTATAATAATTCTCTTAAAGATCAATGTTGAAAGATATGTCTTTCAGGAGACCAGGAAAATAAAAACCAAAGAAACTATGACAAGAACAGCTTTATTTGAAACCAAGTAACAGTGAATTTTAAGTTATTCAGCTCTTAAAATGTTACCTGGGTCAGAAATGTGGGAGTTAGAAGCAAACTAAATCAAAGTTAGAAGTTTTGGTTTGACTGCCGTAAAAATGGTGTGGCGAGGAGGTCTGACCTCCTAACTTCATTAGGGAGGAGGAGGATGGTTATCAACATTAACAGCCCAAGGCTGATTCCTATGAGATGCAGGCCAGACATACTTCCTTCCACCCTCCAAACTTTTTACCAATTCTGACGCCAGCTGTCCCTCCCACCGCACTCTCTTCTTCTCTGCCGTGTTCGATAATTCATTGCAATGGCCACAAACTCACAGACCATACTCACAGCTATGGGTTTTATTAGGGAAGTAACAGGTTACAACTCAGGATCAGGGACGACTCAGGATGCAGTTCATGGCTCAGGACAGCTTCTTGACAGTACCCAGAGGAAGGCCTCTCCCAGGCCCTCTGCATCTCGACCCTTAGCCCCTGGGGCCTCTTGGGCCTCTTGGGCCTGCCCTGGCCTCTGCCCTGCTCAGGCAAGTGTTACAGAGCTCTTTAGCTCCACTGATGAATGCCTAGAGGCACACTGCTCTGCCAAGTAAGCCTCAGTACAAAGGTGCTGAGTTCTCTAGCTCCACGGGTAGGCAAGCCTAGCTCTGCTGACAAATGCCAGGAGACACTCCACTCTGTTTCCTGTCAGTCTCCCAGTTCTGCTGCCTTTGTTGCCATTGTTTCTCTGCTGCTGCTTCTTGCCATCTCTCACCGTCTCCTGTGTTACAGCTCTCTCTCTGCCTCCTGGGTCTAGAAGGTTCTAGCACAGGGACCCTGGTCCAAAGAATGCACTCTGCTCCCATCTTTTCTTCTTGGTGGTGGTAAGGTCCTCCTTTCCCACCTCTGGGGTGGCTCATTTTAAAACTAGCGGATTGGCAAAATTGACCAATCCCCTAGTTAGGGTTCCATACACCTTATTTCCATGGTCCTATTCCCACAAGGGTGCCATGCACCTTATTTGCATTATTGGCAAACTGTACAATCTCTTTGGTAGGCCACAGTACCTAATTTGCATAGCCCCACCAAGTCATTTGGTGGGAGTTACAAGACCATGGTGAGAAAAGCCATATAAAAACGATTCATTGCACCACAGCTGCCCTCTTATCTTCTGCTTCAGTGGACTTCTAATCCTATTTATCTTTGAGGAGCTCAGTGAGTTTTTTCTTTTTAATTAAAATTAAAAAAAATATCACCCCGGTTGTGTGACTGAATTTTCTAGATATGATATTTGGAAAAAAAAATAAGCCTCCAGGATTTCTTGTCTAAGGGGAACTTGCTTCCCCAACTGAACTTTAAAGACCTTCAAATGGAGTCTTCAACATGTGTCTCCATGTCAGTTGCTGCCCCATATTACCCCCATGAGATGTCAGAGACTTTTCTCAATGTTTATGTGGATTTTCTTTACAGTCCCTACTGTGGCTTATTAAATAGTGACTCTTTTTCTCTCCAGGGCTGATTTTTAAAAAGGGCAAGTCAGGGAAAATATCCTATGGACAGGCTGCATTGTAGCTGTTGGGATTATTTCAAGTAATTGTGAATCTAAGCCAAATCATTTTCTTTCACTGGTAGAGGGATCCATAGTTTGCTTTCACTGGTAGACATAAAAGTTTTGATCTGCTGCCCTCTCCTTTCAGAAAAGCAGAAAGCTTTGCTGATGGTTTGCATCCCTTGAAGGGGGACCTGATGAACCCTTACGGCCAGACCACATTGAAAATGCCCTATCCTGGCATGTCCTGCTTCCATGTCTCCTGCTTGAATTCACTTAAATTGACATATTGGAGCATACTCATTTTGTTTCTGGGTTAAGGAGGGAATCTACATGCTGCCTCTTCCCCCCCTCCTGTCTTCTCCTTGGTGATAGTCCTGGCGAACCTCCCTTTTGCTGTCTCAGAGTGACTCTCTGCTGCATGAATCCTGCAGACCCATCTGCCACAAACTGTTTGATATCAAGCTGCGTAACTCATATGGCAGAAGAGCTTTACTTTCGGTTATTATCTAGGTGCAGAGCACGCTGTCTGCTCTCTTTTCAAAGTCATGCGGCATCTCTGGATGCACATGATCTTTGAAAATGATCTTTGAAAAACTGCGTTCTCTATATGATCTTTGAAAAACTGCGTTCTCTATATCCTGTGGTAGAATTAATCACTTTGGAGGGTTTGATAGCAGCTCATCTGGAGTCTTCAAGTCATAGAAGGATTTTATTCCCATGGGCCATGCATTGAAAGATGGTTGCATTAATTTAAACAGGAAAATTCTCAGCTAATTCATGAACAGCACTTGGTAGGATTGAGTGGTAGTTTTTAATTATGAAGACATAGTTTTAATGAATAATTCCTACTGAATTAATATTTGTTGTTCATATTTGGGCTTCCTGCTGTCTCTCTCTAACATGTTATAAGTGCATGATTAATGTGAAATGCTATCATGATTGCTGTCATTATAGTGAATTTCCTTTATAACAAAACAGCTGGTATCTTCCACACCATTGCGTGCATAGAATTATTTCATGATAAGAAACAAAAAGGTAACATCTCCTACATACTGCCATAAAATTAAATTTGTCTTTTGTATTTGAAGTCATCATTTTTGGTGAGAAGTCAGTCTGTTCCAGGATGTAGCCGAATGCCTTTCCATTGCCATAAGACACAGTTAGTAGGTAAATGGTTCAATAAATGAGATAACCAGTGAAGGTGCTTCCTAAAGGACTGTGAGAAATCCCCATGTAGATATTTCAGGAGAATAGTCCAGTTTAGTCCTTTAGGCTTTCCTCTTGTGACAGGTCGCACTGCACAGCAGTCTAAAATAACTTGGTTTTAGGGATGGCATGTCATGTATTAGATTCTCATCAAATTTGCCCTTCAGTCTTTTTAAAGGCAGTGTCAACCAAAATGTACTCAGTGACTGAAGGTACTGGGAGAAGCTCAAGAATTTTATATGTTATATGTCCCTGATACAACTGTATTTGTTATTAACAACCACATAGAAAGAAAGTGGTACAACTCAGGTATGTATTAAAAAGCATAAATAATAATGATAATAAACTATTGCCAAATTACCAGTATGCATTTTGTTTACTGAGTGACTCATTTCAATCTCAAGAATATTAACATTGTCTCATGAGCTATAGGTTTCTTTTATAGGAAGTGTCATTTTGCCATGTAAGGAAACGATTGTGTGACTAGCTGTCAGTCAAGAAAACAGCTTGCTTTGTACTTGGCAGAGTGCTGTATAGTTTTAATTACCACCTACATAAAACACGCTGAGAACTGAATGTTTTTTATTTATAGTGAGTGAACATAAATGCCTGTTCTTCAGTTGTTCTTCATGTGCAAGCACTGGTGTGGCTTTATTGGGGTCTATTCCTTACGGCCTATACTCTCAGGGTCTCTGAATCTACCTACCTTCCTTGTTACTGTCTTGTGTGGGGGTAGCTTAAGAGAAGAAGGGGAAGATAGGAAAAGATGGAGCAGATGATTCTTATAATTCACCCCATTTCCTCTTTAGCAGCAACATGGTGTAATGGCACGAATCTAGCTTTGATTACAGACTTGGTCTCTAGCTACTCCTCCGCTAATCACTAGCTCTATGACCTTGGAAATGTTATTTAAAAGTCTAAGGCATCAGTTTTATTTTCCGTAAAGTGGAAATACTACTACTGCTTCTTATAGATGACTTAATGGATAGTTGTGAGAATTGAATTAGATAAAGTGTGTAAAGGTGTCTAGCACAACTTCTAGCATATGTTAAAAAAAAACAAATATTATCTTTAAATTGATTCTGACTCATAGTGACCCTATAAACAGAGTAGAACTGGCCCACAGGGCTTCCAAGGAACAGCAGGTTGATTCAAACTGCCACCCTTTTGGTTAACAGATGTAGCTTACCATAGCTCTTAACCATGTGCCCCCAGGGCTCCTGGTGTTAGGTCCTCAATAAATGATAGTTCTACTTTCCCACTTGCCTTTGCCATTTCTTTGATCTAGCATCTTCCTTTAGGCCGTCTGCTCTGGGAGAAGATTGGGAGCATTACTAGCTTAGTAAAAAATTATATTTTAGTTCCTCATTTTCTCCATTGAAATTGCCTTCCTGAAGTTACCAAATGACCTCCAGGTGCTAAATCCAATGGACATGTATCAGTCACTATCTTATTTGATTTTTGTAGCATTTAACTTTGAGAAGAAATATGTCCCCATACTCGTAGGAGAAATCCAATTATTCTATAGCCATGATAACAACCACCAGGACAGATTTTAAACTTGTTAGTTGCTTAAAGACAGTTATATAGTTGTGTTAACAAATAAACTCTAGAACTGGTTTTAAACCTGTCTAAAAATGATTTTAGTCCTATTGGGATTCTAATAAATAAAAAAAACTAATAAATAGCTGCTTTAATTGTTATGAGATGTTTATTTTCCAATTAAACTACCCTATAATCAGCACAAACAAGAGATTTTTGAACATTTTGACATCACCAGGTCACCTGTAACAATGCATCTTCTGATATAATGGCTGCAAAATACATTAGTTATGATGATTAATCCACAGTATTTTGCAAATATAAAGTAACTAGTAAGGATTTCACGTTATATTACAATACATAGTATTTGGCTCTTGAGATCTTTCACAGTAGTGAATACCAGGTAATAATAATAGGTGAACCTTATTGAACGCTTATCTACCAAACACTATGTTGGGAATTTTACATGCATTACATGTACGTGTCTGTCAGTTTGTCATACTGTGGAGACTTGTGTGTTTCTGTGATGCTCGAAGCTATGCCACCGTTATTCAAATACCAGCATTACCCATAGCAGACAGGTTTCAGCGGAGCTTTCAGACTAAGACAAACTAGGAAGAAGGACCCGGTAGTTTACTTATGAAAAGAATTAGCCAGTGAAAACCTTATGAATAGCAGCAAAACATTGTCTGATATAGTGCTGGAAGATGAGCCCCTCAGGCTGAAAAGCACTCAAAAGATGACTGGGAAAGAGCTGCCTCCTTAAAGTAGAGTTGACTTTAATGATGTGGCTGGAGTCAAGGTTTCAGGACCTTCATTTGCTGATGTGGGATGACTCAGAATGAGAAGAAACAGCAGCAAACATCCATTAGTAATCAGAACCCGGAATGTATAAATTATAAATCTAGGAAAATTGGAAATTGTCAGAAATGAAATGGAATGCATAAAGATCAATATCCTGGGCATTAATGAGCTGAAATGGACTGGTATCGGTAATTTCGAATTGGTCAATCACATGGTCTACTATGCCGGGAATGACAACTTAGAGGAATGGCATTGCATTCTTTGTCAAAAGAACCTTTCAAGATCTATCCTGAAGTACAACACTGTCAGTGATAGGATAATATCCATACACCTATAAGGAAGACCAGTTAATATGACTATTATTCAAATTTATGCACAAACCACTAAGACCAAAGATGAAGAAATTCAAGATTTTTACCAACTTCTGCAATCTGAAATTGACCGAACTTGCATATCAGGATGCAATGATAATTACTGGTGATTGGAACTCAAAAGATGGGGGAAAAAAAAAGAATTGGTAGTGAGAAAATATGGCCTCGGTGATAGAAATAATGCCAGAGATCACATGATTGAATTTTTCAAGACCAACCACTTCTTCACTGCAAATACCTTTTTCACCAACATAAACAGCAACTATATGGACCTCGCCAGATGGCATACACAGGAATCAAATCAACTACATCTGTAGAAAGAGCTGATGGAAAAGCTCAATATCACCAATCAGAACAAGGCCAGGGGCTGACTGTGGATCAGACCATCAATTACTCATATGCAAGTTCAAGTTGAAACTGAAGAAAATTAGAATAAGTCCACAAGAGCCAAAGTATGACCTTGAGTATATTCCACCTGAATTTAGAGACCATCTCAAGAACAGATTTGATGCGTTAAACGCTAATGACAAAAGACCAGACGAGTTGTGGAATGACATCAAGGACATCATACATGAAGAAAGTAAGAGGTTATTAAAGAGATAAGAAAGAAAAGACCAACTGGATGTCAGAGGAGACTCTGAAACTTGCTCTCAAACTTCTAGCAGCTAAAGCAAAAGGAAGTTAAAGAACTGAACAGAAAATTTCAAAGGGTGGCTCAAGAACACAAAGTAAAGTATTGTAATGACATGTGCAAAAACCTGGAGATAGAAAACCAAAATGGAAGAAAACGCTCGGCATTTCTCAAGCCGAAAGAACTGAAGAAAAAATTCATGCCTCAGGTTGCAATAGTAAAGGATTCTATGGGGAAAATATTAAATGATGCAGGAAGCATCAGAAGATGGAAGGAATACACAGAGTCATTATACCAAAAAGAATTAGTTGACATTCAACCATTCCAAGAGGTAGCATATGATCAGGAATCGATGGTACTGAAGGCAGAAGTCCAAGCTGCACTGAAGGCATTGGCAAAAAACAAGGCTCCAGGAACTGATGGAATAGTAATTGAGATGTTTCAACAAACAGATGCAGCACTGGAAGTGCTCACTCATCTATGCCAAGAAATATGAAACAGAGCTTCCTGGCCAGGTGGAAGAGCTCTGTATTTATGCCTATTCCCAAGAAAGGTGATCCAACTGAATGCAGAATTTATAGAACAATATTAATAAAATGCACATGCCAGCAAAATTTTGCTGAAGTTCATTCAAAAGTGGCTGCAGCAGTATATTGGCAGGGAAGTGCCAGAAGTTCAAGCCAGATTCAGAAGAGGGTGTGGAACCAGGGATATGATTGCTGATGTCAGATGGATCCTGGCTGAAAGCAGAGAATACCAGAAGGATGTTTACCTGCGTTTTGTTGACTAAGCAAAGACATTCAACTGTGGATCATAACAAATTATGGATAACATTGTGAAAAATGGGAATTCCAAATCACTTAATTGTGCTCATGAGGAATCTGTACACGGATCAAGAGGCAGTCGTTCAAACAGAAAAAGGGGATATTGCATGGTTTAAAGTCAGGAAAGGTGTGAGTCATGGTTGTATCTTTTCACCACACCTATTCAATCTATATGCTTAGCAAATAATCTGAGAAGCTGGACTATATGAAGAAGAATGGGCACCAGAATTGGAGGAAGACTCGTTAAGAATCTGTATTACGCAGATGACACAACCTTGCTTGTTGAAAGTGAAGAGGACTTGAAGCACTTACTGATGAAGATCAAAGACCACAGCCTTCAGTATGGATTACACCTCAACATAAAGAAAACAAAAATTCTCACAACTGGATCAATAAGCAATATCATAATAAAGGGAGAAAAGATTGAGGTTGTCAAGGATTTCATTTTACTTGGATCCACAGTCAACACCCATGGAAGAAGCGGTAAAGAAATCAAGATGCATTGCATTGGGCAAATTGACTGCAAGAGGTCTCTTAAAAGTATTGAAAAGCAAAGATATCACCTTGAGGACTAAGGTGTGCCTGTCTCAAGCCATGATGTTTTGGATCACCTCTTATGCATGTGAAAGCTGGACATAAGGAAGCTGGAAACAATGAAAACCAAAAAAGAATTGATGGCTTTGAATTGTGGTGTTGGTGAAGAATATTGAATATACCACGAACTGCCAAAAGAATGAACAAACCTGTCTTGGAAGAAGTACAACCAGAATGCTCCTTAGAAGGAAGGATGGCAAGACTGTGTCTTACATACTTTGGACATGTTGTCAAGCAGGATCAGTCCCTGGAGAAGAACATCATGCTTGGTAAAGCAGAGGGTCAGCGAAGAAGAGGAAGACCCTCTATGGGATGGATTGACACAGTGGCTGCAACAATGGGTTTAAGCACAGCAAGGATTGCGAGGATGGTGCAACACCAGGCAGTGTTTCGTTCTGATGTGCATAGTGTTGCTCTGAATTGAAACTGACTTGACAGATAACAACAACAACATCGTGTGCTCCTCAAAACAATCCTAAGAAGTAGGTATTATCTTAATTATTCTAGAGATGAAGAAACTGAGATTTTGTAACTTTACCCTACCCAGGTCGCATTCAATGGCAATGTTTTGTTTTAAGTCACATACGAACTGATGATGTCAGGACTTAAACCCAAGCTTTCTGATACCAAAGACCATGTGCTTAACCTCTACAGTATACTGCCACCCCAGATCTTATCCATTTTGTAATCAGAGCAGTCACAGTGACAACAACTGAACTTTAATACACATACAGGAAAGCTGTGTGTCTTTAATTGCAAATGATTTTAACCTTAGTCAGTTGTTTAAATTCAATCTATGCAGGCATCTTCCAAAGCTACACATCTGAGAAAAGTGTGTGAACAGCTGCTCAGGCCTGCAACAACGTTTCTTCTGATGTCATGGCTCCAAGATACACTAATTATGATGACTAATCCACAGTGTATTTTGCACATTTAAAGTAACTAATAAGGGCTTTACATTATATTAAATTTTAATTAGATGTAAGTTATGGGACCTTTATATGTTCTTATGAAAAGTGCTGAGACTACTTTGGTTTAGTTGTTTAAAAATATATTTATTTTTCATTAAAATAATCCATGGCATATCTTAAAAAGTCAAATAGTCTTAAAATTTTAATAAGTGCCACTAGTGCTTTGCCCCATTTCTCCCTACCTCTCAGTCCTACTCTCCAGAATCCAAGCCCCTGAACTATTTTAGCTATTTTCACGGCATTTGCTTTTTTTTTAAATAAATGGATATTTTGCTATTTTTTGATTTATTGAAAATATTATATATTGAACATCTCATCAGTTGAGAGATGCTGTTTTTATGTGACTCTGTGAAAGAAAGAGAATACATTTCTCATAGCTCTCCTAAGCTCCTACCAACTTCCAATCCCCGTATTTAACATTCTCACTGCCAGAAGATTAGGTACTTTTTTAAAATTAAATAATCAGTATTTACTATGATTATGAAATCATATTTACTCTGAATCAAGTAGTATATTGCAATCATACCATCTTTATTTTGCAAACTTTTATTTTTCTTGTTTTCTATAAGCACTGTGTTTTCTTCATTTACGTGCTTTTTTCAAATGCTGAAGCATCTCTCTCATACGCCAAGCAATAGTACTTTCCACGCTCTCAGACACATGTACTGATTTATCATTGTTTATTGTCTGCCTTTCCCATTAGAACGTGAGCTCCACGAGAGCAACCAATTCAGCCTAGAGCAGGAGGACAGAGAGCGTTGAATGAAGGGCCACAGAAGGGGAAATATAAGGTACTCAAATAATATTTATTAAGTGCATGAATGCATTTGTTTCCATTTTTATTTATCTCTGAGTGCCTAAAAATAATTGATGATATGAAAATATATATGAGTAAATGATGAATATGATGAAAGAAAAAAAATTTTTTTATTAAGGTCTGCAGAAGATTGAGGTGGCTTATGATGCTATGAAAATACATTAGACTCCAATGAGCTACAAAAGTTTTCTTTACTCCTTTAAAACTCACCTGACTGGTATTCATCAATGTTTTACTTAGAGGTGGTTTACCAAAAAAACAAGTGTGAAGAATTTTTCTATATATATTCCACCCTTTAAAGACTCATTGAGCATATCAAAGTTCTGGAGAATCTATGAAATTTTACAACAAATTAACTGATTTAAATTTAACTGAATATTTCTCAAATTTTTATGTTCATAGGATCTTTTATCTGGGGCATGCCTAATAATAAAACTTTGGAAAATACGGAACAAATACTGACTCTCTACCTTGAGTTTATTTGTTAACTTGGAGAAGTTAAAAATTAAAACCTATCACCTAGAATATTAAACATTTTATAGAATGCCCCAACATTTGCAACATTATTCAATGATAGAATTGCAAGACAGAGGTCCTTTCATTTGTTAGAGGTTATAGGCCCACTGCATGAGATGGTGTTTTAATGGTGGTAATCACGGCCTGAGGACCCAGCAACATCCAAAGCCTACCCCATCCCACTGCAACAATTAGAATAAACAAGTCATTGCAGACTTTACTCTCCTGGCAAGACACCTGTGAATCAAGAGCTGCCCATAGCAAGGATAAAAGTAAACAGAGACAAAATGGTATTTGCTTTGAGAAATCATGAAGGGCCTGTGGGCCATTGAGAGAACTTTGGCTTTTACTCTGAGATGGAGATGACTTTGCAGAGTTTTGAGCAGAGGGGCAATCTGATATGAATTACTTTTGAAAGGATCACACAATCTGCAGTGATGAGAATAGACTACAGGGGACTAAGGAAGAAAAATGGGAAGATCTATTAGGTATTTCTCAAATTTAGTGTCACTTCTGCTAACCAAAACGTCGTCAGTTTAAATCCACCAAGTGCTCTTAGAAACCCTGTGGGGCAGTTCTACTCCATCCTATAGGGGCACTATGAGTCGATCCCTACTCTATGGCAATGGATTTGGTTTTTTTGGTTTTCCTCAAATTAGGATTTTGCTTAGTGTGACCTTCGACACACTTTTGATTTTGCTACTTTTCTACACCCTCACAGTGAAATTAAGGTACAGCTTGCTTCCATATGAGTGACAGTAGATCAAAGGCTATAATTAATGCATGTAGGGTATCCCATAATCTGTTCCTTTTAACAGAGTCAAAGGCTAAAGGGAAGATCAATTTTAAAAAATCCTCTGTAATTCCTTAAACATTATTCCATGAAGTGGTAGTGAGTAAAAACAATGACTAATTGAAGAAACATACTTGCCTGGTCTGCTGGAAATGCTTGTCCTGATAGGCCCAAGTTCACGACAATTGAAGAAGAAACTGAGATAAAGAGGCCCTATAGTACAGTGGATCTAGACTTCCAGAATTCCTGAAATATTGGCAAAACCTTAAGCTTTCCCAAGTGGAGCAAATGTCACTAACCTTGCCTGATTACCTTTGCCTGTTGCCACCATATCTTGGTATTATATTTGTTTTGTACTTTAGAATATTGGGTAGATCTAACTTAATTCCCTTTTGCAATTTAGCTATACTTTTTGTGCTATCCCAGAGGAAGTAGACAGATACTGACATTTTATGTATTGTTTTCTAAGATGATGTTCCCCAACCATTCATACTTTTAACAAGTATTTGTTGTGCCCCTACTATGTGCTGCACACTATTCTAGGAACTTTGGGTATTACCTGTTATATTCTAGTGGGGAAAGATACACAATAAACAATAAATTTAAGTAAGGCTAAGAAAAATAGAGTAGGATGGGGGTTGGGAATATGGGAGCAACACTTAAAAAACAGATAGAGCAGTTATGCAAGAAGACATCTTGGAAAAGGAATGTTCTGGGCAGAGGAAACAACTGGAGCAAAGGCCCTAAGGTAAGAACGTGCTTGGCACTTTGGAAGAGAGCAAGGAGGCCTGTGTGCCTGGAGCAGAGTGACTGGGGTGAGTAATAGGGGAGGAAGTCAGAGAAAGAGTTCTGGGTCAAATCATGGCTTGTGGGCCATTGAGAGGACTTTGGCTTTTATTCTGAGTGCGATGGGGAGAATTATGGAGTTTTGAGCAGAGGAGTAGTGTGATATGGCTCACATTTTAAAAGAATCACACTGTCTGCAGCGATGAGAATAGATTACAGGGGGCTACGGGAAAAAAGCAGGAAGACTTATGAGAAGGTAAATGCCGTATCTGGGCACAATGTCATGACAATGTGGTATTCACATGTATGGGGTATTCACATGGAGTGGTGAGAAGGGTGTGAGCATGAGCAAAAGCACGAGAGCATGAAAGAAGTAAAAGAAGATCCCAAGATAGTGATCTGAGAAACTAGGACGAAGTGGCCATCAACTGGGATAGGAAAATTGTAGTGGAACAGGTTTGAGAGGAAAAGATTGGAAGCTCAGTTTTGAACATGTAAAGTTTGAGATATCTTTTAGACATTCAAATGGATGTGTAAGTAAGAGGTTGAAGATACATATATATACATATATATATGGTATATGTCTAGAGTTTAGAAGACAGGAGTCTGGAGATTCTTTTTCATTTTTGATCTGATTCTCTACTCAAAACTGATAAACCATTCACCTTGAAAATTAGCACACTTCTGATATGGAAACTGAGCAAGAAGGTGAATTTTGCTGGAATCCTTGAAAACAGAGTCCCTAAATCTGGATCCTAAGTAAAAACATTACAAAACATAATTTGATTTTTCTCACCTTGATGTTCTGGGAAGCAAGTGAAATTTCTCTAAATGATAGTGGTTTTCTGTCCATAAAAACAACCATTTGCTTATTCACGATATAAACATTTTTTCAGCCCCTACAATATGTGAGGTTCCTATTATTCCCCATAGTACTTTATCTTGTTTGAACAGCGAAACCAGCCTAAGTGTTAGGGGGAAAATGTGTTTGAAAAGAAACACCTCATGGAACAAAAGTTGGGAGGACAGCCTGATAAATCCCTAATTTTGAGATGAGCTACACTGAGGACATCTTGATGTGAAAGCAACATTGCAGAGAATAAACTGCAGCAAACAAAAGCACTGTCTGAGGACATGGGTGTTTCTGCTTCCAAGAGAGGATTGTTGAAATATTTTACATGTAATACATGGTCTTTTTATGCCTTAGACCTCCTTGAAAACTGAGAATTGGCCCCATATATTCAGGGATTAAAAAGAGAATTGAAGAAAGCAGAAGATGAAATTAAAAAACCTAACCTTAAAAAAGTATTTGTCAGTATTTAAAGTTTTCTCTTTACTTTAAATGCCATGAGAAAAAAAAGTAGGATAGGGGATGCTTGTGGGTAGAGTGTAGTAGGTAGACACTGTAACAAGTCCTCTAAAAGCAGAAATTCTATTTGACAAATGTGCATGGTTGGGAGTGTAATGAGTAATGGAGTTATGGTTTTTGAAATTATTTTTAACAGCATTATTGATGTATAATTGATATACAATAAATTGCACCTATTTAAAGTGTACACTTTGGGAAGTCCTGACATACGTATATATATATATATATATATATATATATATATATATATATATATATATATATATATATATATATACACAGACACCCGTGAAACCATGACTACAATCAAGATAATCCCTCTCTTCTATCCTTCCGCCTAATCTCCAGGTAATCAATGATCTGCTTTCTGTTACTATAAATCAGTTTGCATTTCCTAGAATTCTATATAGTACTCCTAAAGTATGTTCTATTTTTTGTCTGTGTCCTTTGACTCAACATAATTATTTTGAGAGTCATCCATATTGTAATGTGTATCATAGTTTGTTTCTTTTTATTGCTGACTACTATTTCACAGCAACTATATATATATATATTTTATATATATGGACCTCGCCAGATGGAATACACAGGAATCAAATCGACAACAACTGTGGAAAGAGACGATGGAAAAGTTCAATATCATCAGTCAGAACAAGCCAGGGGCCAACTGTGGAACAGGCCATCAATTGCTCATATGCAAGTCCAAGTCGAAGCTGAAGAAAATTAGAACAAGTCCACGATAGCCAGAGCAGGACCTTGAGTATATCCCACCTGAGTTTAGAGACCATCTCAAGAATAGATTTGATGCATCGAACACTAATGACTGAAGGCCAGATAAGTTGTGGAATGACATCAAGAACATCATACATGAAGAAAGCAAGAGGTCATTAAAAAGGCAGGAAAGAAAAGACCAAAATGGATGTCAGAAGAGACTCTGAAACTTGCTCTTGAACATCAAGTAGCTAAAGTGAAGGGAAGAAATGATGAAGCAAAAAAGTTGAACAGAAGATTTCAAAGGGCAACTCAAGAAGACAAAGTAAAGTATTATAATGAAATGTGCACAGACCTGGAGTTAGAAAACCATAAGGGAAGAACATGCTCAGCATTTCTCAAGCTGAAAGAACTGAAGAGAAAATTCAAGCCTCAAATTGCAATATTGAAGGATTCTATGGGGAAAATATTAAATGATGCAGGAAGCATTAAAAGAAGATGGAAGGAATACGCAAAAAGAATTGGTTGACATTCAGCCACTTCAGGAGTAGCATAAGATCAAGAACAGATGGTGCTGAAGTAAGAAGTCCAAGCTGCACTGAAGGCATTGGCGAAAAATAAGTCTCCAGGAATTGACGGAATATCAGTTGAGATGTCTCAAAAAAGGGATGCAGCACTGGAAGTGCTCACTCATCTATGCCAAGAAATTTGAAAGACTGCTACCTGGCCAGCCAACTGGAAGACATCCGTATTTGTGGCCATTCCAAAGCAAGGTGATCCAACAGAATGTGGAAATTATCAAACTATCATTAATACCACATACAAGTAAGATTTTGCTGAAGATTGTTCAAAAGCCCATGGAAAGAGTAGTCAAGAAATCAAAAGACACATTGCATTGGGCAAATCTGCTGCAAAAGTCCTCTTTGAAGTGTTAAAAAGCAAAGATGTCACTTTGAGGACTAATGTGAACCTGGCCTAAGACATGATGTTTTCAGTTGCCTCCTATGCATGTGAAAACTGGGCAATGAAGAAGGAAAACCTAAAAGAATTGATGCCTTTGAATTATGGTGTTTGTGAAAAATATTGAATGTACTATGGACTGCCAAAAGAACAAACAAATCTGTCTTGGAAGAAGTGTAACCAGAATCTACATCCTTAGAAGCAAGGATGGTGAGACTTCTCACATATTTTGGACATGTTATCAGGAGTGATCAGGCCCTGGGGAAGGACATCATACTTCTTTAAGTAGAGGGTCAGCAAAAAAAGAGGAAGACCCTCAATGAAATGGATTGACACAGTGGCTACAACAATGGACTCAACCATAAAAGCGATCATGAGGGTGGTGCAGGACTGGGCAGTGTTTCCTTCTTTTGTACATAGGGTCTCTGTGAGTCGGAATTGATTAGATGGCACCTAACAACAACACCATTCAAAAGTGGTTGCAGCAGTACATCGATGAGAAATTGCCAGAGATTCAAGCTGGATTCAGGAGAGGATGCGAAACAAGGGATATCACTGCTAATGACAAGGGATCATGGCTGAAAGCAGAGAATATCAGAAAGATGTTTACCTGTGTTTTATTGACTATTCAAAGGCATTCAACTGTGTGAATCATAACAAATTATGGATAACATTGCAAAAAAATGGAAATTTCGGAACACTTAATTGTGCTCATGAGGAACCTGTACATAGGCCAAGAGGCAGTCGTTCGAACAGAACAAGGGGATACTGCATGGTTTAAGGTCAGGAAAGGTGTGGGTCATGGTTGTATCCTTTCACCATATGTATTCAATCTGTATGTTGAGCAAATAATTTGAGAAGCTGGACTATATGAAGAAGGGGGCATCAGGATTGGAGGAAGACTCAGGAATAACCTGCGTTATGCAGATGACACAACCTTGCTTGCTGAAAGTGAAGAGGACTTGAAGCACTTACTGATGAAAGTCAAAGACCATAGCCTTCAGTATGGATTGTGCCTCAACATAAAGAAAACAAAAATTCTCAAAACTGGACCAATAAGCAATATTATGGTAAACGGAGAAAGGACTGATGTTATCAAGGATTTCATTTTACTTGGATCCACAATCAACAGGCAGGGAAGCAGCAGTCAAGAAATCAAACAACCTATTGCATTGGGCAAATTTGCTGCAAAAGACCTCTTTTAAGTGTTAAAAAGCAAGATATTACTTTAAGGACTAAGGCGTGCCTGACTGAAGCCACGAGGCTTTCGATTGTCTCATATGCATGTGAAAGCTGAACAATGAATAATGAAGACTGAAAAAGAATAGATGCCTTTGAATTATGGTGTTGGTGAAGAATATTGAATATGTCATGGACTGTCAAAAAAATGAACAAATCTGTCTTGGAAGAAGTACAGCTGGAATGCTCCTTAGAAACAAGAATGGTGAGGCTTTGCCTCACTTCTTTTGGACATGTTATCAGGAGGGATCGGTCCCTGGAGAAGGACATCATGCTTGGTAAAGTAGAGGGTCAGCAAAAAAAGAGGAAGAGCCTCAGCGAGATGGTTGACACAGTGGCTACAACAATGAGTTCAAGCGCAACAACGATTGTCAGGATGGTGCAGAACCAGGCAGTGTTTTGTTCTGTTTTACATAGGGCCGTTATGAGTTGGAACCAACTCAACAGCACCTAACAATGACAACAACAGTGCACCTTGGACCACAGTTTGGGAAACAGTGTTTTAGATGATTGATTCAAGACATTTTTCTTTATATTTCTTATTGGAAGGCAACAACAAAATTACTGTGAGAAGGGATGATAGAAAAAATTTCAAACATCGATAGAACAAGGCACTAGCCAATCAGGATGGACTCCAGCCTCCAAGTGCGTTCCCTTAATACTGATCCTGCTGTAAACTCCTGACATCTCCAGGAATAAGATTCCAGACCTGAGGTTTATTGACCTTTTACTCCAAAAACAATAAAAAAGGGGGAGGGGGTGGGAGGAGGGAGAAGAAGGAATTACAAATGATGGAAATCAATAGTGGTTAAGCTCTGAAATGTGACATTGTATTGGGAATATCTCCTACAGATGCACTTCATATTTAAGTGTATGTGACATTGGAAAATCTGTTTTTCACATTGATAAGTTAAGGATGGTCATTTGATACAAAAAGAGTTGATTTATCAAATAATTTCTATTGTTCTTTTATGCAACAACTGTCCCTAATGGATTTAACATATATTTCAATTTAAAAATCCTGATTTCTACATGATTATTAAGGAACAAAAAGATCTCTGGTTGGCATAAACAGTTTGTGCTCATCTACTAACCAAAAGTTTGGTGGTCCAAACCCACCCAGCGGTTCCACAAAGGAAGAATCAGGTGATCTGCTTCCATAAAGATTACAGCCAAGAAAATCCTATGGAGCAGTTTTGCTCTGTAACGCTTGGGGTTGCCATGAGTCAGAATTGACAACAACGAGTCTGGTTTTCTTTTGTTTTTTCCTTATTAAGGAACAAATTGATTGTATAAAGTGAAGGATACTTGTCTCCAAAGATCCAAATTGGAAAGTAAAGAAAACCAAAGAGATTAGAGAGTGCTCCAAAACTTGCTGAGGAAAAATCATCTGAATGTGAAACTGTTGCTCACCTACTTAGCCAGGTCAGCAGACCCAGGTTGAGTCACATCTGAGGAGAGAGGGCATTTGCCAAGATCGGCCGTTTGGGGATTATGGGATATATGATTGTTTTGCTTAATGAGGTTTCAGAGGCAATAGTTCTGAGATTCTTTTGTACTGTCTCTGGAGCCCCCATTGTAAAAATGATAGGACAATATAGGAACTGCACAAAGCCAGAATAATCATAACTGGAAACAACAGAACCCAGCAGCTGGTAAAGGCTATTAGATATTAAAGCAGCGTAATCATTTGGCAACTGAAATAGAATGGGAAACAAGAGAAGTTCTTGATTTGCTGGCAGTCACTGAGTAACAGGTTGTACATTTCCAGCTGCTCTGTGAAGGATGAGCCTCTGCCAATGTCATTGGTGTACCTTCCAGATGGTAAATAGCCACGAAGGAAAAGTGAAATGTATCTGAACAATCAACACCTCATTTGTTCAAAGACACCTTTAGACACTCAATCCCGGATGATAATGCAAAGAGCAGGGGAAAGGTCAGAAATTAGTACCGATGACAATCCTTGTAGCACTGTCTTTGCTTTTGGCATAAGTTTAAAAAAAGAAAAGTACCCAGCATTTTTTTTTTTGTCATCAAGTATGGTTTTTATAAAAATGTAGTGGTCATTATTTGCCAATTAAAAAGAAAATAAGGAAACTCAGTTACTAACCTACTCTTTAAATTTGAATTTTTTATAATTACCATGTTGTTGTTGTTAGGCGCCATCCAGTCAGTTCTGATTGATAGCAACCCTATGTACAACAGAACAAAACATTGCCCAGTCCTGCTCCATCCTCACAATCGTTGCTATGTTTGAGCCAATTGTTGCAGCTACTGTGTCAATCCACCTCATTGAGGGTCTTCCTTTTTTCATTGACTCTCTACCAAGCATGATGTCCTTCTCCAGGGCCTGATCCCTCCTGATAAGATGTCCAAAGTTCATGAGATGACATCTCACATCTTACTTCTAAGGAGCATTCTGGCTGTACTTCTTCCAAGACAGTCTTGTTTGTTCTGGTGGCAGTCCATAGTATATTCAATATTCTTTGCCAACATCATAATTAAAAAGGCACAAATTCTTCTTCAGTCTTCCTTATTCACTGTTCAGCTTTCACATGCATATGAGGTGATTGAAAATACCATGGCTTGGATCAGGCACACCTTAGTCCTCAAAGTGACATCTTTGCTTTCTTAACATTTTAAAGAAGTCTTTTGCAACAGATTTACCCAATGCAATGCGCCATTTGATTTCTTGACTGCTGCTTTCATGGACATTCATTGCGGATTCAAGCAAAATAAAATCCTTGACAACTTCAGTCTTTTCTGTGTTTATCATGATGTTGCTTATTGGTCCAGTTGTGAATATTTTTTATTTATTTATGTTGAGGCGTAATCCATACTGAAGGCTGTAGTCTTTGATCTTCATCAGTAAGGGCTTCAAGTCCTCTTCACTTTCAGCAAGCAAGGTTGTGTCATCTGCATAACGCAGGTTGTTAATGAGTCTGCCTCTGTTCCTGATGCCATGCTCCTCTTCATATAGTCCAATTTATCAGATCAATCACTCAGCATACAGTTTGAATAAGTATAGTGAAAGGATACAATCCTGATACACAGATTTCCTGATTTTAAACCACGCAGTACAACTGCCTCTTGGTATATGTACAGGTTCCTCACGAGCACAATTAAGCGTTCTAAAATTCCCATTCTTCACAATGTTATCCATAACTTGTTATGATCCACACAGTGGAATGTCTTTGCACAGTCAATAAAACACAGGTAAACATCTTTCTGGTATTCTCTGCTTTCAGCTGGGATCTGTCCGATATCAGCAATAATATCCTTCGTTCCGTGTCCTCTTCTGAACCCTGCTTGAATTTCTTGCAGTTTCCTGTCCATGTACTGCTGCAACTGCTTTTGAATGGTCTTTGCAAAATTTTACTTGTGAGATATTAATGATATTGTTCAATAATGAGCACATTCTGTTGGATCACCTTTCTTTGGAAAGGCCACAAATATAGATTTCATCCAGTCAGTTGGCCAGGCAGCTGTCTTCCAAATTTCTTGGCATAGACGAGGGAGTGCTTCCAGTGTTGCATCCATTTGTTGCAACATCTCAATTGGTATTCTGTCAATTCCTGGAGCCTTGTTTTTGCCAACGCCTCAACACAGCTTGGATCTCTTCCTTCAGTATCATCAGCTCTTGATCATATGCTACCTCTTGAAATGGCTCAAAGTCGACCAATTCTTTTTGGTACAGTGGTTCTGTGTATTCCTTCCATCTTTTTTTTTTTTTTTATTAACTTTTATTAAGCTTCAAGTGAACGTTTACAAATCCAATCAGTCTGTCACATATAAGTTTACACACATCTTACTCCGTACTCCCACCTGCTCTTCCCCTATTGAGTCAGCCCTTTCAGTCTCTCCTTTCGTGACAATTTTGCCGGCTTCCCTCTCTCTCTATCCTCTCATCCCCCCTCCACACAAGAGCTGCCAACACACTCTCAAGTGTCCACCTGATATAATTACTCATTCTTCATCAGCATCTCTCTCCCACCCGCTGACCAATCCCTTTCATGTCTGATGAGTTGTCTTCGGGGATGGTTCCTGTCCTGGGCCAACAGAAGGTCTGGGGAGCATGGCCGCCTGGATTCCTCTAGTCTCAGTCAGACCATTAAGTATGGTCTTTTTATGAGAATTTGGGGTCTGTATCCCACTGATCTCCTGCTCCCTCAGGGGTCCTCTGCTGTGCTCCCTGTCAGGGCAGTCATCGATTGTGGCCGGGCACCAACTAGTTCTTCTGGTCTCAGGATAATGTAGGTCTCTAGTTCATGTGGCCCTTTCTGTCTCTTGGGCTCCTAGTTGTCGTGTGACCTTGGTGTTCTTCATTTTCCTTTGCTCCAGGTGGGTTGAGACCAACTGATGCATCTTAGATGGCCGCTTGTTAGCATTTAAGACCCCAGACGTCACATTTCAAAGTGGGATGCAGAATGTTTTCATAATAGAATTATTTTGCCAATTGACATAGAAGTCCCCTCAAACCATGTTCCCCAGACCCCTGCCCCTGCTCAGCTGACCTTTGAAGCATTCAGTTTATCTCGGAAACTTTTTTGCTTTTGGTCCAGTCCAATTGAGCTGACCTTCCATGTATTGGGTGTTGTCTTTCCCTTCACCCAAAGCAGTTCTTATCTACTGATTAATCAATAAAAAACCCTCTCCCTCCCTCCCTCCCCCCTTCGTAACCACAAAAGTATGTGTTCTTCTCAGTTTTTACTATTTCTCAAGATCTTATAATAGTGGTCTTATACAATATTTGTCCTTTTGCCTCTGACTAATTTCGCTCAGCATAATGCCTTCCAGGTTCCTCCACGTTATGAAATGTTTCACAGATTCGTCACTGTTCTTTATCGATGCGTAGTATTCCATTGTGTGAATATACCACAATTTATTTACCCATTCATCTGTTGATGGACACCTTGGTTGCTTCCAGCTTTTTGCTATTGTAAACAGAGCTGCAATAAACATGGGTGTGCATATATCTGTTTGTGTGAAGGCTCTTATTTCTCTAGGGTATATTCCGAGGAGTGGGATTTCTGGGTTGTATGGTAGTTCTATTTCTAACTGTTTAAGATAACGCCAGATAGATTTCCAAAGTGGTTGTACCATTTTACATTCCCACCAGCAGTGTATAAGAGTTCCAATCTCTCCGCAGCCTCTCCAACATTTATTCTTTTGTGTTTTTTGGATTAATGCCAGCCTTAATGGCTAATGATCGAAAGCATTTTCTCATGTATCTGTTGGCTGCCTGAATATCTTCTTTAGTGAAATGTGTGTTCATATCCTTTGCCCACTTCTTGATTGGGTTGTTTGTCTTTTTGTGGTTGAGTTTTGACAGAATCACGTAGATTTTAGAGATCAGGCGCTGGTCTGAGATGTCATAGCTGAAAATTCTTTCCCAGTCTGTAGGTGGTCTTTTTACTCTTTTGGTGAAGTCTTTAGATGAGCACAGATGTTTGATTTTTAGGAGCTCCCAGTTATCGGGTTTCTCTTCATCATTTTTGGTAATGTTTTGTATTCTGTTTATGCCTTATATTAGGGCTCCTAGGGTTATCCCAATTTTTTCTTCCATGATCTTTATCGTTTTAGTCTTTATGTTTAGGTCTTTGATCCACTTGGAGTTAGTTTTTGTGCACGGTGTGAGGTATGGGTCGTGTTTCATTCTTTTGCAAGTGGATATCCAGTTATGGCAGCATCATTTGTTAAAAAGACTATCTTTTCCCCAATTAACTGACACTGGGCCTTTGTCAAATATCAGCTGCTCATACGTGGATGGATTTATATCTGGGTTCTCAATTCTGTTCCATTGGTTTATGTGCCTGTTGTTGTACCAGTACCAGGCTGTTTTGACTACTGTGGCTGTATAATAGCTTCTGAAATCAGGTAGAGTGAGACCTCCCACTTTCTTCTTCTTTTTCAGGAATGCTTTGCTTATCCGGGGCTTCTTTCCCTTCCATATGAAACTGGTGATTTGTTTCTCTATCCCCTTAAAATATGACATTGGAATTTGGATCGGAAGTGCATTGTATGTATAGATGGCTTTTGGTAGAATAGACATTTTTACTATGTTAAGTCTTCCTATCCATGAGCAAGGTATGTTTTTCCACTTAAGTATGTCCTTTTGAATTTCTTGTAGTAGAGTTTTGTAGTTTTCTTTGTATAGGTCTTTTACATCCTTGGTAAGATTTATTCCTAAGTATTTTATCTTCTTGGGGGCTACTGTGAATGGTATTGATTTGGTTCTTTCCTCTTCGATGTTCTTTTTGTTGATGTAGAGGAATCCAAGTGATTTTTGTATGTTTATTTTATAACCTGAGACTCTGCCAAACTCTTCTATTAGTTTTAGTAGTTTTCTGGAGGATTCCTTAGGGTTTTCTGTGTATAAGATCATGTCATCTGCAAATAGTGATAACTTTACTTCCTCCTTGCCAATCTGGATGCCCTTTATTTCTTTGTCTAGCCTAATTGCCCTGGCTAGGACTTCAAGTACAGTGTTGAATAAGAGCGGTGATAAAGGGCATCCCTGTCGGGTTTCCGTTCTCAAGGGAAATGCTTTCAGGTTCTCTCCATTTAGTGATATTGGCTGTTGGCTTTGCATAGATGCCCTTTATTATGTTGAGGAATTTTCCTTCAATTCCTATTTTGGTAAGAGTTTTTATCATAAATGGGTGTTGGACTTTGTCAAATGCCTTTTCTGCATCAATTGATAAGATTATGTGGTTTTTATCTTTTGTTTTATTTATGTGATGGATTACATTAATGGTTTTTCTGATATTAAACCAGCCTTGCATACCTGGTATAAATCCCACTTGATCAGGGTGAATTATTTTTTTGATGTGTTGTTGGATTCTATTGGCTAGAATTTTGTTGAGGATTTTTGCATCTATGTTCATGAGGGATATAGGTCTATAATTTTCTTTTTTTGTAATGTCTTTACCTGGTTTTGGTATCAGGGAGATGGTGGCTTCATAGAATGAGTTGGGTAGTATTCCGTCATTTTCTATGCTTTGAAATACCTTTAGTAGTAGTGGTGTTAACTCTTCTCTGAAAGTTTGTTAGAACTCTGCAGTGAAGCCGTCCAGGCCAGGGCTATTTTTGGTGGAAGTTTTTTGATTATCGTTTCAATCTCTTTTTTTGTTATGGGTCTATTTAGTTGTTCTACTTCTGAATGTGTTAGTTTAGGTAGGTAGTGTTTTTCCAAGAATTCATCCATTTCTTCTAGGTTTTCAAATTTGTTAGAGTACAATTTTTCGTAGTAATCTGAAATGATTCTTTTAATTTCATTTGGTTCTGTTGTGATGTGGTCCTTCTCGTTTCTTATTCGGGTTATTTGTTTCCTTTCCTGTATTTCTTTAGTCAGTCTAGCCAATGGTTTATCAATTTTGTTAATTTTTTTGAAGAACCACCTTTTGGCTTTGTTAATTCTTTCAATTGTTTTTCTGTTCTCTAATTCATTTAGTTCAGCTCTAATTTTTATTATTTGTTTTCTTCTGGTGCCTGATGGATTCTTTTGTTGCTCACTTTCTATTTGTTCAAGTTGTAGGGACAGTTCTCTGATTTTGGCTCTTTCTTCTTTTTGTATGTGTGCATTTATCGATATAAATTGGCCTCTGAGCACTGCTTTTGCTGTGTCCCAGAGGTTTTGATAGGAAGTATTTTCATTCTCGTTGCATTCTATGAATTTCCTTACTCCCTCCTTGATGTCTTCTATAACCCAGTCTTTTTTCAGGAGGGTATTGTTCATTTTCCAAGTATTTGATTTCTTTTCCCTAGTTTTTCTGTTATTGATCTCTAGTTTTATCGCCTTGTGGTCTGAGAAGATGCTTTGTAATATTTCGATGTTTTGGACTCTGCAAAGGTTTGTTTTATGACCTAATATGTGGTCTATTCTAGAGAATGTTCCATGTGCACTAGAAAAAAAAGTATACTTTGCAGCAGTTGGGTGGAGAGTTCTGTATAAGTCAATGAGGTCAAGTTGGTTGATTGTTGTAATTAGGTCTTCCGTGTCTCTATTGAGCTTCTTACTGGATGTCCTGTCCTTCTCCGAAAGTGGTGTGTTGAAGTCTCCTACTATAATTGTGGAGGTGTCTATCTCACTTTTCAATTCTGTTAAAATTTGATTTATGTATCTTGCAGCCCTGTCATTGGGTGCATAAATATTTAATATGGTTATGTCTTCCTGATCAATTGTCCCTTTTTTCATTATATAGTGTCCTTCTTTATCCTTTGTGGTGGATTTAAGTCTAAAGTCTATTTTGTCAGAAATTAATTTTTTTTTTTACTCCTTTTTTGCTTGATACATTTTTTTCCATCCTTTGAGTTTTAGTTTGTTTGTGTCTCTAAGTCTAAGGTGTGTCTCTTGTAGGCAGCGTATAGATGGATCGTGTTTCTTTATCCAGTCCGTGACTCTCTGTCTCTTTATTGGTGCATTTAGTCCATTTACATTCAGTGTAATTATAGATAAATAAGTTTTTAATGTTGTCATTTTGATGCCTTTTCATGTGTGTTGTTGGCAATTTCATTTTTCCACATCCTTTTTTGTGCTGAGACGTTTTTCTTAGTAAATTGTGAGATCCTCATTTTCATAGTGTTTGACTTTATGTTAGTTGAGTCTTTACGTTTTTCTTGAGTTATGGAGTTGTTATACCTTTTTGTGGTTACCTTATTATTTACCCCTATTTTTCTAAGTAAAAACCTAACTTATATCGTTCTATATCGCCTTGTATCACTCTCCATCTGGCAGTTCAATGCCTCCTGTATTTAGTCCCTCTTTTTGATTATTGTGATCTTTTACCTATTGACTTCCATGATTCCCTGTTATGTGTATTGGTATTTTTTTTTTAATTAATCTTAATTTGTTTGTTTTTGTGATTTCCCTACTTGAGTTGATATCAGGACATTCTGTTTTGTGACATTGTATTGTGCTGGTATCTGATATTATTGGTTTTCTGACCAAACAATATCCTTTAGTATTTCTTGTAGCTTTGGTTTGGTTTTTGCAAATTCTCTAAACTTGTGTTTATCTGTAAATATCTTAATTTTGCCTTCATATTTCAGAGAGAGTTTTGCTGGATGTATGATCCTTGGCTGGCAGTTTTTCTCCTTCAGTGCTCTGTATATGTTGTCCCATTCCCTTCTTGCCTGCATGGTTTCTGCTGAGTAGTCTGAACTTATTCTTATTGATTCTCCCTTGAAGGAAACCTTTCTTTTCTCCCTGGCTGCTTTTAAAACTTTCTGTTTATCTTTGGTTTTGGCGAGTTTGATGATAGTATGTCTTGGTGTTTTTCTTTTTGGATCAGTCTTAAATGGGGTTCGATGAGCATCTTGGATAGATATCCTTTCGTCTTTCATGATGTCAGGGAATTTTTCTGTCAGGAGTTCTTCAACTATTTTCTCTGTGTTTCTGTCCCCCCTCCCTGTTCTGGGACTCCAATCACCCGCAAGTTATCCTTCTTGATAGAGTCCCACATGATTCTTAGGGTTTCTTCATTTTTTAAAATTCTTTTATCTGATTTTTTTTCAGCTATGTTAGTGTTGATTCCCTGGTCCTCCAGATGTCCCAGTCTGCATTCTAATTGCTCGAGTCTGCTCCTCTGACTTCCTATTGCATTATCTAATTCTGTAATTTTATTGTTAATCTTTTGGATTTCTACATGCTGTCTCTATGGATTCTTGCAACTTATTAATTTTTCCACTATGTTTTTGAATAATCTTTTTGAGTTCTTCAACATTTTTATCGGTGTGTTCCTTGGCTTTTTCTGCAGTTTGCCTTATTTCGTTTGTGATGTCTTGAAGCATTCTGTAACTTAGTGTTTTATATTCTGTATCTGAGAATTCCAGGATTGTATCTTCATTTGGGAAAGATTTTGATTCTTTTGTTTGGGGGGTTGTAGAAGCTGTCATGGTCTGCTTCTTTATGTGGTTTGATATGGACTGCTGTCTCTGAGCCATCACTGGGAAACTAGTTTTTCCAGAAAATCTGCTAAAAAAAAAAATGCAGTCAGATCCCTATCAGAGTTCTCCCTCTGGCTCAGGCTATTCGGATGTTAATGAAGCCGCCTGGGGAGGGTGGGGGAGGGATTAGAGAGATAGGAGAGTAGCACCTCAGAATATAGCCCGAGTTGCTTGTCTTGCTTGGAATGACTATTATATCTGAGATTTCCACAGGGCGCGTTGCCTATGTGTGCTGGCTGTGTGGAGATTGCCCCTGGAGGGTCTGGCCCACTGGAGTCACGGTCAGATCCTCCGCTGCCAGCCTGGGACGGTGCACTCCCAACTCCAAAATCAGTTGCTGCCTCCCGGGGACTCCCCATCCCGCCTACCGTGTCACCTCGCCGCCGGCGCGAACCGGCTGGGCCCCCTCCCGGGGTTAGTTCAGGGGGTGGAGCAGCTCCCCGCGCCCGCGCCCTGCCAAAATCCCGGTGGGAAGGCTCCCCGGCTGGGACGCTGCTCTCCCCGCTCCAAGACCAGTCACTGCCTCCTGGGGACTTCTCCCACCGACTGCGCCACCCCGCCACCCGCGCGAACCGGCTGGGCCCCCTACCGGAATGAGTTCGGGGGCCAGGGCTAGGCCCCTTGTTTGTGCTGTCTGCCCCCCTGGGCTTTGCCCCAAATCGGGCGCTGAAGGTCACCTGACTGGTACTCTGGCTCCAGGCTCTGAAAACAATCGCTGCCTCCCCGTATTTGTTCGTTCTCCGTCTCTAAATCTGTGTTTGTTGTTCAGGTTTCGTAGATTGTTATGTATGTGATCGATTCACTTGTTTTTCCGAGTCTTTGTTGCAAGAGGGATCTGCGGTAGCGTCCACCTAGTCCGCCATCTTGGCCCCGCCTCCTTCCATCTTCTTTTGATGCTTCCTGTGTGGTTTAATATTTTGCCCATAGAATCCTTCAGTATTGCAACTCAGTATTGCTTGGATTTTTTCTTCAGTTCTTACAACTTGAGATATGCTCTACCCTTTTAGTTTTCTAACTCCAGGTCTTTGCACATTTCTTTGTAATATTTTACTTTGTCTTCTTGAGCTACCCTTTGAAATCTTTTGTTCAGCTCTTTTCCTTCATCCTTTCTTCCTTTCAGTTTAGCTACTCTATCTTCAAGAACAAATTTCAGAGTCTTCCAATGTCCATTTTGGCCTTTTCTTTCTTCCCTGTCATTTTAATGACCTTTTGCTTTCTTCATGTATAATGCCCTTGATGTTATTCCACAACTCATGTGGTCATTTGTCATTAGTGTTCAGTGAGTCCAATCTATTCTTGAGATGGTCTCTAACTTCAGGTTGGATATACTCAGGGTTGTACTTTGGATCTCCTGGAGTTGTTTTGATTTTCTTCAGCTTCAACTTCAACTTGCATGACCACCATACCATAGCATCTATGAAAGTACGCTTAGTCACAGTGGTTTTTCTCTTGCCTGGTGTTTTAGGGAGAATCTAGGTTGAGAGATGTTTATTGCATGAGAGGAATGAATGTAGGTGTGAAATAAGTTCAATTATATTCTTAATTAGTATTACCCAAACCCAGTGTCATCGAGTCGATTCTGACTCATAGTGACCCTATAGTATTAAGAACCAAAATTAATTCTTGATTTATCATCAGATAAATAATGCTAAGAAGCCCACTGTGTATGGATATTTACATAGAAAAGGATTTGCTTAAGAACACTGATCAAGCATAACATAAACAGCGATTGTAGGAATGTAAATGCTCAGTGAATTTCTTAGGCAAAAACAGAGCAAATAACTGCATTTTACCTTTCTTTAATAAGAAAAATCATTATTCCTCAATCAGATTTTTTTTCCACTTAATTATTAAGAGCTCCTGAGATGTTCCTTCATTCTGTTTTCCCGATGCAACCAAGTGTTCATTTCCATTTTCCTCTTTGAAGTCCTCTTTTTTTTTTTTTAAGCTGGCTTTATGGTCTTTCTTTATCCTCCTGACAGTCCCTGGTATATTCAATTCAAGGGCATCAGTTCCTCTTCAGTCTTCCTATTCATTGTCCAGCTTTCCCATGCTATCTTATACTGGGTTCTCTAGGGAAGCAAAACCAGTAAAGCTTATAAATATCTAGATAAAGAGATTTATATCAAGGAAATTGCTCATGCTGTTGTAGAGGCTGAAACTTCCCAAATCCACAGGTCGGGCTGGAGGTTTCTTCTGATTCACGTAGCCACAAGAGCTGGTGAACCCAAGATTGGCTGGTCAGACAGCAAGGCTCTTGCTCACAGGCTGTGAAGACCAACGAATCCCCAAGATCAGGAGGCAAGACTTCAGGTAAGCTGCTAGCTTGAGTCCCAAGAACTGGAGATCAGATGAACAGGAGCCCACTGCAGGATTCAGAGGGAGCAAAAGCCTGCAAGCCTTGCTAGACAGCCCACTTATATTCAGTACAGGCCACACCCCAAGAAAACGCCCTTTCAACTGATTGGCTACTCACAGCAGATCCTATCATCGAGATGAGCACAATATATATCAAATCTCATCATGGTAGCGATCACATCATCATGCAACTGTGAAACTACATCATAACTGCCAAACACTGAGAATCATGTCCCAGCCAAGTTGACACACAACCTTAACAATCATACTTGCATATGAAAAAAAAAAAAATGAAAATACCATGGTTTCAGTCAGCCACACCTTAATTTTCAAAATGATAGCACTTTAAAAATATGTTTTGCAGCAGATTTGACCAATGCAATAAGTTGTTTGATTTCTTGACTGCTGCTTCCATGGGTGTTGATTGCAGATCCAAGTAAAATGAACTCCTTGATAACTTCAATATTTTCTCCATTTATCATGATGTTGCTTATGGATCCAGTTGTGGCGGTTTTTGTTTATTTTGTGTTGATATACCATACATCTCTTCCCCAGGTTGATACAATCTCTGATATTTTATCCTTCTCTCCTAGAAACTGCTGTAGTTTCTCACTTCCTTATTTCTGTCAAAATTGCTTTTGCTTCCCTGTTCTATTTATTTTTTTTTACCATTGATTTTTTTTTTCAATTAGGGTTCTTCTGGTAACAATTTAAGAAAAACATTTTTTGAATATTTTATCTTTTTATTATTTTTTTCTTTTTTTATTTTACGTTAGATGAAGGTTTACAGAACAAACTAGTTTCTCATTAAACGGTACACATACTGTTTTATGACATTGGTTAACAACCCCAAGATATGTCAATGCTTTCCTTCTCAACCTTGGGTTCCCTATTACCAGTTTCCTGTCCCCTCCTGCCTTCTAGTCCTTGCCCCTGGGCTGGTGGGCCCCTTTAGTCTTGTTTTGTTTTATGAGGCCTGTCCAATCTTTGGCTGAAGGGTGAACCTCAGGAGTGGTTTATTACTGAGCTGAAAGAGTGCCCGGAAGGCATACTCTCAGGGTTTCTCCAGTCTCTGTCAGGCTAGCAAGTCTGGTCTTTCTTTTTGAGTTAGAATTTTGTTCTACATTTTCCTCAAGCTCTGTCCAGTACCCTCTATTGTGATCCCTGTCAGAGAAGTCAGGGGTGGTAGCCAGACACCATCTAGATTTACTGGACTCAGTCTGGTGGAGGCTGTGGTAGATGTGGTCCATTAGTCCTCTGGACTAACTTTTCCCTTGTATCTTTAGTTTTCTTCATTCTCCCTTGCTTCTGAAGGGGCGAGACCAGTGGAGTATCCTAGACCGGCCACTCACAGGCTTTTAAGACCCTAGATGCTACTCACCAAAGTAGAATGTGGGACATTTTCTTTAAAAACTGTATTATACCAATTGAGCTAGATGTTCCCCGAGACCATGGTCCTAACAGCCCTCAGCCTAGCAATTCAGTCCCTCAGGGAGTTTGGATGTCTCTATGGTGCTTCCATGACCTTGTCTTGTACAAGTTGTGCTGGCTTCACCAGTATTGTGTACTGTCTTACCCTTCACCAAAGTTTCCACTTATCTATTGTCTATTTAGTGTTTTTCCATCCCCAGCCCTCCCCTCCCTCTTAACCATCAAAGATTGTTTCTTTTTGTGTGTAAACATTTCCATGAGTTTTTATAGTAGTGATCTCGTACAATGTATGTCCTTTTGTGATTGACTTATTTCACTCAGCGTAATGCCCACTAGATTCATCCATGTTATGAGATGCTTGACAGATTCATCATTGTTCTTTATCATTGCCTGATACTCCATTATGTGTATGTACCACAGTTGATCCATTCATCTGTTGGTGGGCATCTAGGTTGTTTATCTTTTCGTGGTTGTGAACAATGCTGCAATGAACATGGGTGTGCATATGTCTATTTGTGTGATGACATTTATTTCTCTAGGATATATTCCTAGGGGTGGGATTGCTGGATCATGGTATTTCTATCTCTAGCTTTCTAAGGAAGCACCATATTGTTTTCCAAAATAGTTGTATCCCATCTCCCCCCAGCCTCTCCAACATTTGTTAGTTCCTGTTTTTTAGATTCGTGCCAGTAATGCTGGGTAAGATGGTATCTCATTGTGGTTTTGATTTGCATTTCTCTAATAGCTAGTGATCGTGAGCACTTACTCATGTGTCTGTTGGAAGCTTGGATGTCTTCTTTGGTGAAGTGTCTGTTCATTTCCTTTGCCCATTTTTAATTGGATTATTTGTCTTTTTGTTGTAGAAGTGTTTGGTTTTCCTGTAGATTTTAGAGATTAGACCTCTCTCTGATTTGTAATAGCCAAATCTTTTTTCCCATTCTGTAGTTTCTCTTTTTACTCTTCTGGTTAAGTCTTTTTATGAGCATAAGTGTTTAATTTTTAGAAAATCCCAGTTATCTAGCTTCCCTTCTGGAGTTTGTGTGTTGTTGTTGATTGTGGTTTGTATCCTGTTAATGCCTTTTAGGGCCTCTAGTGTTGATCCTATTCTTTCTTTTATGAACTTCACAATTTTTGGCTTCATATTTGGATCTTTCATCCATTTTGAATTATTTTGTATATGGTGTGAGGTACGGGTCCTGTTCACTTTTTTTGCAGATGGACATCCAGTTTTGCCAGCACCGTTTGTTAAAAAGACTGTCTTTTCCCTATTTGGTGGACTTTGGGCCCTTGTCAAAGATCAGGTGACCAAAGGTGGATGGATTTACATTCAGGTTCTCAATTCTGTTCCATTGGTCAATGCATCTGTCATTGTACCAGTACCAGGCTGTTTTGGCTACCATAGCTGTATAGTAGGTTTAAAAGTCAGGTAGTGAGACACTTTCTACTTTCTTCTTCTTCTTCAGTAGTGCTTTACTTATCCAGAGCTCCTTTTCTTCCCATATAAAGTTAATGATAAGTTTTTCCATCTCTTTAAAGAATGTTGTTGGCATTTGGATCGAGATTGCATTGTATTTTTGGGTAGAATTGTCATTTTCACCCATGTTGAGCCTACCTATCCGTGAGCACGGTATGTTTTTCCATTTATGCAGCTCTGTTTTGGTTTCTTGCAGTAGTAGTGTTGTAGTTTTCTTTGTATAGGTCCTTTACATCCCTGGTTAGATTTATTCATAAGTATTTTATTTTTGTAGGGGCTATTATAAATGCTAATGTTTTCATGATTTCCTTTTCATGGTTCTCTTTATTGGTGTATAGGAATCCAGCTGATTTTTCTATGCTTAGCTTGTATTCTGCTAGTCTGCTGAATCTTCCTATTAGTTCCAGTAGTTTTCTAATGGAGTCTTTTGGGTTTTCTATGTATGGAATCATATCATCTGCAAATAAGGACCATTTAACTTCTTCATTACCAATTTGGATGCCGTTTATTTTGTTTTCTCTCCTTAGTGCTCTAGCCAGGACTTCCATCACAATGTTAAATAAGAGTGGTGATAAAGGTTGCCTCCCCATTTTAAATGACATCCTGTATCCATCCACTTTGATAAGTGTCCAGTCTCAAGTCCACAGTAATCAAGCATCCCATATCCTAGCCCTTCAAAGACCTCACAGGATATAACTGTATAAAATGAGACAAGCTTATATATATATATATAATATATAACATATAATATATAACATATATATATATATATATATATATGCCAGAAAACTTCCCTGCATGATCTTTGTTCATGTAACAAATAACCTAGTATTTATTTGAAGGTAGTGATGTGTTTAAAAAATGGCTCTCCAAGGGTAGTGGGGGACAGGGCAGAGGCTAGGGGAAGCACTTACATGACCTGATAGTGGGTTCTTTCTACATTTTGTGCTCTAGATGCCTTGTTTGACTAACCCCCTCCAGGCCCTGATGAACATATTTGCATATATAAGCTTATTATAGATTTAATCCTGGTGGCATAGTGGTTAAATGCTACAGCTGCTAACCTAAAGGCTGGCAGTTCTAATTCACCAGGTGCTCCTTGGAAATTCTATGGGGCAGTTCTACTCTGTCCTATGAGGTCGCTATGAGTCAGAATCAACTGTGTTTAGCACACAGTTTACAAACAATATATCACTTTTTTTAAAATAAATTTTTTATAAATTCCAGGTAGACAATTGATTCTCACATGATGTTTTTGCTGATTTTTTTAAATAAACATATTATATTAAACTCACAAGAAGTTGCAAAAGTAGTACAGCAAGTTTCCATGCAGTCTTCACCCAGCTTCCCCCAATGATCTTTTACTGCTTTTTGCCACTCTTATATTTATAACCAATCTACGGCTGGTATTGATAAATGATATTTTTTGTTTATGTTAAGGAACAAGATAAAAGTGAAATAACAGATATATGTTGGAACATCACTAATTTGACAATGATTCGAATGACATCTTTGCTGAACTGAATAATAGTTTGTACTATTCCTAATGCAATGGCTACAAACATGACAGACTTTTAAGCTTAATGTCCACCATTAATATTTTCTCCATCACTTTCTTAAGTCTAGACAATCAACGAAACAACAAATCAAGACTTGATTTGTAGTGTTTGCCAATTTCCATTGTGTAAATTTTCAAGCTCACAAGGTTACATTAATGAATGTGGAGTTGGGAAGAGATGCTTAGTAGCACACCATTATAAAGTATTTCTACCATACAGATTCGATAGACATAAAAAAAAAAAAACCTCAAGATCATAGATAATACCTCCAGATGTGATGCAATAATAAGTTCACAACAGCTGCTACAATTTTTTTTTTTTTTTTTTTTTTTTACATTTTCTTCAACTCTTGGACAGCTCTGAATATTAGAGATTTGAATTCCCTATCAGGAAATTCTAGTGCCTTTTCTTCTACTGGAAAGTCCTCTGAAGTTTTTTTTTCGGATGCCTGCTGGAACCATACAGTCCTGTTTTTTTTATATGTTTCGATATTGTCTGCTGTCTTTGGGACATTTAGTGGTTATTTTCTTCATTTATTAATTGTAGATCTGTTTGTTTGTCCTGTTTTATTTGGATATGTCTGAGCAGGTGGGCTGTGCGTTCTTTGTTGTTTACTTGTCTGTGGCCATGATACTTTTCACCTCTTTGTCCAATGGGCAGGGCCAGTCACTCAGCTATGGGGCAGCAGGGCAGGTCCAGCTGAAAGGAAGGGGCTAGGATGGGTTGTTTGTTGTACATACTATGGCTGACAGGGTGGGCCAGGAATCAGTGCTGGGCAGGTTCTAGTAGGCTGTGCCTGTGCTGCTCGGGGGTGTGATGTTTAGAGCAGGGTGTGGGTAGGCAGGAAGGAGGGTGAAGGTTGTGACGTGTGAAGCTAATATGTGTATGAGGAAGAGGTGAGAGAGCAGAGAGACACAGTAGCCAAAAACAAAGAAACAGCAACAACAACAAAAAAAAGAGCGCTAAGGGACCTTGCCACTGGAGTGGAGAGATAAGAAACCAAGAAAAGGGGAAAAACAAAATGGAAAAAACAAGGGCGGGGGAAACAACTAGATAAAAATTTGGAAGAAAGAAAGAAAAGAAAAGCCCCCAGGAGTCCCATCTGTGCGGCTGCAAATACCGGGTAAGTGGCTCCCAGGCTGTGCATTATAGCTGGCTAGAGGGGGTGTAGGTGTCACACAGCACCAGGTGCTCAGGAGATAGGAAAAGAAGGTAAGTATAGAGAGATGAGAATGGAGAAATGAAGAAAGACCGAAAGGGAAAAAAGAGAAATGCTCCCAGGGATTCCACCTACATGGCTGCACAGACTGGGGAAGAGGTTCCTAAGCTGTGCAATGCAGCTTGGCTAGAAGGGGCTCCCAAGTGGTAAAAAGAAACCTAACAAATAAACAAAACAAAGCAAAGCAAAACAAATAAAAAAAAAGCCTTGGGGATCCTGTGAGCATGGTATCATGGACCAGGGGAGTGGTTCCCCAGGCGAGCATTGCTTCAAAGTCTTTCAAGAGGAAGCAGAGATGGTACACAGAGCCAGGTGTTCAAGAGAGAGGAGGCAAAGGAGGTGGGAGGCACGGAGGAAACCAAAAGAAATAGAAAAAAAGAAATGCTGGCAACAGACAAATGGCACTCAGTATGCGTGGGGTGAATCCAAGCGGCCCAGGGCCAAAGCAGTTGCCTTGTAGCCAAGAGACTGTGGCCAGTGGGAAGCAGAAGAGGCTGGGATGGGGGGAAGTTGGGGTTAGGAAAGTGTTTATCACTGGCTACTGGGTGCTCTTTCTCCCACTAGGAACTTCGTGAAGCTGCTTTCCCGTACTCCCTGTCTGCAGATCTCCAATGTGGATGGGGCGAATCCAAATGGCATGAACTGCGCTTCCCAGCTGGCTGAGCCACTGCAGCCAGCAAGGAAACTTGGAGGTAGAGCAGCAGGGAGATGATAGGGGGTGGGAAAGTGTGTATTGCTGGTTACTGAGTGCTCTGTCTCCTTCTGGGAGATCCATGAAGCTGCTTTCCTGTGCTCACTGTCTGCGGATCTCCGACAGGAGTCTAAGATGGTGACTCCGTGCTGTGTTAGCTGATAGGGGACCTCCGCACGTAGCTCTCCTCTCCCTGTTCTCTGTCAGTTTCTTATGCTTGGCTGAGTTCTTTATCTCTTCATTTGACACTTTGGGCTCCAGGACTGATGTTTGTCTCTGTTTTCCTTAGTTTTTCAGGTCTTTGCTATGGAGGGACAGCGTGGTAATTCTGTTTATGGAGCATGTTGGACAGAATTCCTTTTTTGATGTTTTCTATGGGTTTTTTTTGCTATGAAGTTTTGATGACATAAAATATTTACCCTGAATCTAATCACAAAGAAACAATCAGCCAAATACAGAATATAGAACACTCTGCAGCAGAGACCAGATAATGAGCCAAACCCAGATGCCACCTGTTTTTATAATAAAGTATCATTTAGAACACAGCCGCACCCACTGGTTTACCTATTATCTATGACTGCTTTCACACTACATCGGCAATTGAGTATTGTGTCAGAGACATATGGCCTGCAAAGCCTAAAATATTTACTTTCTGGCCCTGCCTTTAATTTGATCCTCTGCAGCAAAACTAAGAAGTAATCTAACTTTCAGGTTTAAAGGTCTTCTTACTTTTACTATTTTTCTTAACCAGTGGCTGATGCAAAACAAATAATATTCCTTTTGTAAGCCTTCAAGGCTCCATGTTTTATAATCCTCCACTTTGCTATCAATTCTGCTTAGAAATCAGCCAATTCATTCCTGAGCTTGTGTCTTTCTTTTATTATCTTGATAAATGCAGCCAACAGTAAAACCATTACACCCTATTCAATTTAGATAATTACAGGAAAACTGCATATTTTTACAGGTCTTGTAACAGTGACAAATCAGTCAGATTCATTCAGTTTCAATGACTGAGGTTTCATAACAAGTAAATGGATTGGTAGCAAAAAGGATGGGAGTATATGGGGTGGGGTGAGTTCCTAGAAAAGATTTTCAACGGTCAGAGAAAACCTTATCATTTCAATCTGAGTTACCTGCAAGCTGATAACGCTGTGCAGGCAGAGGAGCTTTAGAGCATGGAGGAGCAGTCTTGAGGTCTGAGTTCTTAAAAGCCTGGGTATTCCTTTCCCCATCAGTGCTAGGTGATGTGAGACTAAGTGATGCTCGTTGTCAGTGTGCCAAGATAGAGATGTGCACATTCAAATTAAGGTATAAACTCACATTAGAAAAAATGTATGTATCTCTAATCACATTCAACTTATTTATGATTTTCAACAAAGGTCTTTGTAGGGAACATAATGAACTTAATGAACCCCCACTAAATCCTCCATTATTCCCCTACTTCTAGGGTGGCCATATAAGTTATTGTCCAAACTGAGGCAATTGAGCATGAAAGAAGGTGGAATAAATAATTATGCTGAATAAACAGGTGTCAACCAGGGAGCATGATCACCCTCTTTATAACTTATAAGCTTTTAAATATACTACTGCAACGAATAGACAATTTTGGTAATTTATATTTATCTAGAAAACTCTTCATGGAGCCCCTGAGTAGAATAGATGGTTAAGTGCTTAACTATTAACTGAAAGGTTGGAGGTTCGAACCCAGCCAGAGGCTCATTAGAAGAGGGGCCCAGCGATCTATTTCCAAAAGATCACAGTCACAGTCTTGAAAACCCTGGGGAGCAGTTCTACTCCACACACATGTGGTTCCTATGAGTCGGAATTGACTGGACGGCAACTAACAACAACAGAAAACTATTAATTTCAAATTTGTTTCCAAATGTACTGGCATAGAGTTATTCATAGGGTTTTTTTTTTTTTAATAATTTTTATTGAGCTTTAAGTGAATGTTTACAAATCAAGTCAGTCTGTCACATATAAGCTTATATACTCCTTACTCCATACTCCCACTTACTCTCCCCCAATGAGTCAGCCCTTCCAAGTCTCTCCTTTCGTGACAATTTTGCCAGTTTCTAACCCTCTCTACCCTCCTATCTCCCCTCCAGACAGGAGATGCCAACACAGTCTCAAGTGTCCACCTGATACAAGTAGCTCACTCTTCATCAGCATCTCTCTCCAACCCATTGTCCAGTCCCTTCCATGTCTGATGAGTTGTCTTCGGGAATGGTTCCTGTCCTGGGCCAACAGAAGGTTTGGGGACCATGACCGCCGGGAGTCCTCTAGTCTCAGTCAGACCACTAAGTCTGGTCTTTTTATGAGAATTTGGGGTCTGCAGCCCACTGATGTCCTGCGCCCTCAGGGGTTCTCTGTTGTGCTCCCTGTCAGGGCAGTCATGGGTTGTGCCTGGGCACCATCCAGTTCTTCTGGTCTCAGGATGATTGAAGTCTCTGCTTCATGTGGCCCTGTGTCGGGTTCATAGTTATCGTGTGACCTTGGTGATCTTCATTCTCCTTTGATCCAGGTGGGTTGAGACCAGTTGATGCATCTTAGATGGCGGCTTGTAAGCATTTAAGACCCCAGACACCACACTTCAAAGTGGCATGCAGAATGTTTTCATAATAGAATTATTTTGCCAATTGACTTAGAAGTCCGCTTAAGCCGTAGTCCCCAAGCCCCCACCCTTGCTCTGCTGACCTTTGAAGCATTCACTTTATCCCGGAGACTTCTTTGCTTTTGGTCCAGTCCAGTTGAGCCGACCTTTCATGTATTGAGTATTGACCTTCCCTTCACCTAAAGTAGTTCTTATCTACTAACTAATCAGTAGAAAACCCTCTCCCACCCTCCCTCCCTCCCCCCCTCGTAACCACAAAAGTATGTGTTCTTCTCAGTTTATACTATTTCTCAAGATCTTATAATAGTGGTCTTATACAATATTTGTCCTTTTGCCTCTGACTAATTTCACTCAGTATAATGCCTTCCAGGTTCCTCCATGTTATGAAATGTTTCACAGATTCATCACTGTCTTTATCAATTCGTAGTATTCCATTGTGTGAATATACCATAATTTATTTACCCATTCATCCGTTGATGGACACCTCGATTGCTTCCAGCTTTTTGCAATTGTAAACAGAGCTGCAATAAACATGGGAGTGCATATATCTGTTTGTGTGAAGGCTCTTATTTCTCTAGGGTATATTCCGAGCAGTGGGATTTCTGGGTTGTATGGTAGTTCTATTTCTAAGTTTTTAAGAAAACGCCAGATAGATTTCCAAAGTGGTTGGACCATTTTACATTCCCACCAGCAGTGTATAAGACTTCCATTCTCCCCGTAGCCTCTCCAGCCTTTATTTTTTTGTATTTTTTGGATTAATGCCAGCCTTGTTGGAGTGAGATGGAATCTCATCGTACTTTTAATTTGCATTTCTCTAACAGCTAATGATCGAGAGCATTTTCTCATGTGTCTGTTAGCTGCCTGACTATCTTCTTTAGTTAAGTGCGTGTTCATATCTTTTGCCCACTTCTTGATTGGGTTGTTTGTTTTTCGTGGCTGAGTTTTGACAGAATCATATAGATTTTAGAGATCAGGTGCTGGTCGGAGATGTCATAGCAGAAAATTTTTTCCCAATCTGTAGGTGGTCTTTTTACTCTTTTGGTGAAGTCTTTAGATGAGCAGAGGTGTTTGATTTTTAGGAGCTCCCAGTTATCTGGTTTCTCTTCGTCATTTTTGGTAATGTTTTGTATTCTCTTTATGCCTTGTATTAGGGCTCCTAACGTTGTCCCTATTTTTTCTTCCATGATCTTTATGGTTTTAGTCTTTATGTTTAGGTCTTTGATCCACTTGGAGTTAGTTTTTGTGCATGCTGTGAGGTATGGGTCCTATTTCATTCTTTTGCAAATGAATATCCAGTTATGCCAGCACCATTTGTTAAAAAGACTATCTTTTCCCCAATGAACTGACACTGGGCCTTTGTCAAATATCAGCTGCTCGTGTGCAGATGGATTTATATCTGGGTTCTCAATTTTGTTCCATTGGTCTATGTGCCTATTGTTGTACCACTACCAGGCTGTTTTGACTACAGTGGCTGTATAATATGTTCTAAAATCAGGTAGAGTGAGGCCTCCCACTTTCTTCTTCTTTTTCAGTAATGCTTTACTTATCCGGGGCTTCTTTCCCTTCCATATGAAGTTGGTGATTTGTTTCTCCATCACATTAAAAAATGTCCTTGGGGAGGAAGGGCCAAGATCGCTGACTAGAACCAGCTTTTGGCTTTGTTAATTCTTTCAATTGTTTTTCTGTTCTCTAATTCATTTAGTTCAGCTCTAATTTTTATTATTTGTTTTCTTCTGGTGCCTGATGGATTCTTTTGTTGCTCGCTTTCTATTTGTTCAAGTTGTAGGGACAGTTCTCTGATTTTGGCTCTTTCTTCTTTATGTATGTGTGCATTTATCGATATAAATTGACCTCTGAGCAGTGCTTTTGCTGCGTCCCAGAGATTTTGATAGGAAGTGTTTTCATTCTCGTTGCATTCTATGAATTTCTTTATTCCCTCCTTAATGTCTTCTATAACCCAGTCTTTTTTGAGCAGGGTATTGTTCAGTTTCCAAGTATTTGATTTCTTTTCCCTAATTTTTCTGTTATTGATTTCCACTTTTATGGCCTTATAGTCTGAGAAAATGCTTTCTAATATTTTGATGTTTTGGATTCTGCAAAGGTTTGTTTTATGACCTAATATGTGGTCTATTCTAGAGAATGTTCCATGTGTGCTAGAAAAAAAAGTATACTTTGCAGCAGTTGGGTGGAGTGTTCTGTATAAGTCTATGAGGTCAAGTTGGTTGATTGTAGCAATCAGGTCTTCCGTGTCTCTATTGAGCTTCTTACTGGAAGTCCTGTCCTTCTCTGAAAGTGGTGTGTTGAAGTCTCCTACTATAATTATGGAGGTGTCTATCTCACTTTTCAGTTCTGTTAAAGTTTGTTTTATGTATCTTGCAGCCCTGTCATTGGGTGCATAAATATTTAATATGGTTATATCTTCCTGGTCTATTGTCCCTTTAATCATTATGTAGTGTCCTTCTTTATCCTTTGTGGTGGATTTAACTTTAAAGTCTATTTTGTCAGAAATTAATATTGCTACTCCTGCTCTTTTTTGTTTGTTTGCTTGATATTTTTTTTTCCATCCTTTGAGTTTTGGTTTGTTTGTGTCTCTATGTCTAAGATGTGTCTCTTGTAGGCAGCATATAGACGGATCGTGTTTCTTTATCCAGTCTGAGATTCTCTGTCTCTTTATTGGTGCATTTAGTCCATTTACATTCAGTGTGATTATAGATAAGTATGTGTTTAGTGCTGTCATTTTGATGGCTTTTCGTGTGTGTTGTTGACAATTTCATTTTTCCACTTACTTTTTTGTGCTGAGACGTTTTTCTTCGTAAATTGTGTGTTCCTCATTTTCATAGTAGTTGAATTTACGTTTGCTGAGTTTTTTTTTTTTGAGTCTTTATGTTTTTCTTGGTTTTTATTTTGAGTTATGGAGTTGTTATACTTCTTTGTGGTTACCTTAATATTTACCCCTATTTTTCTAAGTAAAAACCTAACTAGTATTGTCCTATATTGCCTTGTTTTCCTCTCCATATGGCAGTTCTATGCCTCCTGTATTTAGCCCCTCTTTTTGATTATTGTGATCTTTTACATATTGACTTCAATGATTCCCTGTTTTGAGCATTTTTTTCTTTTTAAAATTAATTTTAATTTGTTTTTGTGATTTCCCTATTTGAGTTGATATCAGGATGTTCTGTTCTGTGACCTTGTGTTGTGCTGGTATCTGATATTATTGATCATCTGACCAAACAATTTCCTTTAGTATTTCTTGTAGCTTTTACTTTGTTTTTGCAAATTCTCTAACCTTGTGTTTATCTGTAAATGTTTTAATTTCACCCACATATTTGAGAGAGAGTTTTGCTGGATATATGATCCTTGGCTGGCAGTTTTTCTCCTTCAGTGCTCTATATATGTCATCCCATTGCCTTCCTGACTGCATGGTTTCTGCTGCGTAGTCTGAACTTATTGATTCTCCTTTGTAGGAGACCTTTCTTTTATCCCTGGCTGCTTTAAAATTTTCTCTTTATCTTTGGTTTTGGCAAGTTTGATGATACTATGTCTTGGTGATTTTCTTTTTGGATCAATCTTATATGGGGTTCAATGAGCATCTTGGATAGATATTCTTTTGTCTTTCATGATGTCAGGGAAGTTTTCTGCCAACAGATCTTCAACTATTCTCTCTGTGTTTTCTGATATCCCTCCCTGTTCTGGGACTCCAATCACATGCAAGTTATTCTTCTTGATAGAGTCCCACATGATTCTTAGGGTTTCTTCATTTTTTAAAATTCTTTTATCCGATTTTTTTTCCAGCTATATTGGTGTCAATTCCCTGGTCCTCCAGGTCCCCCACTCTGCATTCCAATTGCTCGAGTCTGCTCCTCTGACTTCCTATTGCGTTGTCTAATTCTGTAATTTTATTGTTAATCTTTTGGATTTCTACATGCTGTCTCTCTATGGATTCTTGCAACTTATTAATTTTTCCACTATGTTCTTGAATAATCTTTTTGAGTTCTTCAACTGCTTTATCAATGTGTTCCTTGGCTTTTTCTGTAGATTGCCTTATTTCATTTCTGAGGTCATCCCTGATGTCTTGAAAAAAAAAAAAAGATGTCTTGAAGCACTCTGTAAATTAGTTTTTTATATTCTGCATCTGGTAATTCCAGGATTGTATCTTCATTTGGGAAAGATTTTGATTCTTTAGTTTGGGGAGTTGTAGAAGCAATCATGGTCTGCTTCTTTATGTGGTTTGATATCGACTGCTCTCTCCGGTCATTTATAAGATATTGTAGTGATTTATTCTATATTTGCTTACCGAGTCCTATCTTGTTTCGTTTTCTTTCAATATACATAGATGGGCTACTAGATTGCGCTGTCATGATTGTTGTAGCCCTTGAATCACTTATGTCCTATTACCAGCTGGTTTGGGCTGTTACCAGATATATAAGTCTAAGAGTCCATTCACTATTCTTGAGTAGAATCTGATTTTGTGTCACGAAGTGCTTGGTGCAGACTGTCACCTATCCACCTTGAGAAGTAATGGTGATAGTTGTGTGCACCAGATTCTAGTAGCAGCAGGGGTTCACACTTCATGGGGGGCAGGATGCTGCCAGACTTCCCCCAAGTGCCAGTGAGGTAGGTGTGTCTCTATTCCTATAGTACTTTGGTGGGTGGGCTCTGCAGCTGTACGTTAGGCCCCCAGTGCAAGTACCTCTACAGATTGGTAGATGTCACCCTCCTTAGACCCCGAAGGCCGAAGACTAGGTGGTCTGGGGGAGCGTCAGCCCTCAGTTCCTTGTTGTTTGTCAGTGAGGGCTCTGTTGAATATGCAGAGATATCAGACCTGAGAAGCTTGTCTTTCCAGTAATCTGCTAAAACAATTGCAGTCAGATCCCTATCAGGAATGCCTTTGCTTTATACTAGCCACCTTGTTCCCTGTAGGGATGAAAGGTCAAGACTGTGGATCTCATATGCTTGGCTGGAGCTGGTTCTGTATTTTTAGTCCAATTAGGGAAGGATTTTTGGTCCCTGGGTTTTTTGTAGCTGCTTCTCTCAGGCCAGAAAAATGGGTTAGGAAAAGACCAAAACAAAGAAAGGAAAGAGAAAAAAAAAAAAAACACAGCCCACTTCACTCTCTGGCTCAGGAAATTCCAATGTTAATGAAGCCACCTGGGAAGAGGAGGGGAGGGTTCAGATAAATAGGGGAGAGTAGCACCCCGGAATATAGACAAAGTTACTTATCTTGTTTGGTAATGACTGTTTTATCTGAGATTCCTGAGGGGTGTGTAGCCTATGTGCGTTGGCTGGGTGGAGATTGCCCCCGAGGGTCAGGCCCTGGTCCTGTGCTTGTGCTGTCTAAGAAGCCATGTTAAGCTCTTCCGCTCCCTGTCCAAAGCCCAGCGCCAAGGTTCCCCAGCTGGGACGCCACACTCCAGGCTCCAAAATGAGTCGCTGCCTCCCCTTGACTTCTCCTCTTGTTAGCAGCGTCACTGCGCTGCCTGCGTGCACTGGCTGGGCTTCCCTTGAGGTCACTTCTGGGGGCTAGGGTTGCATCCCGTGTTTGCACCGTCTCAGGATGCCGTGCTCAGCTCCCCTGCACCCAGTCCAAAGCCCGGAGCCAAGGTTTTCTGACTGGGATGCTGGCTCCAGGCTCTGAAAGCAGTCGTTGCTTCCCCATGGTTGTTTGTTTTCATCTCTGTCACTCAGGTCAACTCTTTAGATCTGTGTCTGAGAGTCAGAGTTCATAGATTGTCATGTATGTGATTGATTCACTTGTTTTTCTGAGTCTTTGTTACAAGAGCGATCTGAGGTAGCTTCTACCTAGTCAGCCCTCTTGGCCCCGCCCTCAGCAGCTCTCTTTTTGTTAATTATTTTCTCCTAAAGAGTTTAAAGACCCCAAACCACCAGCGTGAAAGAGCAGTGGGGCACCAGGGAGCCCCCAATCTCCATAGCACCTACTCCTCCTCCTACCCCTTCTCCTGACTTTATTCATCCGCCCAGCCCAAGTAGCCACTCATTCTAGGAGCAGGGCAGCACTTGCCACCGCTCCTTGGCTCCTGAGGTGGATGCTTGTGGGGCCTCCGGCCCAGCTGGGGGCACTTGTGGGTTCCTGGCTCCGGGTGGTGGCGGCTGCACATGATCAGGGTAGTGGCTGCACGCACAGGGCATGGCAGCCAGGGCCGCCACCACCAGCTGCACTCCCACCACTTGCACAGCCACTCTTCGCCCGGTCTCCTCAGCCACCTCTCCGCGCCTGGCCCTCGTGTGACCCCCACCCAGACATGTGCAAAGTCCTAGTCTGCTACTGGGGCAGCCCCCTCTCAGCCCGCAGCAGCACCTGCACCCCCGGCAAGGTCGGCCTCCTGTATCCAGTGAATACAGCTCTCAGGTTTTGTCTGGCATTCAGGTGGCAGTGGGCACTGAGGGTGCCTGGGCTGCTCCTGCTTCTCAGGTGGGTGGAACAGTGGGCGGGGCTGGGCAACCCAGGGATTGTCTGTATGTACTGTAATATGGTGTTTACACAATGTTTGAATTACATACTGTCCTATTTCACAGAACGGTATTGTTTACGTTAAGCAATGCATGACTGTAGTGACTTACGGTCTTCAGCTCCTCTCCCCTGGGCTGCGTGGTGGTGAATGCATTGTTCTCATGAACCTGTGGAATGAGCACTCCAGCACTGGGTTGGGAAGATTCATTCCTGTTGTGTAGGATTTTAATCTTAGAAAATTACTAGAGAAATACTCAAACTTGTCATGCATAAACTTGTTTAGTTTACTGCAGGGTAGCCATGGCAAGACATACACGGAAGACCTCACAATATTCACTTAAAGCTGGAGAGTCAGAATTAACAATTACAAATTATTTTGATGATTAGAGTTCAAATCTTTAGACTTCAAGCTTTTACGTTTAAGGAGAGGTCTTGGGGACCTAGATAGGGTCCAAATTCACAGGCAACAGACAGAATCTCGGTTCAATCTCTGCCTTCTGTCAGTGAGTGAGCAGGAATTTAAGGTTTATATGTTAATTTGTCACCTTCATTCCACAGGACAAGGGTCAGTGTGATATCTAAGACTAGTATTTTTTTCTGCAGGTTTAGAGAGTAGCCAAATGGCTCATCTTTTCTTCAAGGTCAGAAATTAGGGAGGTTGTTTAGATTTATGCTACATTTTCTTGTGTCACAGCATGCTGGGTCAAATTGAACTTAAAATTTGTTTACATTCTTTACGACTTCACATGCTTCTTTGTCTAAGTTCAGAAATTTTCTGAACAACTTTCTCATGACTTACAAGTTACTAATGACTTATAGTTAATGTTAGAGAGCCTCACAAAAGTACACATATTTCTAAGTCCATATTATTAGTGCTTATACGTACGTATTTTGAAAGCATAATAGTGACTTATACCTTACGGGATTTGAGATCATTATAGAAACATACAGAGCACTTGCCTCTAAAATCAAGGTTGTATGGGAGCAGAACTTACTGTTCATAATACTACCTCTACCTTTGTGCTGGATTTAAAGTGAGAGAGAAGGACTGCAAATTACTTGACACGTGCCTAAAGTGGAGAATAAAGCCCTAAGGCTTAAATTACAAAGGAGGGTGAGTGGAGAGAGAAAGAGAATAAAATTTACATATTCTGGTTTCCTTAAGCAACACCATCCTTACTGTGAGATGGATAATTTACACCTTTTAGATGATGCCTAGAGTTCATCTAACCTCTCTTATTTGGCCTCCAAGTTCAGAAACAACTTTCTGGTTAGGATTTGTCTTCCTTTATAGATCTGCCCTCAGGGCAGTTCCTGTCACAGTGTACTTTTCACTGTAATTTAACAAATTGGCTTTCTGGTTCTATGCTTTGGACTCAGAAAACTTGGTTAATGTGTGGCGACCTGAGAGACAGTATTACACTAGGAAAGCTGTCAGATTCAGCTTAAAGCCTGCAAGCCTGAAGCTACAGGCCTGAATCATACTAAATTCATCATGATTATGGGTGCTGACCAGTGTGAACTCTCAGCACCAGAATGCCCATCCTACACAGAAAGCAGATACCCTCTCTGCATTGCCAGAGGGTTCAGCTATTTTATTCTAGTGCTAATTTCATGCTGGCCATCTGGATTTTGATGCTACTCACCTTAATCTCCAAATATGCAACCCTCCATGAGGACATTTCCAAGAGGTGTGTGAAATAGTCAATAATATACCTCAAATGTTCCTAACCTTTACAACACACACAAGCACTAACATTAAGAGTGGCATCACAGACCTCAGGCTGCTGAGGATCTGATCTTCGTTTTTTTCTGGGGAAAATGCATGGTCTATGAGCTGTGGCCTGTGAATCTTGAGACCTGGTTCCGAAGTTAACAACTGGTACAATCTTGGGGAAATCACTTACTCCCTAGGTTTCATTTTCTTCACCATAAGCAGATGGTCTTAAGGTCTTTATGCCTGTCAGTTTCTGTTAATCTCTATTAAACTTATTTTTTAGAAGGGGATGATAAAAGGAAGTATACATGTTGACAATCCTAGAGGATTATTACCAATATTGACTTGGTCCTGGATATGAAGAAACAGTTGTATCCATATCTTTTTTGTTGTGTGCCGTCGTTCCGACTCACAGTGATCCCATAGGACAGAGCAGAACTGCCCCAGAGGGTTTTCTTGGCTGTAATCTTTATGGGTTTGAACCAGCTGAGTGCTTAACCATTGTGCCATCAGGGCTCCTTTCCACAGCTTTAGAATTTGCTTTTCTAAAGTCCTCTAGCCTTATGAATATTTACCCTAGATTATATGGATGAGTTTCAGATGATCCCTGAGTTTCTTAATTTTGGATGTAAAATTCTGAGTGTATGGTGTACATGTTTTCTCTAGAGAGTGTTAGTAATTTTTATCAGTAATTTCTCAAAGGGACCTTCAGGCTTCAATAGCTTTATAACCTTTGCATGTCCAAAGCCTATTAAAAGCGTCCTAGGAACTGGTTTCTGTATTAAATTCCATCAACTTGACATTCCCATAAATTTCTAAATCTTTAGACACCAATGATTCCAATTAGGAGGGAGCAGTTATATGCCTAACTGAATCATCTTCCCATCTAGGCATGAACAGTCTATATATAAAAAAAAAGCAGTCAAATAGAAACAGTCATTTCATGTAAGTTTATATTTGCTTTTGAATAGTGAGAAGTGAAAAGAACTTAGTGAGTTTTCTTTGGAACAATATTGTACTAAAAAAAATTATTTCTAAGTGTATGAATTCAAATTAGCTGAGATTTAAAGAACAAAGGAACATAAATCTAAAGAAAAGAAATGATTACACAAACAATTTGTGAACCACCTTTGCCGTAAGATAGTGTGCACACTGGGTGGAGAAAATGGTTGAATGCTTGACTACTAGCTGAAAGATTGGTGGTTGGAACCCACCCAGAGGCATCTCGGAAGACAGGCTCGGTGATCGTTTTGAAAGGTCACAGCCTTGAAAACTCTGTGAAGCAGTTCAACTCTGACACACTTGAGGTCTCCATGAGTCAGAACTGACTCAACGGCAACTAATAAAAACAACAACAAATGGTCCTCCAGGAGTGAATTAATGGAACATTGAAAGTAGTTTACTTTCAATAGCTTACTTGTTTCTAGCTTATGGAATTAAGGAAACTTTGTGTAAATGGAAAGGAGCCCTGGTGGTGCAGTGGTTAAGCACTCAGCTGCTAACCTAAAGGTAGGTGGTAAGAGTCCACCAGCCGCTCAGCAGGAGAAAGATGAGGCAGTCTTCTTCTGTAAAGATTTATGGCCTTGGAAAACATATGGGGCCATTCTGTATCCTTTAGGGTCACTATGAGTCAGAAACGACTTGATGATAATGGGTTTTTGGCTTTTCTGTAAATGGAAACTTGAAGATTGTGATTAAGAGTAGAAATAATCTCCAAGTGTATAAAAATAATTTATATTACATAATTTTTCCTTGCAGTTTTCTGTTATTAATTATCTTACACTATAAAAACATTTTGTGTCACTGAGATACACATTAAAAAACAAAACAACCTGTTACGAGCCACCCTAATCTATATGCAAAGCAAATATCCCAGTCTTCATTTTCTGCATCATTTTTATTCTCCGTGGTATCTCAGTCTCCACCATCCCCCAGCCTCCCACATCACCCTTGCCCCACTACCATTAACCCATTGTGGTCAGCTAATTCCCACTCACAGTGATCCTATAAGACAGGGTAGAACTGCCCCATAGGGTTTCCAAGGAGCAGCTGGCAGATTCAAACTGCTGACTTTTGGTTAGCAGCCAAGTTCTTAATTACTTTAAACGTATTTCTCCTGTTGGGGTTTGCTCAACTTCTTGAATCTATAGGTTTATGTCTTTTACCAAATTTGGGAAGTTTTCAGTCATTGTTTCTCCAGTTATTTCTCTAAAGATGTCACTTTAAGGACTAAGGTGAGCCTGATTCAAGCCATGGTATTTTTGATTGCCTCATATACATTCAAAAGCTGGAAAATGAATAAGGGAGGCCAAATATGAATTGACACCTTTGAACTATGGTGTTGATGAAGAATATTGAATATACCATGACTGCCAGAAGAACAAATAAATCCTTTGGAAGAAGTACAGCCAGAATGTCTCTTAGAAGTAAGGACTGTGAGACTTCGTCTTACATACTTTGGACATGCTATCAGGAGGAACTCTGGAGAAGGACATTGTGCTTGGTAAAGTAGAGGATCAGCGAAGAAGAGGAAGACCCTCAATGAGATAAATTGACACAGTGGCTTTAGCAATGGGCCCAAGCACAACAACTGTGAGGGTGGTGTAGGACTGGGCAGTGTTTCATTCTGTTGTACGTATGGTCCCTATGAGTTGGAACCAACTTGAAGGCACCTAACATTTCTCCAGTACTTTTTCAACCTTGCCCTCTTTCACTTCTCCTTCTGAGATTCCGATGACAGAAATGTTAGATCTTTTGTTATAATCCCACAGGTCCCAGACCCCTGAGACTCTGTTGGTTATTTTTTACCAGCCTATTTTCTCTCTGTTGTTCAGATTGGGTAACTTCTATTGTCCTGATTTCTACCTCACTGATTCTTTTTTCTGCTTCCTCCATTCTGCTGTTAAACTCATCTACTGAGTTTTATCATAGTTATAATTTTCTATTTTTTTTATAATTTTCAGTTCCAAAATTTCCGTTTACTTCTTCTTAATATCTTCTGTTTTTTGGTAAGACTTTCTATTTTTTTTTTTTTTTACTTAAAAGTGCCCATAATTGCTCATTTAAGTATTTTTACCATTAAAAAAAATGTGTTGCAATCAAGTTGATTCTGACTCATAGCTACCCTATAGAACAGAGTAGGACTGCCCCATAGAGTTTCCAAGGAGTTCCTGGTGGATTCAAAACTGCTAACCTTTTGGTTAGCAGCTGTAGCTCTTAACCACTATGCCACCAGGGTTTCCTTTACTGCTTTAAAATCTTTGTCAGATAGTTCTAACATCTCTGCTATTTTGGTGTTGGCATTTATTGATTGTCTTTTTAAATTTAATTTGAGATTTTCCTGGTTCTTGGTATAATGAGTCATTTTAGACTGAAGCCTGAACATTTTGGGCTTTATGTTAAGAGATGCTAGATCTTACTTAACCCTTCTGTTTTAGGTGGATCTCTCATACCCACTCTGGCAGGGAAAGGGTGCAGTGCCTTTCTTGTTATTCTCATGTAGGAATGGAAGTCCAGGTTCCCACCCAGTCTTAGTTGACACCAAAAGTATGGTGGAGGCTCCTCATCAGCTAGAAGGGCTAAGGATTCTAGATTCCCTGTAACCTCTACAGATACCAGGGTAGTGGGAGTGTGGCTGCCTTACTGCTGGGTGGTCGTAAAAGTGTTGATTTTCTACTAGGTCTCTTCTCCCAGCAGGGAAGCTCCCTATATCATCTCCACTGATACCATAGGGAGTGGGAGTCCTTGTTACCACCTAGTTCCATATACTGCCTATCTACCACTCTCTGGCAGGGGATTTGGGGAATTTCATTGCAGCCTTGTGAGGGTGGGAGTATGGCCACAATTCTTTTTGTTTTTGGAGTAGAGTGGTTTTTGCCTAAAAGTTTTCTGTCTTGCTAGGCTGTTTCTTTCCTGATCCTCTAACTAAAGGCAGCAAAATTGTAATGGAGCTTTTTTTAGTCTGTGCCTGCTGGCATTTCCAAGTTGTTGGCTTCTTAATCTCCAGGTCTGGGATACATGAAGCAAAAGAAAACCCAGGGGACTGACCACTGTGTTGTTCCTTGGATCCTGAGATGCCTAGCCTGTCTGCCTACATATGACATCCACAGTTTTTAGTTGTACTTAGTCGGAGGAATAAGGAAATGTACATCTACTCCATTTTCCCAGAAGCAGAAGTCCTAGTCCGCACAATTTTAACCCTGCTGTTTTGTTTGCATATGACATTTCTTAACTTGTCTTTCACCTTTTTCTGAGTTACATCTCTTTTTTCCCTATCTTGTACAGGATTCTCTTACCAGTCTGTAAGAGCTGGTTCTCTAGAGAAGCAAAACCAATGAAGTGTATACATATAAATACATATAGGGAGATTTATCTCAAGGAAATGGCTCACATGGTTGTGGAGGCTGGCAAGTCCCAAATCCATGGGTCAGATGTCAGGCTGCAGGCTTCTCCTGATTCATGTGGTTGCAGAGGCTGATGAACCTATAATCGACAGGTTAGATGGTAAGAAGGTGGCTCATGGGACTGCAGAAGCTGGCAAATCCCAGAATTGACAGGTCAAAGTATAGGCTTAAGACCCAAGAACTGGATGTCGGATGATGAGGGGCTGGATGCAGGATATGGTGCAAGGGAGAGCCTTGCCAAAGCATCCACATATATATTGGATGCAGGTCACATACCCAAGGAAACTCTCCTATATCAGAGCAAGGGTGTAACTTCAGTCACACTTTCTTGTAAGGCTGTGACTCAAGGTACACCCCGCATTAATATTGCCTTATTAACATATAGAGGTTAGGAATTACAACATATAAAATGGAGGATAATTACATAATATCATAGAATGGAAGATAATTACATCAGGTCACAAAATGGAAGAGACCCACACAATACTGGGAATCGTGGCTTAGCCAAGTTGACACACATTAACCACCACACAGCCTAAAGTATCATGGTGATATTCTCCTGGTTTGTATTATCTTGACCCAGTTTCAGTCAGGAGGTTTTTAATATTTCTCTAGGGGTATCTAAGATATAATTATTATTTTGAAATCGCATACAATTTGCAATGAACTCCTGAGAATTTGTTTAATGTCTTCTTTTAAGTCATGGATCAAAATGGAAAGTTGACTTCAGATATGGGTACTAATATCCTTATTTTTATAGGGGAACATAACAAGAAGATTTCAAAGTCCCAACGGCCTTTGGTTAAATATCCATTAATCTAAAATCAAAACATCTTGTCACGGATTGAATTATGTTCCCCCCAAAATTTGTGTATCGACTTGGTTAGGCCATGATTCCCAGTACTGTGTGGTTGTCCTCCATTTTGTGACTGTAATTTTATGTTGAGAAGATTAGGGTGGGATTGTAACACCACCCTTACTCAGGTCACCTCCCTGATCCAATGTAAAGGGAGTTTCCCTGGGGTGTGTCCTGTACCACCTTTTATCTCTCAAGAGATAAAAGGAAAGGGAAGCAAGCAGAGAGTTGGGGACCTCATACCACCAAGAAAACAGCACCAGGATCAGAGTACGTCCTTTGGACCTGGGGTCCCTGTGCCTGAGAAGCTCCTCGAACAGGGGAAGATTGAGGACAAAGACTTTCCTCCCAGAGCCGGCAGAGAGAGAAAGACTTCTCCTGGAGCCAAGGCCCTAGATTTGGACTTATGACCTACTAGACTGCGAGAAAATAAATTTCTCTTTATTAAAGCCATCTACTTGTGGTATTTCTATTATAGCAGCACTAGACGACTAAAACACATCTAAAAGCCAATTAAGAATGTTAATAAATGGGACTTAAATCAAGATAATATTCAATTAAATTATTAAGCTATTACTTTTAGAAAGTGTCAGGTATTTGATATTAAACTTTACCCAGAATGTTCTAGTGGAAACTGTTAGATAGATTCGTATTTTCAGATTATCTGGCTTTCACTAAATCCAATTAATAAAATACTCTAATTTTTATAATTGTTAACAAACTTTAATTGCAATGCTATTTTAGTCTGTGAGTCTCTTGATTTTGGATGCAAAATTTTGAGTGTATGTGCATGTTTTCTCTGGAGAGTATACCAAAAAAAAACCAAACCTGTTGCCATCGAGTTGATTCTGACTCATAGTGACCCTATAGTACAGAGTAGAACGCCCATAGGGTTTCCAAGGAGTGCTTGGTGGATTCCAACTGCTGACTTTTTAGTTAGCAGTCATAGCTCTGGACCACTATTCTGGAGAGTATAAGTAGATACAAATCACCTTTAATAAATCTTTAGGATTTAGTATTAATGCAGAAATCCAAATCCAACTCTTTTGTTAAATTTAGATGTACCATGCCCCAAATTCTCAATTTTGCATCTTGTTGTAGCTGTAATTATTACCACAGGAAAAAACCAGCTAAATTATAGCTCTTTGGAATTAACGATAAATATGTTTCTTCTCATTATACAATATTCTCAAATTACATTTAAAATTTTAAAGGACATTTAATGTACAAATCTCCAAACTTAGAATAAATTTTGTAGAAAAAAAAGTGTAAAAATGGCATGGGGGAGGTATCTGATCCCTTCAACCCCACAAGGGGGAAGGAAAACTGAGATCAACAGCCCAAGGCTGATTCCTATAAGGTAGAGGTCAGACATGCCCCCTCTCTCCTTCATCTCTATCAATTCTGACACCAAGTATCCCTCCTGCAGCACTCTCTACTGGGTTCAATAATTCATTGCAATGGCCATACAGAACTCACAGATCGTACAATTATTAGGGAAGTTTTTAATACAGTTATAATTCAGACTCAGGAACACTCAGGATACAATTCCTCCATCAGGATAGCCTCTCTCCAGCTCTGCTTGCAGGTACGCTTCTCCCTGGCCCTCAGTCTCTGCCCAGAAGAATTCAGCTTTTTCTCTCCATAGGCCAGGAAGCCCATTGCACCATCTCCTGCTGATGGGTCTCTCCTGTTGGTCTCTCCTTCCTGGGTGGTGGTGGGCTCCTCCTCTCTGCCCTGGAATTGGCTCTCTTTTAAGGCAAAACTGACCAATCCCCTCCGTGGGTCACAATTATCTTATTTGCACAGCCCTGCACAATTATCTGTGTGGGAAAGGCCACACACAAAAGTAATTAATCTCACTGCAAAAAAGAAAAGTTTATATTAATTTTTCCAAAGGAGGGGGGGATGGTTGATTCTAATTCTTCTTCTTTGGTTGACTTATAACAAGAGCTTTGCTATTAGCATGATTTAAAAGGGACAGGTTTTTTGTTTGTTTATTGAGATTAAAATTCTGATGAAAAATAAAAAGATAGTTTAAAAAACATATTTAAATGTATGGCACTTTTACTATGCAAACGTGCTCATAAATTACCTAGTCTTTTTGGCCAAACATTTAAACAAGAGATTGAAGCAACTGTCCTTTACAGTCTTACCAATAATATCTTTAAATTTTTAATTAAGAATTTTAAATTATTTCTTCGTAGTTTATCTATTTAATGAAAAAAAAAAAAAACTTCTTTATTCCAATCACCAATCTTTCAGTAGTTGGTTTGGTATATTTCCAAATATTCAATCATTTTTGAGACCCAGAAATATTTGAGCACCATTTTAAAACCTACTGATAATGTTGAATTTTACCCAAACTCTGTGTTACTAGAAAACAGCGATGGTTCCATAATTTGTGTTCTGGAAAATGGCTTACTGCAAATAACCACCCTTCCCATATAACTTAGATAAGACTCATGGATGCCCCCTTGTTTACCTATGACAAGTCCAGACCTACACCCTCCAAATTCTCATTCCTTGCCTCATAAACAGTAAACTGAATTATTTATCCCCACTGGTCAATAAGAAGAAAAATGTTTAAGCTTTATTAAACATGATCTACATGTGGGATTACAACTAAAATAGTATTGCAATTAAAGTATTCTTAAATTTTGGTTAAGCTTCCTCTTTCCCTCAAGTCCCCGAACTTTGGCCCACCCTCATCCTGAGCCAACATACTATCCCCTCTTTAAGCGCCCCTCCCAGGTAATAAGCTGGCCTCAGTGCAAACATTCTGATTTACTATCTGATAATGTCACCTGCTCATTCTTCTTTACTTTCAGTCTCTATAAGAGAAAAAAATGCATTTTCCCTAACACTTTGAGATCCTGGTAGATCTTATGATTGAAGTGTTATGCCTATTGTAGAAGTTCCCCTCCCCCACTATTACAGTAGTACCTTTCACCTTTTTCTTTTTGGCTAAAGCTTTTCCCTACCTAACTCTGAGTTTGTTTTTTATTTGACACTAGCCAAACCAACCTGTTGCTGTGGAGTCAATTCTGACTCATAGCCACCCTATAGGACAGAGTAGAACTGCCCCACAGGGTTTCCAAGGAGTTGCTGGTGGATTTGAACTGCCGACCTTTTGGTTAGCAGCTGAGCTCTTAATCACGGCACTACCAGTGCTCCACAAATATATAATGTGTTTCTATGACTTATGGTGGTTTAGTACGGTTAAAGAAGTTCTTTACGTGAAAAACAAGATTATCTCACATGTTAAACAGAATTGTTTACAGGCATTCATTTTTTAGTTTCTCTCTAGTGCCTTTTCTTGATTAAACACTTGCCATCCAGTTGATTCTGACTCATGGCGACCCTAGGTGTGTAAGAGAACTGTGCTTCATAGAGTTTTCAATGGCTGATTTTTTGGAAGTAGGTTATCAGGCCTTTTTTCCAAAAAACCAAACCCGTTGCCCTGAGTTGATTCCAACTCATAGCGACCCTAGAGTGGACTAGAAGTTCCAACTTTTAGGTTAGTAGCTGAGCACATTAACTGTTTGCACCACCCAGGGACTCTTTATTTAGATTCCAAAACCAAAACCAAACCCAGTGCCCTCCTGTCGATTCCGACTCATAGCGATCCTGTAGGACAGAGTAGAACTGACCCTTAGAGTTTCCAAGGAGCCCCTGGCAGATTTGAACTGCCAACCCTTTGGTTAGCAGCCATCGCACTTAACCACTAGGCCACCAAGGTTCCCTTATTTAGATTAGGCTTCTCTATTTCAAAGGAAGCCGCATGTCTCTGTCCTCTGGACTAGCAATTCTCTAGATTTAAACTAAAATCTTATTCCTTATAATTAATTTTTAAACACTCAAATGCATTCTCTATTGTAAACCCATTGCTGTCGAGTCGATTCCGACTCATAGTGACCCTACAAGACAGAGTGGAACTGCCCCATAGAGTTTCCAAGGAGCGCCTGGCGGATTTGAACTGCCAACCCTTTGTTAGTAGCTGTAGCACTTAACCACTAAGCCACCAGGGTTTCCACTCTCTAGCGTAGGTAAGTTAAATGTTATAATATCTGAAAAGTATACAGAAAAGTTTGCTTTTAAGGATTTAAAAGAAAATTTAATTTATTGAATTATAAATTACATCTCTAGTTCTTCATTACACTTTTAAGTTCAACTTAGAAATGCTTTGTTATTTTTCTAAGCCCAGTGATTTTTTAAAAAATTGCTTTAAGGAGCTTTTGATAAATGCTTGGTCTTTTTTACAAATATATTCAACTAAATATATGCAAACATTTCAAACTGCATTTACGAATTTCAAATATATTTGATTTCCTTCTAAAGTACTTTAACTGCCTGATGATAAGCACAACCTTTCTGAATATTGTCAAAGTGTAAAAATAACAAGAACCCGGTAAGGGGAGAAATGGTAGAGTTTTATCGAGGATTTATTATAGGCGAAGCTGGGGTAACACTTGGTAAAATACCTAGTGCTCCAAGGTCTGAAAGGAGAGAGAAATTTTTACAGAGGGGGTTGGGGGTTACACATGTGTCATGAGTAAACTGTCAGTTAATCACAGACTTTCTGGGGGCAAACTGGTAAGCAAATTTCTGAAAACAATCTTATATAAAAATCTTTTCGGGAGATGTTCTCATCATTCTCTTTCTGGAACATTCTTATTATTTGCTTAACCACAAACTATAACTTTGTCTACAAGCATCATTTCTGAGAACAAAATATTTTTGTCACAGCCTTAAGTAAGTATAACCACATACTTGCTCATTCAAAGGGGGGTGCATATATTTTGAAAGCAGAATAAAAGAGAGTTTGATTCAGACCTGTGTCAGTTGCTTAGTGTCATGGATTGAATTGTGTCCACTACAAATATCTGTTAACTTGGCTAGGCCATGATTCCCAGTATTGTGTGGTTGTCCTCCATTTTGTGGAATTTCCTGTGTGTTATAAATCCTAATCTCTGCCTACGGTTAGTGAGGCAAGACTAAAAAGAGGCAAGACTAGATTATGTTAAAAAAAAAAAAAAAGGATTAGGATGGGATGTAATACCCTTATCCAGGTCACATCCCTGATCCAGTCTAAAAGGAGTTTCCCTGGGGTGTGTCCCGTACCACCTTTTATCTCTCAAGAGATAAAAGGAAAGGGAAGTGAGCAGAGAAAGGTGGACCTCATACCACCAAGAAAGCAGTTCCAGGACCTAAGCTTCTTGCGCTGAGATGCTCTTAGACCAAGGGAAGATTGACGACCAGAACCTTCCTCCAAAGCCAACAGAGAGACAAAGCCTTCCCCTGGAGGTGACACCCTGAATTTGGACTTTTAGCCTACTAGACTGTAAGAGAATAAATTTCTTTTTGTTAAAACCATCTATTTGTGGTATGTCTGTTATAGCAGCACTAGATGACTAAGACACAGTCATGCCGGTAGCCTCGGTTTCAAGATGCCCCTATACAATATGAATCACCACCAGCAAATCTCATTCAGTACCACTGTCATTACATAATGAGGCCACAAATTTTCTTCTCCTGGCCTATATCTCTGGGATAAAAAGACATTCCCTTGTCTTAGTCACCTAGTGCTACTGTAACAGAAATACCACAAGTGGATGACTTTAACAAAGAGAAATTTATTCTCTCACAACTTAGGAGGCTAGAAGTCCAAATTCAGGGGCCAGGTCTAGTGAGAAAAGCTAGGAACAGAAGATGCCCTAAACAATAAGCTGTGTCAGTTAAAAATTTTGTAGAGAAAGAATAGTATCAACCGCAAAGCATTGTTTAACACCATTTAAAAAGAACATTTTATGATTAAAGTTTAAACTCAATGTTGTCTCTTCTTCCTAATCTTGCAGCTTACAGCTGTTTTTCAGATCAACCAGCTAGAACCAGAATCCTAGGCATGCACAGATGACTCCATCCCATAGTATTTCCTAAGAACTAAAAACTCATGCCAGAGAACCAAAATCACTGGACATAAGTCATCGAGGAGTGACCAAGCCCATTTCAGAAGAGGAAAGTTCGTCGGTCACATCTGTGCCAAATCCTAGCCTGACCCCTTTTGAATATACATATTATTTCCCAGAAAATTAATGAATATGTATGACTTCCCCTTTCCTGAGTAACAAAAATTCCTCCAGCTTTTTGTTCAGAGAGGCAGTGCTTTGAGAGTAATCTCCCTGTATGCTTACTCACTTTGAGTAATAAACTATGCTTTACTTTTTTTTTTTTTTTACTTTAAATCCTCTTGACTCTTAGTTATCCTTAACGACAGTACAAGTGGTGAACCCACTGCATTTGGTAACACTAGGGAAAGGCTTTTCTCTCTCTGTCAATTCTGATGGAATGTCCTTGTCATCAATCTCCCCCTGGTCTAGGAGCTCCTCAGAGCAGGAACCCTGGGTCCAAAGAAAGAGCTCTGCTCCTGGTGCTGCTTTCTTGGTGGTATGAGGTCCCCTGTCTCTCTGCTAGCTTCTCTTTTTTATATCTAGAAAGAGATTGACTCAAAATACAACCTAATCTTGTAGATTGAGTCCTGCTGCATTAATATAACTGCCTCTAATCCTGCCTTATTAACATCACAGAGATAGGATTTACAACACATGGGAAAATCACATCAGATGACAAAATGGTGAACAATCACACAATACTGGGAATTATGGCCTAGCCAAATTGACACATATTTTGGGGGCACACAATTCAATCCATAACACTCCTCCTCCTACCGGAGCTGTGATAGGAGGTGTAAGTCAACTTGCTAAACACCAAGTCATTTGAGATGATTCTCCTTCCTTAATGAGGCCATTTAATCAAGTCAAACACTACCTCCCTTCTCTGTGCAAACTCTATATTGATTGACAGATTGCAACTTCAGGGTAAATGTATCAAATTTCTAACTCCTTCGTTCTGAAGTTTCATGCCCTCTGTCAAGCACCCCCTTCAAAGAAAAATGTTATCATAGAGTCCGTTCAGACTCATGGTGACCTGTGTGTTACAGAGTAAAACTGCTCCATAGGGTTTTCTTGGCTCTAATCTTTACAGAAGCGGATCACCTGACCTTTCTTCTGCACTGCTGCTGGCTGAGTTTGAACTGCCAACCTCTAGGTTAGTAATCAAGCACAAACCTTTTGCACCACCCAAGGACCTTGTCAAATACCCAGTGATTAATAATTTTTAATTGTCAGTGATCTGCTTTCTGTCTCAGCCGTCTTGGAAGTAGATCACCTGATTGGGGGTTAGAAGTAGACAGCTCACCTTCATCGGTTTATCACTGGGGCTCATTTCACCTCATAATTTTTATATTTTTCCAAATTTGTTAAGCGTCCTATCACCACCCATGGCAACATTTTTCTCAATTTCACTGCCTACTACATTATAAAAAAAATATATATTAAATAGAAGAGGGAATGTCTCTTCCCCCAAATCCAGACCAGCTTGCTGTGCCGGCCATTCTAATTTCTCACCAGTGGAGTATCGTGATCTGCTTTGAAATAGTTCCCAGAGTTCCTCCTGTCTATTCTTAAACATATATGCGTTTAGATGAACATGAGGACAAGTCCGTACTGCTTTTCCATTTTCAGATTTTGATGCCTGGCAAGATGTTTGTTTCTGCTTTTATTTTAAAATCTGTGTAAATTCCACATTGCTATATGGGCCAAATTTTGCAGTCAGTTTGGTTGTTTCCAATTACTTATTTTTTTTGTTTTGTTTTGTTTGACTTTGTCTTTTTTTGGTATTAATAGCCTCTAATAGAAGTTGATGAAGGGTGTAGGGTTCTGCCTTACAACCTCTCCCTCATGTGACAGTGACATCAGACCTCAAACAGAATTTTGCCACATATGAAACATTTATTGCCAACTAGTACAAATATAGTCATACAATCTACTGCGAGCTCTTTTTCCTTTTAGGTGCTCCAGTCACACATTGCATGAAAGGTTTAATAAAAAATAATAATAACAAAAAAAACTTGGATGGTGCTTACTTTGAAGACAGCATCAAGTAAGCAGAATTCTTTGAATTGGGGATTGGATACAAAACCATTTTGGAATCAGTCCTCAAAGGGCATTCTGAAGGGTATTAGACTTCTAGGCTTGTCAGGCTCTTATATTCCTTATACAAAAATGTAAGCAATTTCTTTAAAATAATTCTAGCCAGTTCATGTCTTCCACTAATGAAATTTTATTAATGAAACCCCATTGATAGCATCTATCAGGCTAATGAACAAAACCTCTGGTATTGGTCAGAAATAAAGAGTGCTGTGTTGTGGAGTGTAGACTTTTGATTAAATTCTAGGTAACCATCTGGAATTATGGAGTATGGTTTACCCATTTGGACAATAACTACTACTAGGATGTGGATTAAAATCACATCTCTCTGTCACACACATCTGCAGGACAAGGTATTTAATCAGTGTTGGAGGAGGTACAGCCAGAATGGTTGCCTTATAAGCAAGGATGGGCAGACTTCCTCTTGCTTACTTTGGGCATACCATCAAGAAAGACCAATCAGTAGAATAGGACATCATGTTTGGTAGAGGGTCAGCAAAAACAAGGGAAACCCTCCATGAGATGAGTTGACACAATAGTGGCAACAATGGTTTCAATACACCAATTGTGAACATACCTCAGAACCGGGCAACTAACAACAACAGGGTATTTAAAGTAAATGTTGAGATTTAAATAGGCGTAAGAAAAGGCAAAATATTAGTAAAGGTTCAGCAAAGCAAAAGCAATAATTATTAAAAATATTTGAGAGAGAGTAAGGACATGGAGTCTTCTGATTCAAGAGCTAACATGTTGGAGGGGTTAGGGTGGATTCAAACTGCTGACCTTTTGGTTAGCAGCCTAGCTCTTAACTACTTCATCACATAGTTATTCTAGTAGTGGTGTAGATACTTGAGTTCAAGGTTGAATCCAAATAACCGACCATAGTTCAAATAAATGTGAAGTGGTTATAACAAGGACAAAAAAAAGCCCAAGGTCAATTAATTTGTTTGAAAGTTTAAGATCCCACTAACAAGAATGACATGATTCAGCCCCACAGTCCTTTGACTTTAAGAACCAGTGGCTGAAAGCAAACAGCAAATCTAAAGACTCAAAGATGACCCCTGACAAAGAACAGAGAAATATAATTCTGCACAGCTTTAGTAATAATCATCACATATGTGTTTGTCACTTTAGAACTTAAAAACCATTTTCGTATGCATTGTATTATTTAATCCTCACAATAATCCTAATATATGTGCATGTATATGTATATATATATGAATATTTGCTTATACATAGATATATTTGTGTATATATATATATAGACGGAAACACTGGTGCCATAGTGGTTAAGAGCTACAGCAGCTAACCAAAAGGTCAGCATTTCAAATCCACCAGGTGCTCCTTGGAAACCCTAAGAGGCAGTTCTACTCTGTCCAGTAGGGTCGCTATGAGTCAGAATCAAATCGATGGCAATGGGTTTTTTTTTTTTTTTTTTTTGGTTTTATGTGTATATAGGGTCACTATGAGTCAGAGGAAACCCTGGTGGTGTAGTGTTTAAGAGCTACAGCTACTAACCAAAAGGTTAGCAGTTCAAATCCACTAGGCTCTTCTTGGAAACGCTGTGGGGCAGTTCTACTCTGTCTTATGGGGTCACTAGGAGTAGGAATCAACTCGACAGCAATGGATTTTTTTATGAGTCAGGATTGAATTAACAGCAACAGGTTTTATATATGTGTACATATATATATACATATATATATTTAATTTTATAGATGTAGAAACTGAAGTTTAGAGAAATTGAGTCATGTAGCTATGAGGCCATACAGTTTGACCAGTCCATTGTCCTCATTTTAAGGCTGCTGAGTTTTCTACTCCAATGCAACAGTCGCCTAGTATGCATTAAGATGCTTCTAAACTTATATTTATTTCTCTATCTCAATCCAGTAAGTTAGGTCATATTGAGACTGTCTTGAATAATACAATCATCTGAATTTTCAATAGCTGCTGGGGAAAGAAACTCTAAAAGTTTACACTGAGTGCTTTAATGGTTATAGGTATCCTCTGAAATATTTTATTTACTTAATATTAAATTTTACTGCTTAGATAAGTCAGGAATTACTCCGCTTTTGTTAATTCAGATCATAGTTCCATAAATTATCATTTCAAAATATCTATAAAACCAAAAAGGCCATTCTCTTATTACTAGAGTTTCATTACATAACAATGTTCCATTTTCACATCTGAATATTTACATGTCAGAAGCTTGTTTCCTCATCTCTCTTCCAATGGAACTTGAAAGCTACCCTCATCATATTCTTGCTAAACATTTTTTAAAAATATAAATTTGATAACATCAATCTTAATAATTTTTAGCTCTTTAAAAGAGTGGTGTTTATTTGGACCGAGAAACATTTTTTCATAAAACAACCTTATGTAACCTTTCATCTAGACTCAGTCTCTTACAAACAGAACTCATTAGTTGAATGTTAAACACAAAATCAAAAACAAAACAGATGTAACTAATGTGCCTGAAAATTGAGTTCAATAATACCTACTTTTTCTCTTCTTTTCCGTGGAAAGGCTATTCTGAGTGAAAAAAGAATCTGCAATATAAAGTATTTTGAGAAATATTTGGTGCCCAAAACACAGTTAGCATTTAATAAATACTTACCACTGTGCTTAACGTTTTCGAACAACTGGTCAGCTCTAAGATTTCTAAGTAAGCAGCCTCCTTTAATACCTAGGTAAGAGCCCCTTGAAGTTGCCATCCTCTATTTAGATAGCAATGAATTCCACTAATGTTTTTGAAACGCTATTTTCTTAGCTAAAAAGTGACTAGGTTAAGAATAATGTCTTGCAATCTGTTTAAGCTTTAGCAAATTCACTCTTCATTGAATGTAATTAGCCCGGTTCAGGTTGAATTTTCAAAATCTAAATTAGTGCAGTGTGAGTATATAAAAATGAACATTTTATTCTTCTTTACTATTCAGTTTAAATAAGCATTTTTAAGGATGCATTTTGTGTTTACAGGGTATCTTGGAGAAAAAAAAATTCTGTGGTCAAACAATTTGTGAAATTCTCAACTAAAGGCTATTAAACAGGTTTTCTTTTGTGTAGGACTTCACAGAGCCTTTGGTGATACGTTAATGCACGTTGTGAATCTCTAAAAGAGGGATATAATATGAAGCATTTTTCTAAGGTATTTGCCTGCAAGCCTTTCACGTGCATAATATTGCAGGAGTGGTGTGCTACTTTTGGGGCCTCACTGCTGTTACTGCAAAGGCTTTCTTTTAGCTCGTACTTGTCATTTTGCATTGTCCTTAGCCTTAATTCAACATTGAATTGATATTTTAATATATTTACTCTAAATTGGCACTTGGTAAGCGTCTTAGTTGGGACTCGTTAGAAGCTAGACTCTGAGGCAATGATGGAACGGCTGTGATTTATTTGGGAGGTGGAGGGACCATCAAGGGAATGAAGAGATGATTCAGAGAAGAGCAGACAGCCAGTAAGGGACATGCAATTAAGCCATTTCCACTGTGGGCAATTAAGCTTGACCCTGAAGAGAAGCCTTGGCAATTTACACATGCCTCAGAATTTTTTTTTTTTTTTTTCAGAATTATCTCAACTGAGGGCACGGAAGCTAGAGTATTTATACCCTCATATCCAGTGTTTTGGTTAAGGGCTGCCCCTGGGGGTGATGGTAATTTTTTAATTTGGAAGCAGTTCTGATCTTCCATGCTAGCAGGCAGAGTGGGTTCTGGCAGGCTGAGGGCAACCTTCCAACAGTAATGTAGATTTGAGCTTTAGAAGTCAAACGGGCATGCACAAAAATGCAAAAGAGACCTAAGGAGCAATAGGTGCAGCACAAACAGCATCTGTTAGAGTCAGGGAAGAGGTGGGAAACACAAAAGTCAAATGTTCAACCTCAACACACCTAGGAATCACCACGACAACATAATTCACACTAATAAAGCATCCTCCTTCATCCATTCCTCTGCCAACGTAGAACATATCCCTTTTATGATATATCGGTTTAGTTTGGTATAGGGAAAGGGTTGTTCTACATATAAAGCTGAACATAAAATCTTAAAGTGAACCATATTTCAAACCCCAAAAATGATTTTTGGAAAAAAAAATTACTATGTAGATAGAAAGTACAAGCCCTGTATTATGTATATCAGAGTTTATTTCACCACAGTAATCATAGGAAATTCTCAGAAGACAGTTCTAAATATTCTCTGGTAATCTGTGTTGTACATGTCAAAAATTGACATTGTATAAAGCAAACTTAAGACAAGACTCTTCTTGATGTAAAGCACAAAGAAATCACGGGAAAAAAAATGCAGTTCTAGAAAGAGGAAGCAGAAAAGACAAATGAAAAACAAGAATTGCTGTGTCAGACAGTAATGGCTTTCTTACCTCTTCCCACCCAGGCATGGGTACACAAAAGCATTTCTTGCTCTGGCCCCACTCTGTGCAGTTCCTGTGAGGGACACTACATAATTTTCTCTTTTCCATCTGGCATGGGCACAAGCAACATTTGAGATGGTGGCTGCTCCGTCAGCATGGGTGCGTGAATGACAATGATGAGCAGAGCTTCCCAGTTAACCTGTGATGGACACGAAGCGCAAGAAAGCAGTAAACCTTTGTTGTTTTAAGTCACTGGCATTTTATGTTTTGAGGTGTTATTGTTGCTGAGCATTACCTATCCTATCCTGATACACCTGAACTGTTTGAAACTAAGCTTTTTTTTCTAATGTTGCTAAATCTATAATTAAAATGTTTTTCTTTTTTGCACCAGAGTTGCGCAAGTGGATTTTGCTAGACTACTAACCTAAAGGTTGGCAGTTTGAGCCCACCCAGCAGCTCTGCAGAAGAAAGACCTGGTGATCTGCTTCTGTAAAGATTATGGCCAAGAAAACCCTATAGAGCAGCTCTACGCTGTGACACATGTGGTCACCATGAGTTGGAACTGACATGATGGAAATGGGTTTGGTTCTTGGGTTTTGGTGAACAAGTATAGGAAATAATCTTCCATACTGTCAAAGAGTAAAAACTAACCAGAACTGTGGGAAGAGAAATGATAGAGTTTTATTGTGAATTTGTTACAGCTGAAGCTGGGCAAACATTTGGTAAAGTACCAAATGCTGCAAAGACTGAAAGGAGAGAGTGATTTTTGTATAGAAGGGCTGGGGGTTTGTCTTAGTTATCTAGTGCTGCTATAACAGAAACACCACAAGTGGATGCCTTTAAAAAACAGAAATTTATTTGGTCACAATCTAGGAGGTTAGAAGTCTGAATTCAGGGCTCCAGCTCCAGGGAAAGGCCTTCTGTCTCTGTTGGCTGTGTGAGAATGTCCTTGTCATCAATATTCCCCTGGTCTAGGAGCTTCTCAGTGCAGAGACTCAGGATTCAAAGAATATGCTCCACTCCTGGCTCTTTTTCCTTGGTGGTAATGAGGTCCCTCTCCTCTCTGCTTGCTTCTCTCTTTTATATCTCAAATGAGATTGACTCAAGATACAACCTAATCCTGTAGATTTTGTCCTGCCTCATTAACATAACAGGCTCTAATCCTGCCTCATTAATATCATAGAGGTTAGAATTTACAACACATAGGATAATCACATCAGATCACAAAATAGTGGACAACTATACAATACTGGGAATCATGGCCTGGCCAAATTGACACATATTTTTGGTGGACAGGATTCAATTCATGACAGGGTTATACATGATTCACAAGTAAACCTTTCAGAATGTCAGTTAATTGCAGACTTCCTGGGGACAAGCTTCATAAGAAATTTCCTGAGAAAAACTTTATATAAACATGTTTTTGGGTAACATTTTGTCATTCTTTTTCTGAATTGTTCTTATTTAACTGTAAACTATAACTTTGTCTATAAGCATCCTTTCTGAGAGTAGAATATTTTTATCAAAGTTTTAAGGGTTGCTACATACTTGATCATTCAAGGGGGAGGGGGGTATGCACATATTTTGAAAGTAGAAATGGATCTAGGGCAAAAGGGAGATTGATTCAGACTTATGTCAGTCACTTAGTCATGCCAGGTGCCTCAATTTTAAGGTGTCCTTACACACTAGTGGCACAGTGGTTAAGAACTTGGCTGCTAATCAAAAGGTTGGCAGTTTGAAGCCACCAGCTACTCCTTGGAAATCCTATCAGACAGTTCTACTCTGTCCTATGAAGTCACTGTCATGGATTGAGTTGTGTTCCCCAAAAATATCTGTCAACTTGACTATGCCGTTATTCCCAGTATTGTGTGATTGTTCACCATTTTGTCATCTGATGTGATTTTCCTATATGTTGTAAATCCTATCTCTACGATGTTGATGAGATGGGATTAGTGGCAGTTATGTTGATGAGGCAGGATTCAATCTACAAGATTGGATTTTGCCTTGAGCCAATCTCTTTTAAGATATAAAAGAAAGAAGCAAGTAGAGAGACATGAGGACCTCATACCACCAAGAAAGCAGCACAAGGATCAGCATGTGTCATTTGGCCCCGGGGTTCCTGTGCTGAAAATCTTCTAGACCGAAGGAAGATTGATGAAAAGGACCTTCCTCCAGAGCTGACAGAGAAAGACTTCACCCGAAGCTGACTCCCTGAATTCGGACTTCTAGCCTACCTGACTGTGAGAGAATAAACTTCTGTTTGTTGAAACCATCCATTTGTGATATTTCCATTATAGCAGCACTGGATGAGTCAGAATTGACTAGAAAGCAACGGGTTTTACACACTACAGATAGATCACTTTTGTTCTTTTGCCCTTGACATGAAAGAAAATTTTTCAAGCAAAACAAGTGTTTGATTTCAGAGATGAAACATTTGTGTTTTAGTGCTTACAAATTTCTTCTGCCTAAGTAATGTGACCATGGTTATTTTAGATAATTCATTATCTCAGAATAAGACTAGAATATGATAATTTTCTATTGAAATGATTATTTTACTTCTCACAATTTCTTTAAATTTTTCTATTCTTTTTTCAATTATTGTCATAATATACAATAATATGTGGAATTTAAGCATGCTTATGTGGGTAATTTACTCTGTAGATGAATCAAAATGCAAAAAGACTGACTTTATAGAAATTCTTGTAATTTGTCAATGAAAGGAAGAATCATTTTTAGTCCAATGAGTGCTTGACTAGTAATGACTACCAGACTGGATAATTAAGAATAAGGGCTTTAGAGTCAGAGAACTGGTTTCCAATCCTGATTCCAACACTGTCTGTGGGTCCTTGAACAAGTTACATAAACTCTTTAAATCATAGTTTCCACAGTTAATACGTAAAATGGGCATAAAAATAACTAAATCAGAGGTTTGTTGTGACGATTCAGTCAACTGAGGTATATAGAGCACCTAGCGTAATATCTGGCACAAAGGAAGCTGGCACAAAGTACCGGGTGGTTTTATTTTCATCAGATTTAGTCTCAAAATCTATCTTTTTCATCATTTTCTACAGGCTCCTTCTATATAGAAACTGCTTTAGGTACTTAAGGTATCTTCCTTAGAAAACAAACGCACTGTGTAGGATCCAGAGCATTGCAGAAAATAGTAAAGGTCATTGCCCCATTATCTAGGAGTGGAGTGAAGAAACTGGCCCAGTGTGACGGCTGAAAATGCAACTTCCACATGCTGTCAGGTGAGTGGTAGTCCAAAGCAGCACTCGGGACCTACCCTATTAAACAAATCTCCTACACAAGCTTCCTGAAGCACCAGATATTTCACTATTTGCCTTACTCCCACAGAAGCCCTCTGGAAACATGAATACTTTACTTGGTCTTGAGCATTTTATTTTCTCAAGACTAGCTGGTTTTATATTTTAACAGAATTAACCAATCTATAATTATCTATTTGAGCAAAGAGTTCTAATAGATTCAGATACAGGATGGGAAGTAGAAAGCAGGGAACGGCTGGGAGTTTTAGTCAAGTGTGATGCAGGCCTATCAGGGTATTGGCCATCCCTGGAGAGCAGCAGAGAGGAAGAGGAAATTTAGGTATTGAGATGAGGTATAGAGAGGCAAAAAGCTGTTGTGTTGTTAGTTGCCATTAAGTTGATTCTGATTCATTGCTTCCTGTCCCCCCGAACTTATGCTCTGTAGGTCTTAGTTCCAAAGGGAGGAATGCTCCCACCTGGAGACACATCAATAATTCCATTGAACTGGAAGCTAAGAATGCCACCTGGCCACTTTGGGCTCCTTATGCCTCTGAATCAACAGGCAAAGAAGGGAGTTACCATACTGGCTGGTGTGACTGATCCTGATAACCAAGAGGAAATCAGACTGATATATAAAGGAAAAAAGAAGAGTATGTCTGGATTGCTGGAGATCTCTTAGGGTGTCTCTTACTACTGCCATGCCCTGTAATTAAAGTCAATGGAAAACTACAGCAACCCAATTCTAACATGAGTAGTAATGACCCAGATCCTTCAGGAATGAAGGTTTGAGTCACCCAACCAGGCAAAGAACCATGACCAGGTGAGGTGCCTGTTGAGGGCAAAGGGAATACGGAATGGGTGGTAGAAGAAGGTAGTTCTAAATACCAGTTACGGCCACATGACCAGTTGCAGAAACAAGGACTGTAGTTGTTATGAGTATTTCTGCTTTGTATGTGTGCATCAAATATTTTTGTTTTCTTCATTTGTAAGATGTAAATGGGGCTAGTGCATTTTTGGTTGTATGTGTGTTAGTTGTATCATGTTAGGCACAACTATGACTTTATAATTGTCTTTATTCAGAGATTATGTGTGGTTTACAGAGATGTGTACATTTGTCAAGTTGACAGGGGGTGGACTGTGATGGTTAAGATTGTGAGTCAACTTGGCTGGGCCATGATTCTCAGTGTTTATATGTGATCACTTCCATGATAGGATCTGCTGTGAGTAGCCAATCAGTCTAAAAGAAGTTTCCTTGGGGGCATAGCCTACATCCAAATATAAGCAGACATTCTGGCTTTTTGCTTGCTCTGGATCCTGTGGCTTCCTCTTGTTTGTCTGACTTCTTGTTTTTGGGATTTGAGCTATCAGCTTATCTACCTATTTTGGGATTCATTGATCTTCACAGCCTGAGAACGGGAGCCACACTCTCCTACCTGCCAATCTTGGGTTCGCCAGCCCCCACAGCTAAGTGAATCAGGAGAACCCTTGCGGCCTTGCCTGCCAATCTTCGGATTTGTCTATATTCACAGCCTGTGAGCAAAAGCTCTGCTCTCCTACCTACCAATCTTGGGTTCACCAGCCCCTGGGGCTACATGAATTAGGAGAAGCTTCTATCCTAATCCATAGACTTGGGACTTTCCAGCTTCTACAATCACGTGAGCTATTTCTTTGATATAAATCTCTGTCTATATATATTTATATGCTTTATTAGTTTTGCTTCTGTAGAGAACCCAGTCTAAGACATTTGGTACCAGGAGTAAGGTACTGCTTCATAGGGTTTTCTTGGCAGCAATCCTAATGGAAGTAGGTCACCAGGCTTTTTTTCTATAGTACCTACCACTGGGTGGGTTTGAACTGCCAACCTTTAGGTTAGCAGTTGAACACAAATAGTTCACACCACCTAGGGACCTTGACGCAGGAAGTACTGAAGCCAAACTTAGCCTGGGAGACAAATCTAGCCAAAATGAACTCTAGCTGCAACTCTTTGCCTGCCTGTTTAAGCATTGTCAATACAGAGCTATGACCCAGGTGAAGGACTATGTCCATGGCTGGCTTTCTCCAAAGTATCAGGATTAGGGCTGTGAGTTCTCACTAACCATGAGTGATCCTAAAATAACATGCTACCTCCCACTCACCATTAGGGTACATTAACCAGTTGCCATCAAGTCATTTCCAACTCATGGTGTCTCCATGTATGTCAGAGTAGAGATGTGCTCCATAAGGTTTGCAGTGGCTAGTATTTCAGAAGTAGATCACCAGGCCTTTCTTCCAAGATGCCTCTGGGTGAACTCAAACCTCCAACCTTTTGGTTAGCAGCCAAGTGCATTAAATGTTCACACTACTGTTGTGTAGCAAATTGCTTTTTTATGGCCTTCCTAACCATGGTCTTTTAACTCCTACAAAATTATTGGCTGGGCCACGGTCTTGTAAGGGATTGGTTGATCATTATACTAATTGAGTGACTTGTAGTACACCGGGGGGATTGGTCAGTTCTTAGTCCTGCCGAGTGGGCTATGCCTTGAAACTGACAAGGAGTTTTCTTATATCAGGGCCAGTCCCACAGATATCCAAGGGGGCCTCACTATCTTCAAGAAGAGTCTGGAGTGCAGCACGTCCTTTGGACCCAGGGTCCCCTCATTGAGAACCTCCTAGACCTAGAAGAAAGAGTTGTAACACTGAAGGCAGCACAGATGGCGAGGTAGAATGGTGGCAAACACAACAGAGCTGAGCAGCAGAGAAATGGTGGTGGCTGTGGTTTGCTTGCTGGCACACACGGACAGAGCAGGAGGTTTGCTGGCAGAATGGGGATGCCTTCAAGCACTTATCAGCAGAGCTAAAAGAGTTGTAACACTTCGCTGCACAGGCCAGGGGCCTGAATGTGTGCCAAGCACCTCTTCCACTGGCGATGTGACAGGATCCATGTGGGTCCTTGGGCAGTACAGGCCCAGTTAGCATGGCAGGCCTGGGTAGCATGGTGGTGGAAGCTCTGATGCAAGGGCCTTCCCACGGTGAGGCAAGGCCCAGTGAAGCTCAGCAGCAGAGCCGAAGCCCTGGGCAGTATGGTGGTAGCCAGAGGCAGTGGTGACATGAATGTAGCATTTGACCTGAACCACAGCTTGCCTGTCCAGTGACTTCAAATGGGCATAGGTAATTTCGGAGAAGGGTAAGTTGTTCTTCTTTGTGAATCTGTTGTTACTGTTTGCTTTCTATAAGTAATAATAATGGCTTTCACTTTGGCAACGCTGTGTAAGTGTCTCCTGTGTCTGGCTTGATCACAAATGAATGTAGCACACATGGAAAGGTTGAGGTTGATATCAGTGGGTGTAATGCCACATTCCTAGCCGTCTTGTGGCTGCCTAGAAGTTTGAGGCACAGCCTGTCTGCCTGTGCAATGCAGATAGAAAGAGCATACAACCAACCCAGGGAAGAATATATTAAGTGTATATAATTTGCTTCGTGTTTGCTCACAAAACTCTCTACACCACTCTTATTTTCCCAGGCAAATCTCTGAATTTGTTTGTTTTTTATAGACTTTTCTTAATGTACTGCTGTTCAAAAATTCTTTCTCAGAAAATGAACAACAAAAACAAAAGCAAAAATAACCACATTAGTTTTCCTAATCTGAAGGGCATAATGTTCTTCCATTTAGATATCTTTTGTTCTAATAACCTTGCTTTCTACAAAGAATTCAGAGGTCTGTACATAAAAAAAAATGAGGAAGGAAAATGTAACAGCCTTATTCAAACTTCAGTGAGCTTTTACTTTACACTAGAAGCTAAGTGGTGGATTTTATTCTGATTGAAATTATTTACTTTTTATTAGAATAAAGATTGTCTCCTTACAAAGAACAAATCCTTTCTCCCATTTAGTTTTAAATTTTTGCAGATCTCATAGAACAACCCCAGTTATTTCTTCCCTCTTCTCTTACAAGCTGCCCATCTTTCTCTAGATATACTTCTAAGTTCTTTGCTTCACCCCAACCTCCCGGCTTGGTTCCAGTTTACTAATTGGTCTTGAAACAATTAATATGATGTGGCTGTCACAACAGGGGCCACAGGGCACTGTGATTGCCACCACTGGTTCTTGCAAACTCACACTGTTCTATTTCACAGTTCAGTCCTCTTTTTACATTGCACACTTCAGAGGAAAATGCCTACTTATACTTGCTGTGTAGTAATTTTTTTTTTTGGTCATAGAAGGCAGGGGATAATACCTACAATATTTTGAATGATCAAAGGCACTGAGGAATTTTTATTTCCAATCCTCAGGATGATCCTCTTTACTGAGCCCCAGTGGTGAGCTCCTGCCACATTTTTCCAGGTCTGGCAAGGTTACCTGAAGAGGACTTGGAATGAGTGATATCTTTGCTGATGCCAGATGGATCTTGGCTGAAAGCTGAGAATACCACAAAGATGTTTACATGTGTTTTATTGACTATGCAAAGACATTCGACTGTGTGGATAATAACAAATTATGGATAACATTCAAAGGAATGGGAATTCTACAACACTTAATTGTGCTCATGAGAAACATGTACATAGACCAAGTGGGAGTCATTTGAACAGAAAAAGGGAATATACTGTGTGGTCTAAAATCAGGAAAGATATGTGTCTGGGTTGTATCTTTTCACCATACTTATTTAATCTGTAGGCTGAGCAAATAATTCAAGAAACTGGACTATACTAAGGAGAAAATGGCATCAGAGTTGGAGGAAGACTCATTACCAACCTGTGATACGCAGATGACGCAGTCTTGGTTGCTGGAAGAAGACTCGAAGCACTTACTGATAAGTATCAAAGACTACAGGCTTCAGCATGGATTTACACCTTAACATAAAAAAGGACAAAGATCCTCACAACTGGTCCAATAAGAAACATCATGATAAACAGAGAAAACATTGAAGTTGTCAAGGATTTCATTTTACTTTCCAATACCTGTGGAAGCAGCAGTCAAGAAATTAAATGATGTATTGCATTAGGGAAATCTGCTGGAAAAGACCTCTTTAAAGTGTTGAAAAGCAAAGACGTCACCTTGAGGACTAAGGGGTGCCTGACTCAAGCCTTGGTATTTCTAATTACCTCATATGCATGCAAAAACTGGGCAATGAATAAGGAAGACAAAAGAAGAATTGATGCCTTTGAAATACAGTGTTGGCAAAGAATATTGAATATACCATGGACTGCTAGAAGAAGGAACAAATCTTTCTTGGAAGAAGTATAGCTAGAATTCTTCTTTGAAATAAGGATGGTGAGACATCGTCTTATGTATTTTGGACATGTTATCAGAAGGGACCAGTCCCTGGAGTAGAACATCATGTTCAATAAAATCTAGGGTCATCAGAAAACGGAGAAGACCCTCGAAGAGATGGATTGACAGAGTGGCTTTAACAATGGGCTCAAACATACCAACTACTGTGTGCATGGTATGTGATTTGGCAGTGTTTTGTTCTGTTGTGCACAGGGTCGCTATGAGTTGGAACCACCTTGATGGTACCTAATAATAACAACATTGTACTATAGTTGAGCAAGATGTTACCCCTGGGGGAAACTGGGTAATGATGGGCGGGATCTGTCTGTATTATTTCTTACTGGTGCATGTGAATCTGTAATTATGTCAAAATAAAAAATTTAATTAAACAATGATATTTCATAAGATGTGAAAAAAATTTAAAAAGCTGGTAACAATCTACTTTAGAAATATATACTGGCAGGATACTCTTTGTTTTATAGCCATCCACACACACACACACCACATTCACATGAAAATATTATTCTGGTTCTGTAGGGGTGGATTTTAATTCCTACTTGAGATTTTTCTGGAAACCCTGGTGGCATAGTGGTTAAGGGCTACGGCTGCTGACCAAAAGGTTGGCAGTTCGAATCCACCAGGCATTCCTTGGAAATCGTATGGGGTAGTTCTACTCTGTCCTATAGGGTTGCTATGAGTTGGAATTGACCCGACAGCAATTTTTTTTTTTTTTTGAGGTTTTCTGTGAATCTGTGAGAAACTTGCATTTGGCATTCTGCATTTGTTGATGTAGACAAAATAAAAGCAAACTGGTTGTCTGCCTTTATATCCAAAGTGTTTTCTCTCCTTGGTAATAATTCCTGAACTCTCTTGGTTAAAGGTAAGTGAAGACTGGAAAAAGGATAATCTATTTTTAGAGACAAATCTAAACTCTTTGCACTCAGGTAGAGAAAATGAGAGAGCTGTGCTACTATTTGCGCTTCCAGCCAGTCTCAGCATCCAGCCCAAAATACTGATTTGTACCCATGTGACAACTTTCCAGCCTGGTGGGAGAGAAGCATTCTTAAACACACTATAAACCGCATCCCATCAGAGTGGGCCAATGTACCCAACACTCCTGTTGATTCCCAGATGCCTGTGGATATGTTGCAGACTCTGCCTCTCACCCTGGCCCATTTGCCCACAGTTGTCCAGCTGTCAGAAGAGGCTGATTGCAGCAGATGAGATCTGAGGTTATTTCCAACCCTGAATGTTGAAAATTTGGTGAGAGTAGCTGCCATGGTTTCTTTCCTTTTCTTTAATTGCTCTGCTGTGCTGATAAACCGGTAGCTGAAATTTTGACTTCTCAGAAATGACCTTGATTTGTCCTGTTTTATGACAGGAGGTAGCTTGACCTAGGTTCCATTCCTGGCATTGCCAGGTGCTCACTGTACTATGTGACTTGAGCAAAGCACATAATATCTTCAGGCTCCACATTATCCCTATGTAAGCTGGTGATACAATAATAACATCAGTGCCTACTCTGTTGATCTCATAGCTTAGTGGTAAAATCATATCAGATAATATATGTGTAAACATTTTTTACACAGCAAAGCTCAGGCAGATATTAGCTGTAATATAATATCAGGTCTAACACTTAGAACTGAGCCACCCCTAGATCATGGCAAATTGGAGAGGATGACCCCAAGTCCTGCCCCGTGGGAGCCAAACATGCCATATTTAATTAAGCATCATATAAAGTGGAGAGAGATACCAACACTAATTCTGAGTTACATTAACTTCTTTTAATTGCCTGGAAATCTCCTTTTTTGCTAGCTCCCTGGGATAGTTCTACTTCCTCTCAGCTGGTCCTATGTTAATGTCCAGGCTGCCTGATGTAGGAAAACAAGCACGGACTGTGGAGTCTGATGTCTAAACCACAGATGAATCGCGGCTGTGTCAGTCACAGGCTGAATTACTTTAGACAATCCATTTAGCCTTACCGAACCTTAGCTTACTCTTCTTTGGAGTGGATATTATAATGCCTTTCTCAATTTTTGTTTTGACAATTAAATGCAATGAGCATACAATATATATCTGTCTCAATAACTGGCACAAATAAGGACTTTATATAAATATATTTCATGCTTATAAAAAATGAGTAAGCAAAGAGATTATACTCATTGAGGCTTTTATTTTCAGGGCTAGAAAATGGGTAGGAAAGCAGGTATCTTACCCGGGAGAGAAGAGAGTTTGAGGCTTCCCTGCCTTTGCACGTGCTGCTGCCTACCCTGTTCCCATTGCCTAGAACCCACCCACTCTGTCTCTACCGGGTTAGCTACGAACACCTGTACAATACTCCAGTGAACATGTTCTCCTCCAAAAAGCCTTCCCTAACCCCTCTGAAAAGGGTTATATATGGCTACTATGTGCTTCTGCTCCCACTGGCCCCTCTATTTCTATCATCATATTTCATTGAAACTGTCCTTTCACCTGGCAGTCGGTGGTATATAGCAGGCACGCAGTAAATGGACATTGTCAGAAGTAACCACTAAAATTGTAAAGTAAAAAGAGATTCTTGGCCTTTGCAATTTCCCCAGCTAGCCCCTAACTTGAGGGTTATTTTTGTTATTTGTAGAGGAATGTCAAACTTGAGGGTAGTGTGTTTCCAAAGAGTGAGAGTATAGTCTTGTTTCTGAATTTTAGTGTAATCTGCTAGATAGACACAGCCATATCATTAAGGAGAGGCTGAGGGTTTGAGGGGATTAAAGGGAGCTTGGATAGAGCAAGAAGGATAAACCAGAAACAAAGGGAAGGAAAACAAACACTCTAGGAGACAGTGTTTCTTCCCAAGTCGTCAACGATGGTCAGTCAGGGGAGGTTTACTGATGGCCACTGTGGAGAAAGCACATCTTTCAGTACTACGAAGTCCAGCCAAGAAGGAATGGACATTTATAGCCAAATATATCTCATTGTCATCTTGGCCTTGGGTTGTGTAAATGGTTAAGCTCTTGCCTAAGTTGTATCTAACTAAAAAAAAAAAAAAAAAGAAGCACTAAATTCTGGAGGTTGAGTGAGTCATTTATTTACAGTGAGCCCTAATTTAGACCCTTACTATTACTGGTTTATCTCTTTAGTTATTTTTTAATTAGGGTCTACTGCTCAGTTGTGCAGTGGTTAAGCGCTCCGTTGCCAACCCAAAGGTCAGCAGTTTGAACCCATCAGCCCACTCTGTGGGAGAAGGATGTGTCAGTCTGCTTCTGTAAAGATTTACAGCCTTGGAAACCCTATGGGACAGTTCTACTCTGTCCTATAGAGTCACTATAAGCAACAATTTGACCACAGTGGATTTTTTGTTTGTTTGTTTGTTTGTTTGTTTAATGCTCAGTTACAACTGCCATAAGCAAATGTTGTTAACGTATTTTTATTACATAAGCCCAATATTAACCATAGAGACTGAACGTTCAAGCAGAATTGGGGTGAGTTTAGAATCTGCTTGCCTTCCTCTTTCTCTGTGTACTAACCAGGACTCAGGCATTCTTGCCCCAAGCTCCAAAGTTTGATATTTAAATCATGGTTTGTCTATGTTTTTCTGGTATTTTTCATTTTTCTTGTTGACAATATTTTGTAGCCCCTTGATGGAAAACTAATTTCCCCCCTCTCTAATTTAGAACATCTACGTAATTTAAATAATTTAAGATTTTTGAAGAGCGGATGCTGAAAATTACAGAAATACATTGAAATAAATACATATGATGACATATTGGGATATCTGGACTATTAGGACATTAGTGATTTCATTCTCTTAATTAATTGTTGTATGAAAAAAGATGATAAGACTCTGGAAGCAGCAAACATAGGTGGTATCCCCTATGCCTCTATGATTAATGACTCTTGTTGTTTCTGATGGGATTGTTGTTGTTGTTGTTCTGGTAATGGAAAGTGATGGCTTTGTATTAGGGAGGCTGAACTATGCTTATAAGCGTGGTCTGATTAAAACACTATTGATGTACTTGTATCATTTTAAAATGGGATGAGAAGGGTATTGAATCTATGCACATAAAGAATACTTAATGTTATAAATAATTGCAAACCTATTTTATTGAGTCAAATGTTATATAATAAATTGGAAGAAAAATTATATTCAGAATAGAAATAAATTCAGGTAAATTTAGCATCATGGGCACCAGTTGTTTTTACCTGCCCAGAATTCTTACCTCGTTCATTTGACAACCAGTACCAGTTGCCATCAAGCAATTCCAACTCAGGGTGACCCCCTGTGCATCAGGGTAGAACTGTGCTCCATAGGGTTTTCAATGGCTGATTTTTTGGAAGTAGATCGCCAGGCCTTTTTTCTTTGGAGGACCATCCTCCCTCTGGTCCTGGATTGCTACTATCATAGTGTCCATCTTTAGCCATAGGAAAAGGAGTGGTCACCCGACCCAGGCTGGCAATCAGAATTTCATGCCCCTACTTAAAGTGGCCCAAACTCGTAAAACAGTGTTTTTCATAATATCTGCTAGGAAAAGTGAGAGCCTTCTTTCCTTAGGATATTGTGCCATAAAAGTAATAAAAACCACAAACGTGTTCAACCTTCTTTCTGAGCCACATAGAGGAAGACATCTGCAGAAGGAAAGGTGAGATCAACACACAAAGAAAAGCAGAGCTGAGGAAAAATAGAAAGGAGAGAGGGCACAGGTGACACTGATCCCCTGAATCTAGTAGGGCCAGAGGTCATGCACACCTAAGACATGTTGAGTTTTCTGCATCAGGATTTTTGTATAAATAATCACATCCTAAAAATTGTGGGAATTTTGGCTTATCTATGGCAAATTTTGCTTTGCAATGATTAACAAATACCACCTCCACTGTTCAGTATCTTATTTTTGATGCCCCAGACTGTTCATTTACTCTACTCTGTTTTCAATCCATCTGGAATGCCCTCTGAAATGCCAACACTCCATTTTGCCAGTTGGAACTTTGTAATTACTCATGGTTGATGCTCCCCTATTTTGAGCATTCAGTCAGTTAGTAGGAAGAATTTATCAAGAATTTCGGCCTTCATGATATATCCTCATTCTCTGCTGAGAAGATTTACCATGTTAGATATATTAATATTAAATATATGTGTACAAACAAACTTCCAAATTAAATATACTGTCTCTAAGAAAAGACAAAATCAAACATAGTGGTGCATTGTGGGTTACTATAAACAATAATCAGAACTAAACACAATGTAGTGGGGTCAATTGTCAAGAGAAAACGTGTACTACATGGCTGAGGAACATTCATTATTTACCTGGACCCACCGTCACTGGGCTGGATGAAGAGCCAGAGGCACCTGAGAAATGCAGCGATCTTGTGCAGAGACTGTCCTGCGAATAATAGTGAAGGAGGAGTGATGCGAGCCTGGAATGGTGAGCAGAGAAGGAACAACCAGAAAGGTTTGATGAGCTTTTTGATTTTACCATCATTCCAGCCACTAAAGACTACTTCCTGGACCCACCCTGAGGTGCATTATGAAATGACAAGGAGGTGGAAGAAGGCAGTGATGGCCCTGGAAGAAGAGAAGAGCAATAACGGAAAGTCATATGGCAGAACTGAGTGAATGGGCTTGAAAGGTCTTTCCTATATTAAGAAACATGTAATGGTCAAAGACATCTAAAGTAATTTTAGTTTTTTATGATGTACCCATTGCCATTAAGTCAATTCCAACTCAAAATGACCCTATAGGACAGAGAAGAACTGACCCATATAGTTTCCAAGGAGCCGCTGGTGGATTCAAACTACTGACCTTTCAGTTAGCAACTGAGCTCTTAACCACTCTGACACCAGGGCTCTTTTCATGACATACTATCTTAAGTTATCCATTCATGCTTTTCAAATAATAGAAGGCTGATTGTAAAATTCAAGAAAGGGATTGTTTTTTAAATTTAAATTCTTTGGATAGTAATAAATGTGGTTTCTTGTATTGCAAGACATAACTTAATAGACAACGTGTTTATTATTTAAAATGTGTAACTGAGTAGATGATACACGAGAAGTTTTTTCATTATTTAAATTAAATTAAGATACTAGAATAGTTTTTTTTTCTTTTTAAACTCTCCCTGCAATGTAATCTTGCCTTCTAGAAGATCTTGCAAAGCATCAGACTGCTTACATCACATACATACACATATACTCGTTGCCATCAAGTCGATTCCAACTCACAGTGACCCTACGGGGTAGAGCTGAACTGCCTCATAGAGTTTCCGAGGAGCACCTAGTGGATTCCAACTGCCGACCTTTTGGTTAGCAGCCAGAGTACTTAACCAGCGTGCCACCAGGGTTTCCACTTACCTCACAGTGTCTTGGAAAAGGAAGACACATAAAATGCTCAGAATGAGGGACGTTTAAGACAGTCTATTAGAGCAAAGACAGAGTGTTGCATCTCTGAAATGCTGCTCACAACTGTGTTCACAGGCAAGAATTAAGGTGACGTGGAAGAAAATGGCCTTAGGTCAGTCACACATTTAAAAGTCCTATTGAGATACCCTATTAAAAAGGAAAAGTTTATTTTTTAACACTTAAATTGTCTTATTTCCTATTTCTTTTCATTGAAGGCTTTAGAAGCTAGTGACAAGTATATTTTTCAATATTTATGACAAATGAAATGTAACAATTTCCCCTGAAGAAGTAAATTTAAGCCAGACTTACAAGTATTTTTCACACCTAAGTATCCAGGACATAGGGTTGCTATGAGTTGGAATCAACTCAACAACAATGTGAGAGAGAGGAGAGGTACCTGGGATGCAGAAATTGATTTTAAAAAATAATAACTATCTTTTATTGCGGTGGTACCAACTCTTGTATCTAGATCCCAAGTAGTGACAAGCCAATTCTTTTTATAACTATAAATTGAACCTTCTTCTCTACCACCAAAAAAGTAAAATAATAATAATGACAAATAATATCTTGGAATTAGTTTTCTTAAATACCTTTTAAGCAGAAATGTTATGGAAAAATCCTAAGGCAAAATCATCTCTTTTTCCAGTTAGTCAGCTTTCCTTTTTTTCCCCCCCCCCGAAATAGAACTTCAGACACTAGGGCAATAAAGTACTAAAAACAAAAAACAAACAAAGAAAAACTTCCTAGACAAGTCATTGTCCTTAAAAGGTGAAAGAAATCTTAGATATTGTCTTGCCCAATGTTTTTGTTTTTATAAGATAAAACAAATGTTCAGAAACAGTCAGAACACTATCTCCTTCTCTGTGCTTCTAGGCAAGCATTTCTTCCATTGTATTATGTCTGCCATGGAATTATTACTCAATTGTTTTCTGAATTATCCCACCCACTGAATTATAGCTTTTTGAACTGTAGCACTTTTATTACAATATGGCTAAGTGGATTATGGGAAGAGTGAATCTTGCTTCCCATCTGGTCCATCTTCATAGAAGTGATCTTTGAAATTATTGTGATTGTTAAGAGACAGAAAGTAGGTCAAGAAAAGGAACTTTGGATAGATCCTAGGGGAATACTTACATAAGGGAGCAGAAGAGAAAAACACGTGAAAGAGGCAGGGAAGGTGTCTTCAGAGTTTAGGGAGATAATCAATGACATAGAGGGCGGTGAGAGATTACATGGTGGGGACCATCTCAGAAGGAGAAGTCAGAGCAGGAAGTATAAAGAATTTTGGAGAGAAGAAGGAGAAAGGAAGAAGCGGGGGAAAATCAAGAGTAGATAAAGGAACAGTGGTAAAAAAAAAAAAAGTCTACAAATACAAGAGACTATACATTTATCGGAAACCCTGGTGGTGTAGTGTTTAAGTGCTATGGCTGCTAACCAAAGGGTCAGCAGTTCGAATCCACCAGGCGCTCCTTGGAAACTCTAAGGGGCAGTTCCACTCTGTCCTATAGGATTGCTATGAGTCGGAATCAACTCGACAGCGCTGGATATACACTTATGTATGTATGAAAAACAGATTGCAAATGTAAAGTTACAAGAGAGGAACGGGATTATTGATGAAATGTGGTCCTATAAGCGAAATTGTTGCTAGCTGCTGTAGGGTCAGCCCCTGGCTCATAGTGACCCCATACACAACAAAACAAAACACTGCTGAGTCCTACACCATTCCCATGATGGGTAGGGGATCTGAACTTTGTGATCCATAGAGTTTTCATGGGTTGATTTTTGGTAGTAGACTGCCAAGTGTTTTCTCCTATCCTGTCTTAGTCTGGTAGCTCCACTGAAACATGTTCAGCATCATAGCAACACACAAGCCACCATTGACAGATGGGTGGTAACTGCACAAGAAGTGCACTGGCCTGGAATCAAATTGAGGTTTCCTGCATGGAAGGCAAGAATTCTACCATTGAACCACCACTGCCCTCTTATCAGAGGACGGAGCAAATGAAATCGACACCCTGGCAGAGGGATCATTGCTTCCCTAGGTCAGAAGAGAAGGAGGACAGGCAGGATGAAGAAGATATCACATGGAGAAGATGAAATGTGAAAATACTGTCACCAAAGAGCCTGGGTCTTAATAGATTCCCAGATAAGGACATCTGCTAAGTGTGAGAAACTATTAGAGAAGAACGGTAAACATTTGAAATAATCGTCACTGGGTCTTTAAAAGTGTTTGCTTTTACCCAACCTAGACAGTTTTGAGTTAGGATTCATACATATTTGACTTGAAGGAGAGAAGGAAAGGGACCAAGGAGATCAGGCATCTACACAAATAAAGCCAAGGATCTGAGAAGCAGATTGCACCCCCGGCGTCTTATAAACAAATTTATTGGAATCAGGGGGTCAAAAAAGTGACTTCAACAAAATTATGATGGTCTCGGAATCCCTAAGAAAACCGTTCCCCCTTACTACACCTTGTGCATATCCACAGAAGTGCAGAAAGGAAGTGAATGCCAGAGAGGGAGAAAGGTGAGGAGAGGCCTCTAACCCAGACCCCATGTTTCTCCTACCTTGCTCTTTTCTTACCATGTCAATGGAAACAGGCTTTTCTCAACCACAGCATCTCTGTGAAGATAGAGGGATGTCGTATGAAGATCAGAGTGGGTGTGAATTAGGAACTACAAAGCTAATAAATATTTTCCAGAACTGTGTGTGATAGGGTTTTCAATCGCTGATTTTCCAGAAGTGCATTGCCAGGCCTTTCTTCCAAGGAGCCTACGAATGGACTCAGACCTCTAAACATTTTGGTTTGTAGCTGTCTTAGGCTGTGTTCTCTAGAGAAGCAAAACCAGTAAAGCATATAAATGTATATAGAGGGATTTATATCAAGGAAACAGCCCACAGGATTGTAGAGGCTGGAATGTCTCAAGTCCGTGGATCAGAATAGAGGTTTCTCCTGATTCACTTAGCTGCAGAGGCTGGCAAACTCAAGATCGGCAGGTCGGAGAGCAGGGCCCTTGCTCACAGGCTGTGAAGATGAATGGATTCCGAGATCCGCAGGTAAGCTGCTAGCTCAAGTCCTACGAACCGGAGGTCAGATGAACAGGAGCCAGCTGCAGGACTCAGAGCAGGTAAAAGCCAGAATGTCCACTTACATTCAGATGCAGGCCACAAGCCCTAGGAAACTCCCTTTCAAATGATTGGCTACTCACAGCAGATCCCATCATGGGGATGATCACATAATGTTGATACTTAGAATCGGATGTTGAGGCAACATGATCTCAGAAGCACCTGAGCAAGTTGAGACAGGAATCCAACCAAGAGCTGGGGGTGATATTGCTGCCCAGTATTTGCCACCCAAATCCACTGCTCCCCTCTCCACAATTTCTCAATGCTTTCCCATGTTGTTGTTAGGTGCCATCGAATCAATTTTGACTCATAGTGACCCCATGTGACAGAGTAGAACTGCCCCACACAGTTTTCTAGGTACAGGGAGCATATCACCAGGTCTTTCTCTTGTGGAGCCACTGGACAGGTTAGAACCACCGACCTTTGATTTAGCAGCCAGGCATTTAACCACTGAACCCAAGGGCTACAGTCTCCCCTGTTGCCCCTGGGTAATAAGACTGGACTTCTGCTTATTTCCCGAAATTTCCTTTCCCTGTTCTCTTCTGGTTTGTCTCTTGATTTAAAAAGACAAAAGACTTAGATTGATAAGTCCTTTCTGCATTTTCACAGTTGTTTCAAATCTGTCATCCCAGAACCTTCAACTTTTTTCTTTATTCCTTCTACTTTGTGCTGTGCTGTGTTCTGTCTGCCCTTGGCATTGCAGCTTCACTGTCATTGTCATTTGATGTGATGTGATGTTTTTCTCCCGCATCACTATGATATAGCAAAAAAGAAAAAAAAAAAAAATGTTAACCATTTAGAATCATCTCCATTCCTTCTCATAAAGGAAAATACTGACTCTGAAACTTTCTGCTCTTCAATTTATAAGGTTCTTGGTGGAAAAAAAGACAATTAAAATTGCCAGGAGAACTGGGTTTTATAACAAGAAGAGAGGAGAGGAAAAGTCCAGATGAAGGATAAGCAAGTAACAAAAGCAATCAGGACGCTACAACCACTTGTATTCTCACAATGTGCCTGACACTTTGCATTCATACTCTTTCATTCATTCATTCCACAAACATAACTGAGTCCTAACTATATTCCAGGCACTATGATCACCCATCTTCATCGTTAGCCCCTTTTCTCACACACACAAGAAGTTGCTGTGGGTTCAATTCTGACTCATAGCAACGCTATAGGACAGAGTAGAACTGCCCCATAGAGTTTCTGTGATCTTTATGGAAGCAGGCTGCCACATCTTTTCCTTGTGGAGAGGCTGGTGAGTTCAAACTACTAACCTTCTGGTTAGCAACCGAGCATTTAACCACTGCATCACCAGGGCTCCAATTCACACTGACCTTAGCCAAATAAGCAGTTCTAGGAATTAGTCTGGTAAAGTAGAGGGTCAGCGGCTACAACAATGGGCTCAAGCATAACAACGATTGTCAGGATGGTGCAGGACCTGGCAGTGTTTCATTCTGTTGTACACAGTGCTGCTATGAATCAGAATGGACTTGGTGGAACCTAACAACAACAACAGGAAGCCCTTAGGAAAGTCAAGTTCCATTTGTTTGGAACAACAAAAGAGAAAGAAATCTGTTTGCAAATAACCTTCAGATATGGACAGTTGCCCTGGCTTCACTGGGGAATGCACACCCGACTACCTTGCAGTATCTGAGCAGCTAGAGCAATGAGTAAGGCTGGCTACCCGGTTGTCAGAAGTCAGTGATGTGATTACATTCAAGGACACATTTAGCAGCACCATAGGATTGGAGGGACAGTGAATGTACTCTCTGTTTACAAAGTGACCATGAAGACTAGATTTTTATCATAACCTTTCTGGCTTCATCACGTTTGTACAGTTTGAGAGAAAAGACAGGCAAAAAAAAAAAAAAAAAGGTCCAAAAAATCAGCAATTTTCCCTCCTTAGTGGGAGGAGCAGATGGTGTAGACTAAAGAGAGAATCAATAGAACTTAAGTTTTAAAACATTATCCCATTTTCCTTTTGTTTAGACATAGGCTTTACAAATGATATGTTTAAAAGAACATCCTGGGCTCTCCTGTGCTTCCTTAGCTCCTGTTCTCTCACCAGGTCACAGAGTCACACACTCTGTGGCAGGACCCCAGCATGAATTTGGAGGTCGGCATATGAATAATGTGCCTTAAAAATAAATTACAACTAGCTTCTCTAATATGTTGCCAAAGAGCCCTGCTGATAAAGTGGTTAAGTGCTCGGCTGCTAACTTAAAGGTCGGTGATTCCAACCCACAGGAGCCACTCCACAGGAGAAGGAAGATGTGGCAGTCTGTTTCCGTAAAGATTACAGCCTTGGAAACAAACACTTTGGGGCAGTTCTACACTGTCACATAGGGCCCCTATGAGTCAGAATTTACTCAACCTCAGTGAGTTAATATGTTCCCTGACACTTCACTTTGCATTTAAATGTCTTACCTCCCTGTCCTTGCCCTCTCTCCAGTATCATTGACATTGTTGGCCACTTCATCCTTTCTCCTACATCCTACCTCCTACATTGTGTCTCCCCAGTCTCTTGTGAAGGCTGCTTTTCCTCTACCCTTCCCTCAAATATTGCTGCTTTCTAGATTTCTGCCCTTATTTCTTCCTCACTCTCCTTGAAGGATCTAATATACTTCCATCATTACAGCTTTGGGGTCCCTGGGTAGTGAAAGTAGTTAATGTGCTCAGTTGCTAACCAAAAGATTGAAAGGTCTAGTCCACCTAGATGTGTCTCAGAAGAAAGGCCTGGCAATCCATTTCTGAAGAAATCAGCCATTGAAAACCCTATGGAGCACGGGTCTACTCTGACACACATGGCACTACCATGAGTTGGAAGACTTGGCAGCAACTGGTTTACTGGTTATTGTAGTTTTATTTTTTATGCTGATCATTCTAAACCCATAGTTCAACATCAGGCCTTTCTCTTGAGCTCCAGACACTTTTATCTAATTTCCCATTTGCAGAGTCCCATGGGCCCATCAAACTCAATATATCTAAAATTGGATGTGCCATCTCTCACTCCTTATTTCCAGACCTGTCTTCCTGTAGTGTTTCACTCAATAAATAAGGGTCCCAGACACAGCGGGAGAAAAATGTAGAACGAAATTTAAACTCACACAAAAAAAATCAGACTTACTGGTCTGACAGAGACTGGAAAAACCCTGAGAGTATGACCCTTGGACACTCTTTTAACTCAGTTCTGAAATCACTCCTGAAGTTCACCCTTCAGCTGAAGATTAGACAAGACTATAAAACAAACAATAACACATGTAGTTCAACTATGTATATGAGATTAAATGGGCACACCAGCTCAGGGGCAAGAATGAGAAGGCAGGAAAGGTGGAAGAATGGAAATGGGGAACCCAAGGTGGAAAAGGGGAGAGTGTTGACACATCGCGGGGTTGTCAACCATTGTCACAAACAAATAATTGCTTAATGAGAAACTTATTTGCTCTGTAAACTTTCACCTAAAGCACAATAGAAAGAAAAGAAATAGCACCACATCCTCACGAATGTCCAAGCAAACACCAGGGCAACACTCTTAAATCTTCCCTGCCTCTTATCTCCCAGATTCAGTCAATCACCCTGGTCCCTCATTCTACCTCCTTATGAAGGAACTGCTCTCCAAAACTTCTCCACTCCCTCTGCTACAGCCTTTGTCCAGGTGTCTCCCTTTCTAGCCTGCATTTCTGTAGCAGCCTAACTGGTCTCTCTGCCTCCACTTTTGCCACACCATAGTCTGCTCTGCACACGGCATTTCCCGTAGCACAAATCTATCCTAATCTAATCGCGTCAGTCCCCTTTGGTGCCCCACACACCCTCACATACAGACACACACAGACAAACACACAAACACCCCACCACCACCACCCCCACCCCCAAAAAAACTTCAGTTGGGGCATGAGCCAGGCAGCAATGGAATAATTTAAAGCAGGAGAATGGCCTGATCGTACCTGCTCTTTTTTGCCTTAGAAATAAAGTCAGGCTTCTATGGGTTGGAATCGACTTGGCGGCAACAAGTTTCTGCTAATACTTCCAATCTCATCTATTTATCATTCCCTCTTCCCACTATAAATTCTGTACTTTTCCCCAAAAGTGCTTTGCTCTGTCTTGCCTGTGGGACTTTGCACATACTGTTGTTCCATTTGCCTGAATCCTTTTCATCCTTCTTTTACCTGGTTAATACCAGAGCTTCCTTTCAGACTCAGCTCAGACATCCTCTCCCCGAATAGTGTCCCCTCCCCCGAGGGCCATAGCGGGAACCCTCCATGTGCTCCTCTAGCACATCATGAACTGCAGTGGTCTGTGACTTGTCTGTCTGCTCAACTTGACCGAAACCTCCTTGAAGGCAGGGACTGAGCCCTAACTCTCTCTGAATCTCCAGGATTTGGCCCAGGCTGTAGCAGGCACCCTACAAATGTTTGTAGAATCTGTAAATAGACAATTGTGGTGGATTAGGGGCAATGCCCTTCCAATTAAAACTAAAGACATCACAGCAGAGAGCTGCCTTCTTTCTGAAGCCTTAATGAAATCACAGGAAGATGTGGGCGTCCTCTCTCACGTGTCTCTCCTGCTAGCATCTCCATTGGAGCAATAATCACACAACTCTACTCATGGTCTCTTCATCATTTTATCTTTGAGAAACCTTAAACTCTTGGAAAGTTGGAGTCTCACTGTTTTAACTTTGAATTTCCAACAGAGCCGGACACAGTAAAAACTCAATATATATTTCATTTTAAATTGAAAAGTGAATAAGCTATGGATACTATTCCAAAGACTATATTAAAATATTCAGAAGAGAGATAAAAAGGCCAGACTTAACAGTCTGATAAAGACTAGAACGGCCCCAGAGGTCATTGTCCCCAGACCTTCTGTTAGCCAAGACAGGAACCATTCCCAAAGCCAACTCTTCAGACAGGGATTGGCCTGGTCTGTGGGATAGAAAATGGCACTTGTGAGGGGTGAGCTTCTTGGATCATGTAGACACGTGAGACTATGTGGGCAGCTCCTGTCTGGATGGGAGATGAGAGGGCAGAGGGGGTCAGAAGCTGGCCGAATGGACACGAAAATATAGAGTGGAGGGAAGGAGTGTGCTGCCTCAGGGGGAAAGCAACTAGGAGTATATAGAAGGTGTATATAAATTTTTGTATGAGAGACTGACTTGATTTGTAAACCTTAAATCTGAATAACAAAATTGCTTTAGAACTATGTACTTTAGAACTTTGCCTCTGTCTGAGCTTAAATATTTATGTAGGTCCTGATGATTTGAAAAAACTATAAAAGAAGAATGAAATAGATTTAAAAACTAAGCCAGCAATACAGATCACATTTCTACGTAAGTAATGAGAAGTCCTTGGTGGGAGATTTACAACCTGAGCAATGTTTTGCAATGAATAAATGATAGGGATTCTATTAAACATACTGCATGCATAATGCTGTCCTTAATTTTAATGCACCAGGACCTTAACTTGATTTGTGTTTTCAAATGAATACAATTGAGTGAATTGAACTTTTTATGATGAATTTAGATTAATTCAAGAGCTATAATATTAGAAAAAACTCATTTCATGTATTTTTTTTGCAGTACCCATATTATGACTAGATTATTTACCAAAAACACACCTGTAAGTCTGTTTCTGGAAATATAGAACACATTTTCCAACGAAAATGATTCTATACATGCTGATTGGTTGCCCCATGTCGGCTCATAAAAAGCTACCTGGTCCAGGATACATGTGACTTGTAATATTATGAAAACATGTATAACAATATTTCTATGAGAACATTTCATTAGAGCTCTAACTTGGGATTCCACTACCACATTTTCCTTCTCATCCATCCGCTCACCCATTCCTCTCTAGGAGTGAGAGTAAAGATTTTCTTAGCTCTAGATATTTAGAATCTGTGATTAGTTTACAGGCAACAAGGCATTAAAGACGAAGGACAGAAGCATTGTGAGGAGGCCTGGGCAAGGTGCCGGTAGGATTTGGGAACCCATGTAAACAAAAACAAAAACAAAAAAACAAGTTCTTGAAAGCTTAACAATTGGTGTGGACTGGTTGGGTCGTAAATGGCTGCTAAACTGCATGAAGGGTTGACAAGAGGATTTTTGCTAGGGGTTGATGATGAGGTTGTCCAGACAAAATGCACATCAAGCTGAAACACGCTGGCATTGGAGAGTTTGTCCTTAGAGAGCAAGGTCAAGAAGTCAAGAAGGAAGGTGGCTACCAGATTGAGAATCAGTGTCCTGGAATCTAAACCAGATTTTTCTAGATGTTTTTTTTTTTCTTCCTCTGAGGAGTCTAGTTAGGATGGCTCAAGGGAGCAAAGCAGGTTAGTCAGGGGCAGTTAATCCTACTTGACAATGTGTATGTAAGCAGAGAGAGTCCACAGGCAGCGAACTGTCAGCGTAACCAATGCCTGTGCAAATACTTGAGAATATAAAATGCAGAAACTTGGCACAAAAGATATTGCTCACTCACAGTCTGTTCACATTTCCTCCTTTTCTCCAAGCAGGGGACTTTATAAAAAGCACAGTATCAAAAAGCATCCATCTAAAATTGAACTCACCCTCTGGAAAAAAAACTTCAAGTCATAGGACCGACATCATACTATTTGAATGTGCTATATTTCGGTGGCACATAAATTAGTTTTGTCTCATGGGAAGAATTCAAGCATTATTCTATCACATATTTTCTCACGATTTCTGACATCTTCCAGCACCAGCTCCTCTGCTGCTTCACTCTTGCTGTCTATTCAGTTCTGTCGACCTCAGTTGGTTTCGGTCACACAAACATGTATATTAGAATTTTTGTCTCTTTATCTAATTGTTGAATTTGTTGAGATAAAGTTTTCAGAGTATTCTCTTATTATGTATTTAATGGCTGCGAGATGTGGGGTGATAATCTCTTTTTATTCCTGATATTGGTGATGAGTTGTCTCTTCTTAATCAGTGTAGCTAAGGGTTTTTCAGTTTTTTAAGTCTTTTCAGTGAACTACCTTTAGAGATTATCTTGGCCATACTAATTTTTGCTATTGTCTGTCTTTCACTTCGTTAATTTATTTACTTTATTATTTCCTTTCTTATTATTCCAGGATTACTTTGTTCCTCTTTTTCTACCTTCTTAAGGTAGAAACTTGGGTCATTGATTTTGGATTATTTTTCTTTTCAAATATAAGCACTTAAAGATCTAAATTTCCCTCCAAGTACAGCTTTGGCTATATCTTAGTTTTTTTGCGGGGGGGGGGGGGGAATATACACAGCAAAAGATACACCATTTTATCAGTTTCTGTATGTACAATTCATGACACTGAATTATATTTTTCAAGTTGTGCAACTGTTACAGTCTGGGACCCATGGATCCCAAAAAATTAAGTCTTGCCTTGCCCGCGAGAAAAAAATTACTCGGGGACGCTTGGCTGACCTTTAAAAGGAAAGCCTTTATTAGAAAATGAAAGCACTGCCCAGTGGGGTAGCAACGGACTGCACTCTCGCAGGCTACTCCCTCACAAGTCTTTGTCTCGAGCTTTTATTGCTGGCTAAGATATTTTAAGATATGGAAGTGAGGTAATAGCGAATCAGCTGCTGGGATTTCAGATAATTCCTTTTTTTGATATAAGCAGTCCGCCATGGCTCTTTAGTTTCTTATCTGCGCATGCACTCCGTCCCTCCTGTGGTGAGGGTTCGATTGCTGTCTCAGGTACTTGGATCACGCAGAGTACTTATATCAGGCAGAAGTCATCCCTCGGTCACCTTGCAGATGTCTGTGCATGCTCCAGGGACCAGGTCCGGCCAGTCCTTTTGAAAAACATCTCACAAGGGAATACATTGTTTGTTCTTTCTTTATTACACATTCCAGGATGGGGGTTTTATGTCATTAGCTGAACACATAGTATTGTAAGTAAGTTGCAAGTTGCAGGTGTTGCAGGGCTCTTTGCGTAGGGGTTCAGACTCTGTTTCTTTCCTATTTCACAACCATTCTTGCTATCCTTTTCCAAATTATTCCACCATTATTAACATAAACTTACTACCCCCTAAGCTTCTCATCTAACTTTTAGAGTTGCTGTTGTCAATTTGATCTCACATAGATAATTCTTTTAAAAAGCACAGCGCTCAAGACAGATATACTTTACTAATTAAGCTAAACTATTATTTGGTTCAAAGAAGACTTCAGGGGATAGTTTTGGTGTAAGGTTTAAGGTTTAAGATCATTTGAGGGCAGTAGTTTCCCGGGTTCATCCAGCCTCACTAGTTCTAAAAAGTCTGGGTTCCATTGAGAATTTGAAATTCTGTTCCAAATTTTTCAACCTTTTGATCAGGATTTTTCTATAGAATTTTTGATCAAAACATATCCCACAAATTTTGATAGGTTGTATTTTTTTGTCATTAGGTTCAAAGTATTTTCCAAATTATTTTGTGATTTTTGTCTTTGTCATACAAATTATTTAGAAGTGTGTTGTTTAATTTCCAGATATATGAAATTTTCCTAGATATTGTATTGCTTTATCAGTTTGATGTTCCCTACTATTTCTAATTTGACAGTTTTTTTTAATTGAAATAAAATACAGACTGTGTTCTTTGACCACAAAATAATTAAATCTTTTAAACTTTATCGGCACTTGTTTTATAGTTCAAAATATAAAAGGCCTAGCTTGGTGATTATACCATTTGTACTTGAAAAAGATGCTCACTCTGTAGTCGTTGAAAGTAGCATTCTATGAATGCCAATTAGACCAAGGTAGCTGATAATGTTGTTTAGATCTATGTCTTTTCTAATTTTTATTTTTGATCTGGTTGTTCTATCAACTGCAAAAAGAGGTATTTAAATTTTCTACTATGGTTTTGGAATTGTCTGTTTCTCCCTTTAATATTTCAATTTTTTTTTCTTCATGTTTTTTGAGACTTTCATGAGGTGCATACACATTTAAGTTTTACCATTTCCTGTTATCATTATGGAATGTCCGTCTGTATAAATGGTAATAAGACAGGGAGCAATGGCCCTGAGATCGGAGGGTGTCTGTTTGAGAAATAGCGAAGAGACTGGTGTGGTTAGAGGAGAAGCAAGTAAAAGAGAAATAGGCTATACTATAAGGGAGGTAATAGGGGGTTGACTGTGGAACCTAGAAACTTAATAAGACAGAGAACAGAGGGACCTCCAAATTTGCAAACAAAGTAACAAGAAATGGGGGCAAGATATCTAAAAATAGCCCACAAACTTATTTAAAGTTGCCTTTCAGAAGCAGCTGGAGAAAACCAGGTCCAGGGACATGCATAGAACATCCACCTGTGACCGCTGTGTGACTTTCCACTAGGGGCAGTGAGGGGCTATAGTCCCAGCTGGGGAATCAAACCTGGGGAGCGAGAGGCTGCACAGGTGCAACACCCCATAATAAGTCATGCTATGAATCCCAGAGGCCTCTGGGACAGGAGCCATCTTGGAAAGCTGTTGCGCGTGCACCTTAGTTAACAGATCCCTGCCTGTGCCTATGAATAAACATGAATCTTTTCCCGCCCAAGAACTTTTAAAAACTTGGGCACGTCTTTTGTTCTGTGAGATGAGGGTATGCATTGCTCTAGGCCTTCCTAGTCTCTGCTTACAAGCCTCTTCAATAAAGTTTTGCTCATGTGGAAAACTACGTGCCTTACCTGCTCATTCTCGACCAGTGAGAGGCAAGAACCTTATTCCGGTAACAGTAAGGCTCTTTCTCTTGTAGTCTATGTTGTGGATTGAATTGGGTTCCCCCAAAATATGTGTTGGACTCCTAACCCCTATACCTATAGATGTAATCTTGTTTGGGAATAGGGTTTTCTTTGTAATGTCAATGAAGCCATATCAGTGCAGGGTGTATCCTAAACCTAAAAAGAGCAGAGCAGACAGAGAAGAAAGTTCAAAGGCAGAAAGGGGAGTAAATGCCACATGAAGCTTTCCAAGAAACTGAGGAATGCCAGTGCTACGGAAGCTGAAAGAGACAAGGATCTTCCCCCAGAGCAGACAGAAAGAACATTTCCCTATAGCGGGTACCCTGAATTCAAATTTCTAGCCTCCTGAACTGTGAGAAAATAAGTTTCTGCTCTTCCAAGCCATGCATCTATGGTATTTCTGTTACAGCAGCACTAGAAAACTAAGACAGTATATTTTATCCTTTTAACTTTTGCCAAATTTGACAGATGTCATTGAATGACACTAAAATAATGTCTGTCAGCCTCATCAGGACACAGGGAAATTTGATACACAGGGCCCCATAGATGATCCACCTAGGCTTCTTGAAAGCCAGGGTATTAAGGTCTTTTTGTTCATACTGCACCTGGTGCAAGTCCCAGCACATAATATGGTTCTCAAGGTGTGGACCCTGGACCCCATCACCTGGGAACTTGTTAGAAAGGCATATTTCTGTGTTCAACCCAACACCCACTGAAGAAGACACTCTGGTGTGGGACCTCACAATCTGTGTTTTAAAAAGTATTCCAGATGATTCTGATACACCTTCAAGAGTCTGAGAACTACAGCTATAAAGGAATATTCTTACCTGGTTCCAGGTAAGAAGTTCTAGAGAAACTGGGAGGTCTTTTTGCCCTTTCTTTCCTCAGACTCATTTCACCTGAGTGGATGTCTCGCTCTACTTCTCTGACTTCTTGTTAGCCTTTCGGCTCCCGGCAATCTTCTTCTTCTTTTTTTTTTTTTAAATTTACGCTTTCTGTGCCTTTTTTCCCCATCTCCAAAGACACTTCATTTCATCCTATTCTCAGACTTCTTAACATGTCTATCATTAAAGAAAAAAATTTTTATTTCACCTCCACCTGCCCTGCTGTAAATTGAAAAAAAAAAAAAATTATTGGCAAGGTCCTCAGGTGCACACTATCTTGAAGAAATGTGAAATGTGGCTGAGTTTGTTTGGCATTTATGGGAGCCTAGCTCTGATATCAGACAAGAGATACCTGCTATTTTAGATATTTCAACTGTCTTTGTCAGAGACAAAAAGAGTCTTACCAAGTGAAGGATGAGCCGCTGAATAACTGCTTAGATGTGTCTTCAGAGACTAGTACTTTGGAGTTTGCTTTGGAATAGAAATGTAGTCTCTTTAACGCTACAAATGAGTATGTGTGAATTGGGACCGCAAAATAGGATTGGGGGGGCGGAGGGGAAGGAAGGGGCTGGAGGAAGCAACACCACCTAATAAACCAACTGTCTTAGTCTGAGTTCTCTATGGAGCTTTGAGCCAGCTCATTCCGGTTTGAACCCCTGCTGAGGATTTACATTTACCCAGCTAAACAGAATCAGAATCTGGGGTGGAAATGCAAATTCTCAGCAGGAGTTTGAACCAGAATGAACTGGTTTGAAGCCCTGGTTTTCTAGAGGAGCAAAACCAGTGAAACATACATACTAGTATATAGAGAGAGATTTACTTCTAGCAAATGGCTCGCCCAATTGTGGGAGATGGTAAATCCCAAATCCGCGGGTCAGGCAGCAGGGTGGAGACCTCTGCTAGCTCACAGAGTTGCAAGTACTGGTGAATCCAAAATCTGTGGGTCGTTTGGCAGACTGGAGACTTCTGCAGGCTTACGTCCCAAGAACCACAGGTTGGTTGACAAGAAGAGTGCAGGGTTGAGAGAGAGAGACAGCCACCTGTGCCAGACATCCATTTATATACTACAGGCAGGCCACACCCACAAGAAAACTCCCTTTTCAATTGATTGGCTGATCACATCAGATCGCATCATAGAAGGTGATTACATGGTAGTACATTATGGATGAGCACTCAGTCCAGTGTCTGCCAAACCACTAAGAATCATAGCCTGCCCAAGGTGGCACGTAACATTAACTGCTACACCGATCTTTACAAAATAAGTGCAGGTGCTCTGTATCCCATTTGCTCACATGCCCTGGTGTTTCGATAGCTAGCTGCTTGACCTCCTACCAATATTTTGCATGCAAATTTCTGACAGCTTATGTAACACAAATATTGTGCTTTTTAACTTAGAGAGCCCTTTTGTTTATAGTGCTGGGCAGGACTCAAAGCCTCACAATGTCTGACAGTAATTCTGCTTTTTAATGAAGCTTTAAACAAAACAACTATGTACTTTGATGAAAACTGATCCATCGACCCTGGCTGTGTTTGAATAACTCAGGGAGAGAGAACTGAGGCAAAACTGTCTAAGAGGGACACTCCATATTAGATGCTGATTAATCAAACCACCAATCAAAATATTGCTGCTTAGAGGGATTGAAGATGAGAACAATATGCAAACCTGCAAACCACACAGAAAGAGAAAATACCGGCATTCAGAGCTAAAATTGGAACCACTGGTCCTTTAAAAATAAACTTCCATCTCTTAAGGTCACCGTGGCTTGTCTGTATTCCTTGCTACATAAAAAGTAGAATGAACACATCAATGCTATTTTATTTTATGACATGCAATAAATGTATGACATCCTTGGGCAGCGCAAATGGCTTGCTCTTGGCTACTAACCAGAATTTTGGAGGTTCAGACCCACCGGTGGCGCCATGGAAGAAAGGCCTGACCAGCTACTTCCATTAAGTTTACAGCCAAGAAAACACTATGGATCTTGGTGGCGGAGTTGGAGTCGACCAGATGGTCATGGGTTTTTTTGGTTTAACAACTACATAGAATTTTAAAATTTACAAAGTGATTTCAAATACTGCATCTCATTTTATTCTCAAAAGCTCCGTGGAGTTAGATATTATCACTATGACCTCCAGTTGTTAGATCTACGTTTCTCAAAACATGGGTTGTATCCTTCTGATGGTCTTGAGATGACTTCAGGTCATACCCTTACCTAGCATTAAATATCACTGAATTAACCTAGTGAAAAAGATATTTTACTTCTAATTCGCTTTCAATACTTTATGTGGGGAGAAATTTTCAGTTTGGCACTGATATATCTATAAAATCTCTGGAACACATCTCCATTTTTAATGAAAACACAGCCAATCTTAGACACAGAGCCTTTGTTAGGCAACAATATTCAGACAAATTTTATTACATTGTTTTATGTTTATGACAATAAATGTTATAGTTACTTTCCCATTTGTAGCAACTGTTTATGATACTAGTTTTTCATTTATGACAATAACGTAAAGTTCCTTTTTGTTTATTCTTCCATACTTTTTTAAAAAAAATTGTGCTTGAGGTGAAAGTTTACAGAAAAAATTAGTTTCTCATGAAACAACTCATGCACAGATTATTTTGTGACATTGGTTGCCAATCCCGCAACCCGTCAATGCTTTCCCCTCCTTCACCTCGGGTTCCCTATTTCCATTTGCCCAGCTTTTCTTTCCCTTCTGGCCTTCTCATCTCTGCTTTTGGGCTGGTGTGCCTAGCTTCCTATACATGGTTGAACTAAATGTGCTATCGTTTGGTTTATAGGCCTGTCTAACCTTTGGCTAAAGTGTTGTAAAGTTCCTTTTTAACATAAGTTTATTTAAATAAAACATAAGCAAAAGAAAAATAACTGTCATTAATGGTATAGGTAGCATATAGAAATGACAAAAATTATCAATAATATGAAATAATGAAAACACTGTTCTAAGTGAGAAAAATCAGTTTCAGAAAGGTCAAGTGACTAAGGAAGGTCACACAGCTAAAATAGTGGAGGTAGAACAGAAAGACCTAAGATTTGGATGGAGTAAAGATCTTTGCTGTGAGCACATAGCGCGTTAGTGACAAACCCTAGACCAAAACAGTCTGCTGGTGAGACTTCTGTGCTATTTAGGCTTTAAATAGTCCTGTGCTATTTAGAATTTAAAATGGCTCTTGCAGTTTATTAAAAAGTTTTAGTGTCTTCCCAGCCTACCTCCTAGCCCCATTATCTGAGAACTGGGAACCAATATGAGCAGTTGAATTTTTGGCTAGTTTTAAAAATGATAAGCTCCTACCATGGGCCCAGGCACTATTTTAAGTACTTTATGCATAGTATACATATTACTTTATTTACTTAGTGTGCTTAAATACTTATTACTATATTTCTTTTACTTATTAGTTCATTTAATCCTCACATTAAATCTCACAAGAGAGATGTCTTGTGTGGTTTCTTAATAAGTCCTTCCAACTTCATCTCCATTAGTTGTTTTTCTGAAATAATGAATAGTCAGTTTAAAAGAGTGCTAATTCTCGCTTAATTTCTATTCCTAATATTACAGGGGGAAAAAAGCACGGATTTCAAGTTTTATGTAGATCATTTTTAGGTTATTGTTTTTTAAATAATATTTAGGTTATTTTCTAAACAATTAGTTAGATTATTTTCAATGATCCATAACATTTAACACTAATTGAACGAATATTTATGGGCACAACAAGCATGTACCAGACACTGTAATGGCCCCTCAGGATAACCCTGAGAGCAGAAACAGGCAGAGCATGTGGTTTGCTTGGGGAGACAGACCTATTCAAATGAATTGGCACATGAGTAGGCAATTCATATAAAAAGAAATGCAAATGTGCAAAAGCAGGTGGGAAATGGTCATTCTCTCTTGTAATTGAATAAAAAGAATATCAAAACATAGAAATAATTTTTGCAATATCTCAATGGCAAAACTTTAAAGTGTGAAGAGAGTTATTGTTGATGAGAATACAAATGCACAGACATTTTCACACCTCGTTGGTGGCAGGATCAATTAGCATAATTCTTTAGGAGAAACTTTTGGCAATATCCACAAAAATGTAAAACACGTGTTCTCTGTGAGTCAGCAATTCCACATGTAAGAATAGGAACTTGAATATTCATTCTTGCAGCAAGTGTTTACTGAATGCCTACTATGTGTTAGGTGCTGGGGACAAGTGATGAGTGCAGAAGTGTGCAAAGTTATGTGATAGGACAACACATTTGTCATGCAACAAAATTGTCAGGACTTGTCTAATAATGTAATAAGACATACCCTAATGTAGAAACTAGGAAACATAATTTCAGTTTCATAACCAAATTAATGGTGTACAGTTTTTCTTTCAGTTAAAACAAGATTTGAATTGATTATATATAAAAATATAGGGTCCTATTTATCTCTACAATGTTTATTATTTAAAAATCCTAGTTCTCTGAGGTTTTAAAGCAGAACCTACATTTAGTAAAGACGGAATGAGTGCTGCAGGCCTTTCTCCAACCCCAGAATTCTCAGAATCACAGGGGGCACACCTTAAAAAGTGAGCACTTTCTCCATGTCATGAGAGCATACATTTTACTTGATGGCAAATAATTTAAAACATCATTTATAGTAAAACAAATATGAATATATCATGAACAGAGCACAAAAATGATACCCATTATAAAGAACACAACATATGTCACGGAAATTTCCTTTTTGCTTTTAAGGCCTAAGGCTTTCTATTCCACCCATGCTAGCCAAAACCAAAGCAGTTTCCATCAAGTCCATTCCAACTTGTGTAACAGAGTAGAAATGCAGTCCATAGCGGTGGCCTTTTGGAAACAGATCGCCAGGACTTTATTCTCAACTGCCAACCTTTTGGTTATTAGTGGAGCACTTAACCATTTGCCCCACCCAGGGGTTCTTCAACCCATGCTAAGCCCCCCCCCAAAAAAACACCAAATTCATCGCCACTGAGTCAGTTCCAACTCATAGCAACATGGCCAAAATATGAGCCCAGACTCCTCTGTGGTGAAGATTTTCTCAGGTTAAATATTTCACAAGTAGCATTCTAGTCATACTGGTAGCTACTGGTCAGACAGTTTTATGTTGATTTTTTAAGCCTCATTTTTAAGGTTGATTCTGGCTAATTTTGCCCCTGATTTTTAGTTCCTCAGGAAGAGACTTGTAACATCTGTTCATAGCATAACCTTTATTCCAAACTGTTCCTATCCATGAAACAAAGTATACCTTGCCATTTGGACAGCAGATGGTCACAGTGTTTAGGAAGCAACATTTTTCCACAGCAACTCGTTTCTCTCATTTTATAGCCCTGACATTCTCCTTATTAGGCAAAAGAGCCTAGAGTCTAGTCCCTTCATCACAGGCCAGAATTCTGCAAAATCTTCAGTGGCTACTTGCAAGTTGTTGGCTGTTGTTTTTTTAATATATACTTTATTTATTTTTTATATTTATTTTTTTCCACATAAGTTTGCTTCTTTGTTCACTTGACCACATTCCCAGAGATTGAATTTTTTGCTACATTAATTATAGTTCATAAACTATTTCTGTCTATTTGGATCATTTCCTATGACACTAAAAATTCCTTTGTATTACAGTAGGGAGCTGATCAAGGAAATAAAAATCAGGAAGGCTGTTCTTTAAGTTGGAAGCTATAAAAATTTACTACTATCTTTAAAGTTTTGAAGGTAATTTGTCAAACCCAAGTTTATTCTCTCACAAACACCTATAAGCCTTTATTTCAAAAGTCTATTTAAAATATGAAAATAAAATTAGGCTAGCTGTATTTTATTGTTAATTAGAACATTTATTTTTCACATTATAAAATATAACACATAGAGAAAAAAATCATAAAATATAAACATACCTTTTAATAAATGACTGTCAGGAGCTGGAAAGGGTTGTGATTTTATCTTACCCAGACAAACCTTGCTTGGATGAAAATAGGTTAGCCTGCTGCAGTTTCATAGATGATGACAAAAGACATGAGACTCCTGGGTCAGAGACAAAGGACTTTACTGTTCACAGCAGAGCAAGCGGCAAGACCTTCATGTTCATGTAGAATCCTCTTCCCCTCAAGTCCCACAGAGGTACTGTGGGGTGGCCTAGGCAGATGCTGAACATGTAATGGATTTGGATCAAAACCGAGGAATCCCAAGTTTAAGAAACCTCAACCTGGAACAAGTTAATGAGGAACGAGTTGAAACAAGTTAAGCTTTAAAAACTGTATTATTCCAGTTTGTCTAACGTGTCACATTAAGGGCTAGAAGCAGATTTTAAAAAAGGCAGGAAGGGGTGGATTTTTTATATGCCCTGTCAGTAAATAGAATGTTAACCACAATTAAATGAGTTTAGTGCAGTTGTAGGTAACTAGTCTAATTTTGCTGATCTTGAGTAAAGCAGTTGCTTTCAGAAAATCATTAGGGATAAAAGTGTCCTGGAAATCTTGACTGAGCTCCACATTTGAGAGCTTTCTATTCATGGTAATGATGTTAGCTTATGCAGGGAAGCCTGCACCCATGAGTGAATTCCCTTTATTATCAACAGTCAGAAGTCATTCACTGAGATACTTCTGCTGTTTCTTCCAGAAAACTCAGTTTCTGATATCAGGCTTATCTCTGGGGACTTTAGGTAAAGTGTGAGTGAAATGCAAAGACTCCCTGTTAATAATAAGACACAGTGACTCTTGTTAATTTATTCTAATAACAGTCTCAGAATGGAGTACAGCAGAGTCCTCTATTGAGGCATAATGCATAGATATTTCTAGGGATTTAGTAACTAATTATCCTGAAAATAAAAATATATTGTGAAGAATGTGAGCACTAGCAGTCTTGGGTTCTTTTTAACTCATTCCCTAAGAACATGCTATGAGTGTGAGTGAGAGTGTCACTAATTGACAAGAGTATTTTAAACCTAGAGAAAATCAGCTTTTAAAAAAAATAATAAATATGTTTATGCCATTGTGCCAAACCCAATGCAACCCAATCCCACTGCCATCGAGTCAGTTCTGACTCATAGTGACCCTAGTGGACAGAACAGAACTGCCCCATAGGGTTTCCAAGGCTGTAAACCTTTATGGAAGCAGATTGCCACATCTTTCTACCTTGAAGCAGCTGGTGAGTTCAAATCACTGGCCTTTCAGTTAACAGTTGAGTGCCTTAACCAGTGTGCCACCATGGCTGCTTTATTGTGTCAGTTCTTGCAAATATTGTACTTTATTTAATCCTGAAAATTATTTTGGTGATATAATAGATTTTTGCTATCTGGGTAAATGCATGTAAGGTTGAAATGATTTTTATTATTTCTTCTTAAAACATTCTGAACACTAAAAAATGAATATATTTTAGCAAAATGAAAACTAAATTCTAGTCTCACTCTTTTTATATCTCCATTTGGAAGTTTGAGGCCACCCAGAGGTACCTTGCAAAAAGGCCTGGAGATGTACTTCCGAAAAATCAACCATTGAAAACCCTATGGAGCACAGTTCTACTGTGACACACGTGGGGTCATCATGTGTTGGAGTTGACTCGATGGCAATGTTTTTTTTTTGTTTTATATGACATTTTTTGATAAAGAATTCACATGTCATTTATTAATCTTATCAGCAAAATGAGACTAATTACCTACAACTGAACAAAATTCATTTAATTGTGGTTAACATTCTTTTTTTTTAAATAAAAAATTCATTGCCATTGAGTCAGTTCTAATTCATAGTGACACTATAGGACAGTGTAGAACTGCTCAATAGGGTTTTGAAGGATTGACTGATGGATTTAAACTGCCAGTCTCTTGGATAGCAGACAAACGCTTAACCACTGCGCCACCAGGACCTCCTCATCTTTTTTAATCTACCTTTAACCCTTAATATACCAGTCCCTTGGTACCGGCCATTTTGAATCGGGCAATCATATGGTCTACTATGCCAGGAATGACAACTTGAAGAGGAATGGCATTGCATTCATCATCAAAAAGAACACTTCAAGGTCTGTCCTGAAGCACAACGTTTTCAGTGATAGGATAATATCCATATGCCTACAAGGAAGACCAGTTAATACAACTATTATTCAAACGTATGCACCAACCACTAAGGCCAAAGATGAAGAAATTGAAGATTTTTATCAGCTTCTGCAGTCTGAAATTGATCGAACATGCAATCAGGATGCATTGATAATTATTGGTGTTTGGAATGCAGAAGTTAGAAACAAAGAAAAATGACTGGTAGTTGGAAAATATGGACTTGGTAAAAGAAATGATGCAGGAGATTGCATGATAGAATTTTGCAAGACCAACAACTTCTTCATTGCAAATACCTTTTTTCACCAACATAAATGGTAACTATACACATGGACCTCACCAGATGGAATACACAGGAATCAAATCGACGACATCTGTGGAAAGAGATGATGGAAAAGCTCGATATCATCAGTCAGAACAATGCCAGGAGCCAACTGTGGAACAGACTATTAATTGCTCATATGCAAGTTCAAGTTGAAACTGAAGAAAATTGGAACAAGCCAAAGTACAACCTTGAGTATATCCCACCTGAATTTAGAGACCATCTCAAGAATAGATTTGATGTGTTGAATGCTAATGACTTAAAACCGGATGAGTTGTGGAATGATATCAAGGACATCATACATGAAGAAAGCAAGAGCTCATTAAAAAGAGAGGAAATAAAGAAAAGACCAAAATGGATGTCAGAAGAGACCCTGAAACTTGCTTTTGAACTTTGAGCAGCTAAAGCAAAAGGAAGAAATGATGAAGTAAAGGAACTGAACAGATGATTTCAAAGGGCAGCTCAAGAAGACAAAGTATTATAAAGACAAAGTCTTTAAAGTATTATAAATACATGTGCAAAGAGCTGGAGATAGAAAACCAAAAGGGAAGAACATGCTCAGCATTTTTCAAGCTGAAAAAACTGAAGAAAAAATTCAAGCCTTGAGTTGCAATAGTGAAGGATTCCATGGGGAAAATATTAAAAGACACAGGAAGCATCAAAAGAAGATGGAAGGAATACACAGTATTTATACCAAAAATAATTGGTCAACGTTCAGCCATTTTAAGAGGTAGCATATGATCAGGAATGGATGGTTCTGAAGAAAGAAGTCCAAGCTGCCCTGAAGGCATTGGTGAAAAAGAAGGTTCCAGGAATTGATGGAATACCAATTCAGATGTTTCAACAAATGGATGCAGTACTGGAAGAGCTCATTTCTCTATGCCAAGAAATTTAAAAGACAGTTACCTGGCCAACCGACTGGAAGAGTTCCATATTTATGCCTATTCCCAAGAAAGATGATCCAACTGAATGTGGAAATTACACAGCAATATCATTAATATCACAGGCAAGCAAAATTTTGCTAAAGATCATTCAAAAGTGGCTGCAGCTGTATATTGACAGGGAACTGCCAGAAATTCAAGCTGAATTTAGAAGAGGATGTGGAACCAGGGATATCATTGCTGTTGTCAGATTGATCCTGGCTGAAAGCAGAGAATACCAGGAGGATGTTTACCTGTGTTTTATTGACTATGCAAAGGCATTCAACTGTGTGGTTCATAACAAATTATGGATAACATTGCAAAGAATAGGAATCCCAGAACACTTAATTGTGATCATGAGGAACCTGTACATTGAACAAGAGTCAATTGTTGGTACAGAACAACAGGAAACTGATTGGTTTAAAGTCAGGAAAGGTGTGTGTCAGGGTTGTATTCTTTCACCTTACCTATTCAATTTGTATCCTGAGCAAATAATCTGAGAAGCTGGACTATATGAAGAAGAACAGGGCATCAGGATTGAAGGAAGACTCATCTACAACCTGCTTTATGCAGATGACACAGTCTTGCTTGCTGAAAGTGAAGAGGACTTGAAGCACTTACTGATGAAGATCAAACACCACAGCCTTCGGTATTGATTATACCTCAACAGAAAGAAAATGAAAATCCTTACAACTGGACCAATAAGCAGCATCATAATAAATGGAGAAAAGATTCAAGCTGTCAAGGATTTCATTTTACTTGGATCCACAATCAACACCTATGGAAGCAGCAGTCAAGATATCAAAAGACACATTGCATTGGGCAAATCTGCAGCAAAGGACCTCTTCAAAGTGTTGAAAAGCAAAGATGTCACATTGAAGACAAAGGTAGGCCTGATGCGAGCCATGGTATTTTCATGTGCATGCAAAATCTGGACAATGAATAAGGAAGACAGAGGAATCGATGCTTTTGAATTGTGGTGTTGGCAAAGAATATCAGATATACCAAGACTGCCAGAAGAACACACAAATCTGTCTTGGAAGAAGTACAACCAGAATGCTGCTTAGAAGCAAGGATGGAGAGGCTGCATCTTACATACTTTGGACATGTTGTCAGAAGGGGTCAGTTCCTGGAGAAGGACATCATGCTTGGTAAAGAACAGGGTCAGTGGAAAAAAGGAAGATCCTCAACCAGTTGGATTGACAAAGCGTCTGCAACAATGGTCTCAAGCATAACAACGATTGTAAGGATGACGCAGGACCTGGCAGTGTTTCATTCTGTAGTACATAGGGTTGCCCTGAGTTGGAACCAACTCCACGGCACCTAACAACAACAACCCTTAATATAACAGGTTAGACAAACTGGAATAATACACTTTTTAAATTTTAGCTTGTTCCAACTTGTTCCTTGTTATCTTGTTCCAGATTGAGGTTGAGTCAAACTTGTCAACATTTTAAAACATTTCATTGTTTCTCTCAAACTCATTTTTTGGAAGTATTACCAATGAAGGAAAATAAAACTTACTTCCCCTCAGGCCTCTACAAGTTACTGTATGCTCTTTGTTACCATCTTCTTTCATGTTCTGACACAACTAGACAATTTTATTTTAAAACAAAATTACAGCCATTTTTTTTCTTGGTGCCATTTAAGTGTTTATCCCTAAGCAAGATAGCTTGGTTTTACCAATTTTGGAACTTACATAAATGGAATTATGCGTACATATTGTCTTGTCTTTTGCTGCTTTTACCATATACTATATTTATGTGATAAACGCATGTTGTTGCATATAGTTGAAATTCGTTCATTTTCATTATATTCATTGTGTGACTTCACAACAATTTTTCCATTCTATTGTTGATGGATATTTGGGCCGTTTCCAGCTTTTAGCACTGAGGAACCATGCTACTATAAATACATTTTTTAAATGTATCCTAGTGCATGCATGTTCAAGTTTCTCCAGGATCTATACCCAACCAAAAAAAACCTATTGCAGTCAAGTTGATTTCAACTCATAGTGACCCTTATAGAAAAGGAATTTCTAGGCCAAGGGTTTGTTCATTTTCTACTTTATTGCATTGGGCTAAACTGTCTTCCAGCCGTGTATGACAGTTCCTATTGTTACATACCTTCATCTACACTTAGTACTGTCAGACTTCAATTTGAATTTGAAAAGGCAATAAACCAGTTGCAGTCAAGTCAGCACCCCCATGCATGTCAGAGTAGAACTGCATTCCATAGTGTTCTCATGGCTGTGACTTTTCAGAAGTGAATTGTCAGGACTTTCTTCCAAAATGTTTCTGGGTGGGCTCAAACTACCAACCTTTCAGTTACTAGTCCAGCACTTAACTGTTTGTGCCACCCAGGGACTCCTGAAAAGGCAGTAACACTTGTCATAACTGCTCTGATAACCACAGCCCTAGTAAGCATCAGGTCTGCGTGACAGTCACCTCTAAAGCTTACTCAGTCGTCACTAGAAAACTAGAAAACTCACCCTCCCTTCCCTCCTATTAACCCCTCTACAATCTTACTGCATATTTCCCACCATCCTGTACCACTCCCTGTCCTGATCCTTTCTTTTCTCTTCCCCCATTTCCCTACCTTTTTTCCCTTGAACTACTGTTTCTAGAATCTTTTCTTTTTCAACTGACCCCTTTGCCTGATTTCATCTCTTTTCAGGAGCTATTATTATTGTACTCATTTATAGGCTTTGTTCTTAATTTCAAACAGCAGTTTAGTGGGCCATTTCCCGTTTCATATCCTAAAAGTGTCTCTGAATACTCTGTGTTAGACATGTTGTTGCTGTTGTTAGGTGCCATTGAATTGGTTTCAACTCATAGTGACCCTATGTACAACAGAATGAAACACTGCCCAGCCCTGTGCCATCCTCACAATGGTTGCCATGTTTGTGAGCATCGTTGCAGCCACTGCGTCAATCTATCTCATTGAGAGTCTGCCTCTTTTTCTCTGACCCTCTACTTTACTGAGCATGATGTCCTTCTCCAGGGAATGGTCCCTACTGATAACATGTCCAAAGCACGTGAGGCAAAGTCTCACCATCCTTTCTTCCTCTGGCTGTATTTCTTCCAAGTCAGATTTGTTCGTTCTTCTGGCAATCCATGCTATATTCAATATTCTTTGCCAACACCATAATTCAACATTATCAATTCTTCTCAGTCTTCCTTCTTCATCGTCCAGACAACTGAAAATATTTGGTTTGGGTCAGGTGCACCTTAGTCCTCAAAGTGATATCCTTTTTTTTTTTTTTTTAACACTTTAAAGAGGTCTTTTGCAGATTTTCCAATGCTATGTCATTTGATTTCCTGACTGCTGCTTCCTTGGGCATTGATTGTGGATCCAAGTAAAATGAAATTCTTGACAACCTCAATATTTTCTCCATTTATCGTAATGTTGCTTATTGGTCCACTCAAGAGAATTTTTGTTTTCTTTATGTTGAGGTGTAACTCATACCGAAGGCTATAGTCTTTAATCTTCATCAGTAAGTTCTTCAAGTCCTCTTCGCTTTCAGAAAGCAAGGTTGTGTCATCTGCACATCAAAGGTTGTTAATGAGTCTTCCTCCAGTCCTGATGCCACATTGTTCTTCTTATAGTCCAGCTTCTCAGATTATTTGTTCAGCATACAGATCGAATAAGTATGCTGAAAGGATACAATACTGACGCACAATTTTCTTGATTTTAAACCACACAGTATCCCCTTTTTATGTTCAAATGACTGCCTCTTGGTCTATGTACAGGTTCCACATGAGCACAATTCAGGGTTCTGGAATTCCCATTCTTTGCAATGTTATCCATAATTTGTTATGATCCACACATTTGAATGCCTTTGCATAGTCAATAAAACACAAGTAAAATTTTTTGTGGTACTCTTTGTTTTTCACCAAGATCCATCTGACGTCAGCAATGATATTTCTCATTCCATGTCCTCTTCTGAATCCAGCTTGAATTTCTGGCAGCTCCCTGTTGATTATACTGCTGTAGCTGCTTTTGAACGATCTTCAGCAAAGTTTAACTTGCGTGTGATATTAACAATATTGTTTGATAATTTCTGCATTCTATTGGGTTACTTTTCTTTGGAATGGGCACAAATACAGATCTTTCCCAGTTGGTTGGCCAGGTAGCTGTCTTCCAAATTTTTTGGCATAGACTACTAAGCACCTCCAGTGCTGCCTCCGTTTGTTGAAACATCTGAATTGGTATTCTGTCAATTCCTTGAGCCTTGTTTTCCCCAGTGTCTTCAGTGTAGCTTGGACTTCCTCCTTCTGTACCATCGGCTGTTGATCATATGCTACCTCCTGAAATGATTGAACCTCCACCAATTCTTTTTTGTACAATGGCTCCGTGTATTCCTTCCATCTTCTTTTGAGACTGCCTGTGTGGTTCAATATTTTGTCCATAGAATCCTTCAATATTGCAACTCAAAGCTTGAATTTTTTCTTCAGTTCTTGTAGCCAGAGAAATGCCAAGGTGTTCTTCCCTTTTGGTTTTCTAACTCCAGGTCTCTGCACATTTCATTATAATGTTTTATTTTGTCTTCTTGAGCTGCCCTTTGAAATTTTTTTTCAGCTCTTTTACTTCATCATTTCTTCCATTCACTTTAGTTACTCTGTGTTCAAGAGCAAGTTTCAGAGTCTCTTCTGACATCCATTTTGGTCTTTTCTTTCTTTCCTCTTTTAATGGCCTTTTTCTTTCTTCATGTATGATGTCATCCCATAACTTGTCTGGTCTTTGGTCATTAGTGTTCAACACATCAAATCTATTCTCAAGATGGTCTCTAAATTCAGGTGAGATATACTCAAGGTTGTATTTTGACTCTTGTGTAATTGTTTTAATTTTCTTCAGCCTCAACTTGAACTTGCATATGAACAATTGATGGTCTGCTCCACAGTTGGCCCCTGGCCTTGTTCTGACTGATGATATTGAATTTTTCCATTGTCTCTTTCCACAGATGTAGTCAAGCACTAGACATGGTAGCTACCATAGTCATGTTCACTATCCTTTTAAGGGGAATAGCCCTTACCCACAGCACTGTAGACTATTATGTTTTTTTGATGATTGACTCATATGATCCCTCCTCTGTCCATAGCCCATTGAACCAAATTGATACAAAATCAGTCAGTTCATGAACTAGCCAGCAACCTGGGACATGACAAGGAAAGACGAACCTTGCCAATTTGATTCTTTCTCTTGAAAATTTCAATAGGGAAAATGAGTGGGAATGAGGTATTTAACAATAGAAACAGAAGATGCAGACCAGAGAAATGAGGAAATAGAAGCTATAAATAAGCAGATACTATGAAGAAGAAAGAAGAGGCTAAGAATGACAGGTGGTAGGGGTGAGAAAGAATTAGACATTGACCATGGAGTATAGCATGACTTCTGCTCCTGTGGTTCCAGACACCCTCTGGACTTGGTTCAAGTTCTTGTGAGGCCTAGCTGTGGTTGTATTCCTGGATACCTGTGAGCAATCTCTCTTGATTTCTGCCTTATATAGACCCTTCTTTTAAACCTTCTCATTACTTGAAGTAAGTTGAGAGAGTTTCCTTTGTTGCTTCTTGCAAGAAAAAAGCTGACCTAGAAACACCGTAGATTAGTTATATTTCTTCTCAGGAGGGTACTTTAATTGATATTTCCCCTCTGTAAGTCCTTGACCTTCTTCAGAAGGCTGACCTTCAAATACACCTGTAGATAGTCTCTCCAGTTCTTAGAGTTCATGTCTGTCTTTCAGCACAAAAAATTGTTGTGTTCAGTTTGTTAAGGGGGACACTGGCTGTTAGATTTTTACACTTTTATCCAGAATGTTTATCAAGAGAAACTATTTTTACTGAAAATGCTACCAAGAAGGATGTAGCACTACATGTTCCCAAATGGGAGTATTTGTGTCTTCACACGTCTTGAAGAAGGGCATCATTGAAGCTAAAGGATAAAAATACAATGGTTGAGATAAAAAATGTTAAAAACAAAAACTTATGTGTGATCCTTAGGGGATAACAAGAATGGCTGATTTTAAACTAGCATGAGCCAGGTGCTGAACAATGACCTTAGATATAAAACTGCACCATCTCCCTGGTTTTATACAAAATAATTGTTCTCTAGGTTGGCATTCTAGAATCTTTTCCAAATATCTTCACCCTGACAATGTGTTATCATTAGTAACCCTGCTGTCACGCATTTTCAAGCCACTGAACTAATTCTTATGAGTGAAAACTTTTCGGGAAGAGGTCAGATCAATCAACAAAACAAAATTATAGAGTCACAGAAATTACAAGGAAAAAGGATCAAGATTTCACCAAATGAGGGAACAGTGTCAGAGAGCTGAGGTGACTTACCTGGAGTCACATAGCTTTGGAGGTGCCAAGACCAAGAGCCAGGTATTGTCTACCCTTTCCCCAGGGCTCTTGCCCATTCATTTATAGTATATATATATATATAAAAATTAACCAAACTCTGCCAAATCTTTACCTGGCCTGTTAGTTTGAAGCCAAGGAAATAGAAAATTTATGGTGTGTCGTCTTGACGTCAGTGCCCTCATTTAGGGCAAATATGATTCTGCATCTTATGAAAGGAAAGGGAAGCTGATGATAGAACAGTGCAAACACAACTCTAGAGGGGCATTCAGATAAGGAAGTTCTGGAGATTAGAGGAGGAATTCAGATCAAAGAAGCATGGATAAAAGGAAAAAATGCCATCCGGAAGGCTGTGAAAACAAGATTTGATCTACTTACCAGTTTTTTTTTAGGGCTTTTATTGGCTAAAATGAAGTCAGTATGATTTTCACCATGCCCTGATAGAAAGAGAAATTAAAAATAGATGATGTAATTATGGAGGCACATAAATTTTGTAAAATGTGGATGATGAAATTAGGAAAGCCAAAATAAGAACTAAGCTTCACGGAGCTATAAAAGGAAATGGGAAAACAGTCTTAATATAGAAACCAAAAAGAGGATAAAGAAAAATAGTTTACATTTATTGGAAGGAGGAAAATTTTTCTTAATAATTTTCTTTTATGCTTATCTTATAAAAATTAATAAGAATTGTGTTATGGGAGCCCTGGCGGCCTAATGTTAAGAGCTATGGCTTCTAATCAAAAGGCTGGCAGTTCAAATCCACCAGCTGCTCTTTGGAAACCCTATGGGCCAATTCTACTCTGTCCTATAGGGTTGCTATGAGTTGAAATCGACTTGATGGCAACAGGTAGGTAGGTAGGTGGGTGGGGAGGTAGACAGAAAGCTTACTTTGAGTAAGAAAGGGAACCATAAACTCTCATATAGCTACCCACAGTAATCTTTTTAAAATGCAAATTTGATCATGTCTCTAACATCCCCCACTGTTGGTAGGATGAAGACAAAAATCCTTAACATATATACAAGGCTTTGCCTCTTGTGGCCCCTTCATAGCTCTATAACCTCCTATTCATATTCCACCAATTTCCTTTCCCTGCTCCCAAGGCCCACCCATGCTCCAAAGCCACACTGACCATCCTCCATCTTCCAATTCCACTAGCACCATGTTCCTTCTGGCTCCCAGGGCCTTTATAAATGCTATTTCCTTGAGCCCTCACCTTCAACCTAGGCAGTTCTTACTCATCCTTCTTTCCTCAGCCAGAACTCCAATTTCTTAGGGAAGATTTCTTGCTATGAGTTGGAATGGACTTTATAGTAGTGGATTTTCTTGGCCCTAATTTAAATTGAGTCACATATTTATGGTCTATGTATGTCTTGTTTTATAACAATTATGATAGTTATATGGTTACATTTAATGTGCTTGTTTTTACTGCTTTTACTATAGTATCTATTGGTACATAAGTTTGGAATTTCTATGTCAGCAAATTTATCAACTATTCTTTTGTGATTTAGGATTCTATATCATACATAGAAAGGCCTTCTCTATTGCGAGATTATTTTTAAAAATAAAAAATATCTTTCTAGTGCTTTTATGATTTAAGTTTACATGTGGATTCTTCAGAAATATATTTTGATGGCAGAGGTAGAGATTTAGCTAACCAAATGTTTTGGGACTCTTTGATCATTTAAAACTGTATAGTTATGTTAAAAATTGCATGTGATTACCACATCACACCTATTTATTAAAAAAAAGTAAGATAATAATAAGTGTTAGCAAGAATGTAGATTAAATTAGAACCCTTATACACTACCGGTGGGAATTGTAAAATGGTACAGCTGCTTTGGAAAACAATTTCGCAGCTTCTCAGACAATTGAACATGTTTTTGTTGTTAGGTACCGTCGAGTCGGTTCCAATTCATAGTGACCGTCTGTACAACAGAATGAAACACTGCTAGGTCCTATGCCATCCTCATGATCGTTGTTATGCTTGAGCCCATTGTTGCAGCCACTGTGTCAATCCATCTTGATGAAGGTCTTCCTCTTTTTCACTGACCCTCAAGTTTACCAGGCAGGGTGTCCTTTTCCAGGGAATGGTTCCTACTGATAACATGCACAAAGTGTGTGAGACAAAGTCTCACCATCCTTGCTCTAAGGAGTCCTCTGGGCATACTCCTTCCAAGACAGGTTTGTTCATTCTTCTAGCAGCCCATTGTATATTCAATATTCTTTGCCAACACCATAATTCAAAAGCATCAACTCTTCATTCTTCCTTATTCATTGTCCAGCTTTTGCATGTATATGGGGTGATTGAAAACACCATGGCTTGGGTCAGCCACACCTTAGTCCTTAAAGTGATGTCTTTGCTTTTTAACACTTGAAAGGGATCTTTTGCAGCAGATTTGCCCAATGCAATGTGTCGTTTGATTTCTTGATTGCTGCTTTCACAGCTATTGACTGTGGATTCAAGTAAAATGAAATCCTTGACAACTTCAATCTTTTCTCCGTTTATCATGATGTTGCTTTTTGGTCCGATTGTGAGAATTTTTGTTTTCTTTATATTGAGGTGTAATCCATACTGAAGCCCATAGTCTTTGATCTTCATCAGTAAGTGCTTCAAGTTGTCTTTACTTTCCCCAAACAAGGTTATATCATCTGCATATTGAAGGTTAATGAGTCTTCCTCCAATCCTGATGTCTCATTCTTCTTCATAGAGTCCAACTTCTTGAATTATTTGCTCAGCATACATATTAAATAAGTATGGTGAAAGGACACAATCCTGATGCACGCCTTTCCTGACTTTAAACCATGAAGCATTCCCTTGTTCTGTTTGAAAGGCTGCCTCTTGTTCAATGTACAGGTGCCTCACAAGCACAATTAAGTGTTCTGGGGTTTTCATTCTTTGCAATGCTATCCATAATTTTTTTATGATTCACACAGTCAAATGCCTTTGCGTAGTCAATAAAACACAGGTAAACATCTTTCTGGTCTTCTCTGCTTTCAGCCTGGATTCATCTGACATTTCAATGATATCACTTGTCCCAAGCCCTCTTCTGAACCCATCTTGAATTTCTGCCAGTTCCCTGTCAATGTACTGCTGCAACTGCACAATTGAACATAGAGTTAATATGTGACCCAGCAAGTTCACTCCTAAGTATACATTAGGGACCGAATTGTGTCCCAAAAAATGTGTGTCAACTAGGCCATGATTCCAAGTATTGTGTCATCTGATGTGGTTTTCCTATATGTTGTAAACCCTTCTCTATGATGTTAATGAGTCAGGATTCAATCTATGAGATTAAGTTGTCCCTTAAACCAACGTCTTTTGAGATATAAAAGAAAGAATAAAGCAGAGAGACATTGGGGCCTCTTACCACCAAGAATGCAGAACCAGGAAGGGAGAATGTCCTTTGGATCCTGGGTTTCTACTCTGAGAAGCTTCTAGGACAGACGAAGATTGATGAAAAGGTCCTTCCCCCAGAGCTGACAGAAAAACAAAGCCTTCCTCTGGAGCTGGCACAGTGAATTTGGACTTCTAGCTTCCTAGACTATGAAAGGATAAAATTCTCTTTGGTAAACCCATTCACTTGTGGTATTTTTGTTATAGCAGCGCTAGACAACTAAGACAGTATACAACCCAGGGAAATGAAAACATGTCCACACAAAAATTTGCATGAGTATATATAGCAGCATAATTTATAATAGACAAAAGGAGGAAACAACTTGTGTTCATCATCTATACAATGGAATATTATTCAGCAGTAAAAAGAAATGTAGTACTGATACATGTTATAATATAGATGAACCTTGAAAACATTATGCTAAGTTTTAACTAGCCACAAAAGACCACATATTATATGATTCCCTTTATATGAAATATCCAGAACAGGGACAGTCTATCAAGACAGAAAGTAGAATAGTGGTTTCCTAGAACTAGAGTGGGGGATGGAGCAACTGGGGGGCTTGAGTTACGATAGCTAAAGCGTATGAGGTTTATTTTTAGAGTGATGAAAATGTTTTAAGGTTGATTGTGTGATGGTTGCAAATTATCTGTGAATATGCTAAAAACCATTGAATTATATTCTTTAAGTTGGTGAATTGTATGGTATGAATTACACCTCAATAAAGCTGTTAAAAACACACATTAAAAAGATACCAGTGAAATCTATCTATCTACCTATCATCTATCTATCTATTTACCTATCTACCTACCTACCTATCTGTTGTTGTTGTTGTTAGGTGCCATCAAGTCGGCTCCAACTCATAGTTACGCTATGTACAACAGAATGAAACACTGCCTGGTCCTATGCCATCCTTACAATTGTTGCTATGTTTGAGCCCATTGTTGTAGTGACTGTGTCAATCCTTCTTGTTGAGGGTCTTCGTCTTTTTTGCTGAATTTTTTTCTTTTACTTTACCAAGCATGATGTTCTTCTCCAGGGACTGGTCCCTCCTGATAATGTGTCCAAAGTATGTGAGATGAAGTCTCATTGTTCTGGCTTCTAGGATTGGGTCAATGATGATAACTGAGTGGTCTCTAACATAGCTTTGTCCTTGGAAATTTTAGTTTGGCATTAATCAATTTAGATAATGAAACACTAGTTTACCAGTTGTCTTTGAGTTGATTCTAACTCATGGTGATCCCATGTGTATCAGAATAGAACTGTGCTCTATAAAAAAAAAAAAAAAAAACTATAGGAGGTAATAAAAAGAGGGAACACCATTTCCTTCCTACTACCCCCTGGTTGTTTTGTCTCTTTGCAGATCAGTTGCCAAGCTATGTTTTTTCATTAAGCTCTCCAGCTCTCTGACTATAAACCAGGAAGCCTGGATTCTAATCCAAGCCATGTTTGATTGAGTGGATTTAGGCAAATTTCTTCACTGCTCTGAATTTCAATTTCTCTTCCTACTAAAGGAAGATATTAGGTGATGATCCCAGATAAAATCCTACAATCCTATAATGTCTTCCAACTCTGACTTCTCACAGTTTCACATCTACAGAGACTATGGATAATCCACAATTGCTAGATGGCAATAGAAAATTGTTCAAGCTATACTTATCCTCATATGCCTCGCCCCAAAAGAGCTTTTGTACTTGATGTTCGCTTTGCCTGGAACATTTTTCTCAATTATCTGTGTGTTTCTTGGCCTCTCTTCCTTTAGATCTGTGATCAAATGCAACTTTGGCAGCATTTGCAACTCTTACCACCTTATTAAAACAGTGAACTCCACTCCCGAAATGTCACCCTTTTTGCTTTACCCCACTTTATTTTTTGTATAGAACTTTTGGAAACCCTGGTGGTGCAGTGGTTAAGTGCTACAGCTGCTAACCAAAGGGTCGGCAGTTCGAATCCACCAGGTGCTCCTTGGAAACTCTATGGGGCAGTTCTACTTTGTCCTATAAGGTTGCTATAAGTCGGAATCGACTTGACGGCACTGGGTTTTACAGAACTTTTACTACCTGACACATTATATATTGCTCTATTCCAAAATGGTAAGTATATCAGTCAGCTTCTGTTGCAAAAATAAATACTTCAGTTGCTTGCAACAACAAACATTTATCTCTTGCTTATGCTACATGATGATTATGAGTGAACGGTGGCTCTTCTTTGTTCTGAGCACAGCTAGGCTCAGCTAGACTTGCCTCCATTTCAGAACTCAGATTGAAAAAACATCCCATCTCTGGGATAACCTCTTCTCATGGCAAAAGGCAACAATGTAAGGCCAGAAACAAACCAGGAAATCTCATATAAAAATTCTACTCAGATGTGATGGAATACCAATTGAGATGTTTCAACAAATGGATGCAGCACTGAAAGTACTCACTCATCTATGCCAAGGAATTTGGGAGATAGATACCTGGTCAACCCATTGGAAGAAATCCATATTTATGCCTATTTCTAAGAAAGGTAATCCAACAGAAGGTGAAGATTATCGAATAATATCATTAATATCACACACAAGTAAAATTTTGGTAAAGATCATTCAAAAATGACTGCAGCAGTATATTGACCAGGAACTGCCAGCAATTCAAGATGGGTTCAGAAGAGGACGTGGAACCAGGGATATCATTGCTGATGTCAGAGGGATTCTGGCTGAAAGTACAGAATACCAGAAAGATGTTTACCTGTGTTTTATTGACTATGCAAAGGCATTCGACTTTGTGGATCATAACAAATTATGGATAACATTGGGAGAAACGGGAATTCCAGAACACTTAATTGTGCTCATGAGGAACCTGTAGATAGATCAAGAGGTGGGTGTTTGAAAAGAACAAGGGGATGCTGCGCAGTTGAAAGGCAGGAAAGGTGTGTGTCAGGGTTGTAACCTTTCATCATACTTATTCAATATGTATGCTGAGCAAATAATCCAAGAAGGTGGACTATATGAAGAAGAATGAGACATCAGGATAGGAGGAAGACTCATTAACAATCTTCAATATGCAGATGACATAACCTTGTTTGGGGAAAGTAAAGACAACTTGAAGCACTTACTGATGAAGGTCAAAGACCACAGCCTTCAGTACGGATTACACCTCAACATAAAGAAAACAAAAATTTTTACAACTGGACCAATAAGCAACATCGTGATAAACGGAGAAAAGATTGAAGTTGTTAAAGATTTCATTTTACTTGAATCCACAACCAACACCCATGGAAGGTGCAGTCAAGAAATCAAAAGATGCATTAAAAAAAAAAAAACAAAAAAACAGCGCCATCGAGTCGATTCTGACTCACAGTGACCCTATAGATTTGCACTGAGCAAATCTGCTGCCAAAGATCTCTTTAGTGTTAAAAAGCAAAGATATCACTTTAAGGACTAAGGTGTGGCTGACCCAAGCCTTGGTGTTTTCAATCACCTCATATGCATTTGAAAGCTGGATGATGAAAGGCAAGACCAAAGAAGAATTAAGACCTTGAATTGTGATGTTGGCAAAGAATATTGAATATACCGTGGACTACCGAAAGAATGAACAAATCTGTCTTGGAAGAAGTACAACCAGAATGCTTCTTAGAAGCAAATATGGCAAGACTACGTCTCACATACTTTACACATATTATCAGCAGGGACCATTCCCTGGAGAACACCCTACTTGGTAAAGTAGAGAGTCAGCTAAAAAGAGGAAGACCCTCAGTGAGATGGATTGACACAGTTGCTGCAACAACGGCCTCAAGTATAACAAGGATTGTGAGGATGGCACAGGACCGAGCAGTGTTTCATTCTGTTGTACATAGGGCTGCTATGAATCAGAACCGACTGGATGGCACCTAACAACAACACCACTTAGATGTGACAGTCACACCTGGCTAAATTCCATTGACCAAAGCATGTCATGTGACTAAGCCCAAAGTTAAAGAGGTGAGAATATATACTCCTCTCACAGGATGCAGGGGCAAGTCACATGACAATAAATGGGGATGGAATTGGAAACAATAATCCTTTTACTAGGAACAATAATCCTACCTACCAAAGAATATAAACCCTATGACTTGGTTCTTTTCTCTATAGAATCCCTAATGCCTGGAACAGTAGGCATTCAGTAAGTACTATTTGAATGAATGAAAAAAACAATATCCTCCCCATCCCAACTTCCCTTTTAAAGTTATAACAAACCCTCATCTGGCCCCATCCATCCTTGCATCATTGGCTTTGATGTGATACGGAGAAATTAAATGGACTGAATAATATTTTAAAGCCCTTGTTTGCCCAGTGATCATGAGACAATGAAAAACACCTTCAGCTTTGTAAAAATGCCTGTATTTTCTGGATCTCCCTAAGCAATGCATTTTTCTTACAAATTTCAGCATCAGCATTGATATGCTGCTCACTTAACGTTGGGAATATGGTGGCAACTTAGGCCTGCAGCATCACTGCTGTGCTAACTCCATCACTGCCCATTTAGCACCTCCCCTGCTCAGCAGTGAGGGCTCCTAAGGTAGGGTGGAAAGCAGATACTGTCAGACAGGGAAGACAGAAATCTTTCTCATCTCTCACTTAGTGACGAAAAATAGATTTTTGGCTGATAACTAATTTTATGAAGGAAATTGAAACTGAAATATGTCAGAAACATAAATAGTTATGTTGCCTTTGCCCTTGGCCACTAAGCCTGAATATCAATGATTAGAAGCTTCTAGAATTCTAGAAGGGTTACTTCCCATTACCCTCAAGTCAATTCCAACTTATAGCCACCCTATAGGATCAGAGTAGAGCTGCCCCTATAGAGTTTCCAAGGAGTGGCTGGTGTATTTCAGCTGCAGACCTTTGGTTAGCAGCTGAACTCTTAACTACTGCACCACGAGGCTATTAGGCTAAGAGTGTTCTAGAGTCAAATACCCAGTGCCCTTGAGTCAATTCCGACTCATAGCGACCCTATAGGACGGAGTAGAACTGCCCCATAGAGTTTACAAGGAGCGCCTGGCGGGTTCGAACTACAGTCAAATAGACGGGGTTAAATTTCTGATGCCTTTTCTAGTTGACTGACTTTGGTTTTGTTACCTAACCTTCCTGAGCCTCAGCCTTTAAATCTATAAAAATTCTATCAAGTGACCTACCTCCATGGGCCACTATGAGAATTTTAAAAATATTTTAATGTGCTTATCACAATGTTGGCACATAGTAAGCACTTAATAAATGACATCTGTTACTTACCAGAGTATTTGAATATGTATTGACTCACAGTACAACACTGCCCCTGTCTTATCATTAAGGAGAAAAACAGGAGTAAAATAAAATGCTCCAAAGTACACAGTCAGGGCTGAAACTTAGATTTCCTGACTACTGTCCCTCTGTTCTCTGGATGCATATGCTAGAACAGAGAATTCTATTAAAACATTTGTCAAGTTCCTATTTATCAATATGCAATGTGAGTTGTTTTCTGTGCTCTACCCATCCTTTGGGAATATTTCCCAGATTTTATCCACTGAAGCACTGGTTTCTGAGACTGTTAGTAGTCGTTCTAGGAAAAAGGATCTGTAATCAAATTAGTTTAATGCTGGATTTAAAAGGTTAAGCAGTTTTCATTTCTGTAGGCTTTAGAATACTAATGCTTACTTTGAATCTTCAAGAAAGAAATACGGCATACAGTATATTCCATTTTTATTTGACCACAAAATCCTCTCTCTTTGATGATACTCACTCCTCAAATAAAGATCAGGACACTCTCAGTGAAACACTCTCAGGGCTGTTTAAAATAGAGGCCAACACAGATGCAGACTAGCATAGAGCATGCATTAATGAATGAATATTAGACAAGTGAACCAATTAAATAAGTAAATGAAAACTCTATCGACTTCGTGACAAACTAGTGAGGACATTTTGTTCAGTGGCAAGTTGAGTAATGATGTTCTTGATGAGATTGAATGGAAACAAGGAATGTCATCTTCATTTCTATGGCTTCACCACTGTCTTAGTTATCTAAAAAGAAAAAAAAAAGCAGCCAAACTGGTTGCCGTTGAGTCAACTCCAATTCTTAGCGACCCTATAGGACAGAGTAGAACTCTCCCATAGAGTTTCCAAGGAGTGGCCAGTGGATTCAAACTGCCCACCTTTTGGTTGGTAGCCAATCTCTTAACCACTCAGCCAACAGGGGCTCCTTAGTTACCTGGTACTGATATAATAGAAATGACATAAGTGGATAGCTTTAAAAAAGAGAAATTTATTCTTTCACACTCTGGGAGACTAGAAGTCCAAATTCAGGGTGCCAGCTCAAGGGGAAAGCTTTATCTCTCTGTTGGCTCTGCAGAAAGGTCCTTGTTATCAGTATTCCCCTGGCCTAGGAGCTTCTAAGCACAGGGACCCTCGATCCAAAGTACATGTTCCCCTCCTGATTCTGCATTCTTGGCGGTAGGAGGTCCCTCTTCTATCTGCTCAGTTCTTTCTTTGATATCTCAAAAGAGATTGACTAAAGATACAACCTAATCCTGTAGATTGAGTCCTGCCTCATTGATATAACTGCCTGTAATCCTACCTCATTAACATCATGACGTTAGGTGCCTTCGAGTCGGTTCCGACTCATAACAACCCTATGCACAACAGAACGAAACACTGCCCTGTCCTGCGCCATCCTTACATTGTTGTTATGCTTGAGACCATTGTTGCAGCTACTGTGTCAATCCACCTCATTGAGGGTCTTCCTCTTTTCCGCTAACCCTGTACTTTGCCAAGCATGATGTCCTTCTCCAGGGACATCATAGAGGTTAGGATTTACAACACAGGATTATCACATCAGATCACAAAATGGTGGATGACCACACAATACTGGGAATCATGGCTTAGCCAAGTTGATACACATTTTGGGGTGACACAATTCAACCCATAACAACCATTGAACAGCAATGTCATCAGATTCCCAGTGACACAGGGAGTTTTTTTTTTTTTTTGTAGGTTTGTATCCCTCATATTCTTGGTGATAATAATTGTTCATATGTTAAGTCTGACAACTTATCCAATTATTCTTTCTCCTCTCCTTGAAATCCTTTCAGTTCTTGGCATTTTCCCCTTATAATTGAATTAGTTCAATGTTCCGATGTTAGGGAAACCAGACTCTATTTGGAGTTCTAGATCCAGTGTCACCAATGACTTAATAGAGATTCTCTGAGGATATGTTCACTGACTAATGAAGCCTGGGCGTCAGTATACATGAAAATAAAGCTTCAGCAAATTTAATTCTTTCCAGGTTTTGGCTTCTTCAGTATAATATTTTCTTATCTTCTAAGATATCATCAAAGATTTATAAGTAAATTATGTTCAAACCAAAACATAACATGAAACTACTTGGTATTTTCAAGTCTATCAGCAGCAAAAGGCTTTTTATTTTTTCAGGTTACATTATTCCACCTGATTCTATCAACATCCGGCTATGTAGTCAGCAAAGTTATCATTGGCCCATCCGATGGTTGAGCTTTAGAGAAATAGAGATATTTCTATGACAACTACACCTTCAGGCTATCTTCTCTCCACAAGTACATGGGCAAAGTTATTGTTTTCCTTACCAGTGGGGGTTTCTTCCAGAATTTACATGTAAAAGTATTACAGTCTCACAAAACTCTAAGATAACTAAGAATGTCATCATAAGCCAGTCATATGCCATTTTCCAACTGAGAATATTGAGCTTGCACAGCATTTGCAAGTAGGATATTTTTAGTGGGTCACAAGCAGAAGTGGCCGACTCCCAAATTACACCTCCAGCCTAGAATTCACCTCAAACTTCACATCCATTCATCCAGCTCTCTGCTGAGTGTTTCTACTTACATGTCCCGGCGGCATCTCAAACACAACATGTCAAGTATTGAATGCAACAGCTCACTCTCCCACCCTTTCCTCTTGTGGTTGTCTTAGTCTTCTAGTGCTGCTATAACAGAAATACCACAAGTGGATGGCTTTAACAAACAAAAGTTTATTTTCTCATAGTTAAGCAGGCTAAAACTCCAAATTCAGGGCGTCAGCTCCACAGGAAGGCTTTCTTTTTCTCTCTGCTCTGGAGGAAGGTCCTGGTTCTCAAACTTCCCCTGGTTGAGGAGCTTTTCAGGTGCAGGGACCCCAGGTTCAAAGGACTTGCTTTGCTCCTGGTACTGCTTTCTTGGTGGTATGAGGTCCCATCTCTCTGCTCAATTCCCTCTTTTATATCTCAAGAGACTGCCTCAAGGCGCACAAATCTTGTAGGAGTCCTGCCTCAGAAACACCACTGCCACCCATTCTCCCTCATTAACATCAGAGAGGCAGGATTTACAACACACAGGAAAATCACACAATACCGGGGATCCTGGCCCAGCCAAACTGATAGATACATTTTTGGGGGGACATAATTCTATCCATGACAGTAGTCTTGACTTTTCCTGTCCTCACCCCAATATTAAGCTAATCATCAAGGTTTATTGCCTTTTTTTTTTCTTTAACTGTTCTCCAATCTCTTCTTCTCTGTTTACCCACTGCCCTCATTGAGTTTGGCCTCCACCATTGCAGAGAGGCTAATAATCTCATTGCCTTCATTCTTGTCCTCTTCAAACTTTCCTTACACTAATACCTGCCAAAGGCATCTATTTAAAACACAAATTTGATCATACAGTTGTTGTTGTTAGTTGCAGTCAAGCTGGAATTGACTCAGCAGTAAACGGTGTTTTTACCCTTATGATGGGTGATCCATAAAAATCACAATTCCTACATTTGCCACATTATGGAATCAAGATGTGTGCCATTCTCCCCCACTGAACTATGAGTTACTCGAAGGTAGGAACTGAGCCTTAAATATTTTTGTTTCTCAACACCTGGCATAGTGCTTGGCAGAAAGTAGGCACTCCACGAACAATTGCTGGATTGAATGAATATTCAAAGATGGTAATTTTCAGAAAATGTTTCTGTAAATCTATGTGAGAAACTTATTTATTGGCAACATGGTTTATGAAAAATAATGTTCAATTGGAAGACAGATGATACGTGGGCATATTTAGGAAGGAATATAACAATTAATATGGTATTGGAAAAGTTCCAGAGCTGTGTGCTGAGACTCTATACGTAAAACACTGGATTATAACATTTTTGCCTGCTCAGAGGACGTTTCTGCACTCTCGAGAGACAACTAGTTAAATGGTTTGTGCATCTGCAATGACAGCAAGAATGTCTGTCTCTCTCTTTTTTTCTACTCTTTCCCATTCTCTCCCTGCCTACCCCCTAAAAAAAAAAAAAAAAAAAACCCTAGGTACCAATTCTTTTGGCAAGGGCAGTAGGGGATTTCCATTTCTCTCACAGGCCCAAGTTATGAAATGTTATTACCTCTGACTACCCCAGTCATTTGTAAGTGACAGTCTTTGGACATTTTGCTGGCAGGAAAAGAATAAGGCCTCTTTTATGTAAATGTTGCTCACGCTCTAAAATGTCACACTGTCCTTTTAACTGTTAACTTTTCTTTTTTTGGTCTGCATAGTTTGCCCTCCCCCTCCTCCTTGCCCCCCTTTAAAGAAGCATTTATTAAGCCCTTGCTAGCCTCCAGCTCTGGGGAGGATACTAAGAAAATGCAAGGCTCAGGCTCTGTCCACAAGGACCCCAGACACTCTGAGTGGGAACAAACAAAAATACGTTGATGGAATTTGCTGTATATAGTCAGGCATTTGGTGGGTGGCGGGGGTCTTCCTTGTACTCTGTCATCAGAACGGCCATCTTTTCCTTCGCTCTGCTAAACTGCTGAACTTCAAGTGCTAACCCATATACAAAAGAGGATCAGGTAATAAGGGGCAAATTGCTACTATGTTTCCGTTTCTAAGTAATAATTATAGAAAATTCTAATCATTGTTCTTCCCCCTCCACTTGTCTATACCAAAGTAGGCCTACAATTCGCAAAGTTATGTATATATGGGTCACATTCACACCTCAGAAACACAGCAAGTATGTATTATTCTGCACCTTCTGATTTAGCACTAGAGATGCCTCTTGCCCCTGTCAAATGCTACGTTGTTATAATGCATAATGCATTTACTATTTTTCCTCTTAGTCTTTGCATGGTTTCACTAGTACTGAGATGCTGCCTTTTTTGTTTTGAATACCTGGACTATTTCAGCAGCCTTTCCTGTGCCTCTTATTCCTCCTCTCTCCAGCCTGTTTTCTACATTACTCTGTTTATTCTGTTATTGTCTTCTAGAAGTGTGTTGCCTCTCTGCTGTATACATTCAGAAGCACTCCATAGTCAACCATGTCAGGCCTCACCTGGCTTCAATGGAGTGCCTGAGCTCAGGCGCCACCCACTTCTCAGACCGCATCTCCTTTTCCCTGTTTCCCTACTTAATGCATTTTTCAATCCCAACTGTCCTGTCTTCCAAATCTGCTCAACCCCTTAGCCTCCCTATCTTTGTTCTCGCTGTTCTCTTTCCCTACAATGGCTTCCTTTCTACCCACAGTGCAGTACAGTAGAAAAAGAGGTTTTGGGGTCACATAGCGCAGGTTGAGTCTTGGTTCTGTTTCCTCAAAACTTATGTGAACTTGGGCACATTGCTAAGCAATCTACATTTCAATATAGTCATATAGAAAATGAAAATTATAATAGCTTCCTTACTGTGTTATGAAGATTATAGGAAATTAGCTAAGGTTGAACAAAGTTGGTGCGGTGTTTGCTAATTCAATATTCACAAGGACTTTATAGAACAGGGTTACTGCCAACTCTATGTATACATATATATTATGTACATAGTATACATAAATATTATATATGTAATTTATGTTGTTGTTATTGGGTGTCACAGAGTCATTCTTGACTTGTAGTGACCCCATTTGACCGAGTAGAACTGCTCCATAGGGTTTTCTTGGCTGTAATCTTTATGGAAGCAGATTGCCAGGTCTTTCTCCCATGGAGCCACTGGGTGGGTACGAACCACAACATTTCAGTGAGCAGCCGAGTGGTTAACCATTTGTGCTACCAGGACTTCTTATATACAATATGTATGCATGTGTGCATGTATATATATGCAATCATATATGTTGTTTTTGGTTTCCATCGAGTCGATTTCAACTCATGGCAATTCTATCTGTGCAGAGTAGAACTGCTCCATAGGATTTTCAAGGCTGTGACCTTTCAGAAGCGGATCCCCAGGCTTGTTTTCCAAGGTGCCTCTAGGTGGGTTCGAACTGTCAATCTTTTGGCTAGTAATTGAGTGCTTACCTGTTTTCGTCACCCAGGAACTTCTCTGCATATATATACATGCAGGAGCCCTGGTGGCGCAGTGATTAAGAACTAGAGCCGCAAAAGGTCAGCAGTTAAATCTCCCAGCTGCTCTTGGAAACCCTATGGACCAGTTCTACTCTGCCCTATACCATTGTTACAGGGCAAGGCTTCCCAGCTGGAGACTAAGCCCTGCCTAGGTTCTTACCTTCTTCTGACCAAGATTGACCAGGAGAGGCTCAGAGGTTCCACACAAAGGTTTATTAGTGACAGAAAGAAAGTAATAAGCTCATGAGGGAGAGAGGGAGAGGAGTTTCCACCTATGCTAGCCTCCAGTCTCTCTCAGGACAAAGGATTCCCTAGGGCTTATAAAAGTTTTGGGCCTGGGGAAGGGGGAGAAAGGCATTATCTTTATTCATTAGATGGGTGGAGATTTCCAGGAGAAGGGGAGGGATTATGAAAATCAAATGCACACGCAGTTAGAATTCAAGATGGACTTCCTTGCAGAGGTTGCTGGAATCAAGATGGAGTCTGTCACAAAGGCTGCCAGGATGTCGAACAGGACTTATTTTGGGATGTTGTGCCCCAGCGATGGGTCCCTGTCTCATGTAGAAGGTCATTCATAGGCTATGTTGGTCTTTACTGCACATGTACTGTACCTGGTGAGGCCTTGAAAAACAACTGAGAAGGATTATCAGTAGTTTATATTTGGTCCAGCACACAGGGCCTTGAAATGTAGCCCCTTATCTTGTCTAAGCACCTAGTTTGTTAATCACAAGTAGTTTTTGGGTGCCAGCAGCAAAAGTTATATGGTGGTCTGCACTTAGGTTTAGATTCAGGGACTATTTAATTATAGCTAGTACACAGGGCCTTGAAATGTAGCCCTTGTTTAATTTAGCCAGCCCAATCTCTTCCCTGTCTCAGGGTCACTAGGAGTCAGAATCAACTTGACAGCAAGTTTTATATGCACATATACATATAACCTCATTGTCATATAGTAAATGCTCAGCAATCAATAATCTTTTTTATTAAGCCCCATGAAAGCTTTTTTATGTATGCCCAACTGAATGGGGCCCTTTTCTACTCTGAAGTTTCATTCACTCATTTATTTAGTAAATAGATACTGACTGAACACTTACTATGTGTGAACACTGGACTAACAATAAGTATTCATCTCACCCTTTTATAGCCCTCCTGTTGATTCTTCTTATGATACTGATAAAATCTTGTGCTACAGTGGGGAAAGATTACATATATATATATATATATATATATATATATATATGTATATGCCTTTCTCATCCATTTTTGAACTCTCAACTCAACTCAAAGTTCTTTGAAGCTTGTTGTCATTACTTGCTGGATAAAGGCTATATTTTACCCATCTTTATATTCCTCAGAATGCTGTCAATAGTGTCATCAACTTTTCATGGATACAGACTATTGCTAGAGAAATTAAAAAAAAAACCAAATGAATTAATCAAGGTATTCCAATCTTAAAGAACCATAACAATAGAGTCATAGTTAAGAGTATAGTCTCAGGGGCCAAACTGCCTGATTAAGACTCAACTCCCATATTCACTTGCTGTATTATTACCTTGTGCAACTTACCTACCATCTCTGTGACTCTATTTCCTCATCTGTTAAGTTAGGTGTATTAAATAATGTCCACCTTATAGGGTTACTGTGAGGATTAAATGAGTTAGTAAATTCACTTAGAACAATGCCTGACACAACATAACGTTTTTGTAAGTGTAAGCTATGACTGTCATTAACATTTGGGTTGCTCCTATGTTGGTAGTAAATATACAAAACACTTCATATTGAAGGTGAGTTGTGTACAGTTCGAATGGCTTATGAGTATAATTCCTCCTTCAGTTTCTCCCCTTCTGCTGTTCTTTTGGTGATTCTGGATGTTTACATAGACATTCTCTATTTCTTCCTTGGATCACCCATACCCCTGGGACATGTTTTGATAAAAGGATAGTTGGATAAGCCTCTTCAGAATTGTGTCACTTATGATTAGGGAATTCTGTTCCTCAGTGAAGTGTTAACTCTTCCTCATTTATTATGATCTAGATTTCATAGTGTCTGGCAGGTGTCTGTACTTTGTGGTTATGTTTATCTCCTTATATAAGAAGGTGCAGAAAAGGAACTATTTGAGTCTCTGTTTTGGCCAAGGCCCCAAGGGAAATGATAGTTCACTACAAAGTGAAGTGCATAGCCACCAGGAGGGTTTATGAATGGGGGTTGTGGTCAAAAACCAGTATTTTCCAACCCTTAGCTGATCACCCATTTGCAGGCATTAAAAAAATTAGAAAAGACAATAAAAAGGCTTTAGGAATAGGAGAAGATTTGCAGAGAGAATTGTTAGTGTGCCGTGATTCTCAGTTTCCACCCAACACCAAGGGTAAGCAGGTAGGCTCTACCTCTTAATCCAAGCCTACAAAAAGGGATTTCAACAGGACCATTCAGATCCTCTGGACCTCAAGCAACTCAGGGGACTGTTCTTTGACTCACGCCTTAAGAAATCTAAAGGGAGAAGGACTCTGGCAGACTGCACTGAGAGCAAGGAAAATGAGATACATTGGTACAACATAAAATAGAGTTTATTGGTGTCAAAGATGTATGCATATCTCCCGTGGGCCAGAGGTGGGTCATAAATGAGAGATAGCTGGGGTGGATTTTCTTAGGCCTAATTCAAAACAGCTGCCTATCGGGTTGAGGACACCTTAGCAGGCAGGAGGTAGAAGGGTACAGCAGGATACACAGTGCTGAGGAAGGAGTCATTAGCAACCAGAGAAGAGATAACATTTGTCCGAGTCAAGAACATGATAGATGAGACAGCTTCAGAAATAATGTGACGGGAAGTGCTCCAAACTGGATCCTTGAAAATGTCTTCTGAGGGTTAACAGTCAGTTTTAAAGACCTGCCAAGCCCAGAGAACACTTAGTAATAGCTTTCCTGACACACTTATTCTCCTTTCTAGCCTTTGCTCAAAAACTTCGGCTCAGAAATTATGGAGAGTGAGAACACGAAAGAGGGAAAAAAACAAGGCAGAGACAGAAGAAGAAGCTGATTTGAACTGGAGAAATTAGTTACTCCAATGAGTTTTTTTTTGTTTTTTTTTTTTTTAAATTTTACTAGGAGGTGTCAGAGGACTTTAATTATCTGAGAATAATTAGAAGAATCATGGACTCTGTCTTCATTTTCACCCAAGAGGGACAGGAAAGAACTTCCGCTGAGGAATGCGTTAGAATAAGCAGTAAATACACAAACAGCTCTTTTCAGATTTAAACACTAGAGTTTTACCTGTAAAATGCTAAGATGACTTTTATTTTATTGAACACGGATTATTCTCTATCCTTTTTTAGTCTCTTCTTTTTGCTGACTTTGAGGCAAGGAATTAGAATTAAAAATGACTTCACCAACTTTAAGTAGAGGTTTCTTATACCCTTATGTAAAAGAATACTGTGATTAAACATTTCTTTGATTTTTTCCACAAAAAAGGAATATATAAAAGAATTTGAATAAAAGCTTTAGGATTATTGGTGAAAAATGGGAGATACTCAGTTTTTCACTACTGACTGAATTATATAAAGCAATGAAATTTAATTTGGTTCTTTTTAAACTCAGTGCTTTAATTTGAAATAAGTTTAGATTTTCAGAGAAATTGTAAAGATAGCCTAGAGATTTCCTATATGCTCCACATCCAGTTTGACCTACTATTAACATCTTATGTTAATATGCGGGATTGTCACAATTAATGAGCCAATGTTGATACATTAAGAATAATTAAAGTTCATAATTTATTCAGAGTTCCTTAGTTTTTACCTAATGTCCTTTTTCTGTTCTGGGATCCCAGGTCACCACATTCCCTTTAGTCATCATGTCTCCTTAGACTCCTCTTAGCTGTGACAATTTCTTGAACTTTCTTTGTTTTTTGATGACCTTCACATTTTTTAGAAGTACTGGTCTATCCACTGGGATTTGTCTGATGTTATCTCATGAGTAACCCCCTGTATCTGTGGATTTAATCCTGTTTGAAAATAAGATTTTCTTTGTTATTTTAATTAGATCAATCCACATAGAATGAGTTCTAAATCTAATCACATCTGAGCTTAAAAAGAGCATGACCCATCAATTCCACTCCTAGTCATATACCTAAAAGACTTGAAAGCAGAGACTCAAACAAAGAATTGTACACCAGTGTTCACTGCAGCACTATTCACAATAGCCAAAATGTGGAAACAGCCTGAATGCCCATCAACAGATGACTGGATAAACAAAATGTGTTACATACATACAACGAAATACTTCTCAGCCAGTAGGAGAAATGAAGTTTTGATACATGCTACAATATGAATGGAGATTGAAGACATTATGCTGAGTGAAATAAGTAAATCACAAAAGGACAAATATCATACGACCGACCTCACTTGTATAAAAAGAGAAGAAAAGGCAAATGTATTAAAAAAAAATGTATAGAGACCAAAATTTATTAATTGTTACCAAGGTTAGGAAGAAAGGGAAGGCAGGAGGGAGTTATTGCTTATGGAGCACTAGGTTTCAGTTTACAGTGATGGAAAAATTACACTGATTAAGGGTAGGTTGCACAGCTGATTATTGTAAGTGCTGTCAATAAGTTGTACACCTGTAAAAAATTAAATTGGCAAAAGTTGTGTAATAGACATATTTACAATGACCAAAAAAAAAAGAGTAGCTGCTGAGGCTGCTTATGTACAACCAAACACCTCATGGGATTTGTTTCCTTGATTTGGAGGCTTAGGGTCATGGTTTCATGGGTCATCCCAGTTAATTGGCCTAATAACGTACTTAGTTCATTGTGTAGTGCCTGGGGTCTTAACTTCCAAGTGATCATCCAAGGCACAAAACTTGGTCTCTGTTTGCCTGGAGCAACAGAGGAAGAAGGAGATTCAGGAATAGGAGAAAGAAATGGAATCTGTGGCTAATTGCCTACATGAACAGCTGCCTCATCTGCCATGAGACCAGAACTGGTTATTGCCCAGCTACCACTACTGAATACTTTGGTCAAAAATTCTATAGAAGATTCCTGATCAAAATGGGGAAAAATGCAGAACAGAATTTCAAATTCTCAGGGACCCCAGACTTTTTGGAGCCGTGGAGCCTGGATGAACCCCTGAAACTATTGGCCTGGGATAATTTTTAAATATTAAACCAAAAATATCCCCTGAATCCTACAACAATAGTATTAACAAATAATAATCTATGCATGGATATATATGTAGTTGCTGTTGCTGTTAGGTGCCCTTAAGTCAGTTCCTACTTATGGCGACCCTATAAGACAAAGTAGAACTACCTCATAGGGTTTCCAAGGAGCAGCTGCTGGATTCTAACCACTGACCTTTTGGTTAGCAGCCAAACACTTAAACACTGTACCAGTCTCTAGTTACCAGTAAGGAAATCGAAGGCTGAAGCAAGCATTTTTGGCTCAAGGCAACATAGCTACCAAGTCAGAGAGCTGGGATTTCAGTCTAGATTTTCTGACCCTCTAGTCAGTGGTAAAACTAATCTGTGGAAGCCCATATCATGTGTAGACACACACTGAATAAAGGGCTTGCTAGTGTGGGTAAGTTGATGGCTCTTCAAAGCATATGTCAGACCAGATTTTGATAATTACCGATATTACTTATTTAGGATTAGAAGGCTGGAATAAGACCTTGTTTCAGCTTTCATGGAACTTATAGTCCAGAGGAGGAGATAGGCAAGCAACTAGCAATGATCATCCAGTGTGGTAAGTCTTACACTTGATGTAAACAGAGAGGGTTATGGGAATACCCGGAAGTGGCACCTATCTTGGTCTTGGGGAAATAATGACAGTCTCTCAGAGGAAACGATGCATAACTGAGGACCAAAAGTACAGGAGTTTGGCAAAGGTAATTTCAGTGATCAGGAGAGGAGAGAAGGGTGGGGAGAGGAGAGAAGGGTGGGAATAGGAGAGGACAGCGAGTGCTCCCAAAAGAAGCAACAGTACATGCAAAGGTCCAGCGAGAAGAGAAATTATGGGACGTTTTGGGAGCTACAAGCACTTCAATATGTCTAGAATATAGAATATGAGGGAAGAGGTGAAGGATAAAGCTGAAGAGCCAGACATTGAAGCCGAGATAGTAAAGTATGGAAAAAGACAATGACATGGTCTGAATACCAGCCTAAAAAAGCCTCTCTGGTTGCAGTGTTGGGAGTGAGTGGGTGGGTGAGGTAAGCAAAGCTAGATGCAAGAAAGCCCATTTGGAGACTGATGCAGCAATCTATGCAAGAAAGGCTGGTAGCCTGGACCAATTCATACGTGATGGAAAGAGGAAGAAAGTGGTAGATCTTTGTGATATAGGTATGTGGTAGATATTTACGACATAGAATTGGCAGAACTTAGTCATGCCTTAGAAGTATGTGAAAAAAGGGAAGAATCAAGGTTTCTATTTCGGGGACTGAAATGGAAAAGACAAAACTGTTTATCACTGAGAATAGAATCACTGTTTTTTACTTTGGAGCAGATACATTTTTTCCCTTTATTTTCCTCATCTGTTCTGTATATATCAAAGATTAATTGTTCATGTTCTTTTAAAAAATCTTATATTCACATATTGTCATGACTAAATAGAAACTTTTTTTTTTCAGGGAATGAATGGAAAGAAACACCGAAGAATAATATTCCCTATGAAAGAACAATAAAACGATGTTGGTATACTGCAAAGATATTTCTATAAAACAAAATTTCCTGTAGAGAAAATACAAGTAAAGGCTGAGAGGTCTGTTTTTCCCAACATTTGTATTGCAAAGAAAAATGAGAATATTATAATGCACATAAGCAAATTGGAGGATGAGATCTAAGTGGGCTCAACCTCTTTATTGGCCCCTGTGAAAGTAATGCTCAGGACTTCACTAAAGAAGACATTCAGGTGGCTAACAGATACATGAGGAAATGCTCACGATCATTAGCCATTAAAGAAATACAAATCAAAACTACAATGAGATTCCATTGCACCCCGACAAGGCTAGCATTAATCCAAAAACACAAAGTGATAAATGTTGGAGAGGTTGTAGAGAGATTGGAACACTAATACACTGCTGTGGGAATGTAAAATGGTACAACCACTTTGGAAATCAATTTGGCACTTCCTTAAAAAGCTAGAAATAGAACTACCATATGATCCAGCAGTCCCACTGCTTGGAATATATCCTAGAGAAATAAAAGCCTTTACACAAACAGATATATGCACACCCATGTTCATTGAAGCATTGTTTACAATAGCAAAAAAATGGAAGCAACCAAGGTGCCCATCAACAGATGAATGGATAAATAAATTATGGTATGTTCACGCAATGGAATACTAATGCATCAATAAAGAACAATGTTGAATCCGTGAAACATTTCATAACTTGGAGGAATCTGGAAGGCATTATGCTGAATGAAATTAGTCAATTGTAAAAGGGCAAATATTGTATGAGACTATTATAAGAACTCAAAAAATAGTTTAAACAGAGGAGAAAATATTCTTTGATGGTTATGAGAGTGGGGAGGGAGGGAGGAAGAGGGGTTTTCACTAATTAGATAGTAGATAAGAACTATTTTAGGTGAAGGGAAAGACAATACACAATATAGGAGATGTCAGCACAACTGGACTAAACAAAAAGCAAAGAAGTTTCCTGAATAAACTGGATGCTTCAAAGGCCAGTGTAGCAGGGGCGGAGGTTTGGGGACCATGGTTTCAGGGGACATCTAAATCAATTGGCATAATAAAATCTATTAAGAAAACATTCTGCATCTCACTTTGGAGAGTGGTGTCTGGGGTCTTAAAGGCTAGCAAGCGGCCATCTAAGATGCATCAATTGGCCTCAACCCACCTGGATCAAAGGAGAATGAAGAACACTAAAGACACAAGGTAAATTATGAGCCCAAGAGACAGAAAGGGCCACATAAATCAGAGACTGCATCAGCTGAGACCAGAAGAACTAGATGGTGCCTGGCTACAACCGATGATTGCCCTGCCAGGGAGTACAACAGAGAACCCTTGAGGGAGCAGGAGAGCAGTGAGATAGAGACCCCAAATTCTTGTAAAAAGACCAGACTTAATGGTCTGACTGGGACTAGAAGGACCCCAGAGGTCATGGTCCCCAGACCTTCTGTTAGCCCAAGACAGGAACCGTTCCCAAGGCCAACTCTTCAGACAGGGATTGGACTGGACTATGGGATAGAAAATGATACTGGTGAATAGTGAGCTCCTTGGATCAAGTAGACACATGAGACTATGTGGGCAGTTCCTGTCTGGAGAAAAGATGAGAGGGCAGAGGGGGGCAGAAGCTGGCCGAATGGACACAAAAATAGAGAGTAGAGGGAAGGAGTGTGCTGTCTCATTACAGGAAGAACAACGAGGAGTATATAGCAAGGTGTACATAAGTTTTTGTATGAGAGACTGACTTGGTTTGTAAATTTTCACTTAAAGCAAAATGAAAATAAATAAATAAAAAGTAATGCTGAGGGATCCTCAGGGATGCTGAACTTAGTGAAAAGAATTTCTAGGAAGTTGCTGATTTTGATATTAGAGCCCATGAATACTCTGGGAGAGAGGGACACTAAATAAACTTTGAAATTTATTGGTGTAAAATGAAAGGAGAACACCTGAATGAAATCATGGTGAAAATATTAACTGAGCAGGTTTTCTAAAATTGTTTTCTAATGCATCTTCTTAAGAAGAAAAGAAGTTGGAGAATCTATGTTCTCAACAGAAACACTTCAGTGAGAACTTTAAGGGAGATTCAATGATTTGAGTACTGAAGCAAGCAATAAATAGAAGCACCAGAATGATCTGGACTCTCTATGATGGAAACCTGCTCATTGGACTGACTCATGGAATTTTAAACCAAACTAATTTTAGTATGTAGAAATAATTGAGTTTGAAACACTCAATTATTGACTGTTGATTAATTCTAGTCAAAGTACTTAAAATTTTCTCTTCTAAATTGAAGAAGCAAAAAGTGCTCACCTGCCAATGCTGGGGGCTGGGCATGTATAAAACATCAAAGTTTAAAAAAAAAAAAAAGTCTTAAAAGTTCCTAGTAAACTTATTTAGAGTCATCTCACTTAGGCAAGTATTTTCCCAAATAACAAGATGGTGTCCTGGGGAAGGTGCTTTCCTAGGAGTCAGGAACCCTGAGCTGTGCTTCTGACACTGCCACCATCTTGATCAATCACTCACCTCCCTGAGCTTCTAATTTCTTTGCCTATTAAATGAACAGGTGGCATGGGGCCATGTCTAAGTTCTCCTCAAACTCAAAAATTCTGATTCTAGAGCACATTTGAACAATTTACCTTTATGTGTGGTCTTCACTCATGAGAGGACACAAAAAAAACAACAAAACCTACTGTCATTGAGTCGATTCGACTCAGGGACAATATAGTACAGAGTTGAACTGCCCCATAGGGATTCCAAGGCTGTGATCTTTACAGAAGCAAACTGTCACATCTTTTTCCCATGGAGCGATTGATGGGTTCGAACCTCCAACTTTTCGGTTAGCAGCTGAGAACTTAACCACTGTGCCACCAGGGCTCCTTGAGAGGACAAAGGCAGACCCAAATTTTGTCTCTCCCATATACAGGTGGGATGGCCTTGGGCAAGTTATTTAATCTTCATCTTCAGTGTCTTCATTTGAAATATAGACACAGTATTTTCTCATAGCATTCAAATTTAGAACAGTTAAGAAATATGTGACCTCTATAAATAGAAGTTGTTTTTGTCATTATTGTAATCATATGGTGATGAAGATAAATAATGGTGGCATGTAAAAAAAAGACAGAAGGAAGAAGGATGTACCACATTGTCTCTGAAGTTAATTTTTGAAGCTATCATGAAATGATTTAACAGTCTGAAAGTGTTAAGGTAGCCAGAGCCATGAGTCTCTTGGAATTGGATTGTGGAGAAACCCTTTTCTCTTCTCTTTGGATTTGATGGTTTAACTCTAAAACCATCTGGGCTAAGTGCCACAGAAAAGGAGAAAGCTTTTATCTGTTTGCTCACTTGAATTTGTCCCTTCTAAAAAAAAAAAAAAAATTTTTTTTTTTTTATTATACAACTTTGTACCTGGTACTTTTTCATTTCTTTAAGGGATAATCTGGGGAAAGAAAAACTTTATTAAAGAAGTCATCACTAACTTCAGATGCTCTCATCTGATTATTCCTTTGATAAGGGTAATTCATAAGACAGGTGGACCTTGGGATGTATGCAGACTTATAGCCTGGCTCACCAGAGGCCTGGCTCATTGCACAGTGGTTAAGAGTTTGGCTGCTTACCAAAAGGTTGGCAGTTCAAATCCACCAGCTGCTCCTTGGAAACCTTATGGGGCAGTTCTACTCTGTCTATAGTGCCGCTGCAAGTTGGAGTTGACTTGACAGCAAGGTTTGGGGTTTTGGTCATTCACTGAGGTCCATTAATGGGTTTTCCTAAGTTCAACTTACTTCTGCACTTTGGCAAGAAAGGGATACGGCCGAAGCCTTGAGAAGGAGCTTCAATGAAACTGGTGCTAAAATTTCTTTACAGATTATCTACTGTGCATGTGCTCTGCATGCACAGTAGATAATGCTCCTACTGATGCTCAGAGTGCTTGGGGAATGAGCAGCTCTCTCCTCATTTACTGCTTCCTTCCTAAGGAGCTTCCTTTCCTATGGAGCTTCCATCAACCCCTGGAAATAACTACCTCCATAGTGCTTTATTGTGCACAATCTGCTGTAGAAGCTACCCTCGTCAATGCGGCCTTCTGTGTAATTCATGTTCCCATTCCTTCCAAACCTCTCCTTTCTGGGCCCAGCTCATGCATTTATTGGATCATTTTTTATGGTTTCACAGTTTTATTGAAGCTGTACCATTCACGGTAGGCTGTGTTTAATACTTTTGGAAGGAAATGAGGTGTCAGTCAAAAAATGCAAATCTGTGACTGAGATTGGGTCCTTGAATCACATGAATAAGGTTAATTCACTTTCTAAACATAGAAATGACATGCAAAGCTAATGATGGAACTTACTGCAAAAGCAGAAGTTTTATTAGAGTGAACATTCCCTCTATGCCACAGATGTAGGAAATTTCAGGTGTGGCAACCTAATTAAGGAAGTTATTAGAAACTTAATAAAGAACGCCGATCATATTGTCAGTCAGGGAATTTGTTTTTCTTTGTATTTTGCTTTGTATAGAAAATGGGACTTTTCTTTGTAGGTGCAACTATAATTTAAACCTAGAGATGTCAAATATAGCTTACTTGAAGAACAGTAGAAATAAATTGTCATAAAAATTACCATATTAAGTTACCAATTTATCATATTTATTGATTTTAATTTCCTTTCTAATATTCAAGTACCAATTCTTAAGATAATTGCTGAAAATGTCCATTTGTTAAAACTATTTTCCTTTCTTAGGCTCTTTGGAGGAGAAGCAGGACTTTGGCAAAGTTCACATCTGGGAGAGAACAAAAGATTTATTTTGAACTTAATTGATTTGCCTTAACACAAAATGCTAGATACCTCTAAAGAAACTCCACATTTCCAGTTAAAAGATCGGTTTGAGTACAGAACTTGTTCCTCCTCTCTTTTCCTCTACCTCCCAAAATGCCATTAAAATGATGGAAAAATATATTTCTAAAACAATAAATCTATGACAGCATTGTAAAACAGAAAAGGTGCCATCAACGAACTAGAAATTTGACACTATTCAGCTGGTCTTGGATTGATGGAGTAATCAGAACAGAGAAAACTATAGCACAAAACACAAGAGAAAAACGTATAGCAGTGCCTGAGTCCATTCCAGACTTCAAAAAGAAGACAGAGGGAAACTAGAATACTGGAAATGGAACAACCAGAACACAAAGAGAATGTTGACACATGGTGAAAAACGTAACTAATGTCACTGAACAATTTGTGTGGAAATTGTCAAATGCAAACCTAACTTCTGTGTAAACTTTCACCAAAAGCACAATAAAAATTATTAAAAAAAAAACAAAACAGGAGACAGAAATAAATAAGGGAGGAAATGGGGGCAGGGGGAGAAAGGGAAGGAATAAGCAGCTCCAACTCCACTTAAGACTAAAACAAAATAAAGTACTCCACTTCCAGAGTAAGACCCTCCCTACTTTGGTGGAACCTCAGCCTGCCTTTCTGTTACCCATTATTTACCTTTGAGAAAAACCTGCCCATTTAAAAACCCTGTCTCTGGTTGGTGCAAACAGTTTAACACTTGGCTGTGCAGATTGAGTCTGCCCAGAGGTGCCTCAGAAGAAAGTCCTTTCAGTCTACTTCAGGAAAATCAGCCACTTAAAACCCCTTGGAACAGTTCTATTCTGACACACATGAGGTTGCAGTAAGTTGGAATAGAATTGAGGGCAACTGGTTAGTTAATCACACAAAGCCTATAATGACCCCACCTAGTCAAAGGGAGGATGCATTAGGAAAATGGATGTGCTAGTTTCTGATAAAAACCTTTTCCAGACATTCATGCTAAGCAACATAATGCTTTAAGCACCAAGGATCTCAAGAAAATAGCATGAAAAAGGAGGGCTTATATGAACAACAACAAAAACATTGCTCTAGGAGAAAGCAAAGATAATTTAGGCACCAGAAATGAACTTTTAAGAAAGTCTGATCTCTGTGAAATTCAAAAGGATGGTGTATTTATAAAACACAAAGCTCTAAAAAGGAGTAATGAAGAAAAAATTTCTGAAAAAAATATGTATATGACTCAGTTTAAAAAAATCATCAGATTGAATAAATTATTAAAAACATACACCTTGTTACTTGATGGCAACTGGTTATTAAAGGAAAGGTAACGTCATTCTCCAAAAGTCCGATCTTTGTAGAGGTTTACCAGGACAGGAGAAAACGAAGAGACAAGACCTGTACTCTCTGAGTTCTCAGACCTCAGGTACAGAGATGCAAACCTTCCCAAATCTCATCTATCCAACTTCCGCCCTGAGCTGAGTGCTAGATACTATGTTGGGCTCTGTGCAATCAGAAATGCACCGTGAATAATTCTTTCTCGTCCTCAAAGGCCCACAGCTAGAATCTCTATGACACGCTATTATATCTTGGAAATACATTTACATGCTATTATGTCTTGGAAATACATACAAAAGTATTTCAATGTATGGCAATTTGTTCAAGAGTATTTTCCTAGACTGACTCAAAGGGAAACCTTCATAACTTTTAGGTCCCAAGGCAAGGTGGTGTTGTTGTTATGTGCCCTTGAGTTGATTTTAACTTATGTTGTTGTTGTTGTTAGGTGCCGTCGAGTTGGTTCCGGCTCATAGCGACCCTATGCACAACAGAATGAAACACTGACCGGTTCTGAGCCATCTTTACCATCATTGTTATGCTTGAGCTCATTGCTGCAACCACTGTGGCAATCCACCTTGTTGAGGGTCTTCCTCTTTTCCGCTGACCCTGTACTCTGCCAAGCATGATGTCCTTCTCCAGGGAGTGATCCCTCCTGACAACATGTCCAAAGTATTTAAGATGCAGTCTCTCCATCCTTGCTTCTAAGGAGCATTCTGGTTGTACTCCTTCCAAGACAGATTTGTTCGTTCTTTTGGTAGTCCATGATATATTCAATATTCTTCACCAAAACCACAATTCGAAGGTGTCAGTTGTTCTTCGGTCTTCCTTATTTATTGTCCAGCTTTCACATGCATATGATGCAATTGAAAATACCATGGCTTGGGTCAGGCACACCTTAGTCTTCAAGGTGACATCTTTGCTCTTCAACACTTTGAACAGGTCCTTTGCAGCAGATTTACCCAATGCAATGCTTCTTTTGATTTCTTGCCTGCTGCTTCCATGGCTGTTGATTGTGGATCCAAGTAAAATGAAATCTTTGACAATCTCAATCTTTTCTCCATTTATCATGATGTTGCTCATTGGTCCAGTTGTGAGGATTTTTGTTTTCTTCATGCTGAGGTGCAATCCATAGTGAAGCCTGTGGTCTTTGATCTTCATTAGTAAGTGCTTCAAGTCCTCTTCACTTTCAGCAAGGAAGGTTGTGTCATCTGCGTAAAGCAGGTTGTGAATGAGTCTTCCTTCAATCCTGATGCCCCATTCTTCTTCATATAGTCCAGTTTATCAGATTATTTGCTTAGCATACAGATTAAATAGGTATGGTGAAAGAATACAACCCTGGCACACACCTTTCCTAACTTTAAACCAATCATTATCCCCTTGTTCTGTCCGAACAACTGCCTCTTGATCCATGTAAAGGTTCCTCATGAGCACAGTTAAGTGTACTGGAATGTCCGTTCTTCTCAATGTTATCCATAGTTTGTTATGATCCACACAGTCAAATGCCTTTGCATGGTCAATAAAACACAGGTTAACATCCTTCTGGTATTCTCTGCTTTTAGCCAGGATCCATCTGACAGCAGCGATGATATCCCTGGTTCCATGTCCTCTTCTGAAACTGGCCTGAATTTCTGGCAGTTCCCTGCCAATATACTGCTGCAGCTGTTTTTGAATGATCTTCAGCAAAATTTTGCTTGTGTGTGATGTTAATTATATTGTTCTATAATTTCCACATAGTGACCCCATATTGACAGAGTTTAGAACTGCCCCATAGGATTTTCAAGGTGTAATCTTAATGGGAGCAGATCACCAGGTCTTTCTCAGGACCAACATTTTGGTTCGCAGCCAGGTGCTTAACTGTTGTGCCACAAGAGCTCCTTAGGCAAGGTGTAATAGCCAATTATTTAGAATGTAGCTGAATAACAGCTGCTAGTCATTCACTGTAATCGTATATATAAAACATAATCACAAATCCCTAAAATCTCCCCCAAATCCCCACTGCTACATCAGCTGAATACTCATAAATAAGAGATTTCTTTGGGGAGAAAACTGAAAACAGCCCTCTGCATATCAGTTAGCTGTTTATAAGAAAGTCTTTGATTAGGCCACTCAAGTACAAGGAATTAACTCATTTTCACAGAAACAACATTTTCATTGCACATACAAATATTTTAAATAGATCACAACCATTTAGAACTCAGAATGTTTAAATTTAAAAAGGTTTAAAAATGGTTAGGATGAAAGAAGGGCTTTACTTTGAAAGAACTTGATGAAAGATTGGAATAAAATTCTCTAAATGTTTTTTGATTAAATTAGTGTGCTCTCACTGGTGTGCCCTGTACATTTTTAAGTAGTTGGGTTAATGGATCTGTCAGTAAACGTCATTACCTTTTTATTAGTCTGATTTCATCCCTGGTAGCTATTTTAATAACACTGATTAATTTGTCATGATTTTGTGTGTGTTTGTTTGGACTCTTATGTCAAATGTAACAGACTAAAACATCTAAGAAGAATGCAAAGACATTTAAATAATGTGTTCATTAATGTGATTTAAATTTAGGTTATATATAAAAAGAAAATTTATTTATCTGTATGTGTCCCCTATGCCTTAAAATGTGGGACATATGCCCATAGATAGCAATGTGTCATTTGAAATTCCTATGAAGGGAGAATTTCCTGACAACTGGAATTTTTTGAGAGCCCTTTTTCAAACTATGATCTTCTGTCATGTTTTAGCCACAGCTATCTTATTTCCGGTCTGTCTCCTGAAGATACATTAGCTGGGCACAGACCCTAGCGACTTGGGATTTTTCATTTTCAAATTACTTTTGATTCCACAAGAGGCCAAACCTAGTTCTGAAAGGAAGGAATTGGCCCCAGCTAGGTTGGCAACCATTTTAAACAGGCACTGGGTAGTGTGGGTGAGTCCCTCAAAGAGACGAGGGACTGGGAGGGTAGAATGAACTGGTTTAGAACTCTCACTGACACATACCCTTCCCCTGCTGCAGCATTCTAGAGTGATGCCAATTGCTGAGCTCACCCTACATAGTCTCACAAAATTAGTACTTCAACACATGAAACCTCCCTCATAGGCCTTCATGCATCTCTGCCCAAATTTAGGTTCAGTATTTCAAAACTTTATGCAGATATTCCTGCACAAACTATGTAACTGCAATTCACCACTTCGTGAATCTAGTTATATATTTATTCTACAGTTTAACAGCTATTCACAGAATAGGATCCAGAAGTAAACTCAAATAAATATCGGAATTTAATATGTCATAAAGGTAGCATCTCAAATCAAGGCTTATTCAGAAAAGGAAGCCAAATAGTTGACTCTTCATTTGGAAGAAAATAAAATTATGTACAAATCTCAAGTCATATAGACAAATAAATTACAGGTGGAATAATTTTCAAAACATAAAAAACAGGGACACAGCCCAAGGTGGTGGCTTACTCACACACATCATGCTGTCCCCCTACCGTAACTGCAAAACCAAGTGAAACTGATCCAGATGGCAAATGGAACAGCAAATGGAAGAATGGAGAATTAGATCAAAAACTGAAGGGAAGGAGAAACTGGATGAAAACAGTGAATGAGAACACTTAGACATAGGCGCCTTGCCAGTTGGCCTGGCGCAATGTGGCCATCTTGAGACAGAAAGAATAGCATTCCAGGGTGAGGAACATGGGAAGGCAACTTCATGAAATCTGTGATTGGAGACAGAAACACAGTGTAGACAAACCCAGAGTAAGTAAGGTGGGCAAAACATGAAATGGATCTGAAGAGGGAAAGTGCAAGAGCCCTAGGGAGCCATGTGACCGTAAAGCAGGGTGGGAGCCAGGAAACAGGGACAAAACACCTCACCAGCAGCAGTTCCTGATCATTTGGGCAGGTGGCACTGGCAGAGTGGAGGATCTCTGGAGTGGTGGCTAGAGATCCCCCACCCAACTGGACCCTAAACAGTCACACTTTCTTGCATTTGGCTGGGTCCAGGTCTTGATTGCTGGCTGCACTCTGTGGGGAGTGCCCAAGAATTCATGGCAGAGACTGGAGAAACATGCTCCACCCATACTCCCCCCTCTGCCCTCCTGGTGATCAGCAGTGTGCCCCCCCTCCGGCCTGGAGATCCATGGCATGTGTTCCCATGACATAGGATATGTGACCAGAGGCTTGCACCCACCCCGCCCATCCCTATACTTATCCACCCACCTGGAGACCCACAATTTGCACACCCATACCATCAGACCTAGGAACAGAGGTTCATGCCTACTGCACACACCTCTGTGCCATCTTGCCCACTTGGATATTGGTGGTGTATGGTTTCACAGCCAGACCAGTGACCAGAGGTGCAAGAGACCCCTCTCCCACACCCACCACCCCTCCCACCCAACAACCAGTGTTGGGAGTTTCCATGTGACCTACCCAGTGACTGGTGACCCCTGCACACTTACCTTGACCACCCAGCAACTGGCAGTGTGTACATATGGTGCCCAACCCAGTGACTGGCGAGAACACTCCCTGCACTGATGCCCTGATGTTTGACCAGATGGACACATCACCTCATCAACAATGCCAGTCACACATTGGCAGGTTCCATCTGAACTTCTACCAAACGATGAGCAGGAGATCTTAGTGCCCTCATCCAACATCCACCTGGCTGCAACATCACACATTCTACACCCAAACAGTTCCTGTAGGCTGTCTGCACTTGCACTGAAACCTCCTGATACCCCACCACCTACTGAGAGACCAATTCATGTATGCAAAGTGAACCAACCCCATTTATTTGGGAAGTACTTCCTTACAGAGGATACAGAGACATCCTGCTCTGACCTCCAGAGAACATACTGCTGTCTCCAACCCAGAAGGACCCCATGGTCCCACAAGGACTGTGGAGGGACCCTGACCACCCAACACTTGTCACTGAATATCAGGGAAAGAACCTGCTCTCCTACCTCCACTCAATCTGGTAAAGAAAGACATACAAGCCTAATCACAGAGGACTTGCACGTGGATGTAACTCACCATACCCTCCAGTGAGAGGAACTCATGCCCAGCCAACAGACAACACCGAAGTGACACATAGACCAGAACAACAACAGCAAAAAAAAATTAAAATAATATAAAAAAAGAAAAACATTCTAAACAGAAAGAGAAGAAACAAAGCACTGTATACACCAAAACAAACAAACAAAATCAGCATGAAGCAGACAAATACATAATCAATAAAGAAATAAGTCAACACCTTAATGCCTCAGGGACAGCAGACAATAACAAATTAAATGAAGAAACAGGATAAGATGGCTCAAACAAGTGAGAAAAATAAAGAGGCAAAAATCTTCCTGACAGAGAAATGGTAATAGAACCATTTGATAAGGTATTACAAGACTTATATAGGATCCTCAAAGAGAGCAAGGAAAACACAGAAAAAACCCTGGAAGAATTCAGGAAAACAATACAAGAAAAAAATGACAAAATAAATAGGCAATTAGAAACCATACAAAAACAACAACTAGAAGTTTAGAAGATTAACAATAAAATATCAGAAATAACTCAATGGAAGAACACCTAGAAGTAGAATTGAATCAATGGAAGAAAGAATCAGCAAAACAGGGGACAAATCCCTTGATACTAATTTGTCTGAGAACAATCAGAAAAAAAGAATGGAGGAAAAATAAGAAAGCCTAAGAATTTTGTGGAACACTATCAATTATCAAGAGAAACAACTTATACGTAACAGGAATTTCAGAAGAAGAGGAGAAAAAAATATAGAGAAAATTTTAGAAGACTTATTTGCAGAAAACTTGCTTAATATCATAAGAGATGATAAGGTTTTTATCCAAGAAGTTCAACAAACCCTAAACAGGTTAGACCCCAAAAGAAGGTCACCAAGATATACCATAATCAAACTTTCCAAAGCCAAAAACAAAGAAATATGAGCGCAGCTTGTGAAAAATGAAGTATTAACTACAAAGAGGCACCAGTAAGACAAAGTGCTGCTTTCTTGGCAGAGACCATGCAGGCAAGAAGGCAATGGGATGACATACATAAAACCCTGAAAGAAAAGAACTGCCAACCAAGAATCATATATCCAGGAAAATTGTCTTTTGAACATAATGACAAAACTAGAACATTCTCAGAAACACAGAAATTAAGGAAACTTGTAAAAACTAGACTGTTATGAACTGATTTGTGTCTCCCCAAATATGTGTTTTAAATTTTAACCTCTATGCCTGTGGTCATAATCTCATTTGGAAATTTAATTGTGTTTTTTATGTTAATGAGGCAGGATTAATGTAGGGTGAGTCATTCTCTTTTGAGATATAAGCAGACTAAACAAGCTAGAAGCAGAGATGGGAGAAGGGAGATGACAAGCCACATGAAGATCACACAGGAGCAGAAGCTCAAAGAGACGAGGACCTCCCTCCAGAGCCAAGAGAGAGAGAAAGCCTTCCCCTAGAGCTGGCATCCTGAATTCAGGCTTCTAGCCTCCTACATTGTGGGAAAATATATTTCTGTTTGTTAAAGCCATCCACTGGTATTTCTGTTAAAACAATACTAGATATCTATAATGGATTAAATTGTGTCCCCCCAAAATATGTGTGAACTTGGTTAGGCCATGTTGTCCTCCATTTTATGATTTTCCTGTGTGTGATAAATCATACTCTCTGCCTGTGGTTAAAAAGGATTAGGGTGGGAAGTAACACTATTGCTCGGGTCACATCCCTGATCCAATGTAAAGGCAGTTTCCCTGGGGAAACTGTACCACCTTTTACGTTACAAGAGCTAAAAGGAAAAAGAAGCAAGCAGAGAGTTGAGGACTTCATACTACCAAGAAAGCAGTGCTGGGAGCAGAGTGTGTCCTTTGGACTTGGGATCCCTGTGTGGAGAAGCTCCTAGTCCGGGGGAAGATTGATGAGAAAGCTGACAGAGAGAGAAAGCCTTTCCCTGGAGCTGATGCCCTGAATTTGGACTTTCAGCCTACTAGACTGTGAGAAAAAAAAAAAAAAAACTCTTTGTTAAAGCCACCCACTTGTGGTATTTCCGTTAAAACAGCACTAGATAACTAAGACAATATCCCAGACAGAATCTGATATCAAGAGTGGGCGCTGCTCTAACAGATACCTAAAATGTGAAAGTGATTTTGGAATTGCATAATAGTCAGAGGCGGTAAGAGTTTCTAAGCGCCTAGTAGTAAAAGCCCGGAAGCTAACCTGAAAGCTGTCCACCGTGGGTGACCCTGCTGTTATTTGAATTACTGCTGGCATAGCTTCTAGCATCACAGTACACCCAAGTCACCACAATACAACAAACTGACAGTCAACTAAGACAGAATAGAAAGAAGGACCTGGCAGGCTACTTCTGAAAAAATTGGCCAGTGAAAACCTTAAGAATAGCAGAGGAACATTGTCTGATATAGTGCCTGAAAATGAGCCCCTCAAGTTGGCAGGAACTCAAAATACGACTGGGGAAGAGCTGCATCCTTAAAGTAAAGTTGACATTAATGACATGGATGGAGTAAAGCTTTGGGGACCTTCATTTGCTGACGTGGCACAATGCGAAATCAGAAGAAACAGCTGCAAACATCCATTACATTGTAACATGGAACATATGAAGCATGAATCTAGGAAAATTGGAAGTCATTAAAAATGAAATGGAAAGCATAAACATCATTATCCTAGGCATTAATGAGCTGAAGTAGACTGATATTGGCCATTTTCAAACAATCATGTGGTCTACAATGCTGGGAATGACAAATTGAAGAGGAATGGCATTGTGTTCATCTTCAAAAAGATTTATCCTGAAGTACAACACTGTCAATGGTAGGATAATATCCATATACCTACAAGGAAGACCAGTTAATATGACTATTATTCAAATTTACACACCAACCACTAAGGCCACAGATGAATCAATTGAAGATTTTTACCAGCTTCTGCTGTCTGAAATTGATGGAACATGCAATCAGGACGCATTGATAGTTACTGGTGATTGGAATGCGAAAGTTGGAAACAAAGATGAAGATCAGTAGTTGGAAAATATGGGTTCGTAATAAAAATGACACTAGAGCACACGACAGAATTTTGCAACATAAATGACTTATTCATTGGAAATGCAGTTTTTTTTTTTTTCAATTACATAAATGGCGATTATACAGGCGGGCCTCTCCAGATAGGATACACAAAATTAAATCAACTGCATCTGTGGAAAGAGACAATGAAGAAGCTCAATATCATCAGTTGCAATGAAGCCAGGGACCAACTGAGGAACAGACGATCAATTGCTCATATGCAAGTTCAATTTGAAGCTGAGGAAAATTGAAGCAAGTCCATGAGAGCCAAAATATGACCTTGAGTATATACCACCTGAATTTAGAGACTGTTTCAAGAATAGATTTGACACATTGAACACTAATGACCAAAGACCAGGCAAGTTGTAGAATGACATCAAGGATATCATACACGAAGAAAACAAAAGGTCGTTAAAAATACAGAAAGAGAGAAAAGACCAAAAAGGATGTCAGAAGAAACTCTGAAACTTGCTCTTGAGCATAGAGTAGCTAAAGTGAACAGAAGAAATGATGAAGTAAAAGAGCAGAACATAAGATTTCAAAGGGTTGTCCAAGAAGACAAAGTATCATCATGAAATATGCAAAGACCTGAAGTTAGAAAACCAAAAGGGAAGAATATGCTTAGCATTTTTCAAGCTGAAATAACTGAAGAAAAAATTCAAGGCCTGAGTTGCAATATTGAAGGATTCTGTACGGAAAACATTGAACTGCTTGGGAAGCATCAAAAGAAGATGAAGTGAATACACAGAGTCACTATACCAAAGATAATTGATCATGTTCAAGCATTTTAGGAGGTAGCATATAATTAAGAACCAATAGGAAGAAGTGCAGGCTGTACCAAAGGCATTGGCAAAAAACAAGGCTCCGAGAATTGATGGAATACCAATTGAGATGTTTCAATAAATGAATGCAGCACTGGAGGTGCTCATTCATCTATGTTAAAAAATTTGGAAGACAGCTTTCTGGGCAACCAAATGGATGACATCCATATTTGTGCCGTTCTAAAGAAAGGTAATCCAAAAGAAAGCATAAACTATCAAACAATATCATTAATATCACACACAAATAAAATTTTGCTGAAGATCATTCAAAAGTGGTTGCAGCACTACATCGACAGGAAGCTACCAGAAGTTCAAGCCAGATTCAGAAGAGGTCATGGAATCAGGGATATCACTGCTGATGTTAGAAGGAGCTTGGCTGAAAGCAGAGTATCAGAAAGATGTTTACCTATGTTTTATTGACTGTGCAAAGACACTCAACTGTGTGGATCATAACAAATTATGGATAACATTGTGAAGAACAGGAATTCCGGAACACTTAATGTGATCATTAGGAACATGTACATAGGCCAAGAGGCAGTCGTTCGAACAGAACAAGGGGATATTGCATGTTTTAATGTCAGGAAACATGTGCATTAGGTTTGTATCCATTCACCATACTTATTCAATCTGCATGCTGAGGAAATAATCTGAGAAGCTGGTATTACAAAGAAGAATGGGGCATTAGGATTGGAGGAAGACCCATTAACGACCTGCGTTATGCAGATGACACAACCTTGCTTGCTGAAAATGAAGAGGACTTGAAGCACTTACTGATGCAGATCAAAGACTACAGGCTTCAGTAAGGAATACACCTCAACATAAAGAAAACAAAAATCCTCACATCTGGACCAATAAGCAACATCATGATAAACGGGGTAAAGATTGAAGTTGTCAGGGGTTTCATTTTACTTGGATTCACAATCCACACCCATGGAAGGAGCAGTCAAGGAGTCAAATGACATATTACATTGGGCAAATCTGCTGCAAAAGACCTCTTTAAAGTGTTCAAAAGCAAAGATGTCATTTTAAGGACTAAAGCATGCCTGACCCAAGTCATGTTATTTTCAATTACCTTCCATGCATGAAAAAGCTGAAAAATGAATAAGGTAGACCAAAGAAGAATTGACACCTTTGAATTATGGTGTTGATGGAGAATATTGAATGTGCCATGGACTGTCAGAAGAATGAACAAATCTATCTTGGAAGAAGTACATCCAGAATGCTCCTTAGAAGCGAGAATGGCAAGAGTTCATCTTACAAACTTTGGACATGTTATCAGGAGATCCCAGTCCCTGGAAAAAGACATCATGCTTAGTAAAGTAGAGTATCATCAAAAAAGAGGAATACCCTCTATAGGATGATGTCTTAGTTATCTAGTGCTGTTATAACAGAAATACCACAAGTGGATCGCTTTAACAAAGAGAAATTTATTTCTCACAGTCTTTTTTTTTTTTTAGTAGGTTACAAGCCCAAATTCAGGGCGTTGGCTCCAGGGGAAGGCTTTCTGTCTCTGTTGGCTCTGGAGGAAGGTCTTTGTCCTCAATCTTCCCCTGGTTAAGGAGCTTCTCAGGTACAGGGATCCCTGGTCCAAAGGACGCGCTGTGCTCCTGGTGCTGCTTTCTTGGTGGTATGAGGTCCCCCTGCCTTTCTGCTTGCTTCTATTTTTTACATCTCAAGAGATTGCCTCAAGACACAATCTAATCCTGTAGGTTAAGTCCTGCCTCACTAACACAGCTGCCACCCATCCTCCCTCATTAACATCATAGAGGCAGGATTTGCGACATATAGGAAAATCACACAATACCGGGAATCACGGCCCAGCCAAATTGATACACACATTTTAAAAAAATAGGGAGTCATAATTCAATCCATGACAAATAGATTGGCACAGAGGCTGCCAGAATGGGCTCAGACATAGCAAAGATTGTGAGAATGGCACAGGACTGGGCAGTGTTTGGTTCTGTAGTACATAGGGTTGCTGTGAGTCAGAACTGACTTGATAGCACCTAATGACAACAACACACACACATCTATACACACACACACAGACAGTCACACAGAATAGATGGATACAGATATAATTACAGATATGTGTGTATCCAAGCGTTAGTATACATGCCTGTATTTCCTTCTCTGTCTGCTCAGAGGGTCTAGAAGAAGTGATATCCCAGTGGCAATGAGCACATCCAGCATCCAGGTCTCAGTTTTTAAATATCACTCTCCAATAAAAGAAACTACGGTTCCTAGGAGAGGCAGCCAATTCTGGGGCCAAGGTAGATAAAATACAAGATGAGCCTGGAGCATCGTGTATTGCCGTTAAGAAAGTGTTAAAATAAGTAAACGAACAACCAAAAAGGAAAGCATGTGGAAAGGGTATAGGTGCCAACTGAAAAAGATCCCAATAGCCAAAACTGATATAATTTGAACAACAAAATTAATAAATTACATAGTATTAGATTTTAACCCCCAAAATAAAATAAATATCTATCAACTCGATGGCACTGTTTTTTTTTTTTTAATTCAGATACACATAAGTGATTGAACAGACAAATAGGAGAGAAGAGACAAACCTTCCTTACAAAAGTCTTTAAAACAATATATGTAGATACTTTCCCCTTCAGTAGGTGAAGCTTAATTTCTTTCTCCTTGAGAGTGACCTGGACTTAGTAACTTGCTTCTAATGACTATAGTACAGAAAAGGAAAATTAGTAACTTCACAGTGAAGAAATCTGACAGATACCACCTGTCTTAGCTTCCTAAGACAAAATACCACAAAGCGGGCGGCTTTAAAGAACAGACATTCATTGTCTCACAGTTCTGGAGGCTAGGATCTGAGTTCAGGGCATCAACAGGGCCATGTTCTCTCTGCTACTCCAGGGGGGAAGATTCTTGTCTTATACAGCTTCTGATAGCCCCAGGCATCTCTTTTCATTTCTTGGCTTGTAGATGAATCTTCACATTGTGTCTTCCCCCTGTGTGGCTGTCTCATGTCTGTTCTCCTCTTTTATAAGACACTATTCAGAAGGTATTAGGACCTACACTGCTCTGGTATGACCTTATTAACTGATAACATCTTCACAAAAAGTACCTGTTTCCAAATAAGTTCACATTCACAGCTACACGGGTTCAATACACCTTTCTGGGAGACACGATTCAATCTATTATAATGCCACCCTAACCATTAAGTAAGAAACTGCCAAAAAAATAAATAAATAACGAAAAAGGATGAGGGCATGTGGAAAGCATAGAGGTGCCAACTGAAAAAGCTCCCAGTAGGTTAACGTGACCAGTGATAAATCATGTTGATATCATGTACCACCTCAAAGGATATGATGAGAAGGGCATTTCACTTCTATGGTGTTGTTTGCAAAAACCACGACCCCAATCTAAGCATGAGAAAACATCAGACAAGCCCACATTGAGGGACATTCTACAAAATACGTAATCTAACCAGCACCTTCAAAACTGTCAAAGTTATGAAAAACAAAGGAGATTTGGAAGAAATGACAACTAAATGCAATGTGAACAGTATCACTTTGTACTCTGATAAAAGTTTGATGAAAACTTTATAAATAGGAAGTCACTCCCTACTAATGATTCTGACACTTTAGAGACAAAGTCACATTAAGCTCACACTAGTTCTGTTAGAAAGGTAGAAAGGAATTATGAACTTCTACATATGAGACAGGACAAGAAATAAAGTTCCTAAAAGATTTTTGAAACCAAGATGTTACCCAAGTTAAGAAATAATAGAGAAAGCAGAACCGAGATGAGAAATATTTCCCTCTAGAACCAAATGAAGTTATAATACAAATATTTTAGGAGCAATAATAAATAACCTTTGTAAAACTAATAGAAATAATTTGTATAATTTATATAGAATGTTTGAAGAATGGGGAATTATGATTAACTTAGCAATTTTATTAACTGAGTTTTCCATGTTTCCTAATTTTCGATTGCCAATATTTTAAGTGATTAGGAAATGTCCATGTCCTTCAGGAATACACTTGTAATTGAACAAATTGGGTTTATTACTCCTTGCAGTTAAGGAGAAGGAGAAATTTCTCTATACGGGAATAGTGAGATATCTCAGTAGGACTGTGTTAGAAAGAACTTATTAAAGAATTTAGGCTTTGTTGGATAATTTTGAAGAGGGTCTAAGGAAGCAGAAGGAGCCCTGGTGGCACAGTAGTTAAAGCACTTGGTTGCTAAAAGAAAGATGGGCAGTTCAAACCCACTAGCCCCTCTGCGGGAGAAAGATGTGGCAGTCTGCTTCCATAAACATTACAGCCTTGGAAACCCTATTGGACAGTTCTACCGTGTCCTACAGGGTCACAATATGAGTTGGGTTCGACTTGGCAGCATCAAGTTTTTAAGGAAGCAGGGATTCACTCTACTGGGTACTATCAGAAAGCGGGGACAATTCTATGATTGGGTATCTGAATAACTCTTATCTATATTTTTTATATGAAGGACAAGTTAAAATGGGAATGAAGTTGTAATTGGTAAGAAAGCAACACTCATTCACTTTAGCTGAGAGTGGGAGTCGTTTGATATTTAGTCGGCAGTCCATATCCACCAGCCACTCCTTGGAAACCCTATTGGGCAGTTCTACTCTATCCTATAGGGTCACTATGAGTCAGAATCAACTTGATAGCAATGGGTTTTTGTTGTTGTTGTTATCTTAGTTATCTAGTACGGCTACAACAGAAATACCACAAGTGGACGGCATTAACAGAGAAAAATTTATTCTTTCACCGTTTAGGAGGCTAGAAGTCCAAATTCAGGGGCCAGCCCCAGGGGAAACCTTTCTCTCTCAGTTGGCTCTGGGGCAGGGTACTTGCCATCAACCTCTCCCTGGTCTAGGAGCTTCTCAGAACAGGGACCCCAGGTCCAAAAGATGTACTCCCTTCCTGGTTCTTCATTCTTGGTGGCACCAGGTCCCTGAACTGAGAAGCTTCTAGAACAGGGGCAGATTGATGACACAGACTTTCCCCCAGAGCTGACAGAGAAAGAAAACCTTCCCTTGGAGCTGGCAGCCTGAATTCAGGCTTCTAGCCTCCTAGACTGTAAGGGAATAAATTTCTCTTTGTTAAAGCCATCCACTTGTGGTATTTCTGTTAGAGCAGCACTAGATAGCTAAGGTAGAATTTCGTACCAGAAGAGTGGAGTGCTCCTCTAACATACCTACAATATGGAAGCAGTTTTGGAATTGAGTAATGAATACAGGCCGGAAGAGTTTTAAAGTGCCCAATAGTAAAAGCCTAGATTGCCTTGAAGGACTGTTGATGGCGTTATGGACATCAGTGACAAGTCTGGTGAGAACTCAGAAGGAAGTGAGGAGAAATATAACACCAGAGATGGCACAAACAGCAAAAAGCTGCAGCAGAGAAGCAGCAGCAGCAGAATCAGGAGACCAGGATGAGACAGTGCAGGAGCTGATGACCCACAGAGCAAGAGAGCTGAGTGCCTTTGTGCAGGAGGCTTCCTGGCAGAGTGGTGTGCCTCCTGGCACTTATAGGTGGAGCTGGGCTTGCTGACCCACGGAGCAAAACAGCTGAGTGATTTCTGGCTGAAGTTTACTGGCAGAGTGGGGTGCCTCCAGGCACTCATTATTGGAGCTGAAGAGCTTTGGAAAACTTGCAGGGCATATGCTGGGCCGGACCAAGAGGCCAATAGGCTGAGAAGCCAAGGAACAAGGAAGCAGAAGCTGAAGAGACAAGGAACACAGGAAGCTGCCTCAGTATCAAAGACTATGACTACGGTCTGTGGGGTCTCAAAGGGTAGAGCCGTGGCCTCTGGGATTTCAAAGGGTGGGGCCACAGTCTCCTAGGTTTCAAAAAGTCAGACCTTCACCAACTTGGTTCTAGAGTGTGGGGCTTCCATTCACGAGTGCCATGGATATGGAACCAGATCCCCTGCCCAAAGCTGAGGGGGTGGGGCTGCCATGCCCAAGGGGCAGAAGGATGGGGCCTGCAAGGGCTGAGGGGTAGAGCCTCCACTCAGACGGACTAGGAGAATGGGGTCACCCAAATCCAAGGGAGCAGGATTGCTGTCCTAGTGCGCCTGGAAGGTGGAGCTGAAGCCCAGGGCTGAGGGGCTTCCACCTAGAATTCAGAGAGTGTGGCCAACCCCCAGGGTCTGGAGGGCAGGGCCACTATCTAAATGGTCTCAGAGAACAGACAATCATTTTCAAGCCTTGAGAGCTATTGTAACATGTTCTGCTAATTTGCTTGGTGCCTGTTATCCCTTCTTTCCCTATAATTTCTCTCATTTGTAATGAAAGTGTCTATCTTGTGCCTGTTTCACCATTGTAATTTGGAAGCAGATAACTTGCATTCTTGATTTCACAGACAAAGAGGAATTTTGCAAAAGATGAGATTTTGGACCAGCAATTAATTTAAGACTTTTGAGATGATATAATTGGGACCTCTTGTTACCAAGAAAGAAGAACCAGGAGGAAAGCATATCCTTTAGAGCTGGGGTCCCTGCACTGAGAATCATCTAGACAGGGGAGACTGATGACAAGAACCTTCCCCCAGAACCGGCAGAGAGAGGAAGTCTTCCCCTGGAGCTGGCACCCTGAATTTGGACTTCTAGCCTCTTATAACTGTGAGAGGATAAATTTCTCTTTGTTAAAGCCATCCACTTATGGATAACTAAGACAGGTCACATAGTGATTTTGTTTTTGCCTCATTTTATCACGGTGTCAGAGTGACCTTGTGTTATGTTCTGTGAGTTTATGTCCAACAGGAGGACAACATGGCCTGGTTGTGAGCATCAGACCACTTTCCAGCAGAAAGAGACTAGTTTCTGCTGTCTCAGAAACAAATGAAGAAAAAGAACTCTTCATAATGTGCAATCTGTAGTTATATTTATTTGTGAGGAATCTGAAAATGTTCTCCTCAAGGTTACAGACAACATCCATGTTGCCAAACGCAATAATCACTGAGCTGGGTGCTGTTAACCATTTGCTCTTCTTGAAACACCCTCTTCTCTTGGTTTTATTGACACTGCACTTCTCTGATTGTCCTATACAGCTCTCGTCATGATTCTCGGCCTCCTGATTCTTCTCCAACTCTAAACTTTAGAGTCCCCTACGGCTTGGTCCTGACCCCTTTTCTGTTTGCACACTCTCTCCGGAACTAATCCCATACATTCCCGTAGCTTTAAAAACTATCTCTATGATGATGAGTTCTAAATTTATGTCTACCTCAGGCCTCTCTTCTGATCTCTAGACTCATTTATCTAACTGCCTACTTGACATCTTCACTTGATTGTCACGAGAATCTCAAACTTAAGGTGGCGAAAACGGGACTTATTTTTTCTGCCCTAAATTCATTCCTCTTCCAGTCTTTGCCATTGCAATAATTAGCCCCACCATCTACTCAGAACCTCAGGTTTGGCACCTGGAAGTCAAACTGGATTCACATGTGCTCCTCATTCCTCAAACCCAATATTTCAGTAAATCTTGTCAGTTCTACACCAAAATATATCTCACATCTCTCCACTTCTTGCATCCTCCATGTCCCAACTATGGTCCAAACTAACATCATTGCTCCCTTGCACTACAGCAGCTTCCTTACTGGTCTCTGGCTTTCACCTTAGACTCTCTTCCAAAACACCTAAAGTCAACTTTTAAAAGCATAAATATGATTCAATCATTTTTCCCTACCTTAAAATCTTCAATAACTGCCCATTGCACTTAATAAAAGTCCAAAGACTTTCTCACAGTCTGTGCCTTGCATGACCTACATCCTCCCTAGCTACCAGACTTATCTTAGAGTCTCTCTATCTCACTCATTATGCTCCAGTCACAGGAATTTTTTAATAACTACTCAATTTATCAAGCTTTTTTACACTCAGGGCCTCTGAGCTTACCCTGCCTCTAAATTTATCCTCCCTACCCACACATAGACACACTTTCTCTGCTACACCCCCTCCTCACATGGAAGACTCCTGCTCATTTTTCAGTCTATGCTTCTAGAGGGAGGTTGTCCCTGACCTCCCTATTTGATTAACTCCCATAATTATAGTCTGCCAATAAGCCCTTTTCATTTCTTTCTTAGTGCTAGAATTTATAATTATACATGTGTTAGATGATTTAAAGAGGAATCCTGGTAGTGCAATGGTTAATCTCTTGGCTGCGAACCAAAAGGTAGATGGTTCGAGCTCACCAGCCACTTTGTGGGAGAAAAGACTTGGCAATCTGCTCTAGTAAAGATTTCAGCTTAGGAAATCCTATGGGACAGTTCCATTCTGTCCTATAGGGTCGTGATGAGTCTGGCATCCATACTCATTTACAAGAATCTCAAATTTAATTTGTATTAATTTAACATCTATCTTTCCCACAAGGCAAAGTTCCAACAAGGCAAGGGCAACATCTCTTTTGTTTCCCACTCTACAAGTGTACATTTAGCATATAAACAAACCCAAAAACCTGTTGCCATCAAGTCAATTTCAACTCATTGCAACCCTGTAGTACAGAGTAGAACTGCCCCATAGGTTTTCAAGGAGCACTTGGTAGATTTGAACTGCTGACTTTTTGGTTAGCCAAAGATCTCTTAACCACTACAACCCCCAGGGCTCCAGCACGTAAGCAGCACTCAGTAAATGCTTGTTGAATGGCTGGACATATTAATTGTTTGTCAGTCACTGAAAAAATTAGGTTTGTTCTCACCAGCTCCAGAATACTACATGCATGAAGTGGGTAGCTAACATTGCAGAAAAAAATCAAAGACCATCAAAATGGACTCCTGTGCCTTCAGCAGGTAGAGGAAGACCAGAGGCTCAGGAGATTTAACCACGGCAAAGGAGAGATCCCTGCTGTGCATTCAGTGGTCTTGTCTGGACCAGATGCAGGAAGTTGAACAATTTGCTCAATGCCCTCCACTTGGAAAGCTTAATAATAAATGCCGGAGGTTGACTAATTGGCCCTAAAGACATTTGTGCCCCAATTCTGAGAACCCATGAATATGTTACCTTAGGCAAAGATGTCACTTTGACAACTAAGGTGTGTCTTAGTCATGCCAAGTCATACCAAGCTATGATATTTTTAATTGCCTCATATTATGGGAAAACTGAACAATGAAAGAAGAATACTGAAGAAGAATTGATGTATTTTAATTACAGTGTTGGTGAAGAATATCGTGTATATCATGGGATGCCAGAAGGATGAACAAATCTGTCTTGAATGAGGAACAGCCAGAATACTCCTTAGAAGTGAGGATGGTGAGGCTTCTTGCTTACTTCGGACATGTTATCAGGAAGATAGAATAGAGGGTGATCAAAAAAGAGGAAGACCCTCAACGAGAGGACTGACACAGTGGCTGCAACGATGGGCTCGAACATATGTACTGTTGTAAAGAATGGTGTAGAACTGGGCAACGTTTCACTCTGTTGTACATAAGGTTGTTATGAGTCAGAGCTGACTCAACTATACCTGACAACAGGCAAATGGGATTTTGCAGGTATGATTAAGTTAAGGGGTTTTAGAGAGGGAAAGAATTCTGGGCTATCTATGAGAGCTCGAAGTAATCACAAGGGTTTTTTTAAAAGGGGAGCAGAAGGGCCAGGCTCTGAGGTGAAGATGTGATGACAGAAGAATGATTTGGGCCATAAACCAAGGAATGACATCAGGCTCTAGAAGCTGGAAAAAGCAAAGAACAAGGTTTTGTCCTAGAGCCTCCAGAAGGAATGCAACCCTGCCAACTCATTTTAGACCCCTAAACTCTGGAATTATGAGACTAAATTTGTTCTGATTTATGTCACTGAGTTTGTGGTAACTTGTTACAGCAGTAATAGGAAACTGATATAACCACTGAGACTCATCTTTAAAATCTGTCTAATTTAGTTATTTGTTTACCTTTGTTGATTATTGTTTTCTACAAGTAAAATACAAATTATGTAACAGAAGAGGCTGCATCTCTTTGTCCACTGGTTTATTGTCAGGACCTAGAACAAGGTCTGGCACACGAAGGATTTTAAATAAATATTTGTTGAATTAGTGAGCAGGTGATCACAAATTCCTTTCCAATGGGCTATTAAGAAAGCCAAACATGCAAATGTGAATTATAGACCACTTCCAAGAGCTGAGCGAGGTCCATTCTTCTCATTTCCCACTGTTCTCATTTTTCCTTCTTCTAACTTCTTCATCACCTCTGTTTCCTTCTCATCTGGTCTCCTTTACTCCTCTCGCATTTTTTCCTCCCTCAGTAGGTGCCCTTTTAGCTACTTCTTCCTTTAGACACTCGACATTTAGTTATAAGGTATACAACTCTCCTGCTTGGAGATCCTGGAATGAGTGGATTATTTAAATAAAGATGATCACTTTTGATTTAAATATATGTCTTACATGCAGCACTGACTGAGCCTTTGATTAAATTTAATAAGTAATCATGATGTATTCATTTACCTTAATTTGATTAGAGCAACATGTGTGACAGAAATCCCCTGTTCTGGAATTGTTCATATTGATCATGAAAACACACCTTAGCACAGTGACTTGGAGCCGTTTTCTTTTCAAGAGATAGTTGTCACATGCAGTTTTAATTGAGTTTGGCATAGCAGCTCCTCTGTAGCAAGGCGGTGCTGAAAAGCAAGTTTGCGACCCAGCTTTTTTTTTTTTTCTAACAGGTTTGTTGTATAATTCAAACACTGTCATGTGTATAAAAGTATGTGTATGTGTGTGAGAGAGACACAGATAAAGAGAGAGCAAGAAAGAAAGTGTGTGTCTGAAAGAGAGAGTTTTTGTGAGGGAAAGAGTTTGTGTAAGAGAGAGTGAAGAGAGAGAGAAAGAGTGAAGGAGAGAGTGTGTGTGAGAAAAAGGGTGAGTGAGTGTACTTGTGTGTATGTAAGAGAGAGAGATTATACTGGAAAGTATATGAAAGAATCTGACAGCAATCAGGAGGCTATCTTTTTTAACTTGCAATTTGTAGTTTCAAATATTTAGTGTCTGGAATATTACCAAGGTATGTTGTTAACTGAGAGGGGTAGATGGTGTGTGTCTGTCATGTTGGTGCCTCGTTTTTTTTTCCTTAAAATGCAGATGAGTTGGAGTTGTCGAGGGAGGCTGAAAGAAGATTGATTGTGGTAGCCTTCATTAGGTTAGGGCTTGGAAGCCTCCACTGTGTGAAAAATACTTCCCACTCACATTTCAAATAGACATTCATCTGAATGAACAAGCTCTGATTTTAGCTTTTTATTACTTAAATATGTGAACAAAACAGGCTTGTTCGGCTCTCTCATGTATATACCAGAGAGCTCCTCTCCTCTACTGGACAGAGAGAAAATTATAAAATGTAAAGATAGGGTTGTTCTTTAAGCAAGTAAGAGATAAATACCTGCTGGGTGGTTAACCCTATTACTCATTTGTATCTTTATTAAATTTTATAATAAAAGCAATACTTATCTAAATCAATACACGAGGGATTCTCTCAAAGTTTTCTGTATTTATCATTGACATTACATCCATTTATTTCATTTGGCAAACTTTCACTGAGTTTCTGAAGATCTTTGATCTGTATAACTAAATTATTTTTTGTAGCTTCTTACATTTATATGTATGTGGTTTTGTGCCATTGAGTCAATTCCAATATATGGCAACCCTGTAGGGTAGAGTAGAACTACTCTGTAGGGTTCCCTAGGCTGTGATCTTTATGGGAGCAGATTACTGCTCCTTGGAAACCCCATGGAGCAGTTCTACTCTGTCCTATAGGGTTACTATGAGTAGGAATAGATTTGACGATAACAGGTTCTTTTTTTTTTCTTGAGTATGGGTCATACGCAAGCCATAATGTTTTCAATCACCTCATATGCACGCAAAAGCTGGGTGATGGATGAGGAAGACTGAAGAAGAATTGATGCCTTTGAATTGCAGTGTTGGCGAAGAATATTGAGTATACCACGGACTGCCAAAAGAATGAACAAATCTGTCTTAGAAGGAGTACAGCCAGAATGCTCCTTAGAGGCAAGGATGGTGAGACTGTGTCTCACATACTTTGAACATGTTATCAGGAGGGATCAGTCCCTGGAGAAGGACATCATACTTGGTAAAGTAGAGGGTCAGCGAAAAAGAGGAAGACGCTCAACGAGATGGACTGACACGGTGGCTACAACAATGGGCTCAAGCATAGCAATGATTGTGAGGATGCCACAGGACTGGGCAGTGTTTCATTCTGTTGTATGTAGGATGACTATGAGTCAGAACACACTCGACTGCACCTAACAACAACATAGGTCAGATCTAGTAAATGGCTTCTAAACAAACAAAATATGGTGAAAGTGATGAGTTGTCACTTCTGAGGTTGTAATGGTGGAAAAAAAAAAGCAACTCGTCCTCTCTCTTACTATTTTTCACTCTCTTTCAGAACTCTAAGTCTTAGTGACACTGTCTTGTTGTGAGGCATCTATAGAGAGGCCCACGTGGCAAGGAACTGATGTCTCCCAGCAACAGTAGGCCAGGACAGAAGCCCTCAGTTCCAAGAGTTTGCAAAGAACTGAATCCTGCCAACAACCACATGGAGGAACTGGAAAGTGGATCCTCCCGTGATCCTCCCCAGTGGAGCCTTTAGCTGATTGCAGCCCTATCCAACACCTAGATTACAGACAGAGGACTGAGCTAGGCTGTGTCCAGATTCTTGATTCACAGAAACTGGGAGATAATAAATGTGTTTTGTTTTAACTTGCTAAGTTTTGAGATAATTTGTTCTGCACTGATGATTAACAATGAAAATACTATGTCTGTATTAACAAAGACTAATTTTTTAAGCTGTTTTGTTGGTCACGTCATATTAAGCTTATAATCAGCTAAAACTACTAAGCCTGCAGTTTCATTAGGTCTCCTTAGACATAGTTTCCCAAGTCAGTGTCCTACACATTTGTGGGGAAAGCAGGGGTTGATGGAGAGCCCCCTCAGGCTGAGGGATAGGGAAGTGCAGAACACTGGGCAGGTGCAGAGAGTCTTTTGCCTCTGAGTCATCCCTATGCTAGTGCCCGGCCCCTTGCTTGGCTCACAGTACCTGTGATGGTTAATTTCATAAATCGTCTCTAAGCTATGGTTACCAGTGGTTTGGGCAAACACCAGACTAGTTGCTGTTCCATAATGTAATCACTTTCCATAATGTAAACTAATAACGTATTTTTACACAAATAACATGTGTGTTATGCCAGAGTGATTTTACTTAATTTCATCTTTTCCGAGAGCCATATGTATAGGCACATTATTTATGTGGAAGCATTATCTGTAGAAAAATACAGTGAATCGGTCAGTTGAAAAGGGGGTTTCCTTAGGGAGTGCTCTGCCTCCAGACTATAAATATATATTTTGGCAAAACACTCTCTCTTTCTTCACTCTTTCCACTGCCTGACTTATGGATCTTGGAACACAAGCCTGCAGAAGTCTACAGTCTGCTGCCTGACCTAAGAATTTTGGGCTTGCCAGCCCCCACAATCGTGTGAGCCAATCCTTTGAAGTAAGTCTCTCTCTTTATGTCCCTCTAACTATATATTAGTCCAAACTAATACATATATATGTACATATATATATGTATATGTGTGTGTACATATGCATATATATATATATATGCATATGTGTACATATACTTGACTACTAACCTAAACTTTGGCAGCTGGAACCTACTCAGTGGCTCTGCAAAATAATGGCCTAGTTATCTGCTTCCATGAAGAGTAGAGCCAAAAAAAAAACCTATGGATCAGTTCTACTCTGTTACACAAGGGGTTGGCATGAGTCAGAATTGACTTGACAATGGGTTTGGTATTTACACACACATATATATACGTACATACACATACATATATATAGAAAACCCTGGTGGCAAAGTGGTTAAGTGCTAGGGCTGCTAACCAACGGGTCAGCAGTTCAAATCTGCCAGGCAGTCCTTGGAAACTCTATGGGGCAGTTCTACTCTGTCCTATAGGGTCACTATAAGTCAGAATCGACTCGACCAGCAGTGGGTTTATATATATATATATATATATATATATATATATATATATATATATATATATATATATATGTCTTACTGGTTCTGTTTCTCTAGAGATCCCTAAGACAGTACCCAACTTCACTTCTTTGCCTCAACACTGTGAATATGATTTCAGCCTGGTAATCTAAATTAACTCCTCTCCTGCAACTGCTAATTAACATTTTGAACCTGAATAACAGCTCCTGACCATTTCAAGATTTTGGGTTTTTTTAGATTGAGGGATGAGGGCTCATATTCTTGATGCTGACATTCAAGAAGTGTCTATGTAGACAAAATTGGTACATATTTCATGATAGCTGATGAATTCTGCTTTTGATGTACTATATAATTCTAAATTATGCTTACATCCTGCTATGATTAGCTTTAAAATTAACTGTTCAGTTAAATTTACCTTCATGTACAGAGAACAGTTCATTGCTTTAAAAATTAAGCTATGTATTTACCTTATCGAGTAATTTTTTATTACTAACTTTATTTGTGCAGGGATACTCTATCATTTGTAGATATGATTACATACATATGTATCTTCTGAATTGTAATTGCCTCCGTTGTTTGAAATGGAATGAGTTGAGTTCTTATTAAATACATAGGGCTATAGAATTGCAGGATTTTAGACCTACGTTTTAATTAGGCTAGGTTACCTAGAGAGGGAAACAGAGCAGTTTGCATAATTAATTTATTTATTCAACCAATAGTTAACCATGCAGTTGGGTTTTGGGGAGACTATCATAAACCCACAATGGGCCCCCTCCTCAGGATGTTTATGAAAGCCTTTTCCTACTACCGTGGCAATAGGAAATAGGACGAATACTTGTTTGGGCAACATTAATCCTCCAAACAGAAAAATACTTCTCATATGTATTAGCCAGATGTTTTAAATGGAGTTAGTAGCGTTTTGTTTGAGTAGGGATAAAAACTCTTCTGAAAACATCACAGGGAACTCTGGATAAATTTGTCTGTAGAATAACAAATAACATTTATTAAGATAAGCTGTCTGTAAACCACATCTTTATATGTATGTCCTTGCTCACGTCACAACATTCGTGTGAAATAACACTGTTAATAGTCTTATTTAGATGGGGAAACTAAAGCTCAAAGAAGTTTAGTACTTGCCCAAGGACACGCAAGCTGGTATGACAAAACTGTGATAAAAATCAGGACACTGTCTCTTTAAGATTTTGAAGAAAAAGAACAAACTATCTTTAGGGGAAATCTGAAGTATCCCAAAATAAGCTTATGTTTAAGTATTGATTAACATGATAGCCAATCAGGAAAATGTAAAAATTCACTCAGGGAAATGTAGTGCAACATCTGCAAAGTTTGATATGAGCACTGATTACTGTGTTCCCACCACCACACCTACAAAACACTCAAGCACCCGTAGTATGTTTGTACTAAAATATCTTCTCTGTCTATAATTAAAAAGTGGACCTAGAAAAGTTTTCTAGTCATGGGGCATGGGGGGATGGGTGGGACTAAAGTAAACAAAAAGATTGGGTGAGAAAGTGATACAAGAAGACAAAAAAAGAGAATGAGTGAGAGACACAAAAAGAGACAAAGATTGGAGAGAGAAAGTATGTGGGAGAGAGTTCTAGGAAGTGAGGGTGTGAGAAGGAGAAAGCCCACAAGAAAAGAGAGAGAGAAACACAGAAAATGTGAAGAAAAGAACAGTGTGAGATTGAGAAACAAAGGAGGGGGAGGCCAAGATATTTAGTGGACAGTGCAGGAGGCACTCCCCTCTGTTACTTGGTTTCTACCCGTTTGGGCCCCCTAGTTGCTATACTTCTGATTTTGGGGCCTTGTCTCCTCAAGCTTCCGATAAAGTTTGTCTCCTCTAGGTTACAACAATTCCAAGATGATGCAGGGTTTCCAGCCCATTCTTGAAGTAAGACCACAGTCTTTACAAAACTTTAGACCAGATAAGGAGAGGTTTCTACTCTATTAGGCAGGACATTACCCATTTGCCAGCATGAAGAGGTTACAGAAGAAGAGGCCTTCCCCCATGTTTAAGAATAAAGAATATGAAATCTCTCGGGGGGGTCGAAACAGATAGGGTTAACTGTGCCAGTGGCTGAACAAAAGAGCTTTTAAAAGATTATCATCTAGAAGTTGGGTAAACAGGAACCACACCCTATTGTGAGACAGTTAGGGTTAACTGCGCTGGTGGAACAAAAGAGCTCTTAAGGTTACTATCTAGAAGTTGGGTAAACTGGAACCCACCCTGTCAACATGAGATAGGACTGGGGCAGGCCGTGAATTACTATCTCCTTCTGAGTGTCTTTCTAGTCTCCTCCTTCTTTGCAGGCTCCTTATGCACAGAGGAGCAGAATGTGACTGCTGTTTGACCTTCCTTAGCCCTCAGAAGATGGTGATGTACTGCCGAAGATCAAGTGCACTTGCTCTATATCTCATAGTAAGTGATGCCAAGGGCTGCTGAGAGGACTCCATCTTGAACATCAGAGGGTTCCATCTTAGATTCCAGATGCGCATGAAACCTAATTAACATACGCCATCATTCTTAGAAGTACCTGCCCCTTGAAAGAAGCCCGCTAAATATTCATTACTATGTTATCTTCACCGAACCCATATAAGCCCTAGCCTTGCTTCCCTTTTCGAGTCAGTCTTTTGGAGAGGCTTAGATCCCCCCGACTCCTTCTGCTTGACTCAAGCAAAATAAAGCTCGCTGAAGATAAAGTATGTCTTTTGCGTGTATTCTTACTCAGAAAAAGACAAGGAACCTTTTTGTCAGATTGGCAATTGGTAACAGGAAGAACTGTAGTCTCAAGTTACAAACTCTTTCCCTTTTTTAACTCCCAACCCTGAGAGATCAACACTATAAGAAGCTGTGCATAAACTAAAGTAACTCTTTTAAGGACCAGTTAATATTATAAAAAAAAAAAAAAAAATTTTTTTTTTTTACTCCTAGTTCTAATTTTTTTGTTTTTGTTTTTAAATCTCTCTTCTATCTTTAAGATTATATTTTGAGTTAAAAAATATTTATTATTTTGCAATGGCATTTTTAAGCACTTTTTGTTGTCCTTTTATTGGTTTTTCCCTTTGAGTCCTTATCACCATTCTACATCTATTTTTCAGCTCTTCAAACTTCCTGCTTTTACTTTTTTCTCTACTTTTGATATATTTTGTATTTCTCTTTAATTTTTATAGCTATTTTTTTTTTTCAGAATTACTCTTTCAGCAATGGTGGACATGGTCATTTTAGACCAACTTGCCAAGAAAAAACTAGACAAAATCTTTTAAAAATCTTTTTAGAGGCACCATAGAACTACCAAGCCACTACAAAATTGCGGTTCCAAAGGCCAGAAGAGGATAGAAACAAAGAGAAGTGAGCCCAGCATTTATTGTCACTTTTTTTTGGAAGCGATTGCTGACTATGAAAGCTTTGGCTGACAGGCTGAGAAGACAGACAGAAGCTAGTCTTTAGGCAGACTCATGGGTCCTGGGACAAAATATTTGAGTTTAGGGCCCACCAAAGAGGAAAGTCCTTGATAAGCTTTCCCAAGATTTTAGTTGATACCTCATATATTGTAGGAGTAAGTGTGGCCTGGACATAAACCATTTTTTCACAGACACCATTTGAATTTTCTTAATCTCTAATTAGATTAAGATAATTTGGGATTTCTAGTACTGCTAGTCTGGCTGCCTGACAGAAACAAAGTAAATTATTTCTAGGATAAGAGAACATCACCAGAGTCTCAAATTACCTCTTCATTTTTTTCAGTATAATGTCTAGCATTCAACCAAAAATAACCAGGCATATGGAAAGCCAAAACTTGTCTCCCAAACTAGTTAAAATTACAATAGAAACAAACACATAGAAGGTACAGACAATGATGTTAATAAATATGAACTTAAAAATAATCATGATTAACTTGTTTAAGGAATTAATGGTCAATATAGAGAAATTCAAAAGAAAATAAGAATTTATATAAAAGAATGAAATGAAAATTCTTGAACAGAAAAATATCATAACCAAAACTAAGAATTCAATGGAAGTATTTGAAAACTAGAAAGTAGCTGAAGAGGTAATTAATAAATTGGAAAATAGGTTAGAAGAAAATATCCAGACCATTGTCATAGATTGTATTGTGTTCCTCAAAAATATGTGTTGGAATCCTAACGCCTGTACACATGCATGTAATCTAATTTGGAAATAGGGTTTTCTTTGTTATGCTAATGCGGGCATATCAGTGTAGGGTGTGTCTTAAGTCAATCACTTTTGAGATATAAAAGAGCAGATTAGGCATAGAGATAAGCAAGCACAGATGTGGAAATACAGATGCCATGTTACTTGATGATCACCAATGAACCAGAAAAGAGAAGCTGAAAAGAGACAAGGGGCTTCTCCTAGAGCCAACAGAGAAAGAAAACCTTCCGCTAGAGCCAGTGCCCTGAATTCAGACTTCTAGCCTCCTAAAATATGAGAAAATAAATTTCAGTTTGTTAAAACCTGTTTGTGGTATTTCTGTTACAGCAACAGTAAGAAACTAAAACAGAATTTGGTGCCATAAAGTTGGGTACTGCTCTAACAAATACCTAAAATGTAGAAGTGGTTTTGGAATTGCGTTAACAGGTGGAGGCTGGAAGAGTTTTAAGGGGTCTGATAGTAAAAGCCTATATTGCCTTGCAGAGGCTGTTGATAGAATTACGGACATCACAGACAATTCTAGTGAGGGCTCAGTAAGAAGTAAGAAAAGATATAGAGAAAGTCTCTATTGTCTTAGAGAATACAAATGGTGCCATCAACAGAATGTTGCTACAAATGTGGATGTTAAACATACTTTTGGTGAGGCTTTAAAAGGAAATGAATACATGATTGAAAAACTGACAAAGGGCGATGCTTTTTATGCATGGCAAAGAACTTGTCTGAATTATGTTCAAATATTTGCTGGAAGGCAGACCTTGTAAGTGATGAAGTTGGATATTTGGCTGAGGAGATTTCTAAGCAAGGTCTCAAAGGGGTGGTGTAGTTCCTCTTTGTCATTTATGGTAAAATGTGAGTAGAAAGAGACTGAAAAATGAACTGTACAAAATGAAACCAGAGTTTAAAGATTGGGAAAATTCCGCTGTACAAACTAGATTTCAAAGGTGGAGCCGCAGCCTCCTAGGTTTCAAAGAGTCCAGTCTCCACCACCTTGGTTCTGGAACGTGGAGTCACAACTCAGAACTACTAGGAGAATGGGGTCACCCAGCTGAGGGAGCAGAGTTGTTGTCCCACTGGACTTGGAGGTGGCGCTGGCTCCCAGGGTCAAGGGGCCTCCACACAGAATCTAGACAACACAGCCAATACCCAGGGTCTGGAAGGCAAGACCATTGCCCAGATAGTCTCAGAGAACAGATGATTATTTTCAAGCCTTGAGAGCTAATGAAATTTGGTCTGCTGTGTTTTAGGCTTGCTTGGAGCCCATGATTTCTCCCATTTGTAATGGGAATGTCTACCCTATGTTCCATCATTACACTTTGGAAATAGATAATTGTATTCTAGATTTCACTGGTCTAGAGATGGAAAGGAATTTTTCTCCAGGGTGGAATGCGTCCAGATTTTCACCCATACTTGATTTAAATGATTCAGAGGGTGAAATTTTGGACTTAGAGTTGTTGTTGGAAGGGGTTAAGATTTTCGGGATGATATGATGGGTTGAAGGTGCTTTGCACATGGGAAGGACATGAATTTTGGGGGGATGAAATGTTATAGATTGAATTGTATCTCCCCAAGATATACGCTAGAATCCATACTGGTGGATATAATTCCATTTGGGAATGGGTTTTCTTTTTTATGTTTGTGAGGCCATGTCACACATCATGTACCCTCTTTCTGACTCAAGTGTTTCACTTATAGAAGTGGCATAACAACAACACCTGAGTGCTTTTTGATGGTGGCATTAATAATAATAACCACATAAAAACATCCTAGGTATTTACTACATGATAGGTAGCTTTCTATATGTTTTAGCTCACTATATGTATTAGCTCACTTAATCCTTATGCCTTGGTCATCTAATGCTGCTATAACAGAAATACCACAAGTGGATGGCTTTAACAGAGAGAAGTTTATTCTCTCACAGTCCAGTAGGCTAGAAGTCCTAATTCAGGACACTGGCTCCAGGGGAAGGCTTTTTCTCTCTGCCAGCTCTGGAGGAATCTCCTTATCATCAGTCTTCCCTTGGTCTGGGAGCATCTCAGCACAGGGACCTCAGGTCCAAGAGACGGTGCTCTGCTCCTGGAGTTGCTTTCTTAGTGGTATGAATTTCCCCTGTCTCTCTGCTCACTTCTGTCTTTAATATCTCAAAGAGATTGGCTTAAGACACTATCTAATCTTGTATATCTCATCAATATAACTGCCACTAATCCATCTCATTTCATCATAGCGATAGGATTTACAACACATAGGAAAATCACATAAAGTGGTGGACAATCACACAATACTGAGATTCTTGGCCCAGCTAAGTTGACAGATATTTTTGGGGGACACAATTCAATCCACAACATTCCACCCTTTGTCTCCCCAAAATTCATGCCCTTGCCACATGTAAAACATATTCACCACGTCATATCATAGAAAGGTCTTAAATCAACTCCAAGTCCAAAATACAAAAATTCTTCTTCATCCGTGAAATCTAGAATACACTTTATCTGCTTCCAAAGGTACAATGGCAGAACAGAAGATTATAAGTGTAAGAACTTAGTGATAACTAGAATAACCAAGATTTCAGGAAGAAAGTTGTACTTGGAAGTTAAAAGTTGGCTAAGATTTAGATAAGGAGAAGAGGGAAGGTGGAGCACTTCAAGTGAGGAAACAAGGTATGTGAAATTGTGGAAGTGGAATGAGTAATACAATCTTGTACAGCAGCCACTGTTGTGTCCTGTCATAAGTCATTGATTTGTTGGAAGGGTAGATGGGCAGCTGGATATCTGGACACTGATTTATAAGGCTATTATGATGGGTGCATTGTTTTTAAATGTTCTTTGGAGAAAATCAAGCCAGTTTAAAGCTGGTAACTTTTAAGCCCCATTAACTTTTTTTTTTTTTTTTAAATAATTTAGTTTTGCTGTTGAGAATATACACAGTAGAACATAACACCAATTCAACAATTTCTACATGCACAAATCAGTGACATTGATTACGTTCTTCAAGCTGTGCAACCAGTCTCACTAACTTTTAGTGGTTAACTTTAGACAATCATTATCCGTGGAAGAATGAAAGTTGTGTGAAGAATTACGGCTCATATGCTGTCAAGAAAAGCATTACTTACTTTATTGTTTTTATTTTATGAAGATAGAGAAAATATCTGAAATATGCTGATAAAAAGTATAATTTCCCTGTAGTTATTTCTGCCCCAAAGCTATGATGCTGCCAGGAAAATAAATGACTTCAGGAATCTTGATGATCAAACAACAAGAGAAAATGACTGTGAAAGGGGACTGATTTTGATGCCTGACTAATCAAATACGGATCAGTTGCATCAAGCACATTTAAAATAGTGGAATAATTTCAGAAAAATTTATATATATAGTATTCTAAAAGCTTTTCAAATAACCTTATTGATGGGCCATACTATTTCATTGCTGTGTCAATTTAACCCACTAACAACTATTTGTAATTTCTTTGCTGGGCTGAAAGTCAACATTTTTAAAATTACATTTTTGAAGTGATTAGGGATGAATTTATGATGGAGATTTGAGGGTGCTGTAAACCTCACCCTTATCCCTCCCTGATGCTGCTATTAGTCCTGTACAAATGCCATCTCCACTTTTCCCAAGAGCTACTTGCACTGGTGACTCTGCAATGCTGTCATATATGGTATCCATTTTCCCTTTTCCTTCTACTTCACTCCCCGTCTTACATGGTGTTTTGTTGGTTGAGGTTGTATAAAGATTTTGTGATATGGGGGGGGCATAAAGAAACATAATTCTGAGTCTGTGGGGTCTTAAAGATTTTATCCCCTTTACTCTAACACCTTTACTTTAAGGATATTCCCTGCATTATACTATCCCCATTTCTCTGAATTTTAATACCAGCGAGCCATGCCCTTGGAGTCCCCCACCTCCAACCCACCAGAAACAGGGACATTAAAAATTTTGACCAGTTCCCTAGATGTTGAACAAAGGTCTATGTTTTCAAGATAAACTGACAAGGTGGGGACATTGTCTATAAACATAAACAGAGTTTTGTCCAAACTAGACGCAATAATCCTAATTAGTAAAATGAGGTATTTTCAGAATATCATGTGACTGTGTCTGTATATATGTGAAAGGAAATTATCTGTTATTCTTTCAGCAATTGCTTTATCTCAGGTAATAACACTTAGGTAGGTATTTACTCACAGGTAAGTAAAAAAAAAAATTTTTTTTTTTTTAAGTAGGAAGGACTAGAGAGTCCTACTTATTACAAAGGAACTCAATGAAATTAATAATCCATAAAATTAGAGTCATTAATTACATAGAGCTTGACATGGAGAATGGTGACCAGTTGTTCAGTATCTCTTCTGGTGATTAATCAAGAGAGAATTATAAGTTACAGCAAATCGACCTTAGATTATACATTGAAAATAATTTTTCAACAGTGTGGGTTGTTACCCTTGATATGAAATATCTCTGAAATAGAGATTTACATATATTTGTGTAGTTTAATAAAGACTGATGAATACTCTGTGTTATTATACACACACACAAATTAAGGCACTTGTTAAGAAAATATACAAAAAACAAAACAAAAACAAGATATGAAGAGTAAAAACTCAAAATCATGGAGAGGGAATTAAATTATTTCTCCCCACACACCAAGAATATTTTCACTGAATTGCAGTTTGGTGTAAAGCCATCTGTTTATATTGAGGGTAACTTTTTTTTTTATCAGAAAAAAAATCCAGAAACAGCTCTATAAGACTTAATGTTGCATCAAATTTAAGAATTCTGTCAAGATCATTCTTTCCTATAAATCATGTGGTTTCTAGGGAGATCTAGTAAAGATGGGAGTTGAGGTTGTGTATGTCGGACATGCAGGGATTAGTAAAATATTCAGTGTTTTCCTAACACAGTGCATTTTAAGTTAAACATAACACATGATATTTTAGGTCATAGAAATACCAGCTACCTTTTGTTAGTTGGGTTGTCTTCGGCAGCAGGGCACCAATAGTCCAGAGAGCATTCACTGACTATAAACTAATGCTTCACAGTTTGCTCACAATTTGTATCAGCCAGGTTGCAACTACAACTGAATCTGACTAGATGGAATTCACTGGAGAGTGACTAAAGCTACAGAGGGCTAAAAAAAAAAAGAGAAATGATGAGAAGCTAGGAGGTCTCTGCAAAGAACTTTTGACCCAGCATTTTCTCCATCATCCCTTTTATTTACTGTCAATCTAATTCTACCTATGCAGGACCTTCCCATTTTCTTCAGTTTCTCAGTTCTTAATTCATTAAATTCCCCTTTTCAGACATATGTACTTCACATTCTCTTTAGTTCCCCTCCTTCTTTCCCTTGCTCATTACTCAGGAAAATCTCTCTCTCTCTTCATGTTGTTAATGAGTGAACCAAAAACTTTATTCGTGACTGATAAATGTAGTACTGGTGTGATACCAAAGCAAGGAAAATTAAAGTCACAAGTTTTGAAGTGGAATTAGACACAATAATGAACTCAGGCTACCATATTTTTACGCAAATAACACATGTCTTCTACCTTTGTTTCCCAACCACACCTTCACCCTTTGAGGTATTTTCCTAAGCTCACTATGCTAATTTTCTTTCTGTTATAATAGCGCTGCCATAACAAAAATACCATAAGTAGATTGCTTTGAAGAACAGAAATTTATCGTCTTACAGTTTTGGAGGCTAGGAACACAAATTACTTCAACATTGGCAGGACTATGCTCTGTTCTAGGATAGGCTCACTCCTTGCCTCTTTCAGCTTCTGGGAGCCCCAGGAGTTTTTTAGTGTTCCTTGGCATTCATTGGGTCATAGATGGATCCTCACATGGCATCTTCCTGCTGTGTATATGTGTATCTTGATGTCTGTTTTCCTTTGTTCTAAGACACCATTCAGAAGGGATTCGGTTTAAAGCTCACCCTATTGTGGTATGAGCTATTAACATAATGAAAGAAAAACCCAACTTCCAAACAAGTTCACATTCATAGGTACAGGAGTTACAACTTTAACATACTTTTTGGGGGACGTAATTCAATCCATAATACCTTCTTAAAATTAAAACAGTCATAAATCAGCAATGGCTAAAATTATGATACTGAAGAAAAGTCTAGAGGTGGGGCCAAGATGGCTGACTAGGTAGAAGCTACCTCGGATCCCTCTCGCAACAAAGACTCAGAAAAACAAGTGAATCAATCACATACATGACAATCTACGAACCCTGACCATCAAACACAGATCTAAAGAGTTGACCTGGGTGACAGAGACTGAGAACGAACAACCACAGGGAAGCAACGACTGCTTTCGGAGCCTGAAGCCAGCGTCCCAGTCAGAAAATCTTGGCACCAGGCTTTGGACTGGGCGCAGGGGAGCTGAGCACGGCATCCTGAGACGGTGCAAACACTGGACGCAGCCCTAGCTCCCAGAAGTGACCTCGGGGGAAGCCCAGCCAGTGCACGCAGGTAGCACAGCGATGCAGCTGACAGGAGGAGAAGTCACTGGAAGGCAGTGACTGATTTTGGAGCCTGGAGTGCGGTGTCCCATCCGGGGAACCTTGGCGCTGGGCTTTGGACTAGGAGCAGAGGAACTGACCATGGCTTCTGAGACAGCACAAGCACAGGACAAGGGTCTGACCCTTGGGGGCAATCTCCACCCAGCCAACGCACACAGGCTACACACTCCTTGGGAATCGCAGATAAAACAATCATCACCAAGCAAGATAAGTAACTTTGTCTATATTCCGGGGTGCTACTCTCTCCTATTTATCTGAACCCTCCCCTCCCTTTCCCAGGCTGCTTCGTTAACATTGGAATTTCCGGAGCCAGAGAGTGAAGTGCTCTGCAGTTTTTCTATCTCTTTTTTGGTCTTTTCCTAACCCATTCTCCTGGCCTGAGAGAAGCAGCTACAAAAAACCTACACACACAAAAAACCCAGGGACCAAAAATCCTTCCCTAATTGGGCTAAAAATACAGAACCAGCTCCAGCCAAGCATATGAGATCCACAGTCTTGGGCTTTCATCCCTACAGGGAACAAGGTGGCTAGTATAATGCAAAGGCAATTCTGATAGGGATCTGACTGTAATTGATTTAGCGGATTACTGGAAAGACAAGTTTCCCAGGTCTGATACCTCTGCTTTTTCAACACAGCCCCCACTGACCCACAACGGGGAACTGAGGGCTGAAGCTCCCCCTAGACCACCTAGTCTCCTGCCTTAGGGGTCTAAGGATGGTGACACCTACCAATCTGTAGAGGTACTTGCATTGGGGGCCTAAGGTATAGCTGCAGAGCCCACCCACCAAAGTGCTTTAGGAATAAAGACACACTTACCTCACTGGCACTTGGGGGAAGCCTGTCAGCATCCTGCCCCCCCTGGAGTGTGACCCCCTGCTGCTGCTAGAATGTGGTACACACAACTATCACCACTACTCCTTTGGGCGGATAGGTGACAGTCTGCACCACACACTTGAAGACCCAAAATCAGATTCTACTCAAGAATAATGAATGGACTCTTAGGCTTATGTATCTGGTAACAGCCCAAACCAGCTGGTAATAGGACATAAGTGATTCAAGGGCTACAACAATCAAGACAGCACAATCTAGTAGCCCATCTACATATATCGAATGAAAACAAAACAAGATAAAACTCAGTGAGCAGATATAAAATAAATCACTACAATATCTTATAGATGGCCGGAGAGAGCAGTCGATATCAAACCACATAAAGAAGCAGACCATGATTGCTTCTACAACTCCCCAAACTAAAGAATCAAAACCTTTCCTAAATGAAGATACAATCCTGGAATTGCCAGATGCAGAATATAAAAAACTAATTTACAGAATGCTTCAAGACATCAAGAATGACCTCATAAATGAAACAAGGCAATCTACAGAAAAAGCCAAGGAGCACAATGATAAAGCAGATGAAGAAATCAAAAAGATTATTCAAGAACATAGTGGAAAAATTAGTAAACTGCAAGAATCCATAGAGAGACAGCATTCAGAAATCCAAAAGATTAACAGTAAAACTACAGAATTAGACAACTCAATAGGAAGTCAGAGCAGCAGACTCAAGCAACTGGAATACAGAGTGGGGGACGCGGAGGACAAGGGAATTGACACCAATATAGCTGAAAAAAAATCAGATAGAAGAATTAAAAAAAATGAAGAAACCCTAAGAATCATGTGGGACTCTATCAAGATGAATAACTTGAGTGTGATTGAAGTCCCAGAACAGGGAGGGATAATAGAACATACAGAGAAAATAGTTGAAGATCTGTTGGCAGAAAACTTCCCTGACATCATGAAAGATGAAAGGATATCTATCCAAGATGCTCATCGAACCCCATATACGATTAATCCAAAAAGAAAATTACCAAGACATATTATCATCAAACTTGCCAAAACCAAAGATAAAGAGAAAATTTTAAAGGCAGCCAGGGATAAAAGAAAGGTCTCCTACAAAGGAGAATCAACAAGAATAAGTTCAGACTACTCAGCAGAAACCACGCACTCAAAAAGTCAATGGGATGACATATATAGAGCACTGAAGGAGAAAAACTGCCAGCCAAGGATCATATATCCAGCAAAACTCTCTCTCAAATATGAAGGTGAAATTAAAACATTTACAGATAAACACAAGCTTAGAGAATTTGCAAAAACCAAACCAAAGCTAAAGAAATACTAAAGGAAATTTTTTGGTCAGAAAATCAATAATATCAGACATCAGCACAACACAAGGTCACAGAACAGAACATCCTGATATCAACTCAAATAGGGAAATCACAAAAACAAATTAAGATTAATTTTAAAAGGAAAAAAATGCTCAAAACAGGGAATCATTGAAGTCAATATGTAAAAGATCACAATAATCAAAAAGAGGGACTAAATACAGGAGGCATAGAACTGCCATATGGAGAGGGAAACAAGGCGATATAGGACAATACAAGTTAGGTTTTTACCTAGAAAAATAGGGGTAAATATTAAGGTAACCACAAAGAGGTATAATAACTCCATAACTCAAAATAAAAAACCAAGAAAAACAAAATGACTCAGCAAGCATAAATTCAACTACTATGAAAATGAGGAACACACAATTTACAAAGAAAACATCTCAGCACAAAAAAGTAAGTGGAAAAAATGAAATTGTCAACAACACACAAAAAAAGGCATCAAAATGACAGCACTAAACACATACTTATCTATAATTACGCTGAATGTAAATGGACTAAATGCACCAATAAAGAGACAGAGAGTCTCAAACTGGAAAAAGAAACACAATCCGTCTATATGCCATCTACAAGAGACACACCATAGACTTACAGACACAAACAAATTAAAACACAACGGATGGAAAAAAATACATCAAACAACAAGCAAAAAAGAAGAGGAGTAGCAATATTAATTTCTGACAAAACAGACTTTAAAGTTAAACCCACCACAAAGGATAAAGAAGGACACTACATAATGATAAAAGGGACCATTGATCCGGAAGATATAACCATATTGAATATTTATGCACCCAATGACAGGGCTGCAAGATACATAAATCAAATTTTAACAGAACTGAAAAGTGAGATAGACACCTCCACAATTATAGTAGGAGACTTCAACACACAACTTTCGGAGAAGGACAGGACATCCAGTAAGAAGCTCAACGGAGACACGGAAGACCTAATTACAACAATCAACCAACTTGACCTCATTGACTTATTCAGAACTTTGCACCCAACTGCTGCAAAGTATACTTTTTTTTCTAGCGCACATGGAACATTCTCTAGAATAGACCACATATTAGGTCATAAAACAAACCTTTGCAGAATTCAAAACATCGAAATATTACAAAGTATCTTCTCAGACCACAAGGCAATAAAACTAGAAATCAATAACAGAAAAACTAAGGAAAAGAAATCAAATACTTGGAAACTGAACAATACCCTCCTGAAAAAAGACTGGGTTATAGAAGACATTAAGGAGGGAATAAGGAAATTCATAGACTGCAACGAGAATGAAAATACGTCCTATTAAAACCTCCGGGACACAGCAAAAGCAGTGCTCAGAGGCCAACTTATATCGATAAATGCACACATACAAAAAGAAGAAAGAGCCAAAAGCAGAGAACTGTCCCTACAACTTGAACAAATAGAAAGTGAGCAACAAAAGAATCCATCAGGCACCAGAAGAAAACAAATAATAAAAATCAGAGCTGAACTAAATGAATTAGAGAACAGAAAAACAATTGAAAGAATTAACAAAGCCAAAAGCTGGTTCTTTGAAAAAATTAACAAAATCGATAAACCATTGGCTAGACTGACTAAAGAAACACAGGAAAGGAAACAAATAACCCGAATAAGAAACGAGAAGGGCCACATCACAACAGACCCAACTGAAATTAAAAGAATCATATCAGATTATTACGAAAAATTGTACTCTAACAAATTTGCAAACCTAAAAGAAATGGATGAATTCCTGGAAAAACACTACCTACCTAAACTAACACAATCAGAAGTAGAACAACTAAATAGACCCATAAGAAAAAACGAGATTCAAACAGTAATCAAAAAACTCCCAACAAAAAAAAAGCCCTGGCCCGGATGGCTATAGTGTAGAGTTCTACCAAACTTTCAGAGAAGAGTTAACACCACTACTACTAAAGGTATTTCAAAGCATAGAAAATGACGGAATACTACCCAACTCATTCTATGAAGCCACCATCTCCCTGATACCAAAACCAGGTAAAGACATTACAAAAAAAGAAAATTACAGACCTACATCCCTCATGAACATAGATGCAAAAATCCTCAACAAAATTCTAGCCAATAGAATTCAACAACATATCAAAAAAATAATTCACCAAGACCAAGTGGAATTTATGCAAGGCTGGTTTAATATTAGAAAAACCATTAATGTAATCCACCATATAAATGAAACAAAAGACAAAAACCACATGATCTTATCAATTGATGCAGAAAAGGCATTTGACAAAGTCCAACACCCATTCATGATAAAAACTCTCACCAAAATAGGAATTGAAGGAAAATTCCTCAACATAATAAAGGGCATCTATGCAAAGCCAACAACCAACATCATTCTAAATGGAGAGAGCCTGAAAGCAATTCCCTTGAGAACGGGAACCAGACAAGGATGCCCTTTATCACCGCTTTTATTCAACATTGTGCTAGAAGTCCTAGCCAGAGCAATTAGGCTAGACAAAGAAATAAAGGGCATCCAGATTGGCAAAGAGGAAGTAAAATTATCTCTACTTGCAGATGACATGATCTTACACGCAGAAAACCCCAAGGAATCCTCCAGAAAACTACTGAAACTAATAGAAGAGTTTGGCAGAGTCTCAGGTTATAAGATAAACATACAAAAATCACTTGGATTCCTCTACATCAATAAAAAGAACATCGAAGAGGAAATCACCAAATCAATACCATTCACAGTAGCCCCCAAGAAGATAAAATACTTAGGAATAAATCTTACCAAGGATGTAAAAGACCTGTACAAAGAAAACTACAAATCTCTACTACAAGAAATTGAAAAGGACATATTTAAGTGGAAAAACATACCTTGCTCATGGATAGGAAGACTTAACATAGTAAAAATGTCTATTCTACCAAAAGCCATCTATACATTCAATGCACTTCCGATCCAAATTCCAATGCGATTTTTTAAGGTGATAGGGAAACAAATCACCAACTCATATGGAAGGGAAAGAAGCCTCGGATAAGTAAAGCGTTACTGAAAAAGAAGAAGAAAGTGGGAGGCCTCACTCTACCTGATTTCAGAACCTATTATACAGCCACAGTAGTCAAAACAGCCTGGTATTGGTACAACAACAGACACATAGACCAGTGGAACAGAATTGAGAACCAGAGATAAATCCATCCACATATGAGCAGCTGATATTTGACAAAGGCCTAGTGTCAGTTAATTGGGGAAAAGAGTCTTTTTAACAAATGGTGCTGGCATAACTGGACATCCATTTGCAAAAAAATGAAACAGGACCCATACCTCACACCATGCACAAAAACTAACTCCAAGTGGATCAAAGACCTAAACATAAAGACTAAAACCATAAAGATCATGGAAGAAAAAATAGGGACAACGTTAGGAGCCCTAATACAAGGCATAAAGAGAATACAAAACATTACCAAAAATGATGAAGAGAAACCCGATAACTGGGAGCTCCTAAAAATCAAACACCTATGCTCATCTAAAGACTTCACCAAAAGAGTAAAAAGACCACCTACAGACTGGGAAAGGATTTTCAGCTACGGTATCTCCGACCAGCGCCTGATCTCTAAAATCTATATGATTCTGTCAAAACTCAACCACAAAAAGACAAACAACCCAATCAAGAAGTGGGCAAAGGATATGGACACACACTTCACTAAAGAAGATATTCAGGCAGCTAACAGATACATGAGAAAATGCTCTCGATCATTAGCCATTAAAGAAATGCAAATTAAAACTACGATGAGATCCCACTTTGGAAATCTATCTGGCGTTATCTTAAACAGTTAGAAATAGAACTACCATACAACCCAGAAATCCCACTCCTCGGAATATACCCTAGAGAAATAAGAGCCTTCGCACAAACAGATATGTGCACACCCATGTTTATTGCAGCTCTGTTTACAATAGCAAAAAGCTGGAAGCAACCAAGGTGTCCATCAACGGATGAATGGTTAAATAAATTGTGGTATATTCACACAATGGAATACTACACATCGATAAAGAATAGTGACGAATCTGTGAAACATTTCATAACATGGAGGAAACTGGAAGGCATTATGCTGAGCGAAATTAGAGGCAAAAGGACAAATATTGTATAAGACCACTATTATAAGATCTTGAGAAACAGTATAAACTGAGAAGAACACACACTTTTGTGGTTATGAGGAGGGGAGGGAGGGAAGGTGGGAGAGGGTATTTTACTGATTAATTAGTAGCTAAGAACTGCTTTAGGTGAAGGGAAGGACAATACTCAATACATGGAAGGTCAGCTCAACTAGACTGGACCAAAAGCAAAGAAGTTTACGGGATAAAATGAATGCTTCAAAGGTCAGCGGAGCAATGGCGGGGGTTTGGGGACCGTGTTTTAAGGGGACTTCTAAGTCAATTGGCAAAATAATTGTATTATGAAAACATTCTGCATCCCACTTTGAAATGTGGCGTCTGGGGTCTTAAATGCTAACAAGCGGCCATCTAAGATGCATCAATTGGTCTCAATCCACCTGGAGCAAAGGAGAATGAAGAACACCAAGGTCACACAATAACTAAGAGCCCAAGAGACAGAAAGGGCCACATGAACCAGAGACCTACATTATCCTGGGACCAGAAGAACTAGTTGGTGCCCGGCCACAACTGATGACTGCCCTGACAGGGAGCACAACAGAGAACCCCTGAGGGAGCAGGAGATCAGTGGGATGCAGATTCCAAATTCTCACAAAAAGACCATACTTAATGGTCTGACTGAGACTGGAGGAATCCCAGCGGTCATGGTCCCCAAACCTTCTGTTGGCCCAGGACAGGAACCATCCCCGAAGACAACTCATCAGACATGAAAGGGACTGGACAGTGGGTAGGAGAGAGATGCTGATGAAGAGTGAGCTATTTATATCAGGTGGACACTTGAGAGTGTGTTGGCATCTCCTGTCTGGAGCGGGGATGGGAGGATAGAGAGAGTTGGAAGCTGGCAAAATTGTCACAAAAGGAGAGACTGGAAGGGCTGACTCATTAGGGGGAGAGCAAGTGGGAGTACGGAGTAAGGTGTATATAAACTTATATGTGACAGTCTGACTTGATTTGTAAAAGTTCACTTGAAGCTTAATAAAAGTTAATTAAAAAAAAGAAGATAAATAAAAATCATCTGTGATCTCACTCTAATGATAATCATTATTACAAGTTTCTAAATTTCCTTTCAGACTTTTGAAAATGTACATACATATGCACATACATAATTTAATTTTACCAAGAAGGAATCACATTATAGATTCTATTTTTAATCACATATCCATATATTATGACTATCATAACATATCATATCATCATATTGCATGATACATAATTATATAGACTTATCATAGATTATTTAACCAATTCCTCATTGTTGGGCAGTTATTTGGTTTCTTTTTTTCCTTTCACAATCGTAAGCAATGCTGTGGTGAAGAATCTTGGCATAAAGTCTAATAACATAGATAGTTTCTTGTAATAAATTTTCGTTAAAGTAATTGTTACCTCATAATGTAAGAGATTCAAAGTCAAATTTCTCTACATAAAAACTGTATCAATTTAAACTCATAACCACAATTAAAATGATCAAAGGATGTTAATAGATATCTCACAGAGTTTATAAAAACATCCATAAAACATTGAAAATATGCTTAAACTCATTAACAATTCAAAATTTGCAAGATAAAAAGCAACCAGATATCACATCACACACTTGGGAGTGATAAAAATTTTTAACATTTATGATATTTAAATATTGTTAAAGAGGTGAATAGGTAGTTCCATTCACTTCTTATAAAAATATTAGTAAATACTCCCACTAGGGAGGGAATGTAAGCATACCCTAAATGGAAGACATGAATATCTTACTACCCTGTATTTCTGCTTCTGAGAATTTAGCCTAGAAAGAAAAAAAAGAAAACAACCAAAATGTTCATCAATAGGGAATGGCTATATAAACTATTATATATCCATTAGTATGGGATTCTATGTATAGCTACGGAGTCCTGGTGGTTCAGTGATTAAGAGCTATGGCTGCTAACCAAAAGGTCTGCAGCTCCAATCCACCAGTCACTCCTTGGAAACTGTATGGGGCAGTTCTACTCTGCTCTGTAGGGTTGCTATGAGTTGGAATTGACTCAACGGCAACAGGTTTGTTTTTTTTGGTTTATATACAGCTACGAAGAATGGGGTGGGCCTGTATGTACTGGTAGGAAAGACCTAGAAGACATATTTAAATCCTTGTGTGGATCAAAAAAAGTTACATAAAAATATGTATGAATATAAAATTTATGTGACTAAAACCAAAACAGTTATATACACAAGAAAACCATACTCTTTATATTTAAAATGTGTATAAATCCATGGGGAAAAGTTCTAGGAGGAAACACACCAACATGACGATAGTAATTATAACTGGCAATGGTCTAATGACTAGAGGTATAGGTCAAAGGGGTTTGAAACTTCTTTGTAATGTTTCAATTATTATAAGAAGAAAATATCGCTATGTTATATTGTTAAATATCAATTTTAAAAGTCAAACTCCTGCTAGCAATGTATGAGACTGCTCAGTTTTTTGCATTGTCACTGACTCTGTATGTTAATATTTCACAAATTTTTGTTAACTTGATAGGTGAAAAAATGGCATCTCATCGTTGTTTAAATGGTCTCAGTCTAGGAGGGAGGTCACTGACCACGCCCAGACCATGAGAGCGGCCATATTGAGGTCAGGGGTTGAAAATAATGGAGGTCAGGCCGCTAGCAGCATTTTTCTTCTTTGTTAACTTCGCCCAATAGATACTCTTCTTCATATTTAAGTCTGTTTCTGAGGGCTCTGTTTACCCAGTACATGTGATGGCTTAGAATAAATAGGCTGTTCCCCATTCCACTAACTAGTTTAGGTCAGATCTGGAACAAACACAGTTTTGCTAATCAGGATGCTAAACCATAGTGATATAAGTGAAACTTAAATTAGCTTAAGCTGAAGAGAGAGCTGTTTGGCTCGCGTACTGGAGGTGAATTCTGGCTTCTGGCATGGCGAATACTGCTGCTCTAACATAATTGTCTGGGCTATGTCTCTCTTCTCCCCTTGCCTCTGCTTCCTTTTGGGTCTTGGTTTATTCTACCAATGGATTTTCTCCATGTGGCGGGGAAAATGGCTGAGAACTCCAGATTTATTAGTAACCCCAGATCCCTGGGTGGTGCAACTGGTTTGCACTTGACTACTAACCTAAAGATTAGCCGTTCAAACCTGCCCAGAAGCATCATGAAAGAAAGACCTGATAATATTCTTCCATAAAGATTCCATCCAAGAAAGCCCTATGAAGCAATCTACTCTAGCATGTGGGATCGCCATGAGTCAGAATTGACTTTGCAGCAACAGGTTTGGTTTTTGGTTTATTTAGTAACTCCAGGAGAAATGGACAGAATTCCACACAAGCTCTAGCAGAAAATCCCAGGGTAGAAGTGCTCCTCCTTAAAACCGAAGCCTGTTAGAGTGGAATGATTTACTCAGAGGGGCCAGCCAGTGTCACATACCCACCCTTATTACCAAGGAGGCAGGATACAGGAATTAAGAGCTCCACTAGGACCACATGAAGAGATTCTTGTCTCAAGCCAAACCCACTGCGGTTGTGTCAATTTCAACTCCTAGTGACCCTATAAGACAGAGGAGAATTGCCCCATAGGGTTTCCAAGGCTGCAAATCTTTATGGGAGCGGACTGCCACATCTTTCTCCCATAGAGCAGCTGGTGGGTTTGAACCGCTGACCTTTCTTGGTAAGCAGTAGAGCACTTTAACCACTGTACCACCAGGGCTCCTTACACTTGTCCGGTGGGAGGGAAACTGGTCAGATCATACACATGTGTCCACTGTAAAAGTCAAACAAATCATTAAGCTGTTTTGAATTCTAAAATCAATTACAAATGACCCAATTTTGGCAATTAACGTGAAGTCTCAAGTTCCTCAGAAAAGCTATAATTTGTAAATGTTGAGTTGATGTGTCTAGCTTTTGTGGAGCCAAGAAATAAAGTCAATAGTCCCTTCTACAATATGGAGTAGAAACATACCTTTAGTACTGTCCAACTTCATGTTTAGCGCACCTTTCCTTCTCTTAGCAAACTTCTCTTCCAGAGAGTTCCATCAGATACAGTCCTGAGTCTCATTCTTCCTGAGCCCCAGCAGTGTAAATAAATACCACAGGAGCCCTGGTCGTGCAGTGGATAAGCTTTCAGCTGCTAACTGAAAGGTCAACAGTTTGAATCTGCCAACCAGTTGCTCCTTGGAAACCTTATGGGACCGTTCCACTCTGTCTTACAGGGTCTCTATGAGTCGGAATTGACTTGAAAGCAATGGGTTCAGTTTGTTTTTGAAATGGAGCACTGGTGGCACAATGGTTAAGGGCTCAGCAGCTAACCAAAAGGTTGGCAGTTCTAATCTACCAGCTGCTCCTTGGAAACCCTATGGGGCAGTTCTATTCCACCCCTTGGGTTGCTATGGGTTGGAATAGACTCTATGGCAATGGGTTTGCTTTGGTTTAAGGAAGAAATTAGTTGAAAACGAAGACATGAGCATAATGGTTGTCAATGTGGCTGCATATTAGAATCACCTGAGGAACTTCAAAAAGTGCCAATACCTCGTTTGCACCGAGACCAATTCAAACCAAATCTCTGAGGGTGGTGCCTAACGATTTATACTTGTTAACAACCTCCAAGGTATGGCACAAGTAGCTAAGCATTCAACTACTAACTGAAAGTTCAACAGTTCAAACCCACCCAGAGGTGCCTTGGAAGAAAGACGTGGCAATCAGCTTCTGAAAGGTCACAGCCTTGAGAGCCCTATGGAGTACAGTTCTACTCTGTACACATGGAGTTGCCATGAGTTGGAATTGACTCAAGGGCAACTGGTTGGTTGGTTTGTTTCGGTTAAGATATTTTCATGCACTATGAAGTGAATAAACTGTTGTCCAAATGTCTACCTGGGGAACATTTTTCAATTTAAAAGGAAAACATTATGACCCCAAGGAATGATGTTATAGGTACTGTTTCAAAACAAAGGTCTTCTCTGGTGTCTCTGCTCAGAGCCATACCTTTTAGGGATGTTTGCTTACTAGGATGGCTTCCCTGGTCATGTTATACCCTGAATCTGATAACCTTATTATTACACAGAGTCCATAGAAAACTGAGCAGCGATATTGCATTTCCTTGGTCCCCGGTGCTTTAAGCTATATCACAGATTGGGGAAAAAGATAGCACTACCACATCAAATATACACATCCATTGTAAGATTCTTCAGAATATTTGAAATGTTATAAAATTCTGTCCTAGAATTGAGGATATGATAATTTATTATTATTATTATTAGGGGGCTGAGGAATGAGTACAGCTTAGGTTATTGACAGAAAATAGCTTAGTAACTTGCACTTGGAAAAAAATGTAAAATCAATATGAATGCTTTGACAGTGTATTCCTGAGGTATGGCTGAGGGCATAATATAGAAGCTATCTGTACTATTAGACACTCTGTCAAGATCCTACATTGTAGCACTACTTGCAATTGTAAAAATAGAAGAAACCAAGTAAATGTCCAATAATAATAATAATAAGGGATTGGTTAAATAATTTATGATAAACCTATATAATTATGCATCATGTAATATGATGATATAATGATAGTCACAATGCATAGATATGTGGTCAAAAATATAATGCATAGTATTATTCCCTTCTGGTAAAAATAAATTATGTGTGTGTAGGTGTCTTAGGCTAGGTTCTTTGGAGGAAAAAAACGAGTGAAGCATATATATAAATATACAGAGATCAACTTATTTTAAAGAAATGGCTCACACAGTTGTGGAGGCTGGCAATTCCCAAATCTGTGGGTCAGTCATGGGGCTGGAGGCTTCTCCTGACTCATGGGGTTGCGGGAGCTGGTGAATCCGCAGATCGGCAGGTCAGGTTGCTGGCTCACATCCCAAAAACCAGAGGTCAAAGAATGATGAATTGGGTGTAGGATTGAGAAGAGGGCAAGCTTTGCCAGGACATCCATATATATTGATGCAGGCCACACCCCTAAGGAAATTCCCCTTTCAACTGATTGGCTGCTCACATCAGATCACAAATTCGAGAATGATTACATAATATCTGCCAAATCACGGAGAATCATGGCCTAGTCAAGTAGACACACAGCCTTGACCATCACAGTATGTATGTGCATTTTCAAAAGCCTGAAACAAAATTAAACCACGTAACAATGGTTACCCTTAGGAGAAGTCACAGGCTATTTTTCTTTTCTTGTTGAATTATATTTTCTAGGTTTTCTACAGTGAACATATGTAAACCAAGATGCCTAAAATAAATCTTTTGGGACTTGTTTGGCCTAAGTTAGGTCATATGCCAACCCTTGAACTAGCTACCATGGCCAAGGGGATAGAAGATTTGATTAGTTTATTAACTGTAGGTATGAATGGTAGGGAAATGGTCTCCCCTCCCAACCAGGGAAGTCAGACTGGAAGGAAGATTGGTGCTGGGGGGCAAAATAGCAGATGTCCATTACACCATGCACAGAGCCTGGGTGTCTTACACTTAGACCGAAATGGTTTTTACTACACAATGCTAGGTGATTGTACTCCGTAATATGCTACAAGTTCTGCTTTTATTTTGTTTGAAAATGACCATGAGTATTTTACCAAGAAGATCAAGGAATTGCTGATAATGATATTGGGAAAAAAGCTATCTCTACAGTGTGAATGAAGAATAACAACTGGTATGTGGTGTGGTTGGCACGGGGAGAAGTACAGCATTGGTATTCTGACTGTGCTTATGTAATGAATATAATTTCTGTTAACTGACATTTTGATCCCAATAAAAGAAGTGTATATTGTAGGTCTATGTAGAACATTGAATGTTTAGAATGGGGCCTGGGTCTTTTGAACCCAAAGGCATTTAAGTAAGAAATTTTTAAGGCTGTTTCTTTGACATAATTTTGCATATTTACACATAAATCACTAGAGGAATCCTTGTAAGGGTCTGTCTTAGTCATCTAGTGCTGCTATAACAGAAATACGACAAGTGAATGGCTTTAACAAAGAGAAGTTTGTTCTCTCACAGTTCAGTAGGCTAGAAATATGAATTCAGGGCACCGGCTCCAGGAGAAGGCTTCCTCTTTCTGTCGGTTCTGAAGGAAGGTCCTTGTGATGCATCAGTCTTCCCTTGGTTTGGGAGCATCTCAGAGCAGGAAACTCAGGTCCAAAGGACACGCTCTGCTCTTATCGCTGCTTTCTGGAGGTATGAGGTCCCCCTGTCTGTCTGCTCCCTACTTTCTTTTATATCGCAAAGGGATTGGCTTAAGACACTATCTAATCTTATATATCTCATCAATATAACTGCACTAATCTCTTTCATTTCATCATAGTGATAAGATTTACAACACATAGAGAAATCACATAAAATGGTAGACAATCACACAACACTGGAACTCGTGGCCCAGCTAAGTTGACAGATATTTTGCAGGGACACAACTTAATCCAAGACAAGGGACATCCTTAATTCTAGGACACTGAAGAGAATGGTTTCTGGCACGTCATGTGCTGTGAACTTCCGTCTGAAATGTGGTTATTGAAAGAAGGGGGCCCAAAGGGTACTTCTAGTCTAGCCTAAGGCAAAGCAAGGGGAGAAAGGAAATCAGTAACAGTACTGCCTCTGACAAATGAAATAAAAAAAGGAGAGAGAAAATAAGCTTAAAAATGGATAATGGTATCTGGAAGGGAAAGCTTGAACGAACCTCCTCTCCTAATTAAAAAACAAAAGTTCCTAGGCCTAGCCATAGGTGCACACTGTGAGGGACTGATTTTTGTTTTTTTTTTTTTAACCCCATCCATATAAGTCCTAACTTGCTATGCATTTGCACGTAGTGTAACTTGCTGAAGGCTTGTAGCGTATACTATATGTTACCTGTCCGACAGTCATCTTCCTTCCCCTTCTTATTTAGTAACAGAATCCTGATTTTGTTCAAGTATCTAACAGTCTTATGTTTTGGAGGAACCAGGTCCCTCCCCAAACTGTGAGAGAGAGAAGAGAATCTATTGATTAGTTGGAGGCTATCAAAAGGTAGTTCCATTCCTCTTGTCAGTTATAGGTTCAGGAATTGTCAGGTGATGTAATTCTGGCTTATGAGATGGGAAGGAAAAAGTCTACTGGGGGGCGAGGAGAAACAGTGGAAAATGAAGTCTGAGAAGTTGTTGTCTAAAGCTGCTAAAGTCATCCTACAATCAAGGACTCACCACAATGCTGAAGATGGCCAGGCCAAAGTGTGGGAAGAAGAACCCAGGTCCTCATGACATCTTTGAGCTGTTGACTTAGCCAAACCTGGAACTGCCTGCCTCCATACTTCTTGTTACTGACGTCATAAACCTGATTACATTTAACCCCTTTCTACTCAAAGTATGGTCTGTGGACCAACAGTACCAGGATCCCCTGAGATGTTTCTAGAAATATCTGAATGTTTCTGAATCTCAGGTCCTACCCTAGACCTACCTAATTATAATCTGCATTTTAAGTTCCAAGGAAAATTTAAGATACAACGGCTCAAGCTGCTATTGTTTTGATTTCAATTCATTTATAATTAAAAGCATCCTAGGACAAAGTCACACAAGTTAGCCAGTGTCAAAGTTGGAACTTGAAAGTATATTTTTCATTAGTCACACTGCCTTATGATTTATGGAACTAATTACTTTAGGTGAAATATGGATAGACAGCATTTCTAGATGGTATAGATTTTTTAACAGATATTTCTTATTCAGAGCGGTGGACTTACCTGGGTTGCCCAGATAATTGCCCCAGTCACCACTCCACCTTGTCTCTGCAGACTGCACAATAGGTAAAAGTTACAGGTTGCCATCAATTCTCTGTGCCTGAGTTTGTCCATGTAAGCAATAAAGCTTTGGGCTCTCCCCCCAGTTAGTGGCCCAGAGAACAGGGGCAAAGCCATTCTACTCCTTGGTTGTCTATTCACAAACATTTTCCTGTTGGATGGCACTGATTTTTCATTTTGACATTGTCTAACATTGGCCAGGGTTGCTCAGCCTGTTGAGTGACTTCTGCCAAAGATCAGTGTTGCTCACTAAAGTCATGTTTTTGGCAAGAGGACTCTTCAGACCCCAGCTCTGCAAAGACCTGAGGGATTCTGTAAAATTCTTCTGTCCACACAGCTCCAGCTTTGCTCCACTCTGTTTTCATCTGCTAACCGCATGGAATGCTTTATAAAAAGCTCGAAGAGCAGAAGCATGCTGTGTGCCATGCAGGGACCTTCCTACTTCTCATCTCTCACATTTGCCAAATGTCCTCTAAGGTATCTTCTTAGAGACTTTATAACATGGGCTGTCCATTAGGCCACACTGAACCACGAAACGGGTCAGAGAAAATTATTTTCAAGTTTCTAAAAATCTCTTCTCTGTTGACATAAACACTCCAGTGAAAGTCAGCTGTCTTCACCAAAAAAACCCAAAACCATTGCTGTTGAGTCAATTCCAACTCATAGTGACCCTATACGACAGAGTAGAACTGCTCCATGGAGTTTCCAAGGAGCGCCCAGTGGATTTGAACCGGCGACCTTTTTTTGGTTAGCAGATATAACTCTTAACCTCTGCTTCGCCAGGGTTTCTGAGCTGTCTTCACAGTAGTGTCCAGTTCCTCTCCTCCCAATGTGACCATTTAGGGAGAATGGTCCTCTTGGCATTGACATTGGATGTGTGCGCTCAGTCTGGTGAGAATTCAAGAAGCTGCTATTTAAAGGTTACACACCTTGAGGCAGAGAAAGCAAGTCATTCAGTTGCTTATGAAAGATCTTTTAAAAGACCCCTCATTTTTATTGTGAACTTTTTATTGTTAATTATATCATACATAAAAAGTGTGTGTGTATATGTATACAACATACACACACATACATACATAACCAGTTACCATCAAGTTGATTCAGGTGTATCAGAATACACCTGTGCTCCATAGAGAATTTTCAGTGGCTGATTTTTTGGAAGTAGAAGCATATTTTTTCTGAGGTGCCTTTCAGTGGACCTCCAACTTTTTCAACAGCCAAGTGTGTTAAACATTTACACCACCCAGGAATATATATATATATACAAATGAATAAAAATACCATATATGTGAATAAAAATACCATATGTATGAATAAAAATACCATTAACCAACTTAAAAAAAAAAAAACCATAACCAGTATCTTTGAAGCCCTGGGTGTGCTACCTGCTGATATTCCCCTCTTCCACCACTCCCAGCCAGCCCAGAGATAACCAAAATCTTATATTTTTAATTAGTCATTCTCTTGCTTTTCTGTGTAGTTTTACCACATATGTATGTATTCCAATACAATATGTTGTTTGATTTTTCCTATTTTTGCACTTTATATAAATGAATCATACAGTATGCCTCTGTGACTTGTTTTTTCACTCAGTATTTTGAGATTCACCCATATTGGTGTAGCTGTAGTTCATTTTTCCACTGCCATTTAGTATTCTATTTATGACTATAACTTGCTTACTGTACTACTGTTTGATGGACATTACAGTGATGCTTGAACTTCTTATATATGGCTCAATGTGCAAGAGTTTCTCTAGGGAATATACTATAAAAGCAATTATAGCCCTATAATGTTCACATATACCGTGGCTCTGTTTCCCATCAAGGCTCTTGTTAGGATTACACATCACTGCCCACTTAATTTAGGTATGGCCTTGTTGAACTAGAAAAATGTGAGCTGAAGTGATGTGTAGCATTTCTGGGCAGAAGCTGTAAGAGCCAATACATGCAATGTTCTTTTCCCTCTTCTACAGGACCTGGAAGTGTTCCATGTAGCAGCTGCTCCATCAGCCTGGAACCCCTAGTGAGGGTGATGATAACATAGAATTTGGAATCTAGTCAACCCACAATGACCCTGTAGCATGAGTGAGATAGAAATCTTTGTTGTTTTAAGCCACTCTGATTTTTTTGCCCAAAGCATTATCTAGTTTATTCTGACTGATACAGAAATTGGTACCAGGAGTAGGTGTTCTTGGTCAACTTTAATGAATAAGGCCAAGCTATTTTCTAAAGAGAAATAAACCAATTTATATACTGCTAACCAACTGGGTTTTTTAACCAACAGTGGGTGAGAGTTTCTGTCATGCCACATTCTTGCTAAAAATTTTACTTTAAGATTGTAATCTTCCTAATCTGATGGGGAGGAAATGGTGGCTTCTTGTTTTGATTGTTATTTTCCCTTTATTTTACTGGGCATTGAAATTTCTTTTTCTGTAAAATATCTGTTTATAATTCATGACTGTATTCCTATTGAGTTATTTTCTGTGCTGTTAATCTTTTTCTTATGGACTCATATAAATTTTTTAAATCTTCCTTCTGCCCCTCTCTATCCCTTCTTCTTGTCTTATTTTTCTCCATAGTGTATATCACCATCTTATATACTACTTATTTACATGGCAATTTGTTTATTGCCTGTCTCTCTCAAGCTAGGATGTGGGCTCCATGAGATCAGGGATTATTTTTTCACTGATCACTCCTCAGTGCTGTGAAGCATCCAGCACACAGTGGGCATCAGGTAAGTACTTGATGAATGAATGAAAACACAGTCATAAGGAGGGAGCAGGCTGACTCATTAGGGGGAGAGTAAGTGGGAGTATGTAGTAAGGTGTATATAAGTTTATATGTGAGAGACTGACTTGATTTCTAAACTTTCCCTTAAAACTAAAGCACAATAAAAATTACATTAAAAAAAAAAAAAAACACAGTCACACATTGGCAACAATATCTGGCCATTGGGTTTCCTTATCATGGCCAGTTTCCCCATGTAGGCAGGTCTGTCCTGATATCTGTGAATCCCAGAGCTTCATGGGTTACTGGTCTGATGAAGAGTAGACTATAGGCTGCAGGAGGATCTTTCCACTTCCACAGGCCATCACTGTCATCCCTGGGCAATGGTTTCTTAGCTAATCCATTGCCATTGAGTCAGTTCTGAAAAAATCAGTCATTGAAAACCCTATGAAGCATGGTTCTACTCTGATACATATGGGGTCAACATGAGTCTGAGTTCACAGCAACTGGTGGTAGTGGTGGAGTCTTAGCTAGGAAGCCCATTTGTACAGTTAGATATTACCAAAGGCATTCAGAGGAAACAGACTATACACTTCAATCTAATTCTTAAAAAGTTCACATAGAGACCTTTTGCATAAAACAGCACATGGATCTTTCCATTTAAAAAATACAAGGAGTCTAAAATTTCCTTCTGTGATTTCTTTTAGGAAAGTACATGCATGACAGGAAAGTTTAGAGAAGTTTTTTTTTTTTTTCCTTTTGCCTAATTTCTAACCCAGAGATCAGTAGTAAACCTATAGATGGCAAGTTTCTCCTTTAGATTCTGCCCTACTAAATCAGCTACTGTAAGAGTCCACGTTTGGTCAAGTTCTCCTGAAGGAGTTTGGATAATAGTTATGGGATTTTAAGTACTGGGTGCCCAGGAAATTCGCTGAGGTTGCTATTATAGCCTTGAAGCCCAGTCTTCCTGGCACAGAGCATGTATGCTGGTAACTATGGTTGAGCATGTGATTGTACACCAAAGATTCATTATCTTGAAGGACCAAGCACTGTGCAACCTTTATCACAGGTAGTGCTGGGGGGGAGATGGGGCTCCTTGTCATTCAAATAACTGCTTCAGTCTATGATGGGGTCAAGGCCAGTTAGGGTACATGCATGCCTCAGGGTAATTCCTCTCAGCTGTTCTGCCCCATCGCAGCCTTTGGAAGCTGCTGCCTCACACTCAGTGAAGGCCTAGTGTTCTTCAGAGGAACTTCTTTTGTTGCTCCTGCCCTGTGCCAGCCTTTAGTAGCTGCTGTCCTGTGCTTGGTGAATGCCTGATGTGCATATGTAATCTCTCTTCTCTTCTGTACTGCCCCAACCTTAGTTAATTTGTGAAGATCCATGGGAAACCTCAACTCTTCTACACATGAAGCAGAAGGAACTCAAGACTGTCAAGGGCATCTTTTTTGTTTCTTGGATGTGTGTGTAGGGGTGTGTGGTTTCCTGTATTTTATGTGGAAAAAATACACATAAAATAGTAGTTACCTCCTTAAAGACTCTAGTTTAACCACTGAAACTTTCTTGCACCAGACATGATGCCAGCCAGTCAAAAGGTAGATCTGGACTCCTGTGGACTACTCATTGCCTTAGGTGCCTTCTGCTACCTAGGAACCAGAGGACTAGTTGACTTTTTCCAAGGAGAGCTACCTGCCAGTGGGCACTCTTCTCTGTTCACTTCCCCCACGCCTTCACAGTTGTGAGTCTCTTCTCCCTATGCCCAAGAACACTTATTCATAAATTGGGTTTGACCACGGCCAGGTAAGCCAGGCCTTGTACCGGCCCCCAGGTCCCAAGGCAGAGCCCATTACCAGCAGTGCTCCCAATCCAAGTCCTGTGACCAGCTCAAGTGCAACCCCTACCTGAGTAGCAAGGACACAGCCAAAGCACTCATCACGCACTTGGCTAGCTCCTCCAGCTCCAACTTGGAGGTGATCAGATGAACCTTGTTCCAGAGTCCCTCAAAGGTCAGGAAAAGAAGGTGGCTGTCCTGTCCCTTCTGCCTGACAGCCCTTCCCCAGCTCCTTCATTCCCATTACCAGTGTTCCCCACAAAAGAGTCCGAGAACCTTAGCTCCAGATAAGAGCTGGAGTTTGGCCTAGGTACCTTGCTGAGTCCAGGATCTCTGCTGATCTCACCATTCCCTAAATTCAGGGAGTTAATCATCTCGTCATCCCTAAAGACCTCTGGCGCCAGCTTGGCCTCCAGTACCGCCTACATTTCTGCCTCCACATGCACGTAAAAGAGCTTTTTCTTAGGAGTCTGCAACTACACTGCTTCACGTCTGCTCTATAACCAGCAGATGGGAAACTGATGCATCATTCACATCAGCCTGGAGCATGGGGTGGGGAAGCACACTGGGAAGGGCTCTGAATGCCAGACAAAGGAGGCTGCAGGTTGGGAGAAGAGAAGGGGGACATGAAACAGGGTGTCATATTAGAACCATAGTATCCCAGAGCTGGAGGGAGCTTAGTGAGCACATTATCCACCCCTCACCTCGGCAGGGATCCCCAAGAATCAGCCAGAGATGAGGAGCTCTGCCTCAGTGCCTTTCTGTGTACAGTGGGGTGCTATGGTGGCCATCTGCCTCCTCCCACTGGTTGGTATATTGGCTGGAATATTCAGAGCTGACTACTTGTCAAAGTAGCCATTCAGGAGAAGTTAGTACCCAGAGAGATCTAAGTGAGAGGACCAAGGGGATATCTTGCATGCCTGATTCACCAGGATGCTCTTTTATATGTTGCTGCATTAGGGAATAAACCAGGAAAGATGAAGGCGCCTAAAGTACTTGAACCTCAGGAGATCTGCCTGACTGACAAGCACTCGATTCAGGACAAAGTCTCTAATTATCAGCACCAGTAACCAGTCACTTATCGATTCAACTCCAACTTATATCAACTCCATGTGTGTCAGACAGGCCCATGTGTGCAGGGATTGGCCCAAGGCACATGAGGTAGGCAGAGTCCAGAGGATGAGGAAGAGTCCAGTGATCATCCCCTCCCATTGGATTTGCTCTGGGAATGACAGCCAGTAGAGAGAAGGAAGAAAGTGGTTTGGAGGCAGGTTTTACATGAGGCAATGACATCCAGTCTCCTAACAATACACCCTCGTGCCCATAGAATGGTGAGAGGGAGAGATAACAAGTTGATAGACAAGGGGATCCCCAAGGTTTCCAGGGGTCCGCCTAGCTGGGACCATTCCCAAGGCAGCCTCCAACAGACAGGACCTGAGGTCCTGCAGTTCACCACTAAAGGAACCTGGAACTAGGATGACTCACCCACAGTATGGAAGGGGGCTACAGGAGAGAAGGCTTCAGTTTCCTCCTCTATAAACTGGGGTGCTTAGAGTGAGAGACCCCAAAGTTTCCACAGGCATGGAGAAGCTGCTCTTGGTTTTCCATCAATGACCCACTGTGCTCCACGGCCCTTGGAAAATGTTTTACATTCCCTGGAGGTATTTGCAAACTGAGAGTGGCTTGGGGCTTGGGCGACTTGGCTTAGGGCAGAGCATGGAAGATCACTGGACCATGATTCCCAAGTCCAGGGTCAAGACCAGTCTGCTGGAACCTCGAAATCTTCTGGAAGTGGAGCCAGAATCATTGTCCTTGCTGTGGTGAGGAGGCCTTGTGAGTGCACTTGACACCCGGGGCCAGTGGAGGCAAAGAGGGAAAGGGAGTCTTCTAAGGTCCCGCACATCAGTGGAGACTGCAAATCCTGTTCCTTTGCCCCTGGAGCCCAGAAAAACTTCTGCTTTGATGACAAACAGGGAAGTGGGAACTCTTCTATTGCCAAAGTGGTCACAAGGGCATGAATAAGCAGAAAGGGAAGTGAATGGTCTCAAATGCAGCACTGGGGATGCCCACACCTGCCCCAGACCTATGATGCTGACTTCAATGCTGGGCCCAGAAGCTAAGAAGGAGGAGCCACCTACCCCTGCTGGGTCAGCCTGGGACCCTCCAGGATGGGGATTTGGGAATGAGTGTAAGGATGGCCATGGAGCCACGGGGCCTCTGGCTCTGGGAAAATCACCATCTCTGTTGGGTCAGAGCCCCAGTGGAAGCAGCTGACTGTCAGTGCCTTGGAATCCCAGTACTGCAATTTACCTGTGGTGGCATGTCCTCTTTCAGCCTCCACCTATACATCTAGGATGTGGTTGAATAACAAAGGAAAGTGCTGGAGGCAATGCAGCCTGTCTGATGTTAATTGGAGCCCTCACCTGTCAGTTTGTTTCTTCCCAAGCTGGAGGTCTGCAGAAACACCTGTCTGTGCTTGATCTGGGGAGCAGAAGATGGCACAGGGAAGTTCCCCTACAGTGACAGATAGGCAGGACCTTAACACACCTTCTGCTCCCCCTCTCCCGTGTACTAGCTGCCAGGCACTGTCTTTGCTGAGCTCCACTCAGGAGATAGGACAGAAGCTTGTCAATGAGGTCATTTCCCCTGCGAAATGGGTCAACAACGACTGGTGCTGGCTCAGGATGGGTGCAAGTATGGTAGTGTCTCAATGCCCAGGGTCCCTAGACTGCTAGCCTGAGAGGGTTCCTGGACCCAGATGTCATCCTGATAATTCCCTTGAGCTCCCTCCCAGGTCTTTCCTGCTTGACTGGCCCACAGTCCCACCCCCAAAGGAATCCGGCCTCCACCCTTCCCCCACTGCCAGCCCCAGACTTGACCAGGTGCAAAGTTACTTTTCTCATATTTGTTGAGTATCAGCAAAAGTCTTTTATACTGTTTCCACTGCATGTTAAGCTATTAGTATTTTTGTATCTTTTGATCATTTTAACTGCCTAATCCCAGGTATCCTGTTTAGCAGTCACCTTGACTATCCTTCCACACATTCTCCAAATCTTATCGTCATGCTTAGTACGATTGTTTCTACCCCAAAAGCAAGGAAACGAGTGCTATTATATATGTTTTTCTGCAATTTATTACCTTACGAAGCATGATGCTGTGACCCCTCCAAGTCAGGAGCTATGGCCTGGCTCTGCTGAGAATATCCCAGAAGGAAGGCTGGTTACCACATCAGTTCAGCCTTTCACCGTTGTCTGACCTTAATATGATTCCTTTCTGTTGCCATTTCAACAGTGTGACAGTGAACATTTTGTGTGTGTCCTAATATACCGAATCCCCTACCCTAGGATAGACTCTCTGGAAATTCTGGCAGCTTAGTGGTTAAGAGCTACGGCTGCTAACCAAAAGGTCAGCAGTTCAAATATACCAGGTGCTCCTTGGAAACCCTATGGGGCAGTTCTACTCTGTCCTATAGGGTCCCTGTGAGTCAGAATCAACTCAACGACAACGGGTAGTAGTAGTAGTAGGACAGACGCTCAGAAGTAGAGTTGCTGGGTCAAAGAATACACATATTTAACAATTTAATAGCTAGAGTCAGGTTACTTTCTAAAATGGCTATAACTGTTATGTTGCCATCAGCAAGCTATAACAGTGGCTGCTTTTGTATATCCCACTTGGCCCTGAGTGTTGTCATTCTTTTTAATTTTTGCCAACCTGGGGTCAGGGTGACAAAATAGAAATCAAGCAATCTTTCAGTTGTTTCCGGACAAATTTGGATTTGCTTTCCTGAGTCATCTGTTCAGATCCTTGGCCCTGCTGGAGTTTTTCTCCCACGCTGGAATTTCCAGGCATTTGCCCCTTTGCTGGACCTGGGATATAGGGTCGCTAATAATTGGAATTGACTCAATGGCACTGGGTTTGGTTTGTTTTGGTTTGGACCTGGGATCACAGTAGCCTCAGGGTTTCAAAACACCCTGTAACGTTAAAAAAAAAAAAAAAAAAAAAAATTTGTCTTGCTTTGAAATCAAAACAGATCTCATAAGGCATATCTTCTCTGTACACTGTTTCCAAACTGCAGAAGGAATGAAGTTTCACCAGTCCTTTCCCCTCCATGTCTGGAGCAGAACAAGCTTCACACTGCACAAAAGGAGTATCACACGGTCCTAGCGTTGGACAGTTCTGGGTTGGGAGAGCTGTGACTTTTAGCAGCCACTTGACATTGCTTAACCTCTGTCTTCCACATCTAAAATGAGAGTAGGCTTTAATGACATGGAGGGAGTCAAACTTTCATGACCTTCATTTTCTGATGTGACACAACTCAAAATGAGAAGAAACAGCTGCGAATATCCATTAATAATTGGAACATGGAATGTAGAAAGTATGAATCTAGGAAAACTGGAAGTCAACAAAAATGAAATGGAACACATAAACACTGATATCCTAGGCATTAGTGAGCTGAAATGGACTGGTATTGACCATTTTGAGTCAGACAATTATATGGTCTCCTATGCTGGAAATGACAAATTGAAGAGGAATGGCGTAGCATTCACCATCAAAAAGAACATTTCAAGATTTATCCTGAAGTACAACACTGTCAGTGATAAGATAATATCCATACACCTACAAGGAAGACCAGTTAATACTACTATTATTCAAATATCACACAAACCACTAATACCAAAGATGAGAAAATTAAAGATTTTTACCAGCTTCCGCAATCTGAAATGGATCAAACATGCAATCGAGATGAATCGATATTTACTGGTGATTGAAATGTGAAAGCTGGAAACAAAGAAGATGGATCCGTAGTTGGAAATATGGCCTTGGCAATAGAAACATGCCGGAGATCATATGATAGAATTTTGCAAGACCAATGACTTCTTCATCGCAAATACCCTTTTTCACCAACATTAACAGTGACTATACACATGGACCTCGCCAGATGGAATGCACAGGAATCAAATTGGCGACATCTGTGGAAAGGGATGATGGAAAAGCTCAATATTATCAGTCAGAAAAAGGTCAGTGGCCAACTGTGGAACAGACCATCAATTTCTCATATGTAAGTTCAAGTTGAAACTGAAGAAAACTAGAATGAGTCCACTGGAGCCAAACTGCGACCTTAAATACACCTCACCTGAATTTAGAGACCTTCTCAAGATTAGATTTGACCCGCTGAACTTAAATGACAGATGATGAGTTGTGGAACGATATCAAGGACAGTATACATGAAGAAAGCAAGGGGTCATAAAAAGATAAGAAAGAAAAGACCAAAATGGATGTCAGAAGAGACTCTGAACTTGCTCTTGAACTCAGAGTAGCTAAAGTGAACGTAAGAAATGATGAAATAAAAGAGCTGAACAAGAGATTTCAAAGAGCGGCTCAAGAAGGCAAACTATTATAATGACACGTGCAAAGACCTGGCGGTAGATAACCAAAAGAGAAGAACATGCTTGGCATTTCTCAAGCTGAAAGAACGGAAGAAAAAATTCAAGCCTCGAACAGCAAAAATATTAAATGACGCAAGAAGCATCAAAAGAAGATGAAAGGAATACGCAGAATCACTGTACCAAAAAGAATTGGTCAATGTTCTACCATTTCAGGAGGTAGCATATGATTAAGAACTGATGATACTGAAGGAAAAGGTCCAAGCTGCACTGAAGGTGTTGGCAAAAAACAAGGGCTCCAGGAATTGAAAGAATACCAACGGAAATGTTTCAACAAACAGATGCAGTGCTGAAAGTGCTCACTTGGCTATGCCAACAAATTTGGAAGACAGCTACCTAGCCGACAGATTGGAAGAAATCCATATTCATAGCCGTTCCAAAGAAAGGAGATATCATTAATATCACACACAAGTAAAATTATGCTGAAGATCTTTCAAAAGCAGTTGCAGCAGTACATTGACAGGGAACTGTCAGAAGTTCAAGCTGGATTCAGAAGAGAATTTGGAACAAAGGATATCATTGTTGATGTTAGGTTGATCATGGCTGAAAGCAGAGAATACCAGAAAGATGTTTACGTGTGTCTTATCGGCTATGCAAATTATGGACAACTTTGCAAAGAATGGGAATTCCAGAACACTTAATTGTGCTCATAAGGATCCTGTACATAGACTAAGAGGCAGGTTGTTCGAACAGAACAAGAGGATACTATGTAGTTTAAACTCAAGAAAGGTGTTTGTTAGGGCTATATCCTTTCACCATACTTACTTAATCTGTATGCTAAGCAAATAACCCAAGAAGCTGGACTATATGAAGACGAATGAGGCATCAAGATTGGAGGAAGACTCATTAACAACCTGCAATATACAGATGACACAACCTTGCTTGCTAAAAGTGAACAGGACTTTAAGCACTTACTGATGTAGATCAATGACCACAGCCTTCAGTATGGATTACACCTCAACATAAAGAAAACAAAAATCCTCACAACTGAACCAATAAGCAACATCATGATAAATGGAGAAAAGATTCAAGTCGTCAAGGATTTCATTTTACTTGGATCCACAATCAACACCCATTGAAGTGAGAGTCGACAAATCAAACAATGCATTACATCAAGCAAATCTGCTGCAAAAGATCTTTTCAAAGTGTTAAAAAAGCAAAGATGTCATTTTAAGGACTAAGTTGCTTCTGACCAAAGCCAAGGTCAACTCATAGACATGTGAAAGCTGGGCAATGAATAAGGAAGGTGGAAGAAGAATTGATGCCTTTAAATTATGGTGTTGGCAAAGAATATTGAATATACCACAGACTGCCAGAAGGACAAACAAATCTGCCTTGAAAGAAGTACAGCCAGAATGCTCTGTGGAAGTGAGGATGGCGAGACCTCGTCTCACATAATTTGTACATGTTATTAGGAGGGATCAGTCCCTGGAGGAGTACATTGTGCTTAGTAAAGGAAAGTGTCAGTAAAAAAGAGGAAGACCCTCATGAGATAGATTGACACAGTGGCTGCAACCATGGGCTCAAGCATGATAATGAAAGTGAGGATGGCGAAAGATGGGGCAATGTTTTGTTCTGTTGTACATAGTTACCATGAGTCACAATCGACCTGATGGCGCCTAGCAACAACAAAATGGGAGTGTTTTGTAAGCACTCACTGTGATAATGAACGCTCGTAACGCAGGTTTTTAATGCCCTTCACACAGTGACAACTACAAGAAGAAGGAGCCCTGGTGGTACAATAGTTAAGTGCTTTGCTGCTAACCAAAGGTTGGAGGTTGGAACCCACCCAGCTGTTCTGCAGGAGAAAGACCTTCCAATCTGCTTCCATACAGATTACAGCCAAGAAAACCCTATGGGAGAGTTCTACTCTCCCACATGGAATCTCTGTGAGTTGGGATCAATTTGACGGCAACCAACACCAATAAAAGGTATTATTATTGCTCAGCTGTCAAAATAACTTGAAGGTATTGATATTTTTAATCATTCCCCCCACATCAAATTCTACTGAGAGACAGAGAGAGAGCAGCCAGACATCAGCCACCTCCATCCTATTGTCATCTGCGCTGTACTTACCCCAGGGCTACCAGAACTAGTCTGAGTGGTTCTCTGCTTCTTGCAATCTAATAACTTGGCAGCACAGAATCTGGCAAGCAGCACGTGCTCAGAGACTATTTGAACTCATGCTGATAGGTGAGGCACTTTGGACAAGCCTGGTTTTTCTAAGTGGCCTTACTCGTTCATGTGCCAAAAGCCATTGTTGACAATAAGACCTTAGTGGCCTCTGATGTTCAAGATTGGGGACCCAACTGATGCCTGAGACCTAGGAGGCTACCCAGGGTATTTCAGATACCCTTAGTGTGTTTGTTTCCCTACAATATGCACCCCCCCCCACCTTCACAAATAGTCCCTTTTTTTAATTCTCCTCAATTACTCTGCTTGTTCCATTCCTACTGGTATCTTGACTGATATTCTACCAACTTTAATATCAGCCAGCCCACAATTTTTGGTATTTTTTACTATTTTAATAAACATATCACAAAATACATTTTTAGAAAGATAATCAAGATGCACAAAGTTTAAAGCATTCCCTTTATTATTGTTTTAATTGCTTTATCTATAAAAGTAAATGGGGTGAATCCCACATCACTTATTTTTTGTTATTCAACATTAAAATGTTCTTCAACATTAAAATGAAAAATTGCCATGCGGTGACCAAGAGTTACAATAAGAAAATCAGACATTTTATAGGCTTTTTTCTTGCTTGAAATATTGTTTTTCTAATTATCATATAAATACATCATCACATGTATGTACGTCATTAGCACTTTATTACTTCAGAGCAGGACAAGTTAGTTCGTATAAGAAAACTGATAAAATAAATATAAAATGAAAAAATAATAGTCACAGTTTCATATCTCAGAAACAATAATACACATTTATTTTATTTTTATTTGCATTTTGTGCAAATTAGAATCATTTTATGTGTAGTTTTAAATTATATCATTTTGGAAATTCATATTATAAACTAATAGTAATATGGAAAAACCTGTGATGACCTTTGACTCTGGAAGTGTAGCTATTTGAATCTCCATGCTGCAACCCAGCATGTCATGTGCTTGGTGCCACATACCTGAATCATGGTCTTTAGAAGTAAATAAGACTCTCTAGAGCAGAGCTTCTCCAAGTTTAATGTGTACTCGACTGGGTGATCCTGCTAAAATGCAAATTTTGATTCATAGGTGTGATCATTAAGGTTGTGTGTCAACTTGGCTGGGCCATGATTCTCAGTGGTTTGGCAGTTATGATGCAGTTTGGCAGTTGGATGTGATCATCCCCATGGTGGGATCTGCTATAAGTAGCCAATCAGCTGAAAGGAGTTTCCTTGGGAGTGTGGTCTACATCCAATATAGGTGAGCTTTCTGGCAAGGCTGGGGGGCTTTTGCTTGCACTGGATCCTCTAGCTGGCTCCTGTTCATCTGACCTCCAGTTCTTGGGACTTGACCTAGCAGCTTACCTGCTGTCTTGCCTATTAATCTTGGGAATCAGGAGAAGCCTCTAGCCTGACCTACAGACTTGGGATTTTCCAGCCTCTACAACTGCATGAGCCAGTTCCTTAACACAAGTCTCTCTATATATTTACATGCTTCGCTGGTTTTGTTTCTTGAGAGAACCCAGGCTAAGACAATAAGTGTGGAATGGGGCCTAAGAGTCTGTGTTTCTAACAAGCTCCTGGGTAATGTCTGCTAGTATGTGGATCACACTTTGAAGACTAAGAATTATTAGTTAGGTGCTAGCGCAATTCATATACACAATAAAGTTTGAGAAGCACAGATTTAGAGCATCTGTTCTCAACCTTGACTGTGCATTTGAATCACTTAGAAGCATTTGAAAAAATAACACCCAGAGACCCTTGTGTTTTAAAAGTTTACCTGACACTTCTGGTATACCTTGGAGGTTAAGAACTCCTACTCTACAGTGTCAAGTGAAATGCATAGAATCCTGGCAAATTTTGTAATTATAAATAAGTTACATTGTCTTTGTTTCTAATTTTGACAAGAAAGAAAGGAGAAGAAAAAAAAAAAACATAGCAACAATGACAACAAAAAACCTGACCATTATGTTTAAAGGCGAGTGCCACAGCTGAGAAACCACAAATCAAGATTCTGATGTGAAGCACATGGGGATTTGAACTAAATTGAGCCACCTGAACCCAAAACTGATTTGGAAATCTCATCAGCATGATTTACCCCATATGATTTCCAAGGCTTCAGTTTCAGTTTTTTAATAATCAACTTAGGCAACATACCCCCCAACTAGGATAGCCTGAGTGTCCATCACAGCAGAACCCCAGAGGCCATCAGTCTGGAAAAATTGTGCACACAATTTTTGGAGGCATAGGAATGGAGAAAGTAATCACCAATTTTTCTTAGCATTAGCATTAGCTCCATTACTTCAGAGCAGAACAGGTCAGTTTGCATCCAATTTCAGCTGGAAGACTTTGTAAACAATCAAAAGCTGAAGAGTGTCAGTGCTTACAGACCCTTGACTTTAAAATACCATGGATGACTTTAATTATGTCTTTTCTTCCACCACCTGGACAGGACAGTAAATTAGATAGGGAGCAGCTTCTGCCTGCATCTCATAGAACAACAGAAAAATACACTGAAGCCTGTAAAAAAGTACAATTTTCTTTGTTATGACAACAAGATAGCATGAAACACATAAAGAGGTTGTTTGGTGGCTTTGCCCTGCCCACCAAGGAGCTCTGCTGGGCTTCCTCCCTATTACACAGTCCCCTATCTGTAGAACATTGAGGACTAAGGTGCACCTGACCAAGGCGTGGTGTTTTCAATCACCTCATATGCATGCGAAAGCAGGAAAACTAATAAGGAAGACTGAAGGATCGAAGCATTTGAATTATGATGTTGGCAAAGAATACTGAATATAGCACTGGCTGGCAGAAGAATAAACAAATATGTCTTGGAAGAAGTACTGCCAGAATGTTTGTTAGAAGGGAGGACAGTGAGACTTTGTCTTATGTACTTTGGACATATTATCAGGAAGGACCAGTCCCTGGAGAAGGACATTATGCTTGGTAAAGTAGAGGGTTAGCAAAAAAGAAGACCTTCAATGAGATAGATTGACATAGTGACTGCAACAATGGCCTCAAACATAGCAACGATATGAGCAGGGGAGGATTATTCAATAAGCAAGGTAAACACCATGCTTACCTTGTTCAGGAGGAGCCCTGGTGGTATGGTGGCTGAGAGCTTGGCTGCTAACTGAAAGCTTGACAGTTCAAATGTGTCAGTCTGCTTCTGTAAAGATTACAGCCTTGGAAACCCTGTGGGGCAGTTCTACTCTGTCCCATAGGTTAGATATGAGTCGGAATCGACTCGAAGGCAATGAGTTTGGTTTGGGTTTACCTTGCTTACTAGATCTTCTTGTAGGTGAAATTGTTCACTACAGATTAGTAAGTAAGCACAAGTAAACCCATACGTACCTTCCTTACTGGGTCATCCACCTCTGCCAGGGATTGTAAATTTAAAAAGAGGCTTTAATTCTATAGGAAGCTGCCGTGGAGTTGGGAGAAAGACAGACTCCAGCCAAACCTAGAAGCAAAATCTTTGATGTAGTGAAAAAATGTGAAATTGTTCACTATAGAAGATCTGGTAAGCAAGGTAAGTACCAGGCTTACCTTGCTTATTGGATAATCTACCCCTGATTATAAGGATGGCACAGTGCCTGGCAGTGTTTTGTTTTGTTGTACATAGGGTCGTTATGACTGACTGGACCACGTCTAACAACAACAGCAATCTGTAGGCCAAGGAGGCCTAGTGGCATAGTGGTTAAATTGCTAAGCTGCTAACCAAAAGACCAGAGGTTCGAATCCACCAGCCACTCTGCAGGAGAAAGCTGTGGTAGTCTGTTTCTGTAAAGATTTATAGTATTGGAAACCCTATGGGGCAGTTCTACTCTGTCCTATATAGTCAAATCAACTTAGTGGCAACTTATCTGTAGGATGGGAGCCAATGGCAGGGCTAGCTCCTGGTAACCAGATAAAATTCAAACATCCTGTTGCAGAAAAGATAGGGATGGACTAAATATCTAGGTAGTGCCTGACTTGGGACATCAGCATTTCACAATGGACCTCAGTTTCCTCTTCTGTAAAATTAGCTAATTAGACAAAATGATCTCTAGAGCCCTTTTGGTCCTAAGATGATATACCCAAAAAACCCAGTGCCACTGAGTCGATTCCGACTCATAGCAACCCTAGAGGACAGAGTAGAACTACCCCACAGAGTTTCCAAGCAGTGCTTGGTGGATTCAAACTGCTGACCCTTTGGTTAGCAGCCGTATGAGTTCTGATAATAATGGTTCTGATAATAATAACAGCTAACATTTATTGAGTACTTGCTATGTGCTAGAAACTCTTCTAATTACTTTATGTACACTGACTTAAAAAAAAAAAAATTTTTTTTTCTTTTTTTTTGCTATGTGCTAGAAACTCTTCTAATTACTTTATGTACACTGACTTATTTGATCTTTATTTAGGGCATACCATTTTATCCCTATGTTTCAAGTAAGAAAACCAGTTCAGGGAGGTTAAATGACTTACCCCAAATTAAACAACTCATAGTGGAAGAGACAAAATTTTAATCCAACAACCCAGTCTCAGAACCTGAGACTGCACTCAATTTTCTCCTACTAATATTTACATTTACCTATCTCTGACTAATTCATGGAATTGTGAGAAAAGTTCCATCTATAATCATAGAAGCTTCCCTAACCATGACTATTAAATAGCATCAGCAAAACTGAGCAAGAGGCAGAATTCAGCAAGGTCATCAGTACAGTTCCCAATAAAAATGCTCTCTGTTTATGTAATTCCTCACTAGTTCAGCTCTTCCACTCAGGTACTCCCACTCTGGAGTCCTTGGGTGGTACAACCAATTAATGAGCTCAGCTGCTAGCAGAAAGATCTGAGGTTCGAGTTCACCCAGAGGTACCTTGGAAAAAATATTTGGCAATCTACTTCTGCAAAACTGGCCACTGAAAACCCTATGGAACACAGTTCTACTCTGACACACATGAAGTTGCCATGAGTTGGAGTCAACTCGACAGGAACTTTTTTTTTTTAATTTCTAGGAAGCTTTCCATAATTTCCCTCACCCATTAACCCATTGCCATCAAGTCAAACTTCTTCACTGGAATATAAAGAAGTATGCCTATCTGATTGCCCATAAAAATCTCTAAAACCTGTAATAGTACCTGGGATAATACACACTCAACAAAGGTTTTTTTTAAATGAATGAATGTTCCTTCTTTGTCATAACACTTATCATCCTTGTTGATTATCACAGGTTTAATAAGAACAGGGACCATACATGTATGTCTTATTCAGTATTCTATCCCCAGCACCTAGCACAATATCTGACACAGATCAGGCATTTGTTATTATTTCTGTTGAATAAATGAATGCATGAATAATTTGTCATTAATTTTGGAACTATCAAAAAAGGTATTAATAATTTCAAACACAGTAGCAATGTAATTTATAATGGCATTTTTTTCTTCATGTTTGTTTCAAATATAGCATGTGTTCATCAGGCCTGGGTTGATCATGTCTGTGGGTCATTCCATCCCATTGCCATTGAGTAGATTCTGACTCATAGTGACCTTGTAGAATTCAAACAGCCAAACTTTTTGACTAGCAGCCCAGCTCTTAACCACTGCACCACCACGGCTTCTGTAGGGCATTAAACCAGAAGCCAAACTTGTTGCCACTGAAATTATTCTGACTCATCACAACCCATTAGTACTTAGAAAATACCCTTTGTCATGACTACACTTTCAGCATTACTGTGTGTGTAGTGCTAAGGTGCTAAAATAATTTCCTTTAGTGTCTCTGCACAAACCAATTTCACATGTTAGTATGTATCTTTAGGGTTTTTTGGCTGATAAATAAATTAAAGTCTTGAAATATTAAACAACATTTTTTAGTTTGTTGTGCTATTTCAAATATTTCACATCATTCAGTTTTGAAATAATTCACATTAAAATATTACTACCATCTAAAATTGTTTTTGATGCTATGTTTTCCTAGAAACTAAGGACACCATTACCCCCCTGACTCACTTAGGACTACTCACTCAACCCTTCCTTAGGGAGGCAGGGATAAAGATCAAGTAGAAGAACATAAAAATTGGCAGAAAAATGAGACCTCAGCATCAAGACTCAGCCAGTTTTCACTTTCCTTCTGCAGGCTTCCTGATCGCCATACCCTGGTCTACACTCCTTCCTTCCTAATACAACTATGATTTTACACTCTATGCAGGGAGGGAACTGTCACCTGGAGGGATTTGTTCGGAACCTCAGAACCCCCTTCACCTTTCCTGAGGTCCTCTCAACCATTGAGCCTCCCTAGCTCTCCATCATCTCAGCATCAAATTCCCCACAGTCCTTGCCCACAGATGATGGCCCTGGAGGAACTGATCAGCTGCTAAATCTCCTAACCTCCCTCCAGCAGCATAGTTGCATGGGAAAAGGAAGCAACTCAGAACATTGCTCCTACTTGCCAATAGTTTGATTGGAAGCCTTTTGATGGTGAGGTTTAGATCTACTCATGTCCTGTTGAAAACCTCCTTGGAGAGTCTAGATCTCTTTGGGAGCTTATGAAATCACTCATGGCTGGGGGAAGAAGAAACCTCAGCAATCCTCTGATCCAGTCCTATATTTTCAGGTGACAAAATTGGAGATAAGGTGACTTGCCCAAGTGAGTCATCCCCTCTCATCATAGATAGATCTTTGGAGCAGTTGCCTCAGAGAGGAGAGCTGATTGCTCTTTGATCCCACAATGCCCCCTTTATCCCTGCTAAACCTGTTGCCATCAAGTTGATTCTTACTCATAACAACCCTATAGGACAGTGTGGAACTGCCCCACAGGGCTTCCAAGTAGTGGCTGGTGGATTCCAACTGCCAACCTTCTGGTTAGCAGCCATGATAGGTGATAATAATACTTCTCTTTCCCTTTCAGTTAAACAGAAATCATCCTGACGGAAGGAAGTAAGAGGGGTGTGTTTCTTCTCTTCCTACACAGGCTTATATTTAACCTAAAGTGTTTGTCTAAGTGGCTAGATTCCATGGAGATTGGTGCCATAGAAATAAATAACAAGACCAAACAGTGCCAGAGATGGCACAAGCATTCTAAGTAGAGTAAGGAAAGCAAGAGCAAGAAATAGAAAGCAAGAGTTAAGAGAGAAGAAAGTGAGAGAGCAAGAGCTAGTGAGTGGGCAAGAGCCTTAGGATAAAGTTCCACAGCAGACAGGCATGGGGCAGGCAGTGTTCTTGGCACTTGATCTCATTTGATAACAGTCCTTCCACTGCAGTTCTCCACTCCTCTGCGGACAGTTATGATCTTCCCCACACCGTATTCATAGACCTCTGACAGTTCATCAGAGACAGGAGCCATCTCACAGCAGAGATGGACCCATGATATATTCTAAACTCTCACAAACTGTGGTGTTAAGTAGAAGAATGTTGAAGTAGGAAATTAAGATTTTATTTTCAAAACAAAATATGTGCACCCTAATTGAAGGGACAAAGAAGTGCAGTTAACAGTTGAGATTATTTTCTTCTTTAATGTTTCAAGTTAAAAATTATAAACTCAGGTTTGTGTTTAGCAGATATATAGACATGAGAGCACATGTATTTTTCCTTTCAACTAACTCCCTATCCAGAAAAGCAGATATTTATACCAATGTAATCTATTTGGTCTACTGAAAATCAAGAACCAAAGACCCAAAATTCTTGTTCGGTTTTTGCCTACAAAATCTGTCAGAAACTAAAGATCTGTCCAAACTCGTAATCTTATTATCTTATAAAGGTTGTCTGAATTGAAATATGCTAATTGTTTGTTGACTTCCGTATTTGTCCAAAGATGAATTTTTTAGGATTGAGGGGAGGGGAAATAAACAGATACTATTTTAAGCAACAATTGAAGTCTTATTATAAAATCTACACATCTGTAATCCTGTCTTAAATAAGAACTTCTGAATCAGCACAGAACATGAGTGGCCAATAAAAATTTCAAGTATTGGTGGGTTCATTAAAATGCAACTTGTTATCATTCAGATTAAAATCCAATATACTGCTAATGATAGTAGTAGCTACAATTTTTCAGATGCCTACTATATTCAGGCACTGTATTAAACATTATAGATGATGATTTTGTTTGATCCTCTCAAGAAAACCCTATTTTACTGAAAAAGACTCAAGACTCAGGGAAGCTAAATAACTTATACATGTACACACCGTTAGTGAATAGCGCAGAACCGGAGTTTGCATCCCAGCTGTCTAACTGCAGAGTCTATGCTCTTAACCATTACACCACACCTCTTAGCCCCTGAAATATTCTGTGCCCAGAAAAGGTGGTATATAATTTGTAAATAAGCAAGTTCCATTATTCCTAAAACTTAACTGTGGGATGTGAGGGTGAAAGACATGGTGGGTGGAAAATAACTAATGAAGCACAAGAAAGGCATTCTATCGGGTCTTAGTCTTTGTGACTCATCCCCACTAATTTGTTAACACAAGTCTTTGATAAGAAAGTCTTCCACTTCTCCCCTCTCTTTAGGAACAGAACCAAAGGCCATGCACATATTAAATACATACATAAACAGAGGTTCATTATGGCAGCCATTATCCATTCTGTAAGCCACATGGCCTGTTACTATGGCAGTTAGGAGGCTGTGTGTGCTGTCAGCTGAATTAAAGTGTTCATCAGCTAAGGGTGTATCATTTCATGGATGACAATGATGAACACTGATGATATGTCAACAGTATTAGGATAGACCTGCCCCCTCCCAATCATTTCAGGAAGTTAAATCACAAGTCTTAACCAACAGCTTGCCTTAACTTTGCCTGTGATGAAGTTTAATATTTGTAATGCCATATAATTAGACCATTTGTTGGACAGTACTTTGGTACCATGGTCAAAACTAAAATGTTAGTATGATGACAAGCAACTCAGTATGGCTTCTCATATATGTTAAGTAAAAACATATTTGTTAAATAAATCATGATAGTAGCTACTATTTACTGAACACCTACCATGGGCACTGTGCCATGTCCTTCACAAATATATCTAAATCTTATAGGAATCATGCTTTCCAGATAAGGTATTTAAAAAGTAACCAATTTATGCAAGACTAAATAGCTAGTGTCTTGGGAGAGCAGGAATTTAAAGACAATTCAGGGTAATGCCGCAGTCCCCTTATTTCAACTATAGTTCAAGGAAGAAAGAAACGAAGAGAAGGAGGAGGTAGAGAATTAAAAATAATCTAAGAATAGATTTAGACTTAAATCTATTTCAACTTTGGAAGGAAGGAAGGAAGGGAGGGAAGAAGGGAGGGAGTGAGGGAAGAAAGAAGAAGAAAAGAAGGGAAGGAGAGAGGAGGAGGAAGGCAGGGAGGGACATAATTCAAAAACTTTCTTTGAATTTGCACAAATTCAGGATTCCACCTCTGACATATATTATGACAACAGTTGTACAAAGAAGAAATCATATTTGTGAGCTTTCAGATAATCAAATTATCTTCATGACATGCAAAACATTGATCAGAAAAAATCAGACAAGCCCATAATAAGGAACAAGTGGAAAGAAGCACTGTAAGCAGATGATTTTCCAAAGGCAAACAAGGGTGAGCAGATTGTTGAAGACATTAATTTTCATGATTGCTGCCTTTGTTATTTTGCTTCATTGCTCTTCACCCTAATTGGTCTAAAAATACAAAATAACATGATAAAAAGCTAGTTTCAAGGGCCAGTTATTTTTGGAAAAGCCATGAGGAAAATGAGAATAAGTGATAGAATTTTTAGAAAATTCACTTTGCCCCTCTAGTCTTCACACTTGCCTCTCAATGTATATATATTGCTCTCCCCAGGCTTGTAACACTGACAGGCAGCCCATCATGAAATTTAAACACCCAGAGAGAAACTCTTGAAAAGAAGGCAGCCTGGGAGAAAACAACTTGATTTTTTGTTTATTCCAAACCGGTTTTCTACTTACAAAATTGTCTCTGCCTGTTTCTTCTTTTCAGTGGGCAATAAATAACTTTTAGAGAAACAAATGTGAGCTGAATTGGTAGAGCAGTCAAGTGATTGTGGTGAAGAGAAGGTTTTGGCATCTGTGAGTAGTGCATTGAAATAGAATCACTCCAGGAAAAGGTTATCTGTGTTGCCTGCATTTATGAGATGACATTTAAATAAAAGCGCTGGTTCACTTCTTATTGATCCCTCTACCTTAAAAGGTACCTCAAAGGAAAATGTGGTGTGAATATCTGAGTAATGTGCTGTTTATACAGATGGAGAGCCTCACAGGCTCTGTGCACGAGATAGTGGTAAGTGTAAGCTATTTAAGGAAATGTGTTTCCTGCAGCTACTCAAGACACTCTCACTAAAACTCAACACACTGATGTATAGGCATTACTATAGCCCCTTTCATTTCAAAAATCTGTTCTGAAATAGTTTCCTCTGTACATTGGGGTTTTGCAAATAGCTTAATTACCCATGGGCTCCACCTCCATCTCTCAGTTTGCTGTATTGTGGTGTGTTGTGTGTTACTGTGATGTTGGAAGTTATACCACCAGTATTTCAAATACCGGCAGGGTCATCCAAGGGGGACAAGTTTCAGCAGAACTTCCAGACTAAGACAGACTAGGAAGAAAGGCCTGGTGATCTACTTCTGAAAATTAGCCACTGAAAACCCTATGGAGCACAACAGAATATTGTCCAATATAGTGCTGGAAAATGAACCCCCGGGTTGGAAGGCACTCCACAATGGCTGCAACAAAGGACTCAAACATATCAATAATAATGAAGATGGTGCAGGACCAGGCAACATTTCATTCTGTTGTACATGGGATCACCATGAGTAGGAGCCAACTCGACAGCAACTAACAACCACCACCACCTATGGGCTGAGCTTAATTAGGAGAATAGATGTGTGTGTGTGTGTGTGTGTCCCCTTACTCTAGTTTATATTCTCCATAACACTTTTCACTACCTGAATTATGTTACATACGTATTTCTTTTTTTCACTTATCATCTCTCTCCTCCCCACTAAAGTATGAGCCCCCCGAAGACCGGAACCTTGTAACAATGCTTAGTATGCAGCAGGCACTCTTACTCCACAGTTAGATGCTTAATGGATGAGTAAAGGAATAAATGTTGCTTCCCTTGTTCAAAAATCTCCAATGGTTCCTCACAGAATAGCAGAGGTGAAAATTGGTGGCCTGTTGCCTAATTTCAAGTGATAGAAAAATTTTATCTCACCTGGACAAAATTGTTTAATTTAAATTCATTGACGGCATTTAGAAATTTAGAAATATCACATGAAATCAAGATTACTGGTGTCTTTAAAATCTTGGAAGATCTTGCACTACTGGCCCCATAACCTCACATGCCAATTAATTGGGACTCAGCAGCAGCTGTCCCTTCACACAGGCATGAGCTCCCTGGGAGCTTCCGCCATTCCCACTGTCTTTTGTTATCAACCAAGGTGCTTGCCTGTCTCATTCACTTACGGTCTCTGCCTGAACCTTGTAGGCATTCTAGTTCAGAAACCCAAGCCTCTAGTTCAGAAACTCCTTAGATTAATTGCTTCTGAGAATTGTTTGTACATGTCAGCTCTGCCACTTTTACCTTAACTACAGATACCTCCGTGTACAAAGAGCCATCTCCTACCTGATAGCATGATTGCCCATGATTTTGTGTCAGCTTCATGGGGTGGGTTCAGGTGCTTCTACTGATCCTTAATTCAGTCTCTTCTCCCCAAATTATGTATTTCTATTCTAGAAGGCCAGTTCCCAGTTTATTTCATATCAGCTGATTTTTTTTTTTTTTTTTGTAATTGGATACCCAAACCAAAACCAAACCCAGTGCTGTCGAGTCGATTCCGACTCATAGCGACCCTATAGGACACACTAGAACTGCCCCATAGAGTTTCCAAGGAGCATCTGGCGGATTCGAACTGACGAACTTTTGGTTAGCAGCTGTAGCACTTAACCACTACACCACTAGGGTTTCCCGGCAGCAACAAAAACATGGCTATTAGGTAAGGAAACAGCATGCGGTTTATATTCTAATAGGAAGTCCTGCCTTGAAGCACAGCACAGGATAATTTCTATGAATCTTCCCAACCTTCTTATAAACTCTCCCAAATTTTCCATTAAATAATCAAGTCAGTGAACTGAAATGGGTTGAGTAGAAATTAACTACCTACCCAATGGTCTCTCAGGAGTAGCGCCTCCTCTTGTTCACCCATAACTTTGAGATTGATGCTTTAGATTAAATCTTATCCATCCCTCTCTTTCCCCATCCAGGGAAGGAAAGTTCATTCTTGGAATTTACAACAAAGTATACTAAGCTGTCAAGGGAAGGATTTGATTTAAAAATGGTAATTCATTCCAGATAAAGGAATGTTTCTAATAATTTTGATAGAAGTCATTATCCTTTCAAGAAATTAGAGATAAAAGCAATCAGAATAATAAATGAAATATTTTCATTGGTAAAAATAAATGAATAAATTCAGCACACAAAACAGCAAAGCTCTTTGCTCCTATATTAATGTCACAAACAATTGTAATTGAAATTGGATGATTCTGCTGCTAAAGCAAAGGCAGGTGCTACGGAGACTAGAGAGACAACCCTAGTGGTGAGAGTGGGAGAGATCTGGTTGTCTTGTGCCAAACTGGGCAGGTAATTGGCTGCAATGGGCAATGTAGCTCACAGTTAATGTAAGTGGAGACATTTACAGAGTGCTCAAAATGAGAGAGACATAGAGAAGAAAAGATACACTTCTAAGAAAACAGGGTTTGATGGAGCCTCTTCTCAAGGTTTATTTATTTTCTCCCTGATTTCTGTGCAGGCATCCTACAGACCTCTTGTAATCTTTAAGGTGAGATTTAGGACAGTGTGTCCATTGAGATAATGCACTCACTGCTGACCGAAAGGTTGGTTGTTTGAGTACACAACAGAGGTGCCTCAGAAGAAAAGTCCAGCTATCTAATTCTGAAGAATCAGCCATAGAATACCCTATGGAGCAAAGCTGTATTCTGACACACATGGGGTGATGATGAGTCAGGATCAACTCTGTGGAAATTATTTTTTTGCTTTGGTTTGTTGAGAGAAGAATAAGCAATAACAACAGCAATGAGGACAATAAGAATAAGTATAAGGACAATCCTTCTCTTCCTTCCTCTGAGTTCCCGCCTGGGTCCAACACTAGTTCTCTCTCAAGGAGGTATTGGGAACCTGGCTGGTGTGCTATATCCTGTCCCCATGGAAAGGGTGATTCATCCACCTAGGGTTCCCAGTGACAGGCTGACACTGATGGGTTGACATTTTTTCTCTAGGCAGGCATGTATTAGTAGTCACTACTCTGTTGCTTATGCTCTGTGTCATGCTTCTTGTCTTAAAACCAAAAACTAAATCCACTGCCATAGAGTTGATTCCAACTCATAGTGACCCCATAGGACAGAGTAGAGCTGTCCCATAGGGTTTCCAAGGAGTGCCTGGTGGATTCAAACTGCCAACTTTTTGGTTAGCAGCCGTAGCTCTTAACCACTACGCCACCAGGGTATCCTCTTGTCTTAGGGATCAGTAAAAACACAGCATTCTCTGCTTTGTGTTTTTAATAGAGTAACCAGAGTCCCCACCTCCCCTGTTAGAGAGTCCTATTTCATCTTTTCAGACATTCCATCCACACCATTATTACTAGAACAGATATTTCGGTCCTATTGGGTTCCTTGCGTCTGCTCTCATTAGTTCAGAACACAAACCTCAAATCCTCAAAATGAAGAGTTAAATCTCTACTTTCTCCTTCCTGCAAATTACTGGAATTTTCTTGCTTCCCAAAGTTTATTTCCAGTGTTTTAATTTCCCCTAAATATTTTGGTCTGTGTCAGACCAGACACATTAAGCCTCCTATTCATTCATTCATTTAGCCTATATCAAACCATGTACCAGATGTCCTTACTCTCAGGGTCCACAGATGGGCTGTGAAGGGTCCATGAATCTCCTAAATGCAAGAGTATACATGATTTTTTTTCCTGGGAAGTGGAACCAAAACTTTCCACTGATTCCAAAAGTGTTCCATAAGATAAAAATGTTCTAATGGAGGGAATAAAACAGAAAGTCCCTAACGTAGCAGGAGAAAAGTGGGGCACAGAACTCAAATTCTAGTAAAAAGACCAGACTTGATGATCTGATGGACACTGGAGGGACCCCAGAAGACATGGCCACCAGACTCTCTGTTACCCCAGAACTAAAACCATTCCCAAAGCCAACTCTTCAGACAAAGATTAGACTGGACTATAAGACATAAAATGATACTGGTGAGGAGTGTGTTTCTTGGTTCAAGTAGATACATGAGACTAAATGGGAAGCTCCTGTCTGGAGGCAAGATGAGAAGGTAGAAGGGCACAGGAGCTGGTTGAATGGACATGGGAAATGCAGGGTGGAGAGAAAGAGTGTATTGTCACATTGTAGGGAGAGCAACTAGTGTCACATAACAATGTGTGTATAAGTTTTTGTATGAGAAACTGACTTGAATTGTAAACTTTCACTTAAAGCACAATAAAAAAGAATTCACAAGCAAAAAAAAAAAAAATGTATATTCTAACGGGACACCCAGACAAATAAAGAGGAAATTGCAATATAGGGCAGAGGTTCTCAAACTTTCTTGCCTTTAGTGTCTCATTAATGGTTTTTTTTTTTTAATATAATTTACTTTACATTCTGTTGTCATTGAGAATATACACAGCAGAACACACACCAATTCAACAATTTTTGCGTGTACAGTTCAGTGACTTTGATTACGTTCTTCAAGTTGTGCAATTATTTTCACTTTCCTTTTCCTAATTGCTCCTCCCCATTAACATAAACTCACTGCCCCCTAAGTTCCCTAGCTAATCTTCCAAGCTGCTATTGTCAGTTTGCTCCCATATAGATCATTCTTAAGGAGAATCCTGGTCAAAAGGGAGAAAATGCAGAACAGAATTTCAAATTCCCATGGAATCCATACTTTCTGGAGCCATGGAGGCTGAATGGACCCTCAAAACTGATGAAGTGAGATAATCATTAATGTTTTTATGGCACCCCTAGTTCAAAAGAAAAATACCTAACCCCTAGGTCAAAAGAAAAATACCTGTTTACTAAGTAGTTAGATCCAAGTAGCTTAAAGTGGAAGTCCATGTGATATCCAACAGATGTCTGTGTTTTTCTCAAAAATCTAAAATATCCCACAGAATCCTCTGTGAATTTGCTGCAGTACTCCAATGTGCCTCAATCCACAGTTTGGGAACCTCAGATATAGTGCAACAAACTTACTGATAGGAAGAAGACCAGGATGTTAAAGACACCTAGGGGAGCCTGACCTAGCCTTGGGTGCGAGAGAAAGCACCCTGGACGACATGTTGTCTAAGTTAAGTGTAGAGGAATGTTCAGGGGTTAAGGTGAAGGTAGGCTTGGGAAGGGAGGAGGTATTCCACAAACACATGTGTGCAGACCTGGAGTGGGGAGAGCTTGGTCTGACAGGAATGATAAGTGCAAGAGTGGGATATGGGAGGGAAAGGTATACTAACAGAGAGGGCTACAGAGTGGGTTCTCAACTATGAAAAACCTCTTAACTATCTTAAACAATTCACACTGTATCTCTTGCTCAGAGGATCATTTGAGTGGTTTATGGGGTTCAGTGGATTATCACATTTAAGCATTAGCAAGCTGGAAAAAAGGTGTGGTGATGTGAGACTTCCTCATATAACTTCACAGGGGGGAAGAGAGAGAATCAAGATCATCAGTCCAAGGCTGATCCCTACAAGGTGCAGAACAAACAAACCTCTGCCCTTCAGCCTTTTCACCAATTCTGACCCCAGCTATCCCTTCCGGAGCACTCTCTGCTTCTCTGCTGGGTTTGATAATTCGTCACAATGGCCACACAAAACTCACAAATCATATTCACTGTTCTGGTGTTTATTAGGGAAGTAGCAGATTACAATTCATGGTTAAGGAAAAACTCAGGGTACAGATCTTTGGTCAGGACAACTTTTTCTCAGCCACACCCACAGGCAGCCCTCTCCCTTAGCCCCTCAGCACCATGGCACCTTGGCCTGGCCTCTACTCTGCTTGAGCAAGTATCACAAAGCTCTTTAGCTCTGCCAATAAGTGCCCAGAGACACCTCACAGTACCAGTAGGCCACCTGCCCAAAGATGCTCAGCCGTCTTTCTCCATGGGTTGGCACACCCACTGTAGCCTAGTCATTCCATAGGCTGGGAAGTCCAATGGCCAATCTCACACTGGTCTCCTGGTTCTGCTGCTGCTGTCTTTTTGCCACTGCTTCTCACCAGCTCTCACCATCTGCAGTGTTACAGCTCTCTCTTTCTCCTGGGTCTAGAAGGTTCTAAATGCAGGGACTCTAGGTCCAAAGGACATGCTCCACTCCTGGCTCTTCTTAATAGTAGTGAGGTCTCCTTTCCTACTTCTGGGATTGGCTCCCTTTAAGCCTATCAAGATGGCAAAACTGACCAACCCTCTTGTTAGTGTTCCATACCCCTTATTTGCATGATCTAACCCCCACAAGAATTCCATGCACTTTATTTGCACTATTAGCAGATTGTCCAATCCCCTTGGTGGACAACAAGGAACTTATTTTCATGGTCCCACCCAATCATTTTGTAGGTGTCACAAAGACCATGGCTAGAAGGGCCACATGAAAGTAATTCACTACACTACATAAGCTCTCTGTGACCACAATGCAAAAAAATGGATTCAGGGCAGCAAAAATGAAGGCAGCAAGGTCAGTTAGGCTTTAAGTACGCCAAGTGAGAAGCAATAATATGTTAAACGACAGATTCTGAAGTTGAGTTATAAAAGTTTTAACAAATATTTTGTTTGGGAGTGCAAGGAAGCCTGGCACTTAAGAGTAGATACCAAGGGCTTCAATTCAAGAAAGATAAAAACCCAGTGCCGTCGAGTAGATTCCGGCTCATAGCGACCCTATAAGAGTAAAACTGCCCCATAGAGTTTCCAAGGCGCACCTGGTGGATTCTAACTGCTGAGCCTTTGGTTACCAGCCACAGCACTTAACCACTATGCCACCAGGGTTTCCTTATAATAGGCTTTGAGGAGAAAAGAGGTAGGTTATGGAAAGTTATCATTTACTGAAAGGTGGTGTTATGGATTGAATTGTGTTCCCCCAAAATTTATGTTGACTTGCCTGGGCCATGATTCCCAGTATTATGTGTGTGATGGTTAAGATTGTGTGTTAACTTGGCTGGGCCATGTTTCTCAGTGTTTTGGTGGTTGTATAATGTTGTGATCACTTCCTTGTTGAAATGTGATATGTGATCACCCCCACCATAGAATCTGCTGAGTGGTACCAGTGTGGGTGGGACCTGTGGTGGCTCAGAGCCCTCTCAGCCTTCATCCCTCTGCCTTCTGCCACCTACCTCCTGTTCACCTTGCAAAGGTTGTTGGCTTGTTCTGGATCCAGCAGCTGTCTCTTGTCTAGCTCTGGTGCTTGGGACTTGAGTTAGCAGCTTACTGCTCCATCTTGGGATTCGTTGATCTTCACGGCCTGAAAGCAAGACTCATGCTCTCCAACCTGCCTATCTTGGGTTTGCCAGCCCCTGCAGCTATGTGAATCACGAGAAACCTTGGGATCTTGCCTGCTGACCTTGGGGATTCCTCGACCTTCACAGCCTGTGAGCAGGAACCATGCTCTCTGACCTGCTCATCTTGGGTTCACCAGCTTCTGTGGCTCCTGCAGAAAGTCCTTTATCCTGATCCAAGCACTTGGGACATTCCAATCCCTATAATCATGTGACCTGTTTCCTTGATATAAATCTCTCTCTATATATTTACACACTTTACTGGTTTTGCTTCTCTAGAGAACCCGGCCTAAGACAGGGTGATTGTCTTCCATTTTGTAATCTGATGTAATTATCCTGTGTGTTGTAAATCCTAACCTCTATGATGTTAATGAGGCAAGGATTAGATGCAGTTATGTTAATGATGCAGGACACAATCTACAGGATTAAGTTGCATCTTGAGTATACCTCTTTGGTGGTATAAAAGAGAGAATTGAACAGAGAGGAGAGGGACCTCCTACCACCAAGAAAGAAGAGCTGAGAATGGAGTGTGTTCTTTAGACCTGGGGTCTCTGCACTGAGAAACTCCTAGACTCAGGGGAAGATTAATGACAAGAACATTCCTCCAGAGCTGACACAGAGTGTAAGTCTTCCTCTGGAGCTGGCACCCTGAATTCAGACTTGCAGCCTCCTAAACTGTGAGAGAATAAACTTCTGTTTGTTAAAGCTATTCGTCTGTGGTATTTCTGTTATAGCAGCACTAGATAATTAAGACAGGTGGGTTCTTTCATAGTGGGGGCAAAATTTTGCCTGACCAGTGTGTTCTTCTTTCATTGTAATAGGTGCAAAGGAATATGAGTTTGGGAACCACCGGTGAACTAAAGTTTATAAGTGGAAGAACTGGAGCTGGTAAACTGGTTATGGTTGTTGCTGGTTGACAAATGAATGGGACAATGCACATAGGGGAAAAAAGGATGGGTACTAACTCATCCTTCTCCCTGTCTTTAGACATTGGGGGATCTATCTTCCAACAATGAAAAAGATAAGCATTCAGTCTCTACTAATACCCAGTAACAAGCCAGAAGCTGTTTCTCAAAAGAAGAGTAGTTATTTGCAGACAATGACAGGAATTTACTCCAAAATCCTAAGGGTTTGCACTGCGATTCACCAATAGGGGCCTGTCAAAGACACCAAGCAGCATCTCTGTCTGCGACTGACACTTCAAGCAGCGTTGGATCAGCTGGATCGTATGGCTCAAGTGGCAGAGTCACTTGCATAGCAGCCTGAACCTGTTGCAAAGCCTTTTTCCTGGGCCTTACTCAAAACCAGAAGCTTTTTGAGTACTTGGGCTGGGGTAGCACATCCATATGGGGGATATGTTGCCTCCAAAATCCAGAGGCCCACCAGGCATCGTACCTCCTTTTTAGCTGTAGCAGAGGCCGTAAGTAACAACTTATCCTTTACTTTAGAAGGAATATCTCAACATTCCCCACACAACTATTCTCCTTGAAATTTCACTGAGGTGGAAGGTGACTGAATTTTTGTTGGATTAATTTCCCACCCACTAACACGTTGGGTTAGCACATAAATGTTTTACCGATAAGTCCAGAGTCCTTGGCACTTCTTTCTTACTAGGGCCAATCAACATAATGTCATCAATGTAATGGACCAGGGTAATGTCTTGTGGAAGGGAAAGGAGAGCAAGGTCCCTGCAGACTAAATTACGACATAGGCCTGGATATTTAATATATACTCCTCAGGTGAGACAGTGAAGGTATATTGCTGGCAAACTGCTTCTGGTGTTCCTTCGAAACTGGAACTGAGAAAAATACATTGACCAGATCAATAGCTATTTTACCAAGGATCTGGAGATGTATTAATTTGTTCAAGCAAGGAAACTACATCTGGAACAGCAGCTGAAATTGGATTCACCACCCAGTTAAGTTTACAATAATCCATTGTCGTTCTCCAAGATTCATCTGTTTTTGCACGGGCCAAATAGGCAAGTTGAATGCGGATATGCTGGTAATCACCACCCCTGCATCCTTCTAGTCCTTGATGGTGGCAGTAATCTCTGCAATTCTCCAGGAACGCAGTATTGCTTTTGGTTTACTATTTTCCTAGTTAGGGCAGTTCTAATCGCTTCCAGCTCGCTTTTCCTACCATCATAGTGCTTATTCCACTTGTCAGGGATCCAATTTGGGGGTTGTGTCAGTTGTTGTTTCTATTCCAATTATGCGCTCTAGAACTGGGGAAATCACTACAGGATGGGTTCAGGGACCCACTAGACTCCCTGTGACACTAAATTGAGCTAAACTTCGTTAATAACCTGAACTCCATATGTTCCCACTCTGATTGGTGGGCCACAGTGACATTTTGGGTCTCCTGAAATTAGTGTTAGTTTCAGAGCCGGTATCCAGTGATCCCTGAAAAGTCTGATTATTTCCTTTTCCTCAGTAAACAGTCACTCTCATATAAGATCATGATCCCTTTGGGGAAGGCTGGGGGAATGATTAATAATATAAATTTTTGGCAATATAGTGGAGTTCTTCCTCAAGGGGACCCAGCTTACCCTTCATGCAAGAGATTATGGGTCTTTAAACTCACTCAAATCTAGGAATTGATTGAGGGGCCATGAGTCTCTATTCTGGCAATTTGAGTTAGACTGCCATTTATTTGACCTCGAGTTCTTCTGCGTGTACACATCAAGTAAATATTTAGTAGATTTCCCATCTATTTCACTCCTAGGACCACCATGACTAAGTGACCGATGCCATAAGTCCATACAAGTCAGACTATTCTGATTACCGCTTTGACTCTGCTGTCCATAACAATAACCATGCCTACTTTGTCTTTATCAATTGAGTGCCACTACTTTGGCCCTACCACCACAGGGTCCAATGAGCCCCATTGCAGTTGAGTGGTTTAATTCAATTAAGGCAGTTCCCAGTGTCAAATATGACTTAAAAAAAATAGCAATCAAAGCAGTCTTCAAGGATTTTGGGGCTTCCTTCACAAATTTGTTCCTCACCATTGTGGTAAAAGGTATGTCTCCAGGGCACTTCATGTGTGGTTCTGTGCGTGTATCCTGATAAATCCACTGTAACATGCCAATTTACCTAACCATTTGGATACCTTCTTCTACACTATACCAAGGCAAGTCTGGTACTTCAACTTGATTTATTGTATGCCACCATGTAATCCATGCTTCAGCAACGCAGGCAAATAAACTATTAGATCCTTTCCTAACCTCTGGAGCTGAAACACTGAATGAAGAATCTGTGTGTAGTAGCCCCATAACAATAAACTCAAACTGATCCAACTTTATATTCCTTGCACGATTATCCGACACCCTTAATAGCCGTTCCCACACATACACCCCAAGTTTCTGTTTGTACATACTAGGAAACCCAAGCAGTTCCTTTGGAGCGTAGTGTACTTCCTCCTGGGTTACACTTTGTACTTCACCTTTTGGGGCTTGCTGGAACTTAAGTCTAGAAGCAAAGGTGAGTGTTGTAGGTGGGTCCTGGGAACATTCAGCAAAGTCTTGTGAGGCAATGACCCTGGTGCCATCCTAAGCAATATCTCAGACAAAGACTCTTCAGGCACAACTGGGTTAATCTCATTAGATGGGGTGGAAGGGATAATGGTTTTACTAGGGAGGGTGGCTTAGCTAACAAAAATGGAGTGATCTCTTCAGGTAGAAGCAAGAGGGCTGGTTCTATTGCCAGGAGTGATTTCATGAAATTTATGGGCTCAGTGTCCCCAGTTTCCTGATTATCTGCCCATATGTCCCCATCCCAAGTTTCAAGATCCCATTTCTTCCCAATCAATACCCTCACTTTAATTTCAGACACCATTCAATTTTGAGAATTCAATTGGCATTACAATTCAGCCACTCTTATAATAAGACTTTGGTTTGGTTTTGGCAATATCTGCTCTGTTACTACAAGAAATAAGGCTTTCTTTCAGGGCACAAGTGGCAACTTTGAAGTCTTTTATATGGTGCTTGAGCTGTGACTCTGAAGCCCTGAGCTCATCTCTTTCTTTCTTTCACTACTTTGTCTAGCATAAGTAGGATCAACCAACCAGCCTTCTTATACAAAACTGTAGAAAAGTATCAAACATACGATCACCCAGAGCCTTGTTTCTCACCAACACTAGATCTACTAGTGGTGATATTTACACATTAATATTGCCACTTCATGCCATGGATTAGTGACACCTTCTTTACTCCTGGAGGCAGAGTCATCGGTGCCTTTAAGACTACTCAGACTTGAAAACCTATTTAGAAAACTCATCCTTGTGATTTTGTTTCTCTAGAACCAGTCCTGGTACCAAATACTTAGGCTGGGTTCTCTAGAGAAGCAAAATAAGTGAAACAGATATATATATATATATATATAAAGTGAGAGAGAGAAAGGAAGAGATTTATCTCAAGGAAATAGGACATGTGGCTGTAGAAGTTGGCACGTCCTAAGTCTGTGGGACTGGGGTCAGGCTGGAAGCTTCTCCTGACTCACATAGCTGCAGGGGCTAATGAACCCATGATCAGCAGGCAATACAACAGACCACTGGCTCAAGTCCCTAGGACCTGAGGTGATGTGATGATGAGCCTAATGCAGGATCCAGAGCAATCAAGCAAGCTTTGCCAGAACATCCATATGTATATTGGATGTAGGTCACACCTTCCAGGAAACTCCCTTTGTAATTGATTGGTTTATCACACCAGATCACATCATGGAAGATGACTATATCGTTACATAACTGCCAAATTACATCATTACATAACTGTCAAACTACATTATTACACAATTACCAAACCACTGAGAATCATGGGACAGCCAAGTTGACACATAACCTTAATCATCATATCTCCTTTGCATCCAAAGGCACCTACTTTCTTTAAAATCATCAGCTGGAATCTTCCAGTTCTTTAGAACAGTGCTTTATGGATAGTCTGTGAAGTGAAAGAAAAAATTACTGGGTTTTGGGCACTAGCTTTCTGACTTGGACATCAGGAGATGGCCAGCCTGAGGTAGGGTTTAGTCCAGAATGTCAGAGAATATGAGTCTTAGTAAAATTGTAGAGGTTCTATAGTACAATCTGCTCATTAAAAAAAAAAAAAAAAATTAAGGTTCTAAGAGGGTAAGTTTACAAAGATCATTAGTAGATATCCGGGGAAACACTATGGGTAGCTCTACTCTGTCCCATAGGTTTGCTATGAGTCAGCATCAACTTGACAGCAACAGGTTTTTAATGTAAGCCCCAGGCTAGGCTAAATATTAAAAATATTTAACAACTGGTAAGGCACTAGTGACAGAAACCCTGGTGGTGTAGTAGTTAAGAGATACGGCTGCGAACCAAAAGGTCGGCAGTTCATATCTACCAGGCACTCCTTGGAAAACCTATGGAGCAGATCTACTCTGTCCTATAGGGTTCTTATGAGTTGGAATCGACTCGACTGCAACGGGTTTTGTTTCATTTTGTTTTTAAGGCACTAGTGATGACAGTGAATCTAGAAGCCACAGATGGCTGGTACCAATGCTTGTAAGTTGGGCATCATCCATAGCCTAGACTGATACCCTTTTTGCATCTTTGAATCACCATCTGCATCATCTAACTCCAGGAGGTACTCTAGAGCTGCCACAGAAGGTCTGTGCTGCTCACCATCAGTCAGCACCTATGATCCCAGAGAACATTGTGTCTTGACCAGTTCTGCCTGGACGCTAAAAGGGTAACTACAGAGATTGTGGACTTAATCTTGATTTCCTGAGTAAATTGTTTTAAGCCATTTCTTTTCTTGTTGTTAGTGTCTTTTGTTCAGTTCCAGCTCTCTGGTATTGTACTAAGATTTCCTAAATTTGGTCCAATGTTTCCTCATTACCTCCTCCCACACATTTTTACAAATGAAGAATCTGAGGCACAAAATTCTTAGTGGGTTAATGGCACCACATTAACAGAACCCCAATCTAGGACCAACAACCCGTTACTCTTTTCAGCACCGGCTTTGTTCTCTCTAAGATCATTTAATAAGATATTATTTGATTTAGTGTAAAAACAAAGTTAAACAGCTTGAAATTTTCTCTCTTTTCTTTTCAAGGCTCATTTCCATTTTATACAACCTCTCCCAAAGAAGTTTTCTTTTAAAAAGAGAAAGTTACTGCTCATGTCAAGTGCCCATTTAGAAGAACTTTCCTCCACCAGGCCTGCTTGGCTAATGAAGGGTAATTGCTCTCACCCGCAGATCAGTGGCTTTAATACCAAAGAGTCATCAGGCTCATGCTTTCCCCAGCATGACAACTTCCTTATCTCAAGGGTTTCCCCAGGGAATCTATAGAGACACACAAAAAACAAATAATTAAGAGCAATAAATAGAAACCCCCCCTAGAGTAATATAAATTATTCATAACAATAACTGCAGGCTGGCTGGAGGAGGAGTGTTGTTATTACTTACAAGAATATTCTGAGTCTGCTCAAACTATGTTTTAAATCTTTGATTAAAAAAAAACCTTTTATCCCTCAAAGCAAATGGAGTCACTCTTCAAGGATCTTTTAAAAGACCCAAGTATCAAACGTCATTGGTTGGATCATTTGTTATTTGTTACATGGATTCTCAAAAACATTCTTATCATACCTTATCACCTAGATCCTAATCACAGTTGGTCATTCTTCAGACACAGTAAAACATTTTAGGATTGGGGAGAATATTGTGATTCAGTAGAACAAGGTAAATGACATATTTCAGAGATTTGTCTTTGCTGGTATTTGAATGCCAGTGGCACAGCTTCCAGTATCACAGCAAAACATAAGCCCCCACAGCATGACAAACTGACAGACTTGTGGGGGAATGTGCGAGTTGGAAACAAAGAAGGATAGGTAGTTGGAAAATAAGGCCTCGGTGATAGAAACGATGTCAGAGATCACATGACAGAATTTTGCAAGGCCAACGACTTCCTCATTGAAAATACCTTTTTTCAACAACATAAACAGCAACTATACATCTGGACCTTATCAGATGGAACATACAAGAACCAAATTGACCGTATCTAAGGAAAGAGATGATGGAAAAGCTCAGTATCTTCAGTCAGAACAAGGCCGGGGGGGGCCATATACACAACAGACCATCAATTGCTCATATGCAAGTTCAAGTTGAAGCTGAAGAAAATTAGAACAAGACCATGAGAGGCAGAGTACAGCCTTGAGTATACCCCACCTGAATTTAGAGACTAGCTCAAGAATATATTTGACACATTGAACACTAATGACCCAAAGACCGGACCGGTTGTGGAATGACATCAAGGTCATCATACATGAAGAAAACAAGAGACCATTAAAAAGACAGAAAAGAAAGAAAAGACCAAATTGGATGTCAGAAGAGACTCTGAAACTTGCTCTTGAATATCAAGTAGCTAAAGCAAATGGAAGAAATGATGTAGTAAAAGAGCTGAACAGATTTCAAAGGGCAGCTTGAGAAAACAAAGTATTATAATGACACGTGCAAAGAACTGGAGTTAGAAAACCAGAAAGGAAGAACATGCTTGACATTTCTCAAGCTGAAAGTTCTGAAGACAAAATTCAAGACTCGAACAGCAATATTGAAGGATTCTTTGGGCAAAATACTGAGTGATGCAGAAAGCATCAAAAGACGATGGAAAGAATACACAGTCACTGTACCAAAAAGAATTGGTCAACATTCAATCACTTCAGGAGGTAGCATACTATCAAGGACCAACAGTACAGAAGAAGGAAGTCCAAGCTGCACTGAAGACATTGGCAACAAACAAGACTCCAGAAATTGATGGAATGCCAATTGAGATGTTTCAAAGAATATATGGAGCACTGGAAATGCTCACTTATCTATGTCAAGAAATTTGGAAGACCTGTCCAACTGACTGGAAGAGATCTATATTTACACCTATTCCAAAGAAATGTGATCCAACCTCACATGTAAGTAAAATTTTGCTGAAGATAATTATAAAATGGTTACAGCAGTACATCGACAGGGAACTGCCAGAAATTCAAGCCAGATTCAGAAGAGGACGTGGAATGATGGATATCATTGTTGATGTCACAAGGATCATGGCTGAAAGTACAGAATACCAGAAAGATGTATTTCATTGACTGTGCAAATGTAGTCAACTGTGTGGATCATAACAAATTATGGACAACATTTCAAAGAATGGGAATTCCAGAACACTTAATTGTGCTCATGAGAAACCTGTACATAGATCAAGAGGCAATCGTTTGAACAGAAGGAAACTGCGGAGTTTAAAGTCAGGAAAGATGTGCATCAGAATTGTAATATTTCACCATATTTATTCAATCCGTATGCTTAGCAAATAATCCGAGAAGCTGGACTATATGAAGAAGAACGCAGCATCAGGATTGGAAGCGGGCTCATTAGCAACCTGCATTATGCAGATGACACAACCTTGCCTGCTGAAAGTGAAGAGGACTTGAAGCACTTCCTGATGAAGATCAAAGATCACAGCTTTCAGTATGGCTTATACGTCAACATAAAGAAAACAAAAATCCTCACAACTGGACCAATACACAACATTATGACAAAAGCAGAAAAGATTGAAGTTGTCAAGGATTTCATTTTACTTGGATCCATAATCAACACTCCTGGAAGCAGCAGTCAAAGAAATCAAATGATGCATCACCATTGGGCAAATCTGCTGCAAAGACCTCTTTAAAGCTTTAAAAAGAAAAGATGTCATTTTAATTTTAAAGACTAAGGTGTGCGTGACCCAAGCCATGGTGCTTTCAGTCATCTCATATGCATGTAAAAGCTGGACAATGAATAAGAAAGACCAAAGAAGAGTTGAGTTGTATTGTTGGTGAAGAATATTGAATACATCATGGACTGCCAAAAGAGCAAACAAATCTGTCTTGGAAGAAGTACAGCCAGAATGCTCCTTAGAAGCAAAGATGATGAGACTTTGTCTCACACATACTTTGGACACTTATCAGGAGCGACCAGTCCCTGGAGGAGGACATCATCCTTGGTAAAGTAGAAGGTCAGGGAAAAAAAGGAAGACCCTCAATGAGATGGATTGACACAGTGGCTCCAACAATGCACCCAAGCATAACAAAGGCTGTGAGCATGGCACAGAACCAGGCAGTGCTGAGTTCTGTTGTATGTAGTGTCGCTACAAGTCTGATGGGATTTGTTGGCACCTAAAAACATACCTGAGATTATAATCTTATTTGGAAATGATTGTCTTTATTATGTTAATGAGGCAGGAATAGTGTAGGGTGTGTCTTGAGTCAATCTCTTTTGAGATTTAAAAGAGATTAAACAAGCAAACAAAGAAGGGCAGAGGTGGAAAGTATGATGCCAAGCCATAAGATGATTACCCAGGAGCAGAAACTCAAAGGAGACAAGTACCTCTCTCCAGAGCCAACAGAGAGAGAAAGCCTTCCCCTGGAGCCCTCCGGTGGTGCAGTGGTAAAGAGCTTGGCTTCTAACCAAAAGGTTGGCAGTTCGAATCAACCAGCCACTCCTTGGAAATCCTATGAGACAGTTCTACTCTGTCCTATAGGGTCGCTATGAGTCAGAATTGACTCGATGGCAAAGGGTTTGGGTTTTTAGAGTTGGCACCTTGAATTTGGACCTCTAGTCTCCTAAACTATGAGAAAACAAATTTGTGTTTGTTAAAGCTGTCCACTTGTGGTATTTCTGCTATAGCAGCACTAGATAATTAAGGCTGAATGCGGTTCAGGAAGAGAAGGGTGATGCTCTAACAGATACTGAAGATGTGGAAGCAGTTTCAGAATTGGGTAATGAGTACAGGCTGTAAGAATTTTAAGGTACCTAACGGTAAAAGCCTAGATTGCCTTGGAGAGATTGTTGGTAGAATTATGGACATTAAAGGCAATTCTGCTGAGGGTTCAGAAAGAAGTGAGAACTGTAGAGAAAGTCTTATAGTTTTAGAGAATACATATTGTGCTAGCAACAGAATGTTGCTAGAAATGTGGACATTAAATGCGCTTTTGGAGAGGATTTAAAAGAAAATAGTGAACTTGTGATTAGACAGTGGGGGAAGGGTGATGCTTTTTATGCAGTGGCAAAGAATTTATCTGAATTATGTTCAAATTATTGTTGGAAGGTGGAACTTGTAAATGATGAACTTGGATATCTGGCTGAAGAGATTTCTAAGCAAGATCTTAAAGGGGCCCTACTGCTTATAGTAAAATGCTAGAGGAAAGAGGTGGACTTAAAAATGAGCTGGACAAAATATAAACAAAACTTACAGATTTGGAAAATTCTCTTGTACAAACTAAGGACACAGGGCCTAGAATTTTAACCAAGGATGTGGCTACACAATTTTGTTAAAGAGAGTAATCCTGTGACTGATTAATCTTAACAACTACCACAGCAGGAAATTCATCAGCTTGGACTGAAGTGGATAGAGAAAGAAAGAAAGGAAAGAACACTGTCTGCCTCTTGAAATTCTACAGGCAGGAAACAGGCCAAAGGAGCTATATCTCTTGTCCTACAACAAAAGAAATAGACCATCCCTGGAGCAACTCAGAGATCAACAGAACTGTTGGAAGGAGTAGACAAAGCAGGGCTGCCTTGATTTCAGGCCATGGAACCATGGCCTGCTGCGTTTCAAAGTGTGGGGCCATGTCCTCTAGGTTTCAGAAAGACAGATCTTTGCCAAATTGGTTCTAGAGTCTGGAGCTGCCTTTAAGGTATGCCAGGGGTTGGGGCTTCCTCAGCCCAAAGCTGATGGGGCGGGGCTGCCATGCCCAAGGTGTAGAAGAACAGGGCCTGCCAGGGCCAAGTGGGTGGCATCACCACTCAAATGGACTAGGAGAATGGTGCTACCCAAAGCCAAGGAAGAGAAGTTGCTGTCCCAGTGGGCCTGGAAGGTAAAGCCGAAGCACAGAGCTGAGGACGCTCTACCCAGAACCCAGAGGGCATGGTCAACACCCAGACCCTGGAGAGCAGGACAATTGCCCAGATGGTCTCAAAGAAGAGAGGATTATTTTCAAGCCTTGAGGGAAAAAAAAAAAGAAGAAGAGAGGATTATTTTCAAGCCTTGAGAGCTAATGTAAATTGTTCCATTGGGTTTTGGACTTGCTTGGTGCCCATTATCCCTTCTTTCCCTCTAGTTTCTCCCTTTGGTAACGGAAATGTCTACCTTGTGCTGTTCCACCACTGCACTTTGGAAGCAGACAATTTGTGCTCTAGATTTCACATGTTCACAGATGAAGAAGAATTTTGCCTCTGGATGGAATTCGCCTGAAGTCTCAACCATGTTTGATTTAGATGATTCAGAAGATGAGATTTTGGATTTGGAGTTGATGTAAGACTTTTGGGATGATGTGATGGGGTGAATGTGTTTTGCATACGGCAAGGACATGAATCTTTTGGGGCCAAAGGGTGAAATATTGTGTATTTAATTGTGTCCCCCAAATATGGTTGTCTTTGTTATGTTAATTAGGCAAGATTAGTGTAGGTTGTATTTTGAGTTAATCTCTTACAAGATACAAAAATTGTTGTTGTTAGGTGCTGATGAGACAGTACATAGTGACCCTATGAATAACACAATAAAACACTGCCTGGTCCTGCACAATCCTCACAATTATTGTTATGCTTGAGCCCATTGTTGCAGCCACTGTGTCAGTCCATCTTGTTAAGGGTCTTCCACTTTTTCATTGACACTCGACCTAGCATGATGTTCTTCTCCAGGGACTGATCCCTCCTGATAACATGTCCAAAGTGCGTGAGACTAAGTCTTGCCATCCTTGCTTCTAAGGAGCATTCTGGTTGTACTTGTTCCAAGACAGATTTGTTCGTTTTTTGAACAGTCCATAGTTTATTCAATATTCTTCACCAACACCACAATTCAAAGACATCAATTTTTCTATCTTCCTTATTTATCATACGGCTTTCACATGTGTGTGAAGAGATTAAAAACACCGTGACTTAGGTCAGGCGCACCTTAGTCCTTAAAGTGACATCTTCACTTTTTAACACTTTAAAGAGGTCTTTCACAGAGGATTTGCCCAATGCAAGGCATCATTGATTTCTTGACTGCTGCTTCATGGGTGTTGGTTGTGGATCCAAGTAAAATGAAATCTTTGACAATTTCAATTTTTTCTGCATTTATCATGATGTTGCTGACTGGTCCAGCTGTAAAGGTTTTGTTTTCTTTAGTTGAGGTGTAACTCCCACTGAAGGCTGTGGTCTTTGCTCTTTGTCAGTAAGTGCTTCAAGTCCTCTTCACTTTCAGCAAGTAAGGTTGCATCATCTGCATATCACAGGTTGGTGATGAGTGTTCCTCCAATCCTGATGTTCCATTCTTCTTCATATAGTCTAGCTTCTCAAATTATTTGCTCAGCATACAGATTGAATAAGTATGATGAAAGGATACAACCCTGATGGACACCTTTCCTAACTTTAAACCCCTCAGTAACCCCTCGTTCTGTTTGAATGACTGCCTCTTGATCTATGTTCCTCATGAGCACAATTAAGTGTTCTAGAATTCCCATTATTTGAAATATTATCTGTAATTTGTTATGATCTACACAGTTGAATGCCTTTGCATAGTCAATAAAGCCATGATCCAAGTTACGTCAGCAATGATATCCCTTGTTCCACATCGACTTCTGAATCTGGCTTGAATTTCTGGTAGTTACCTGTCAATGGACTGCTGCAATCACTTTTGAAGGATCTTCAGGAAAATTTTACTTGAGTGTGATATTAATGATATTCTTCAATAATTTCCACATTCGGTTGGATCGTCTTTCTGTGGAATAGGCATACTAATGATATTAACCTAATGAACGTTTCTCAAGCTCGTTTTGCTTCACCTTCTTGCCAATCACGGCCTTTCTCGCCTCTTGGTTTCTGTAATACCACCTCCTCTGTTTTCCTCCCAATTCTCTCACCATTTCTTCTCAGCCTCCTTTAGGATATACTCCTCCTCTTCCCAAATCTTGAATGTTAGAATTTCTCTAATCTATTTCCAAATCACCTTTACATTTTACTCTTTACTCTGCCTTGGTGATTTCATCCATGCTTTCAGTTCTAATTCCTAATTAGAACTAATCTGTAGCTCCATCATAGTTCTTTCTTGCGAACTCTGGATTGGTATAGTCAAGATCTACTCTGTATATTTACTTATATATTTGCAGGCACTTCCAATTCAATGTGACCAAAATTGAATTCATTATGTTTTTCTGAAAACTTACTCCTCCTCCTTTGAGTCCCACTTCAGTAAATGGCATCAGCTATTTATCAGTGAGTTGCTCATGTCAGAAACCTAAGTCATCTTAGATTTTTTTTCTTTACTTCACATTAACAAGTCATTAAATCTTGTTCACTGATTAAATATCATTCAAATGTATCCACTTTTCCATAATGCCACTGCCTGACCCAAGCTATCATCATCTCCCATCCTTCCTTCTAATTGGCCTCTGCACTTTCCATCTTAGCCATTCTTCCCCATCACCCAACCTCAGCTATTCTCCAATGTGTAGTCATATCAGGCATCAGTCTATTACTTCTCTGTCTGCTTCTCTGGAGAGTGAGTCTTTTTACCTGTTCCTTCTCTTAGAATCCAAATTCTATACCTGTCTTAAGTACATTTTCTGTGTATGCAGGCAATGCCTTTGTTTCCTCTTAAAACCAGTCATGTCACCATGAAACTTAGTAGTTCTTTGACTATTTTATGCTGATTTTCGTAGTCTTTCCTTTTAAAATTTGTCCAAATTTCCTGTGACAATTTAGCATAGCTTTCTTTACCTTTAAGAGGTGGTTTCTCAATTGCTTTCGGTATAGATTCTCCAACTTAAACTTTAAAAGGACCCTTCCCAGTAATGTTCTGGAGACTGGCTTCCTCAGACAATAATTCTAGTCTGTGCTCTGAAATGTTGCTTCTCTTTGTTACATTTTCTGGGCCTTGTATTAGCTTTGCTAATATGGCTAACATGCAAAACAAACCCCCTTTACTAATACTGCCTTTAAGAACAGTTAGACTTAGGTACATCTTATTTTTCCTTTTATATTCAAGGTTTCATTTTCCCCTTTATACATGTCCAATTTATCTTCTAATACGTGTTTCACTTAAGACTTTCTCTTCTAGGTCACCAGTCTTTCTTCTTTACTGAATTTTACTTCTTTAATTGTTTTTGTTATATTAATAGGATTGACTAGGACTTTTTCTATTTGAAAAACTGTTTTTCATATCATTCCAGCTCCTCCTTGACTTCTTAAGCAAATCTGATACTTGGAAACAGAGAATTCCTGCTACAGGCCTATTACATTGCTTCCCTAGCTTTTGGGTTTACAATAATTTTATTAAGTCATTTTTGTCCATTGAAAATGATTGCATATTTTTATCTTTACAAGGGACTCCAGCTCTTTTTATTATTTCATTAAAGAAATCTGCCTCACTTCTATGGTTAGGCCCATAGTTTAGTTCTCTAAAAACCAAGCCCAAGGGTAGAAAGTCTACCATGAAGAAATCCAAAGCCCATTTGAGATAATATGGTAAGGAAAGACTCAACCTTGTGAATAAGCCACATTAATCCAAAGTTAGCCCAGAGCTTCCATAGTCCCCTCTTGGTCCAGAAAGCAAAATGGAATTTAGACAACCAATCCAGTACTGCCCACTTAGGCCTGTCAGGTAAAAGTTAAAGCTAAAACCCCACTAGTGCTCTGTAATGTGTGCAGAACTTAAATTCCTTGAAATTTAAAACTCCTCCCTATAGACCTGGCTGAGAAACCCTCTTGAAGCAGTAAATATTGTTTGTACCACCAACATCTGAAAGACCTAATCCCATTCCAGCCTTCTCAAAATACCAAACCAAACTGAAGCACCAGTTAAAACCTAAACGCACTAGTCTTGGACACACAGGTTAAAATCCTAGCCCACCACCCACCAACCCTTCTCAAAATTGTAAAAACTAGAAGCATAGACAATACAAACACTTGAAACTGTCAAAATCAAACAAAACTAAGCCCAGTAAAAAACAGGACCTGAGAGGAGGGGCCAACATGGCTGACTAGGTAGGTGCTACCATGGATCCTTCTTGCAACAAAGACTCGGAAAAAACAAGTGAATTGATCACATACATGACAATCTACAAACTCTGACCATCAAACACAGAACTAAGGAGTTGACCTGAGTGACAGGGGAGTGAAAAGCCATGCAGTGAAGCAGCGACAGCTTCTGGAACCAGCATCTCCCTCCACAGCCTTGAGCCCTGTGGTTCCCTGGTGCCAGAGTGGTTGGGTTGATCGCAGCTTACTGAGACGGGGCAAGCATGGGACGCAGCCCTAACCCCTAACCCCCTGGAGTAACCTCAGCAGAGACTCAGCCAGTGCAAGTAGGCTGCACACTGACGCAGCTGACAGGAGAACGAAGACCCATGGAAAAGCAGCAACTATTTTCGGAGCCTGGAGCCAGCATCCCAGTCAGAAAACCTTGGTGCTGCGATTGGACTAAGCACAGAGGAGCAGATCATGGCTTGCTGAGATGGCGCAAGCACGGGATATGGCCCTAGCCCCCTGGAGTAACCTCGGCCAGAAACCCACTCAGCCCACGCAGGCTGCACACTGACACAGCTGACAGGAGAAGGAGAAATCACAGAGAAGCAGCGACTGATTTTGGAGCCTGGAGAGCAGTGTCCCAGCCAGAAAACCTTGGTGCTGGGCTTTGGACTAGGAGCAGAGGAGGTGATCACCACTTCCTGAGATGGGGCAAGCACAGGACGCAGGCCTGACCCTCAGGGGCAATCTCGACCCAGCCAGTGCACACCGGCTACACGCCCCTCTGGAATCTCAGATAAAACAGTCTTCACCAAACAAGATAAGTAAATTTGTCTATATTGCCACACTACTCTCTCCTATCTATCTGATCCCTCCCCTCCCTGCCCCAGGAGGCTTCATTAAAGTTGGAATTTCCTGGGCCAGGGAGTGAAGTGCTCTGCAGGTTTTTTGTTTTTTTTTTTTCCTAACCCATTCTCCTGGTCTGAGAGAAGCAGCAATTAACAATCCAGCAGAGAAAAATCCTTCCCTGACTTCCCTAAACTGGAATAATAATACAGAACCAGCTCCAGCCAAGCAAAAGAGATCCACAGTCTCTGGCTTTCATCCCTACAGGGAACCAGGTGGCTTTTATAATGCAAAGGCAATTCTCATAGAGATCTGACTGTAATTGTTTTAACAATGCAGTGGAAAGACAGGTTTTGGGGGTCTGATACCTCTCTACCTATTAGAGCCCTCACTGATCCACAGCAAGGAACTGAGGGCTAAAGTACCAACCACACCACCTAGCCACCTGCTAAAGGGGTCTGAGGATACTGACACCTACCAATCTTTGGAGGTACTTGGGTGCCTAAGGTACAGCAGCAGGGCCCACCCACTAAAGTGCTCTGGGAATAGAGAAACTCCTACCTCACTGGCACTTGGGGGAAGGCTGTCAGCACCCTACCCTCCTTGGAGTGTGACCCCCTGCCACTACTAGAATCTGGTGAATACAACCATCACCTCTACTCCTCTAAGTTAATACGTGACAGCTTACACTACTCACTAGGTTACCCACAATTAGCACACCTGAGCTGATTCTATTCAAGAATAGTCAATGGACTCATAGGCTCATATATCTGGTAACAGCTCAAACCAGCTGGTAATAGGACATAAGTGATTCAAAGTCTACAATAATCAAGACAGGACAATCTAGTAACCCATCTGGGTATATTGAAACAAAACAAAACAAGAAGATAAGACTCGGTGAGCAAACATAAAATAAATCATTACAATATCTTATAGATGGCTTGGAAACAGCAGTCTATATCAAATCACATAAAGAAGCAGACCATGATTGCTTCTACGACTCCCCAAATTAAATAATCAAAATCTTTCCCAAATGAAGATACAATCCTGGAATTGCCAGATGTATAATACAAAAAACTAATATACAGAATGCTTCAAGACATCAGGGATGACCTCAGAAATGAAATAAGGCAATCTACAGAAAAAGCCAAGGAACACACTGATAAAGCAGTTGAAGAAATCAAAAAGATTATTCAAGAACATAGTGAAAAAAATAAAAAGCTGCAAGAATCCGTAGAGAGACAGCATTCAGAAATCCAAAGGATTAACAATAAAATTACAGAATTAGACAACTTGATGGGAAATCAGTGGAGCAGAATCGAGGAATTGGAATGGAGAGTGGGGGAGTTAGAGGATAAAGCAACTGACACAACAGTTAAAGAAAAATCAGATAAAAGAATTTAAAAAAAAATGGAGAAACCCTAAGGATAATGTGGCACTCTATCAAGAAGAATAACTTGCGTGTGATTGGAGTTCCAGAAGAGTGAGGGATAACAGAAAATACAGAGAGAATAGTTGAAGATCTGTTGGCAGAAAACATCCCCGGCATCATGAAAGATGAACAGGTATCTATCAAAGATGCTCATCTAACACCATACAGGATAGATCCCAAAAGAAAATCACCAAGGCATATTATCATCAAACTTGCCAAAACCAAAGATAAAGAGAGAATTTTAAAAGCAGCCAGGGATAAATGAAAAGTCATCTACAAAGGAGAATCAATAAGAATAAGTTCAGACTACTTGGCAGAAACCATGCAGGCAAAACAGCAATGAGATGACATATATAGAGCACTGAAGGAGAAAAACTGCCAGCCAAGAATCATATATCCAGCAAAACTCTCCCTCAAATATGAAGGTGAAATTAAGACATTTACAGATAAACACAAGCTTAGAGAATTTGCAAAAACCAAACCTTAAAGAATTAGTAGAGGAAAGTCTTTGGTCAGAAAATCAATAATATCATATACCAACACAACACAAGGTCACAGGACAGAACATCCTGATGTCAAGTCAGATAGGGAAATCACAAAAACAAAATAAGATTAATTTAAAAGAGAAAAAATGCTCAAAACAGAGAATTATTGAAGTCATTATGTAAAAGATTACAATAATCAAAAATGAGGGACTAAATACAGGAGGCATAGATCTTCCATATGGAGAGGAAAACAAGGTGAAATAGGACGATACAAGCTAGGTTTTTACTTAGAAAAATAGGGATAAATATTAAGGTAACCACAAAAAGGTCTAACAATTGCATACTGCAAAATAAAAACCAAGATAAACATAATGACTCAGCAAAAAAGAATACAACTACAATGAAAATAAGGAACACACAATTTACAAAGAAAAACATCTCAGCACAAAAAAGTAAGTAGAAAAATGAAATTGTGAACAACACACAAAAAAGATATGAAAATAACAGCACTAAACTCATGCTTATCTATAATTGCACTGAATGTAAATGGACTAAATGCACAATAAAGAGATAGAGAGTCTCAGACTGGATAAAAAACATGATCCGTCTATATGCTGCCTACAAGAGACACACCTTAGACTTAGAGATGAAAATAAACTAAAACTCAAAGGATGGAAAAAATATATCGAGCAAACAAGTATCAAAAAAGGGCAGGAGTGGAAATATTAATTTCTGACAAAAGAGACTTTAAAGTTAAATCCCACCACAAAGGATAAAGAAAGAAGGATACTATATAATAATTAAAGGGACAATTTACCAGGAAGATATAACCATAGTAAATATTTATACAACCAATAATGGAGCTGCAAGACACGTAAAACAAACATTAACAGAATTGAAAAGTGAGACAGACACCTCCACAATTATAGTAGGAGACTTCAACACACCACTTTCGGAGAAGGACAGAGCTTCCAGTAAGAAGCTCAATAGAGACACGGAAGATCTAATTGCTACAATCAACCAACTTGACTATATAGACTTATACAGAACACTCCACCCAACAGCTGCAAAGTATACATTTTTTCTAGTGCACATGAAACATTCTCTAGAATAGATCACATATTAGGTCATAAAACGAACCTTTGCAGGAGCCAAAGCATCAAAATATTACAAAGCATCTTCTCAGATCATAAGGCCATAAAAGTAGAAATCAATAACAGAAAAATCAGGGAAAAGAAATCAAACCCTTGGAAACTGAACAATGCCCTGCTCAAAAAAGACTGGGTTATAGAAGACATTAAGGAGGGAATAAAGAAATTCATAGAATGCAAGGAGAATGAAAACACTTTGTATCAAAATCTCTGAGACACAGCGAAAGCAGTGCGCAGAGGTCAATTTATATTGATAAATGCACACATACATAAAGAAGAAAGAGCCAAAATCAGAGAATTGCCCCTACAACTTGAACAAATAGAAAGCGAGCAACAAAACAATCTGTCAGGTACCAGAAGAAAACAAATAATAAAAATTAGAGCAGAATTAAATGAATTAGAGAACAGAAAAACAATTGAAAGAATTAACAAAGCCAAAAGCTGGTTCTTTGAAAAAATTAACAAAATTGATAAACCATTGGCCAGACTGACTAAAGAAATACAGGAAAGGAAACAAATAACACGAATCAGAAATGAGATGGGCCATATCACAACAGACCCAATTGAAATTAAAAGAATCATATCAGATTACTACCTTAAATTCTACTGTAACAAATTTGCAAACCTAGAAGAAATGGATGAATTCCTAGAAAGACACTACCTACCTAAACTAACACAATCAGAAGTAGAACAACTAAATAGACCCATAATAAAAAAAAGAGATTGAAAAGGTAATCAAAAAACTTCCAAGAAAAAAAAGCCCTGGCCCAGATGTCTTCACTGAAGAGTTCTACCAAACTTTCAGAGAAGACTTAACACTACTACTACTAAAGGTATTTCAAAGGATAGAAAAGGATGGAATACTACCTAACTCATTCAATGAAACGAGCATATCCCTGATGCCAAAACCAGGTAAAGACATTACAAAAAAAGAAAATTACAAACTTATATCCCTCACGAACATAGATGCAAAAATCCTCAACAAAATTCTAGCCAATAGAATTCAACAACATATCAAAAAAATAATCTACCATGACAAAGTGGGATTTATACCAGGTTTTATGGAAGGTTGGTTCAATATTAGAGAAACAATGAATGTAATCCACCATATAAATAAAACAAAAGACAAAAACCACATGATCTTATCAATTGATACAGAAAAGGCATTTGACAAAGTCCAACACTCATTCATGATAAAAACGCTCAGCAAAATAGGAATAGAAGGAAAAATCCTCAACATAGTAAACGGCATTTATATAAAGCCAACAGCCAACATCACTCTAAATGGAGAGAGCCTGAAACCATTTCCCTTGAGAATGGGAACCAGACAAGGATGCCCTTTATCACCGCTCTTATTCAACATTGTGCTGAAAGTCCTGGCCAGAGCAATTAGGCTAGACAAAGAAATAAAGAGCATCCGGATTGCCGAGGAAGAAGTAAAATTATCTCTATTTGGATACGACATGATCTTATACACAGAAAACCCTAAGGAATCCTCCAGAAAACTACTGAAACTAATAGAAGAGTTTGGCAGAGTTTCAGGTTACAAGGTAAACACACAAAAATCGGTTGGATTACTCCACATCAAAAAAAAAGAACATCAAAGAGGAAATCACCAAATCAATACCATTCACAACAGCCCCCAAGAAGACAAAATACTTAGGAATAAATCTTACCAAAGATGTAAGTACGTAGTAAGGGTGTATATAAGTTTATATGTGAGAGACTGACTTGATTTGTAAACTTTCACTTAATGTACAAAAAAAAATTATTAAAAAAAAAAATGGGACCTGACCTACCCCAGAACCCCAATCTCCAAGTGTTCCTTTTCTCCCCAACTTCCATTCTGTGTTTATTTCTCAAGATCTTAAGCCCATGCACAAGCGTAGGGGATTTTGGAAGCGTCCCCTAAGGATGCTCCTGTTCCCACCTCCCTACAAAAATAGCGCCCGCCCTTGAAATTTTGACAGGTTCGGAAGCAGAGCAGAGTGTGTGTTTTCTGCACACAACAAGAAAGGGAAGAGGAAGGACTGAGCCAGCCACACTTATTTCTTTCCTCCAACTCTCTAATCAGGAAGGGCAACCCTCTTGACTTGAGGAAGACAGAGTAAGAATGTTAAGGGAAATATCCATTGTCTTAAAAACCAGTAGTTGATAGTAAGCATGCCCACCCCCTCCTCCATCCTTGATCATGAATTAGTATAGGACCCAATCTGAATTATTTAGTGATTTTTCTATAAGCACAGAGAAAGCAGAGAGTAGGTTTCATGCAAAATTTTGGCTTTACCAGGCAAGGTGACAAAAAAGGGAGCAATGGCACTTAAATTATTGGTAAGAGTGTTATTGAAATTATGGGCAAAATACAAATAAGAAGGGATGTGAAGAAAGGGGAAGATAAATGCACAAAGAGAAAGCAAAAGGGTCAATGGACAGAAAGCCTAAAGAAGCTGGATTAGTGATTACAAAGCTGGCAGCAATGTCCTGAGGGTGTCTGTGGGATCAGTAGCAAAGAGGAGTGGGTCAGGACGTTGGCTTAGTCATCTAGTGCTGCCATAACAGAAATACCACAAGTGGATGGCTTTAACAAAGAGAAATTTGTTTTCTCGTGGTAAAGTAGGCTAAAAGTATAAATTCAAGGCATCAGCTCTAGGGGGAGGCTTTCTCTCTCTGTCAGCTCTGAAAGAAGGTCCTTGTTCTCAATCTTCCCATGGTCAAGGAGCTTCTCAGGCCCAATGACCCCAGGTCCAAAGGAAGTGCTCTGCTCCTGGTGCTGCTTTCTTGGTGATATGAGGTCCCCAACTCCTTGATTGCTTCTATTTCCTTTTATCTTTTGAGAGATAAAAGGTGGTGCAGGCCACACCCCAGAGAAACTCCCTTTACATTGGATCAGGGAGGTGACCCGAGTAAGGGTGGTGTTACAATAAAATTATAATCACAAAATGGAGGACAACCACACAATACTGGGAGTCATAGCCTAACCAAGTTGATACACACAGTTTTTGGGGAACACAATTCAATCCATAACATATGTCACAGATGATGAGGCAGACAGGGAGCTAGGAAGCGTCACATGGCAGCCATTTCTCAGTCTTATGTTTATTTCCTTCTTTCAATTTTTTATTATAAGACAGTCTTTCCTAGGAACCTTGTAGCCAAGTAGAGGTTGCTTTTTAGTTAGCACATTTTACTTGTGAGATCCATGTGATACAAAATTAAATACAGGTTGATGGTTGTATAATCATAATAATTAATACGAATGTGTTCCTTATTTGGAGTGAATAAATAGCAATTAATGGTTACTTTCACTGTTATGAATTATTTATAACATTTGAAATAATAGCATAAATTTAATGATTGAAATAATGTGGCATAAAAGAATTTAAAGATGGCTATTCTTGTAATATTGAATTCGAGGATTATTTTATATAAATAAGTCAGTGTGAGACAGATAGGGTTAACTCTGCTGGCAGAACAGAAGAGCTGTTAAAAGATTACCATCTAGAAGTTGGGTAAACAGGAACCACACCCTGTCAACCTGAGATAAGGCTGAAACAACCCGTGAATTACTATCTCCTTCTTAGTGTTTTTCTAGTCCCTTCCCCCTTTACAGGCTTCCGCATGCACAGAAAAACAAAGTGTGACCACTGTTTAACCTTCCTTAGCCCTCCAAAGGTGGTGATGTAGTGCCAAAGATCAGTGTGCTTGCACTATATCCCATAATAAGTGATGCCAAGAGCTGCCGAGAGGACTCCATCTTGAATATCAGCAGGTTCCATCTCGGATTCCAGATGCGCGTGCAACCTAATTAACATGAACCGCCATTCCGAGAAGTGCCCGCCCCTTGAAAGAAGCCAACTAAATATTCATTACTCTGTTGTCTTCACCAAACCCATGTAAGCCCTAGCCTTGCTTCCCTTTTCAAGTCAGTCTTTAGAGAGGCTTAGACGCCTGCTGACTCTTTTTGCTTGAGTCAAACAAAATAAAGCTTGCTGAAGATAAAGTTTGTCTTTTGCATGTATTCTCACTCGGGAAAAGACAAGGACCCTTTGTGTCAGATGGGTGATTGGTAACAAATGGGAAAATAGATTGGAATGGAGGGGAGAAAGTCTACATATACGAGAAAGTGAATTATGAAAAATTACTGTCCAAGAATTTAAACTGAATTGTGATTCCAAGGGTATTTCCTCATATAAGGCTTTTGTGGATAACCAAACCTCCTGAGAAGACATTACATAGAATAGAACCCTGGGTAAAAGGACATCGATTGAAAATCTTAAGAGATTCTATCAGAATTGAGATGATAAAACACCAACACAGAAAATAAGTTCAAAAAAGCCACTCTTGAGTTCTATATAAATAGAAGGGCATTCCATCAAAACCACAAGTATCTCTCATTCTCTTCTTACTAGGTCTGGTCCTTCATGTCTCTAGCCAGTGATAATTCTAGAGATTCACAACTAAACCATGTACATGTCTACCGTTGGTGTTACAAGTTGGTGACAATACTGTTAAAAATAGGAATTTCATGTCATGTTGCAAAAATCGTAAATTGTTAATTAGACAAAAGTGCCTTTTCTGACAGCTGTCACTGATTTTCAGTTATATCTCTGGAGGGCTTATCAGAGCAATAACAGGAAAGAAGAAATATTTTCTGTCTGGGTATCACATTTGCTCAAGTGGAGGCTTTCTTACTAGAAGAAAATAGAAACATTCTTGCCATGTTTCTTATAATGTAAAGAGGCTTTGAGAAGTTAAAAACTGTTGTATACAAAAGAAACATTACGTATGGCAGGGACATCAGGACATAGAGTTTGAGACGTTAAGTTCCTGTAGCTGTGTGCTGCGCTGGTTTGAGTGTAGATTGGGGTTAACTCAATGTAGTTTTCCTAACAAAACAATAAATGCTTTTACAAGCCCTGTATATCCCTTGCCTCTTCCCTTGTCATAAAAACCTGTAGGATTATTATTTAATCCTACAGTACCTAATAAGAATGCATTTCGAGGGGAAAGGGGAGAAAACTTAAACATTCCTTTTAGTACTTGCCTAAAAATATACATAACAAAATTTTTTCAGTTTAAGTGCTATAAAATTATATGTTTGTCCTTCAGGGAAGAGAAGAAGCAAATTTCCAGGTAACAAGTCATTCACAGAAAAGGAGTTAACTCTTTTCAAATAAGAACAAAAATAAGAGCTTAAAATTTTGAAAAGACTAGGGAATGGTTGGAAATAGGAAAATATGTGTAGGGAAAAAACATTATCGCTTGAAATGTGCTTCCTCTTCTATCATTTAATATAGCCCAAATTTGCAACAGAACATTCTTTTTTTCCTTTCTGGCACAAACGGTAGATAAAAAACAAAAAATGAAACCCGTTGCCATCCTATCAATTACGACTTATAGTGACCCTATAGGAGAGAAAAGAACTGCCCCATAGGGTTTCCAAGGAGCGTCTGGTGGATTTGAACTGGGGACCTTTTGGTTAGCAACCATAGCTCTTAACCACAAATGGTAGCTAGTCTGTTTTAAAATATTACCAGTTTGAGACAGGTGTATTATAAAACAAGCGAAAAAGTTGAGAAAAAAAAATGCTTCCCTACTTTCCTTACTCTAGGATATCTACCCACCCATATAGCTCTTCTATTTTTGAGCTTTATTGGATCTTCACTAGCAGTAAATTGACAACTGATGATTTTTTGGGCGATTTTCTGCCTGGTGAGCCTTCACCATGGAATGGCTGGTGCTGATCTCTCCATCTCTCCCATGCCCTCTCCTACTGCCACTGCCTGTAGTCTGTCCTGTCCACCTGCTCTCACTACCAGTGTCTTCAGCTTGACTGCCAGCCTGCTGAAGAACATATAGTCCAGGGACTTTGGGGATATTGGGGAGCTCAAACTTAACATCCAAGTGATCTCTCAGGGTGGCTACAAAATAAATTAAATAGACTTTTGAAGCATTGCCTGGAACGCTGTCCAACAGTTAAAGCATTTGAGTTCCAATAAACAGAACAGAGAGCACTTTCATATAACGGGAATTTCAACACCTGCTTTTTTTGTGGGATCTTGTAGGCTTGTAGATCAATTAGGGGAAATCCAACTCAATAAAGTAACAACTTTTATTCCTTAAGGGTCTGAGCCCTTCGTGTATGTTTGAGGTTAACTGTTACTAGTGATCATAAAAAAGTACTAAAGGTCACCCCACATGATGCTCTAGCCTCCAGAAATACTCATTACTACTCCCATTGTGTAGCAGCAACCCTATTTCCCATAATAATCAGGATCAATCATTTCAGCTAAAGTTCAAATGATTGAGTCTATGCCTAGCCTCCTCCTCAGCTACCAGGGCTGTTTTTATTATGATCCAACTGAAAAAACACTGGGGTGGCTGGGCAAAGTGGCTGAAAGACATACACAGAATGGGATGTACTTCCCCTTGATCATTGAGAACCTCCTTTGCAGGGAGGATCTTCCAGTAAACATTCACAAACATAGTCTCTTGGCCCATTCAGAGAGGTTTATCAACTGCCTCCTTTCTCTAACTTCCTTACCAATAATCCTGCATTATTTTTCCTTTCCTGAATGGTTAGATTCAGGCAAGGTAACACCCATTAACTGGTGTGTTCCATATCTCCAGCTATCTCTCTTTGAAGGCAAATGGAACACTTAGATGTATCTTCTTCAGTGTTTCTATTGTGTGGCTGTCTCTTGCCTACCAGCTTTCACAGCCAATCCTTAATGGGCTTGTAATTCTGAAGCAGTCCATTGCTGAACGGTGCTAGAATAAAATTTACAAAGCCATATGCAGATGAGGACAAAAAGTTTTCCTCCTCAGTTAACTGATCTTAGAGAACTCCCCCTGAAGTAAAAAAGTGTGAGTCAAGAGAGAGTTGTCAATGCACCAGGATAGGTACTCTAAAAGTATGAGCTACCAGTTCATGTAACTTATTTGCTACCCAAGATCTCTTCAAGCCTGATAATATGTCACTTCCATTTAATAATGGAGTGCTACCAGGAATCTTCAAATCAATTACTTGATATACTGGATAACATTCACACTGGGTGATGGGAAGCTTGAATCAATGATTGTTGTTGTTGTTGTTGATAGGTGCCGTTGAGTCAGTTCCGACTCATAGCGACCCTATGCACAACAGAATGAAACACTGACCGGTCCTGAGCCATCCTCACAACCGTTATGTTTGAGCTCATTGTTGCAGCCACTGTGTCAATCCACCTTGTTGAGGATCTCCCTCTTTTCCACTGACCCTGTACTCTGCCAAGCATAATGTCCTTCTCCAGGGACTGACCCTTCCTGACAACATGTCCAAAGTATGTAAGATGCAGTCTCATCATCCTTGCTTCTAAGGAGCATTCTTGTTGCGCTTCCTCCAATAAAGATTTGTTCGTTCTTTTGGCAGTCCATGGTATATTCAATATCCTTCGCCAACACCACAATTCAAAGGCATCGATTCTTCTTCAGTCCTCCTTATTCATTGTCCAGCTTTCACATGCATATGATGTGATTGAAAATACCATGGCTTGGGTCAGGTGCACCTTAGTCTTCAAGATAACATCTTTGCTCTTCAAGACTTAAAAGAAGTCCTTTGCAGCAGATTTACCCAATGCAGTGCATCTTTTGATTTCTTGACTGCTGTTTTCATGACTGTTGATTGGGGATTGAAGTAAAATGAAATCCTTGACAACTTCAATCTTTTCTCCATTTATCATGATGTTGCTCATTGGCCCAGTTGTGAGGATTTTTGTTTTCTTTATGTTAGGTGCAATCCATACTGATGGCTGTGGTCTTTGATCTTCATTAGTAAATGCTTCAAGTCCTCTTCACTTTAAGCAAGCAAGGTTGTGTCATCTGCACAACACACGTTGCTAATGAGTCTTTCTCCAGTCCTGATGCCCCGTTCTTCTTCATATAGTCCAGCATCTCGGATTATTTGCTCAGCATACAGATTGAATAGGTATGGTGAAAGAACACAACCCTGGCGCACACGTTTCCCTGGCTTGAAACCAATCAGTATCCCCTTGTTCTGTCTGAACAACTACCTCTTGATCTATGTAAAGGTCCCTCACGAGCACAATTAAGTGTTCTGGAATTCCCATTCTTTGCAATGTTATCCATAATTTGTTATGATCCACACAGTCAAATGCCTTTGCATAGTCAATAAAACACAGGTAAACATTTTCTGGTATTCTCTGCTTTCAGCCAGGATCCATCTGACATCAGCAATGATATCCCTGGTTCCATACCCCCTTCTGAAACCAGCCTGAATTTCTGACAGTTCCCTGTCGATATACCCCTGCAGCCATTTTTGAATGATCTTCAGCAAAATTTTGATTGGGTGTGATATTAATGATATTGCTGTGTAATTTCCACATTCAGTTGGATCACCTTTCTTGGGAATAGGCATATTTCTTTGCATACATGAGTGAGCACCTCCAGCGCTGCATCTGTTTGTTGAAACATCTCAATTGATATTCCATCGATTCCTGGAGCTTTGTTTTTTGCCAATGCTTTCAGAGCAGCTTGGACTTCTTCCTTCAGTACCATCGATTCTTGATCATATGCCACCTCTTGAAATGGTTGAACATCGACTAATTCTTTTTGGTATAATCACTCTGTGTATTCTTTCCATCTTCTTTTGATGCTTCCTGCATCATTTAATATTTTCCCCATAGAATCCTTCACTATTGCAACTCGAGGCTTGAATTTTTTCTTCCGTTCTTTCAGCTTGAGAAATGCCAAGCATGTTCTTCCCTTTTGGTTTTCCATCTCCAGCTCTTTGTACATGTCATTATAATACTTTACTTTGTCTTCTCGAGACACCCTTTGAAATCTTCTGTTCAGCTCTTTTACTTCACCATTTCTTCCTTTTGCTTTAGCCACTCGATGTTCGTGAGCAAGTTTCAGAGTCTCCTCTGACATCCATCTTGCTCTTTTCTTTCTTTCCTGTCTTTTTAATGACCTCTTGCTTTCTTCATGTGTGATGTCCTTGATATCATTCCACAACTCATCTGGTCTTCAGTCACTAGTGTTCAATGCATCAAATCTTTTCTTCAGATGGTCTCTAAATTCAGGTGGGATATACTCAAGGTCATATTTCGGTTCTCGTGGATTTGGTCTGATTTTCTTCAGTTTCAGCTTGAACGTGCATATGAGCAATTGATGGTCTGTTCCACAGTCAGCCCCTGGCCTTGTTCTGACTGATGATATTGAGCTTTTCCATCATCTCTTTCCATAGATGTAGTCAGTTTGATTTCTGTGTGTTCCATCTGGCGAGGTCCATGTGTATAGTCACCGTCTATGTTGGTGAAAGAAGGTATTTGCAATGAAGAAGTCGTTGGTCTTGCAAAATTCTATCATTTGATCTCCAGCATTGTTTCTATCACCAAAACCATATTTGCAACTACCGATCCTTCTTTGTTTCCAACTTTCACATTCCAATAACCAGTAATTATCAATGCATTTTGATTGCATGTTTGATCAATTTCAGACTGTAGATGCTGATAAAAATCTGCTATTTCTTCATCTTTGGCCCTAGTGGTTGGTGCATAAATTTGAATAATAGTCATATTAATTCGTCTTCCTTGTGGGCGTACGGATATTATCCTATCACTGACAGTGTTGTACTTCAGGATAGATCTCAAAACATTCTTTTTGATGCTGAACGCAACACCATTCCTCTTCAAGTTGTCATTCCCATTATAGTAGACTATATGATTGTCTGATTCAAAATGACCAATACCAGCCCATTTCAGCTCACTAATGCCTAGGATACCAATGTTTATGTGTTCCATTTTATTTTTGATGATTTCGAATTTTCCTAGAGTCATACTTCATACATTCCAGGTTCCAATTATTAATGGATGTTTGCAGCTGTTTCTTCTCATTTTGAGTCATGCCACATCAGCAATGATTTCTTGCTATTATATGGTCAAGTGTTCTATACCAAGATCTAGGAGCAAACCAAGAGAATAATTATTTCCTGAAGAAGGTATGTCTTTGCTTTAAAACTCAATGTTTCTGCTGTGATTCTATTAGAGTTTGCCATACATTTTATATAGCACGTCAAACTGACATAGACACTTTGCGCAACATTGAGTCTACTGAGTCATGAGGGCACACTTCCTCATGCTGTGACCTGAAGTAGCTGCAGAGCCTTCTCTTGCTCTGAGCACACTCAAAGGAAAACCACAATGAGATATCACTTCATGTCCACTAAGACGGGTGTGATCTGGAAAAAAAAAAAAAAAATGGAAAACAACAGATGTTGGTGAGGATGTAGAGAAATTAGAATTCTCTCCCATTCCTGGTGGGACCGTAAAATGGTACAGACTCTGTGCAGAACAGTTTGGTGGTTCCTCAAAAAGTTAAACATAGAATTACCAAATGATACAGCATTTCCACTCCTAGGTATATAACCAAAAGAATTAATAGCAGGAATACAGACAAACACTTGTACACTGATGTTCATTGCAGTAGTATTTGCATAGCCAAAATTTGGAAAGAGCCTAAATGTCCACAAAAGATGAATGGATAAACAAAATGTGGTGTGTACATATGATGGACTATTACTCAGCCATAGCAAAATGAAGTCCTGATACATGCTACGATATGAATAAATTTTGAAAATATGCTGAGTGAAATAAGTCAGTCACAAAAGGACAAATATTGTATGATCCCACTTATATCAATACCTAGAATAGGCAAATGTATAGAGATCAAAGTTTATTTGTGGTTACTACGGACAAGCAGTAGGGAAGGGGAAAGGAAAACGCACTGCTCAGGGAATGCTGAACTTCCGTTAAGGGTGATGAATAAATTTGGGAATGGTTAAAGGTGATGGTTGAATGACATGATGAGCACATTCATGTCATTGAACTGTGAAGATTGTTGAAATGGCAAATGTTTTGTTACCTATATATTTACCATAATTAAAAAAAAGAGTAAAAAAAGTTAGTGATCTTATAGGTGACTTAGAAAGTGGTTCAGAGAGTCACAAATACATTGTGGAAAGTGGAATACATCAACTCCCAAATCTGAAAACACTTATCGAACATTGTGCTCCCTTCTTAGGGCAAGAAACACAGGTGCAGAAGCATATGTTTCACTTTGGAAGTGTAGTCTAATATGCTCCAAGTAACTCTACACCAGAAACTCTCCTAAAGTGGTATGCTCTTGAATTCTCATAGAGTATTCCTTTAACTCACATTCGGGATGCATGTATTTTACAGGCCATGAGGAACTCCTCCTGAGGCCAGTTATTTCTTTCACTCCATGTATTAACAACATGATTTTTTGTACGTCGTTGGTCAGTGTTATATCCTGTGGGGTAACACAATGCTCTTGGTTCCTATGGGCCATCATAACAAAGAGCCATGTGTTGATACAACACTAAAGAAAATGTGCATTCCTGAAACTGCCAGGTAAATGCAACTGTATGTGGTATTTTCTGCTTATCGGGTCAGAAGGGGAAAAAAAAAAAAACAAAAAACTACCATTTGTCAGCTCTGTATCTGCCTAACAGGTATTAAAGTATTTCCCTATTTGTGCTAGTAAAGACATTAAGTAAAAAAAAAAGACATTAAGAGCAACTGTAATGGAAGCCACCAGCTAATTAAACTTAGAATAATTCATTATTGATCTTTAATCTTCTGCATAGGCCAAACAAGTGGGTAAAGTATGTGATGGCATTCACCAGCACCATCTCTCCTTCCCCTGACATCTTTACAACTTTGGTATGAAGGAAAAAATTCAGAAACTGCTTTGACCCTTACTTCCATGTTATCCTAAATTTCAAGGGTCAAGGGGTTAAAACAAGGATTTTGGGAGCTGATTAGCTTGTTTATTATACATCTAGGACCTGGGAAAACAGCCATAGCATAGTTTCATGAACACAGTCCATCGTAAGATGCTCCTTATTTTACAGATGAAAGAACTGAGGTTAAATGTGATGTTAAGGTTGTACATCAACTTGGCTGGCCATGATTCTCAGTGGTTTGGCAGTTATGTAACAATATAGTTTGGCAGTTACATAATGATGTAATTTGGCATTTATATAATGATGTAGTCATTCTCCGTTTTGTCGTCTACTGTAAGCAGCCAATTAGTTGAAAGGGGAGTTTCCCTGGGGTGTGGCCTGCATCCACTATATATGAGCCTTCTGGCAAACTTGCTTTCTTGCTCTGGAAGCTGCATCCAGCTTGTCATCATCTGACCTCTGGTTCTTGGGACTTTAGCCAGTGACCTGCTGTATTGCCTATCTATCTTGGGATTCATCAGCCTCTGCAGCCTGTGAGCCAACAGTCTGTCATCTGATCTGCTGGTCTTGGGTTTGTCAGCACCTGCAGGTATGTGAGTCAGGAGAAGCCTCCAGCCTGATGCCTGACCCACAGATTTGGGACTTGCCAGCCGCCAACCATGTGAGTCATTTCTTTGAGATAAATCTCTCACCATATATATTTATGTATACTCAGTTCACTGGTTTTGCTTCTCTAGAGAACCCAGGATAAGACATGAAGTAACTTTTCCAAACAGCTAATGGCAGCCAGGATGAGAGTCCATTCATCCCTCCCAGGGCAGTGCTATATAAAACCACCCCAGATTAATTTCTGGGGTATAAAATAGCTGTTCCTTCAGAGTAGTTTATGGGCTGTGTATTGTTTCTGAATGTTTCCAAGTCTTTGACCTGTCCCTGAGAAAGAATTTCTCTTCACAACTGCGGTTTGTAGAAACTAGAACAGTTTAGAGCAGAATATTCCTATCATTCATTATGAACTTGAAAACGACAACATTGTCATGGGTAGTCCCCTGTGATTTGTTTAGACTGCATCAGCTTAGGACTTCTAACGCTAATGCATTTTTCTTTGTCACATCTCTGCTCTAACTTATAGTCAGCCTAGTCATCTCAGGGGCAATTGAATGTGATCTACCTTCTAGTATTCTCTTGGTACAACTTATATATCATCAGACTTTGGAAGCCTTGAGTTTGGTGGTGCGTATCAAAGCTTAAATTAAGTCCATTTCCAGTGTTGAATGCCATTTCAAGCTTGTGAAGAGGCAATATATTCTGTTCTTCATCTTGGTGTGCTTTAGGAATTTTACAAAGCCTTTTCTCTTTTCTATTATTGTCCCGAATAATCTTTATAACTTTGCTCAAGTGTTATTTATTTCTCCATAAATTTTTAGATTTGCATCATTTTCATTCTAATAAATACATTAAAAAAAATTTTTTTTTAATACCTACAAAACCTCAATAATCCCCCTTCTTCCCTGATTGATGGGAAGATTGTAACAAAGTGGATGGGAGGCTGAAAAGGTGAAAGTCACAACCACCAAGGTTCATGTCTGAAGCAAAGAACAGGTTCTGAGGCATAAAGGAGATGTCACAGTGGTATCGTCTCCAACCCCATAGCTGTCTTTCTCCCAAATGATTCCCGGGATCACGTGACACTTCCCTACGTCTATGAGTCTCTTTTCACACCTAGAAGTTAGAGAATTCAACTCAGTCTTCATTAAAGCTATTCTCACCAGCTCCTTATATCCCAGAAATGATGAGTTTATAAAGATATCACATAGATGAGAACAAGTTTGTTATAACATTCATCTATTTTAATTGCCTCAAAATAGATGCATTCCGTTTGTGATATATGTGTCACATAAAAACAAAGGAAAGCAGAAATATGAAGTTGGAGCAAGACCAGAGAGTCAAGGTTAGTATTTGGACATAATTCCCATCAAGTAAAAACTTTAGGACAAAGAGGAGCATGAACTTCTGACTCCTCAGTCTTGTGATTAATAATTTGAATCTTCAGAGCTTTTATTTATGTTTTATGCCATTTTTCTTGTTACTCCCTCTACAATCTTGCTGCCAATTGAAAACATTCCAAAAATTACCCTACACTGGTGCTTCTCAAACTTTAATGTGCTTATAACTGACCTGGGGATGTTGTTAAAATGCATTTTCCAAGTCAGTCAATCTGGGGTAAGGTCTGAGATTCTGCATAACAGGTGATGCTGATGTCGATGTTGCCAGTCTGAGGACCACACCTTAAACAGTGAGTCAGAGGGCAAACGTCTGGAGAGCAGAAAATGCTTTTACCCACTGCTGTCCCTGCTTTCCTGCCCACCTCACCTCCCAGGCCCCAATACCAACGGATAGCTCAGTTAGTATTTGTTATCTCCTCAGTCAATGAGCAAGCATTGTTCACCACTCTTTTCTACTATAACCATACTCCATTCCCAGGACTGTGAATAATAACTGGTTACTAGATGTCATATCTGTCCAACTGGCCATAAAGTCTTATCAGTTCTGCCTTCTATGCATCCTGCACATGTCCCCATCCTTTGCTTTTATACTACACTACAGTTTCCTTACTAGTCTTCCTATGTCTCCAGAAACCAGATTTTCACTGCAGACAAGATAAAATCTAAACCCCAGCCCCTACTCTCCCATAAACAGACAAGCCCCCTTTACCTTCTAGCTGATGTCAACCTTCCAGCCTGATATTACACCATTTTCTCACATGAACCCTGCAATCCCCAAATGCCTGTGGTTCCCAGAATTGACTGTGTTCTTTCATGCCTCCTTGCATTTCTTCCACATGCTTTATTTGCTCTCTGGAAGGCTCTTCCCCTCCTCATTCCTTCTCTTTATGTTAAATGTCTCCTCAAAATCCAGCTCACATGTCACTTTCTCCCTGAGACTTTTCTGAATTCCCTTCGACTTTCAAGAACAGTTATTTGCTCTCTCCCACAGGCCTACAAATATGTTCCTCTGAACATGCCTCTTACAATGTTTTGTTGGATTCGTTTACCTAGCTGTCTACTCCTACTAAAACTCTGGATTTCTTGAGACAGAAACTGTCTCATTCATCTTTTCCCCCACTAATATGTAGAATAGGGGCTGATATGTAGTAGCTGTTCAATAAAATTTTATTGCATGAATAAATGGGGAGTAATACGGGCACCCATCTTAGTCTGGATTCTCTAGAGAAGTAAAACCTGTGAAGCAAATATATAAATATCTATAGAAAGATTTACTTCAAGGAAATGACTCACACAATTGTGGTGACTGGCAAGTCCCTAATCTGTGGGTCAGGCAGCAGGCTGAAGGTTTCTGGTGGCTCATGTGGTTGCAGGGGCTAACGAACCCAAAATCTGCAGGTCAGGAGGCAGGCTGGAGGCTTCTACTCACCCATATCCCAAGAACTAGAGGTCAGATGATGAGAAGCATGCAGGATTGAGACAAGAAGTGTACAGGATCAAGAGAGAGAAAGAGTGAGAGAGAAAGCAAGCTTTGCTAGAATATCCATTTATATACTGGAGGCAGGCTCCACCCCCAAGGAAACTTCCTTTACAACTGATTGACTGCTCACATCGGATCACAAAATGAAAAGTTATTACATAGTGTCTGCCGAACCACTGAGAATCACGGCCCAGCCAAGTTGACACATAACTTTATCCTTCACAGTCTGCCAACAGTGTCCATGCCTAGGGACTAGTGATTACAGGAAAACTAGCTTTCCTACCACAGATTTCCTTTCACACTACTTTGCCTGATCCCTAGGGTGGAAATACCCTCAACAGTGGGAAGCAGGAGTATAAAGAAGAATTGATAGGGTCCAAAATGCATAGTCTTAGTATGAATATTAGGGTTTGTTATGGATTGAACTGTGTCCCCCAAAAATATGTGTCAACTTGGTTGGGCTATGATTCCCAGTGTTGTGTGGTTGTCCTCTATTTTGTGATTATAATTTTCCTATATGTTGTAAATCCTAATTTCTGCCTCTGGTTAATGAGGCAAGATTAGATTGTGTTAATTCTCTTTAAGAATTTGCCACCTTAGTGGCTGTGAGAAGAATAAACTTCTGTTTGTGGAAGCCATTCACCTGTGGTATTTCTATTGTAGCAGCACTAGATAACTAAGGGTTTCACTAGGAAATGTCAGTGAGGGACAATTTCAAAGATGTCATACCAAACTCTTTTTTCTTTTTTTCAAGAGATTAACTCTGGTAAAGAAAAAAAGAAATGAAAGACTTCTTTTTTCTTTTTTAATCTCTTTTTTTTTTTTTTTTTGCTAAACACAGTATTTGAAATCTGTATATGGGATGTGGGAGGCATTTCACAGAATGACTATGCTATTCTCTGGGAAAAGTGTGATGCATGCAGAGTGGGTCAGGCTCCTCTGAAACCCTCACTTATCAGTTTGATAGCAACTCCCTCCTTCTGTTGGAACCCCTCCTATCTTTGGGCCCAGCAGATGAGTGTGTCCTGGGCACGTAACCACAGTTTGTCCCACGACAGATCTGCCACAAATTCCTGCAGGATGAGCCTTTGCACTTAGGGCCCATGGGTTTACTGTCTGGTAGGACTTGTGCTGGGTGAGTAGAAAAGCTTTGGTTAACTGGTTCTGATAACTTTTTTAAGTGTCCCACTTGCCCCCACCTCCCATAAAACAAGCAATACCATACTGCCTAAAACAGACAACATTGAAGCACAATTTGTTTTTAATGCTGTTCGATTGCAAAATTTTCTCTTATTCCAACCAATATATTAAGTGTGTGAGGTGTAAGACAACTCAGGGATGCTGTAGCCAAACTGGGACCCAGAGAAAGGAAGGAACAGGGCAAGGCAACTCCAGATGGTAAAAGAGTTGGGACTAGAATTCACATTTCCTGAGTGCTGGACCAGACCAGTCCCTATTGCATAGTATCTAATATTTGGAGTTACAAAATATGAATTCAGTTTCCAGACTTACTAATTACTGTTGTTAATTGCCATCAAATTGATAGTTTCTCCAAAAAAGATACTGAGACTCAGTATTCTCATCTGTAAAACTAGTATAACAATAATTACTACTCCCACAAGGTTATTGTGAGAAACAAATGCAATTATGAATACCAAGGCACTTTATAAAGACTAAGATATAATGTAAACAGTAACCACCGCTACCATCTTTCTAACAATTGTCTTTAGTTGTCATCGTGTGGACTCTGACTCATGGCAACCTCATGTATAACAGAGCGAAACGTGGCCCAGTCCTGCAGCATCCTCGTGATTGCTTATATGTTTGAGACCATGTTACTAATTCTAAGAATTTGTCAATTTTTTATATATACAATGTAATAGAATTTTGTGTCACCATGAAATTAAGACAAGTTGATTTTCAAAGTACACATGTAAACAATATTATATAACATGCAAGAATGTCTTTGACCTGTAATATGTCTTTAGTACTGGACGGGTGGAGGGGAAATGGGCCATATCCCAACACACGTCTTAAACAGTCTTGAGTACTTCACATTTACCCTCAGAATTAGCCAGAATTTTCCAGTCACTGAGTCTCATCATGTTATCTGAAGTCATTTTTTTCCTTAGGGACATAAAATTCCAAGCAGAGGTCTATGGTTCTATCAGAGTAATAATTCATGGGACTCCCCCAGCAGGTTTTCTTGAGAATTCAATGATTCAACACATTTATTAAGCACTGACTCTAGTAATGATAACTAACATCTGAATAAACTCTACCACTAAAGAAATCATTATCCCTACAGTTTCCTGAAGTGAGAAATTTTATTTTCATTTAACAGACGAGGCCCAGAGATGTAAAATTACTTCTCCAGGCACCTTAGTGGCAAACTCTTGATACTAAAATCTAGTGTGTTTCCTACTCTAGCACACTGTTGTTAGGTCCTGTCCTGTCGGTTCCGACTTATGGCAACCCCATGCGACAGAATGAAACACTGCCTGGTCCTGCAGCATTTTCACAATTATTGCTATGCTTAAGCCCATCATTGCACTCACTGTGTCAGTCTATCTTGTTGAGGGTTTTCCTCTCTTTGGTTGACTTAACGAAGCATGATGTTCTTCTCCAGGGACTGGTCTCTCCTGGTAACACGTCCAAAGTCCATGGGAGAAGTCTCGCCATCCTCCCTTCTAAGGAGTATTCTAAGTGTACTTCTTCCAAGACAAATTTGTTCATTTTTCTGGCAGTCCATGGTATATTCAATATTCTTTGCTAACACCATAATTCAAAGGCATCAGTTGTTTTTCTGTCTTCCTTATTCATTGTCCAGCTTTCACATGCATATGAGGTGATTGAAAATACTGTGGCTTGGGTCAAGCGCACCTTAGTCCTTAAAATGACATCTTTGCTTTTGAACACTTTAAAGAGCTCTTTTGCAGCAGATTTCCCCAATGAAATACATCGTTGATTTCTTGACTGCTACTGATTGTGAATCCAAGTAAGGTGAAATCCTTGACAACATCAATCTTTTGTCCATTTATCATGATGTTGCTTATTGGTCCAGTTTTGAGGATTTCTGTTTTCTTTATGTTGAGGTGTAATACATACTGAAGTCTGTAGTCTTTGATCTTCATCAGTGTTATGAATTGAATTTTATCCTGCAAAAAGTTGTGTCAACTTGGCTACATATGATTCTCAATATTGTGGGATTATCCACCATTTTGTCATCTGATATGATTTTCCTATGTGTTGTAAATCCTACGTTTATGGTGTTAATGAGGCAGGACTCAATCTACAAAATTAGATTTTATCTTGAGTCAATCTCTTTTGAGATATAAAATAGAGAAGATGTTATCAGAAAAAGGTTCTTGCCTCTCACTGGTCAAGAGTGAGCATGTAAGACACATAGTTTTCCACATAAGCAAAGCTTAATTGAAGAGGCTTGCAAGTGGAGATGAGGAAGGCCTAGAGCAATGCTTACCCCCGTCTCACAGAACAAAAGACAGGCCTGAGTTTGTAAAAGTTCTTGGGAAGGAAAAGATGCATGTTTATTCATTGGCACAGGCAGGGATGTGTTAACTAAGGTGCGCACGCACCAGCTTTCCAAGATGGCTCCTGTCCTGGAGGCCTCTGGGATTCATAGCAGGATTTATTATGCGGTGTCACGCCTGCGTGGTCTGTAGCTCCCTGGGTTCAATTCCCTGGCTGGGGCTGTAGCCCCTCACTGTCCCTGGTGGAAGGTCACACAGCAGTCACAGGTGGATGTTCTGCGCATGTCTCTGGGCCTGGTTTTCTCCAGCTGCTTCTGAAAAGCAACTTTAAAGAAGTTTGGGGGCTATTTTTAGATATCCTGCCTCACTGTTCTGGGGAAAGGCTTTGTTTTTGCGCCTTGGCTCATTTCTTGTTACTTTGTTTGCAGATTGGGGGGCCCTCTGTTCTCTGTCTTACTAAGTCTCTAGGTTCCACACTCAACCCCCTATTACCTCCCTGATAGTATAGCCTATTTCTCTTTTATTTGCTTCTCCTCTAACCACACCAGTCTCTTTGCTATTTCTCAAACAGGTACCCTCTGATCTCAGGGACTTTGCTCCCTGTCTTAAAGTGAGCAGAGACATGGGGGGCCTCATTACCACCAAAGCAAGTAGAGCCAGGAAAGCGTGTCCTTTAGACCTGGGTTCCTGCACGGAGAAGCTCTTAGATCAAAGGAAAATTGACCACAAGGAACTTCTTCCAGAACCAACAGAGAGAAAGACTTCCTCTGGAGCTGTCAACCTGAATTTGGACTTCCAGCCTTCTAGACTGAGAGAATAAACTTGTGTGTGAAAGCCACCCACTTGTGGTATTTCTGTTACAGCAGCACTGGACAACTAAGATAATCAGAAAGTGCTTCAAGTCCTCTTTGCTTTACACAGCAAGGTTGTGGCATCGGCATATTGCAGATTGTTATTGAGTCTTCCTCCAATCCTGATGTCACATTCTTCTTCATATAGTCCAGATTACAGATTAAATAAGTATGGTGAAAGGATACAACCCTGACACACACCTTGCCTGATTTTAAACCACACAGTATCCCCTTGTTCTGTTTGAACGACTGCCTCTTAGTCTATGTACAGGTTCCTCATGAGCACAATTAACTGTCTTGGAATTCCCATTCTTGGAAATATTATCCACAATTTGTTATGATCCACATGGTCAAATGCCTTTGCATAGTCAATAAAACACAGGTAAACATCTTTCTGGTATTCTCTACTTTCAACCAAGATCCTTCTGACATCAGCAACGATCTCTCATTTCACATCCTCTTCTGAATCCAGCTTGAATTTCTGGCAGTTCCCTGTCAATGTACTGCTGTAAACTGCTTTTGAAGTATCTTCAGCAAAATTGTAGACCACTGTAACCTCTGGCTATTCCTGGAGTTCACAAGGTGTCTTTATACCTTCCAGATGTAATATCCAATGTGTGTGTGTACAAATAAGAGTAGGAAGAAGTTCTTTCATTCTGAGACTCCTTGAGTCCCTATATTTGGTGGAAAAAAAAAAAAAAACCTCATACATTATGATGATATAGTTTCATAGGCTGTTGGCATAGATACAGTTTGCCATAACAGTTGCTTTTGCATGAACACACATCCCTTTCTCCACTGGTGATATGTTAGGATGAAGGAGGAAGGAAAGATGAACCTTGGTATTTCTATCAGGCTCCACAGCGACAGGGTCAAAGTCAGAAGGTGAAGGTTGAAAGCAAAGGGTATTCTGTGAATGCTGCTGTGTTTGGCAGATGTGGACAGAGAGAACTATGAGGTTAAAGTTACTTAGTGGTAATGCTTGACAATGGCTGCCCAGATGGGGATCAGAGCAAATCTCAATTAACATCTTTGCTTTCCTGTCTCACTGCATCCACATAACCCAGGATGGGCATAGCAAAAGTGTTTGTGATGTCATATTGCTTAAATATCTGATACAAAGAGAATTTCCTCTCTGGGCTACTTGAAAACTCCTGAGGTATGATTTGGCTGACCTCAAGAGTTTAGATCTCCAGTCCAGAAATAAAAGTATGAGAAGTTGAGGATGTCAGGAAATTCTTTGGCTCACACAAGACACCTCACAGCCGCCTGTTTTTTTCCACTGCCAGCACTTGCTATTTCCCCTTCTAGGGTCTCCTCCCTCCAGGGTCTTCACAGAAACCACGTAAGGGCCAGAAAATGGGCTGGGGAACTTCACTGGGGATCATATTTCCCCAAGGCCAATTTGTGTCTGTATTATAGATTTTGCCTGTTTGGTTCTTGACTACACACCTGTGCTCCAATTACCCTTGCCTAGTCCTCACTTTATCAGCAACCTCTAGTTTGACCCAAACTCAAAAATTGCTTTGATCCCTATGCTCATCCAATCTTTTGAGGCCTGTCCTATTACTGAAGATTTCTCTGCCCTAGCACCTGGGAACAGCACGGTTGGCTACATAATTTGTGGGGCCCAGTGTAAAATGAAAATGCAGGAACCTAATCCCAAAACCAGTGAAAAAGTGCTATTACACATACAATGGAATATTGACCATAAAGAGAAATTAAATCCTGATATATGCTTTGACCTGGATGAGCCTTGAAAACATTATATTGACTAAAATAAGTTAGGCAGAAAAAGGACAAATATTGTATGATTCCACTTATATAAAATATCTAGAATAGGCAAATGCATAGACACCAAAGTTTATTAGTAGTTACCAGATGTGAGTAAGAGGGGAAAAGTGAGAGTTAACACTTAAAGAGCACAGAGATTCTGTTAAGGTTGAGGAAAAAACTGGAAGTGGTTCAACATCATGATGAATGTAATTAATGACACTGAATTATACACAAAAGATGGTTGAAACGGCAAATGTTTTGTTGTATATATTACACCACAATAAAAAAAATGTTCTCAAATATAAAGCTTTTTCTTGCTTCCATGGCTCCTCTCTTGACTTATTGTGGTGCTTTTTATTTAATATTTAATGTCATTCTAGTAAAGAAAAATTAAAATTTTAAATTACTAATATGAATTTTACCTTTCATGTTTACATTGTGCAATGCCAGTTTTAAATACAAATATAAGATCATTAAACTCATATGTGGAATCATCAAAATTACACAATTTGTATTTCATTGCTGGTACATGCCTATGTATTTCATTCTCATCAGAACAGTAGAAACACTACACAAAACCAAATCTACTGTTTTTATGTCACTTCTTGATACACATGCATTCTGCCTAAACTCTCTACTTTCTGCTTACTGATGTGTAATGATAAAAACATTATGGACTATTTTATCTTTCCATTTTCCCCTATGTCATTATTTTCAATGTAAGTGGTTGACTAAAACAGGAAAGTAACAGGAATAAGAGAGGATATGATAGATGTCCTTTGTCATTTTGTGTTTCTTAGAATGTCACTGTCTTTTTTCTCCATTCAAAGCAAGTCTTGGTTAGCATGGAAAGCATGGCCTATCAGGGATGTCATCACCTCCACTTTCTCAAATGTTGACATAACGCACTTACCCTCATCTCACTGAACTCCCATCACAGTGTGCTCATGGGGTATGGCAAGCACTGGAACTAAGGACAAGCATATGGTACATGTCTTCACCGTTCATGGGCATGCACCATTGTCCTGTTGGACTTCACTTACAAAAGTAAAAAGATACTATTAGTAAGAATTTCAAGACAGTGACAGCAGAACATTAGACCACGTGTGGGGCCCTTTGAGCAAGGGCTCTGTGTAACTGCATAGGTTACACGCCCATGAAGCCAACCTGGGACCCAGCCTGAGGGGAATTTGTCCTTCTAGTGGCTGATTCTCAGTGTAAGCAGTCATGGCACCCTCACATTTCAGCACTTTCTCTTACTGTCTGTCCAGTTTTCACGCTTTTTTCATCACAGGAGTCTGACCTGTGCAGGTCTCCCAGACTCCTGATTTCCTCTGTCCTAGCTGCTTTCCACTCCTCTGTAGCTGCTTTCCACCCCTCTAGCCACCCACAAGCAGCATTGGCAAGGGGATAAAAAGTAGGATGCTCATAGAAAACCACTTGGCAAATGTATTTGAATATTATAGTTTGCCACCTAGAGTGTAATTCCTGAAAACAGCTAAGATAAAATCTAATCACTGCCACACAAACTACCTAAATTGACTCAAGAAGAAATAGAAAATCTCAACTGCTCTTTAACAAATGAAGAGATTAAATTAATAATCAAAAACCTCCCAATCAAGAAAAGTCCTGGACCAGATGGCTTCATAGATGAATTCTACCAGACATTTGGAGAAGAATTAACACCACTGCTGCTCAAATTATCATAAAAAAGAAGAGGAGGGAGTACTTCCTAACTCAACTTGTATAGAGACAAAAGTTTATTAGCGGTTTTCAGGGGTTGGAAGGAGGAGGAAATAGGAGTAATTGCTGAAAGGGTACCGAGCTTCTGTTTGATGTGATGTAAAATTTTGGGAAATGGATAGTGGTGATGATAGCACAACGAGGTGAATGTAATTAATTTTTACATCACAGGAGCCTGACCTGTGAATTGTACACTTAAAATGGTAAATTTTTCATTGCATATATTTTACCACAATAATATTTTTCTGAAAAAGAAATAAATTATATTGAAATAGAATTACCAAAATATTACAAACAAAACTTTTCATCTGATTTAAAAAAAAAAAGAAACCTAATCACCGCCTCTGTAAATAATTTACTAAGGCAACAGAAACACAACTATGATTTTTAATACAGTCCATCAGCATCGAGTCTTAACTTAAAATGAAGAAAAGACAGGTTTATATCTAGTATATACCAATATCCATTATATATCAAGCACTGAGGAAACCCTGATGGCGCGAATCCGCCAGGTGCTCCTTGGAAACTGTGTGGGGCAGTTCTACTCTGACCTATAGGGTTGCTATGAGTCAGAATTGACTTGATGGCAATGGATTTGGTTTTGGTTTGGATCAAGCACTGAAGTTCAAGTCCTGCTTTGCCAGTAATAATTCAAGCAGCTAAGTTCCCAGAAACCTTTGTTTTCTCCTTGGTAAAATGGATCACCTCACAGCATTGTTTTAAGAGTCAGATGTAGTGATGGTTATGAAAGTGCTTTGCAAACTATAAAATGCTATACAATTTGTAAGATAATATTATGACAATTGTGATACTCACTTGGAAATAAAAACAAATCTATAACATTGAATAAAAAAGCGAGTTCTCTATGTCCAAAAGTACAAGGTTAGGAACATAGAAAGTCACCTCCTCTAATCCCCTAGTTTTCATACTCCTAGATAGAAAGAGGGAAAGAGGTATAGACATTGGAGGTGAATGTTAGCTAGATGGGGGTGGGCACAGCTAGACACACTAATGTAATTCGGTTAATTAACTTCATGTATTCCCTGATGAATAACAAGCTTCACAAGGGTAGAGGCTGCAACTGCCTTACTGTTATATCCTTAGAGCTCAGCACAGTGCGGACCATGTAATAAGTGATCAGTCAGTATTTTGGGAATGAATGTATGAATGAAGGAGCGAGTGAAAGAATGATAGAATGAATGCATAGATGATTGATCCAATGAGGCAAGAAGGGGAGCAGGAAGCAGGAGAACAGTGCTATGCTAAGTTCAACGTCTGGCTTCCACTTCTTATCCCAACTGTTTATTTACCTAGACACTGAGGCAATAGCTTTTCAACCTCTTTTAGCCTTTTTTAAGTCCTTTTGCTAGAGATTAAAATTACCACAACTACCTTTTGCCACACCACAGGAAAAAAGGAGGTTGCAGAAGACAATGGTGTAATGCTAAAAATGTTTCATCCATTCCGTTTATTTATTCTTTTTTTTTTTTTTTCTAGTGAAGCTGGGAGAATTTGCACTGTGGAATTCAGTAAAATAAATCAACTCATTCTGCACAGACAAAATCTTATTCAAAAGGCAAAGCTGGGAGGTAAAACCCTTTCCTTTCTGATTCTCTCTCTTAAGAGAGTCTTTCTGAAATATTTCTAGTTTCTTCCTATTTCTAATTTCTTCTTTCTACTCTAAATTTTAATCCTCTACATTTTGGTCCAATAATGTCCTGGAAGATAAGCCCCCTAGATTGGAAAACACTCAAAATACAATGGACTTGAGCATACCAATGATCCTGAAGATGGTGCAGGATGGGGCACTGTTTCATTTTCCTGTACATGGGGTTGCCATGAGTCAGAGCTGACTCAACTGCAACTAACAACAGCAAATTTTTTGTTATTAACTTTTATTGAGTTTCAAGTGAACGTTTACAAATCAAGTCAAACTGTCACATATAAGTTTATATACACCTTACTCCGTACTCCCACTTGCTCTCCCCCTAATGAGTCAGCCCTTCCAGTCTCTCCTTTTGTGACAATTTTGCCAGCTTCCAACTCTCTCTATCCTCCCATTCCCCCTCCAGACAGGAGATGCCAACACAGTCTCAAGAGTCCGCCTGATATAATTAGCTCACTCTTCATCAGCATCTCTCTCCTACCCACTGTCCAGTCCCTTTCATGTCTGATGAGTTGTCTTCGGGGATGGTTCCTGTCCTGGCCCAACAGAAGGTTTGGGGACCATGACCGCCGAGATTCCTCTAGTCTCAGTCAGACCATTAAGTATGGTCTTTTTGTGAGAATTTGGGGTCTGCATCCCACTGATCTCCTGTTCCCTCAGGGGTTCTCTGTTGTGCTCCCTGTCAGGGCAGTCATCGATTGTGGCCGGGCACCAACTAGTTCTCCTGGTCTCAGGATGATGTAGGTCTCTGGTTCATGTGGCCCTTTCTGTCTCTTGGGCTCTTAGTTATCGTGTGACCTTGGTGTTCTTCATTCTCCTTTGATCCAGGTGGGTTGAGACCAATTGATGCATCTTAGATGGCCGCTTGTTAGCATTTAAGACCCCAGATGCCACATTTCAAAGTGGGATGCAGAATGTTTTCATAATAGAATTATTTTGCCAATTGACTTAGAAGTCCCCTTAAACCATGGTCCCCAAACCCCCAGCCTTGCTCCGCTGACCTTTGAAGCATTCAGTTTATCCCCAAAACTTCTTTGCTTTTGTTCCTGTCCAGCTGAGCTGACCTTCCATGTATTGAGAATTGTCCTTCCCTTCACCAAAAGCAGCTCTTATCTACTAATTAATCAGTAAAAAACCCTCTCCCACCCTCCCTCCCTCCCCCCCTCGTAACCACAAAAGTATGTGTTCTTCTCAGTTTATACTATTTCTCAAGATCTTATAATAGTGGTCTTATACAATATTTGTCCTTTTGCCTCTGACTAATTTCGCTCAGCATAATGTCTTCCAGGTTCCTCCATGTTATGAAATGTTTCACAGATTCGTCACTGTTCTTTATCAATGCGTAGTATTCCATTGTGTGAATATACCACAATTTATTTAACCATTCATCTGTTGATGGACATCTTGGTTGCTTCTAGCTTTTTGCTATTCTAAAAACAGCTGCAATAAACGTGGGTGTGCATATATCTGTGTGTGTGTATTCCAAGGAATGGGATTTCTGGATTGTATGGTAGTTCTATTTCTAACTGTTTAAGATAACGCCAGATAGATTTCCAAAGTGGTTGTACCATTTTACATTCCCACCAGCAGTGTATAAGAGTTCCAATCTCTCCGCAGCCTCTCCAACGTTTATTATTTTGTGTTTTTTGGATTAATGCCAGCCTTGTTGGAGTGAGATGGAATCTCATCGTAGTTTTAATTTGCATTTCTCTAATGGCTAATGATCGAGAGCATTTTCTCATGTATCTGTTAGCTGCCCGAATATCTTCTTTAGTGAAGTGCGTGTTCATATCCTTTGCCCACTTCTTGATTGGGTTGTTTGTCTTTTTGTGGTTGAGTTTTAACAGAATCATATAGATTTTAGAGATCAGGTGCTGGTTGGAGATATCATAGCTGAAAATCCTTTCCCAGTCTGTAGGTGGTCTTTTTACTCTTTTGGTGAAGTCTTTAGATGAGCATAGGTGTTTGATTTTTAGGAGCTCCCAGCTATCTGGTTTCTCTTCGTCATTTTTGGTAATGTTTTGTATTCTGTTTATGCCTTGTGTTAGGGCTCCTAAGGTTGTCCCTATTTTTTCTTCCATGATCTTTATCGTTTTAGTCTTTATGTTTAGGTCTTTGATCCACTTGGAGTTAGTTTTTGTGCTTGGTGTGAGGTATGGGTCCTGTTTCATTTTTTTGCAAATGGATATCCAGTTATGCCAGCACCATTTGTTAAAAAGACTATCTTTTCCCCAATTAACTGACACTGGGCATTTGTCAAACATCAGCTGCTCATATGTGGGTGGATTTATATCTGGGTTCTCAATTCTGTTCCATTGGTCTATGTGTCTGTTCTTGTACCAGTACCAGGCTGTTTTGACTACTGTGGCTGTATAATAGGTTCTGAAATCAGGTAGAGTGAGGCCTCCCACTTTGTTCTTCTTTTTCAGTAATGCTTTACTTATCTGAGGCTTCTTTCCCTTCCATATGAAGTTGGTGATTTGTTTCTCTATCACCTTAAAAAATGACATTGGAATTTGAATCGGAAGTGCATTGTATGTATAGATGGCTTTTGGTAGAATAGACATTTTTACTATGTTAAGTCTTCCTATCCATGAGCAAGGTATGTTTTTCCACTTAAGTATGTCCTTTTTAATTTCTTGTAGTAGTGCTTTGTAGTTTTCTTTGCATAGGTCTTTTACATCTTTGGTAAGACTTATTCCTAAGTATTTTATCTTCGTGGGGGCTACTGTGAATGGTATTGATTTGGTGATTTCCTCTTCGATGTTCTTTTTATTCATGTAGAGGAATCCAAGTGATTTTTGTACGTTTATCTTATAACCTGAGGCTCTGCCAAACTTTTCTATTAGTTTCAGCAGTTTTCTGGAGGATTCCTTGGGGTTTTCTGTGTATAAGATCATGTCATCTGCAAATGGAGATAATTTTACTTCCTCCTTGCCAATCCGGATGCCCTTTATTTCTTTGTCTAGCCTAATTGCTCTGGCTAGGACCTCTAGCACAATGTTGAATAAGAGCGGTGATAAAGGGCATCCTTGTCTGGTTCCCGTTCTCAAGGGAAATGCTTTCAGGTTCTCTCCATTTAGGGTGATGTTGGCTGTTGACTTTGTATAGATGCCCTTTATTATGTTGAGGAATTTTCCTTCAGCTCCTATTTTGCTGAGAGTTTTTATCCTAAATGGGTGTTGGACTTTGTCAAATGCCTTTTCTGCATCAATTGATAAGATCATGTGGTTTTTGTCTTTTGTTTTATTTATATGGTGGATTACATTAGTGGTGTTTCTAATATTAAACCAGCCTTGCATAAGAATACCTGGTATAAATCCCACTTGGTCATGATGAATTATATTTTTGATATGTTGTTGAATTCTATTGGCTAGAATTTTGTTGAGGATTTTTGCATCTATGTTCATGAGGGATATAGGTCTGTAATTTTCTTTTTTTGTGATGTCTTTACCTGGTTTTGGTATCAGGGAGATGGTGGCTTCATAGAATGAGTTAGGTAGTATTCTGTCATTTTCTATGCTTTGAAATACCTTTAGCAGTAGTGGTGTTAACTCTTCTCTGAAAGTTTGGTAGAACTCTTCAGTATAGCCATCCGGGCCAGAGCTTTTTTTTGTTGGGAGTTTTTTGATTACCGTTTCAATCTCTTTTTTTCTTATGGGTCTATTTAGTTGTTCTACTTCTGATTGTGTTAGTTTAGGTAGGTAGTGTTTTTCCAGGAATTCATCCATTTCTTCTAGGTTTGCAAATTTGTTAGAGTACAATTTTTCATAATAATCTGATATGATTCTTTTAATTTCAGTTGGGTCTGTTGTGATGTGGCCCTTCTCGTTTCTTATTCGAGTTATTTGTTTCCTTTCCTGTATTTCTTTAGTCAGTCTGGCCAATGGTTTATCAATTTTGTTAATTTTTTCAAAGAACCAGCTTTTGGCTTTGTTAATTCTTTCAATTGTTTTTCTGTTCTCTAATTCATTTAGTTCAGCTCTAATTTTTACTATTTGTTTTCTTTTGGTGCCTGATGGATTCTTTTGTTGCTCACTTTCTATTTGTTCAAGTTGTAGGGACAGTTCTCTGATTTTGGCTCTTTCTTCTTTATGTATGTGTGCATTTACTGATATAAATTGGCCTCTGAGCACTGCTTTTGCTGTGTCCCAGAGGTTTTGATAGGAAGTATTTTCATTCTGGTTGCATTCTATGAATTTCCTTATTCCCTCCTTAATGTCTTCTATAACCCAGTCTTTTTTCAGTAGGGTATTGCTCAGCTTCCAAGTATTTGATTTCTTTTCCCTAATTTTTCTGTTATTGATTTCTACTTTTATGGCCTTGTGGTCTAAGAAGGTGCTTTGTAATATTTTGATGTTTTGGACTCTGCAAAGGTTTGTTTTATGACCTAATATGTGGTCTATTCTAGAGAATGTTCCATGTGCGCTAGAAAAAAAAGTATACTTTGCAGCAGTTGGGTGGAGAGTTGAGTATAAGTCAATGAGGTCAAGTTGGTTGATTGTTGTAATTAGGTCTTCCATGTCTCTGTTGAGCTTCTTACTGGATGTCCTGTCCTTCTCCGAAAGTGGTATGTTGAAGTCTCCTACTATAATTGTGGAGGTGTCTATCTCGCTTTTCAGTTCTGTTAAAATTTGATTTATGTATCTTGCAGCCCTGTCATTGGGTGCATAAATATTTAATATGGTTATATCTTCCGAATCAATTGTCCCTTTTATCATTATGTAGTGTCCTTCTTTATCCTTTGTGGTAGATTTAAGTTTAAAGTCTATATTTCAGAAATTAATATTGCTACTCCTTTTTGCGTATTGTTTGCTGGATATATTTTTTTTCATCCTTTGAGTTTTAGTTTGTTTGTGTCTCTAAGTCTAAGGTGTGTCTCTTGTAGGCAGCATATAGATGGATTGTGTTTGTTTATCCAGTCCGAGACGCTCTGTCTCTTTATTGGTGCATTTAGTCCATTTACATTCAGCGTAATTATAGATAAGTGTTCAGTGTTGTCATTTTGATGCCTTTTTATGTGTGTTGTTGACAATTTCATTTTTCCACTTACTTTTTTGTGCTGAGACGTTTTCCTTTGTAAATTGTGTGATCCTCATTTTCATAGTATTTGACTTTATGTTTGCTGAGTCGTTACATTTTTCTCGGTTTTTATTTTGAGTTATGGAGTTATTATACCTCTTTGTGGTTACCTTAATATTTACCCCTATTTTTCCAAGTAAAAACCTAACTTGCATTGTCCTATATCGCCTTGTATCCCTCTCCATATGGCAGTTCTATGCCACCTGTATTTAGTCCTTCTTTTTGATTATTGTGATCTTTTACATATTGACTTCGATGATTCCCTGTTTTGAGCATTTTTTTTTTAAATTAATCTTAATTTGCTTTTGTGATTTCCCTATTTGAGTTGATATCAGGATGTTCTGTTCTGTGACCTTGTGTTGTGCTGGTATCTGATATTATTGGTTTTCTGAACAATTTCCTTTAGTATTTCTTGTAGCTTTGGTTTGGTTTTTGCAAATTCTCTAAGCTTGTGTTTATCTGCAAATATCTTAATTTCGCCTTCATATTTGAGAGAGAGTTTTGCTGGATATATGATCCTTGGCTGGCAGTTTTTCTCCTTCAGTGCTCTGTATATGTCATCCCATTGCCTTCTTGCCTGCGTGGTTTCTGCTGAGTAGTCTGAACTTATTCTTATTGATTCTCCCTTGTACGAGACCTTTCTTTTATCCCTGGCTGCTTTTAAAATTTTCTCTTTATCTTTGGTTTTGGCAAGTTTGATGATAATATGTCTTGGTGTTTTTCTTTCTGGATCAGTCTTAAATGGGGTTTGATGAGCATCTTGGATAGATATCCTTTCGTCTTTCATGATGTCAGGGAAGTTTTCTGTCAGCAGATCTTCAACTATTCTCTCTGTGTTTTCTGTCCTCCCTTCCTGTTCTGGGACTCCAATGACACGCAAGTTATCCTTCTTGATAGAGTCCCACATGATTCTTAGGGTTTCTTCATTTTTTAAAATTCTTTTATCTGATTTTTTTTTTTCAGCTATGTTGGTGTTAATTCCCCAGTCCTCCAGATTTCCCGCTCTGCATTCTAATTGCTCGAGTCTGCTCCTCTGACTTCCTATTTCATTGTCTAATTCTGTAATTTTATTGTCAATCTTTTGGATTTCTGCATGCTGTCTCTCTATGGATTCTTGCAACTTATTAATTTTTCCACTATGTTCTTGAATAATCTTTCTGAGTTCTTCAACTGTTTTATCAGTGTGTTCCTTGGCTTTTTCTGCAGTTTGCCTTATTTCGTTTCTGAGGTCATCCCTGATGTCTTGAAGCGTTCTGTAAATTAGTTTTTTATATTCTGTATCTGATAATTCCAGGATTGTATCTTCATTTGGGAAAGATTTTGATTCTTTTGTTTGGGGGGTTGTAGAAGCTGTCATGGTCTGCTTCTTTATGTGGTTTGATATCGACTGCTGTCTCCGAGCCATCACTAAGATATTGTAGTCATTTATTCTATATTTGCTCACTGAGTCTTATCTTGTTTTGTTTTCTTTCAATATACATGGATGGGCTACAAGATTGTGCTGTCTTGATTGTTGTAGCCCTTGACTTACTTATGACCTATTACCAGCTGGTTTGGGCTGTTGCTAGATATATATGCCTGAGTCTATTCACTATTCTTGAGTAGAATCTGATTTTGGGTCATCAAGTGTGTGCTGCACCCTAACATCTATCCACCTTGAGAAGTAGTGGTGATAGTTGTGTGCACCAGATTCTATTAGCAGCTGGGGTTCACACTCCGGGGGGGCAGGATGCTGACAGGCTTCCCCCAAGTGTCAGTGAGGTAGGTGTGTCTCTATTCCTAAAGCTCCTTGCTGGGAGGGCTCTGCAGCTGTACCTTAGGCCCCCAATGCAATTACCTCTACAGATTGCTAGGTGTCACCCTCCTTAGACCCCTAAGGCAGGAGGCTAGGTGGTCTGGGGGGAGCTTCAGCCCTCTGTTCCCTGTTGTGGGTCAGTTAGGGATCTGTTGAATACGCAGAGATATCAGACCTGGGAAACTTGTTTTTCCAGTAAATCCGCTTTAAAAAAAATTCAGTCAGATCCCTATCAGAAATGCCTTTGCATTATAATAGCCACCTTGTTCCCTGTAGGGATGAAAGCCGGAGATATGGATCACATATGCTTGGCTGGAGCTGGTTCTGTGTTTTTAGTCCAATTAGGGAAGGATTTTTGGTCCCTGGGTTTTTTGTGGTTGTTTCTCTCAGGCCGGAAGAATGGGTTAGGAAAAGCCAAAAAAAAAAAAAAAAGGGAAAAGAAAAGCCGCAGAGCCATTCTCCCTCTGGCTCAGGAAATTCCAATGTTAATGAAGCCACCTGGGAAAGGGAGGGGAGGGTTCAGAAAAACAGGAGAGAGTAGCACCCCAGAATATAGACAAAGTTGCTTATCTTGCTTGGGATGACTATTTTATCTGAGATTCCCAAGGGGCGCATCGCCTGTGTGTGCTGGCTGCGTAGAGATTGCCCCCGAGGGTCTGGCCCGCAGAAGCTGCAGTCAGTTCCTCCACTGTCAGTCCAAAGCCCAGAGTCAAGGTTCCCTGGCTGGGACTCTGCACTTCCAGCTCCAAAACCAGTCACTGCCTCCTGGGGACTTCTCCTCTCACTAGCTGCGTTGCCATGCCACCCGCGTGGAACGGCTGGGCCCCCTCCTGGGGTCAGTTCAGGGGGGTAGGCCTGCGCCCCGTGTTTGCACCTTCACAGGATATCCTGCTCAGCGCCCCTGTGGCCAGTCCAAAGCCCCGCGCCAAGGTTCCCCAGCTGGGATGCTGCACTCCCAGCTCCAAAACCTGTCGCTGGCTCCCGGCGACTTCCCCTCCCGCCAGCCTCGTTGCCGCTCCGCCCACGTGGACCAGCTGGGCCCCCTCCCGAGCTCACCTCAGGGGGGTAGGTCTGCGCCCCGTCTTTGCACCCTCACAGGATGTTGTGTTCATCTCCCCTATGCCCAGTCCTAAGCCTGGCGCCAAGGTTACCTGACTGGGACGCTGGCTCCAGGCTCCGAAAACAGTCGCTGCTTCCCCGTAGCTGTTCATTCTCCGTCTCTGTCACTCAGGTCAAGACTTTAAATCTGTGTTTGTTGTTCAGGGTTCGTAGATTGTCATGTATGTGATCGATTCCGTTGTTTTTCCGAGTCTTTGTTGCAAGAGGGATACGAGGTAGCGTCTACCTAGTCAGCCATCTTGGCCCCCCTCTCTCAAAAACAAATTTTTGTAGGTGCTATACAAAAAGTTTAAATTCTATTTTCTTTTCATCAAAGTGATTTTAAACACTTCTTCCACTCTCTTAAAAATGATAAATGAACCATTTCATTTACATTACGTTGACGCAACATTCTACAATGCTGAGGATCTGAGTTTGTCTTCAAGCCTCCACATAGTAGGTAGGATACAGGTGCCTGTTGGAGTGAGGGTCTTGGTATGCTTCATCATACCGCATAAGCAAATAAAAAATTATTATTTATAAAAATAGTAAATTATTAAAAAAAAAAAAAAAGCAGACCCTCATGAGTTACAAAATTCCAAGTAACTAAGATGGACATTTTCATATCCTAACAGTCATGACTTTTAAATTCAATTGTGTAGGTTTTTGTTTTGTTCCTTTGTATCATAAACAATTCACTATTATTGCCATTGAGTACTAGGTTGCATTCCAAGGGAGCATGGCCAAGGTTGGACAATACCATGACTTAACAGATGGTAACTGAGTTTCCTTTTTGTTGATCATACTGTTGGCATGTTACATACCTACATTCCTTAGTCACAGGGTGGCACAAATGGTTAAGCACTGGACTCTAGCCAAAAAGTTGGTGATTTGAACCCACCCAGAGGCACCTCGGAAGACAGGCCTGGCAATCTGCTTCTGAAAGGTCACAGCCTTGAATACCTTATGAAGCAGTTCTTCTCTGCACACATGAGATTGCCTTAAATCTGAATTGACTTGATGGTAACTAATATCAACAACAATAATCCCTTAGTTGTGCCTACTCTCCAACACCATTATGGAAAGATAAAGGGTATCGATGCATCCAGGGGAATTTACTTCTTTTTCTAATATTATTTGGAAAGAGTTTTTCAAAGCCAACTTGATGATCTTGTCTTTTCCATTGGAGTGCTAGTATATGTTTAATAACCTACCATCTTGTCATCACTGAGTGGGAATTTGGGGGAAAAAAATGCTAACAGCTGGTACAAGCTTATTTCAGCACACACCACTGTTACCTTGATTTTAGAAACATTTTTAGTAATATATAGGAACAAATCAGAAAGTTGAGTGATAACCTTAAGCCATCTGACCTTTAAGAAGTAGTAATGAATCTGTGCACTAAATTCTCAAACACCATTTGTTAGGATATTTTGTGCAACTTTAAATTTGGATTTTACTCAATTCGATGAATAGATGCTTCTACTTCTCTACTTTAGCAATTTTCTGGTGCTCCATTTTTCCCCCCCTCAATTTGCTAATCTGTCATGCTTATTTATCTCAGCATTTTTCTAATTTAATAGTGGTCTTTCATTTCATTCTAAAGCTGAATGGTGTATTAAGTCTGACAAGATAAAATTTAACAGAGATAAATGCAATATTCTTAGTTTGATCCAGAAATCCAACTTCATACTTGTAAGATGGGAACATTAGGATTTAGCAACATTACCTGCATTAAAAAAGACTTGGGCTTCCAGTTTGATAGCCATACTATGACACAGCTATTAAAAACACAGCAAAATTTTAGCCTACCTTAATTTAAAACTAGAAGCCCCTGGGTGGTATAAACGGTTAAGTGCCCAACTGTCAATAGCCAGAAAGTTGGCAGTTTGAGCCCACACAGAGGCACTTCAGAAGACAGACCTGGAGATCTTCTGAAAGGTTACAACTTTGAAAATCCTATGAAGCAACTCTACCCTGCACATGTGGGATCATTACGAGTCAAAATCACCTCAACGAGGACTAACAACAATTTAAAATTATCACCATTCTATAAAAATGGTTCTCAAATGTGGCTACACACTTGAATCACATATGAATCCTTTAACAATCCCAATGCCCAGCTCATGCCCAACCCCATTTAAATACAACCTATCATGGAGCCATGTCTCAGTAGTTTTTAAAACTCCCTAGGTGATTCAGTAGGGTTGCTATGACTCAGAGCTGACTCAATAGCACCTAACACCACCACTACCAAGTTTGAGGATCACTGATCTAAAACAGTATTTTCACACTCTAAAATTCATTCAAGTCACTTGGGATTTTATTAAAATGCAGATTCTCAGTCAGTAGGTTTGGATAGGGCTTCGGAGTTTTCATTTCTAACAAGCTCCTGGGTGCTCCTGCTAGCCCACAGAGCAAAGTTTGTGTAACAAGGATTTAGAACAAAGAATGTGTGCACTACTCAGCAATTAATAGTTCACACCTGGAGTATTGGGTTATTACCTTAAAGTGATATAGAGAAGCTCAAGCACACTCATAAAAGAGAGACAAGGATGATGAAGGAATTTGACCTCTTGTCCTGTTATGAAGAATTGAAAGAACTAATGATATTTAGCTAGCTGAAGAGAAGGCATTGGGGAAACATGATAGCCACCTAGAGAGAATTGAAGAACTATTACAAAGAACCAAAATTAGATCTGTTTACTTCTCCCCAAAGGATAGAACTATAAGCAATAGTAGGAGTTATAGCTAAATGGGTTTTGGATCAATATACGGGACAGTATAATAGTCAGAGCTCACCAAGATTGAATAGACTGTGTTGGGAGGAAATGAGTATCCCATAACTGGAGGTGAACAAGCTCAAATTTGGTGACAAATTTGTGAGGCCTCTACTGAAAGGAATAAAGCATGGGGAGTGAGATAAATCACCCCAGATGACATTTAACACACCTTCCAACACCAGGTCTGTAATGTTCTGGGTCTGTTTTCAGTCCCGTGCTTACAGTTTTAAATGTGTGGGAGACAATCAAGTCTGAGATTAACAATGGTTACAAGACAGGGACCTCTTTCCTTTATTGTTTTCATTCCTTCATGAAATTATAAAATTTGGTTTACCTGAGTATTAAGACAGATCTACCCCTTTCAATTTATGTCTTTCTGTTTTGAGCATTTGTTACTACCCTTTTGTACCCAGCTAGAAAATTCTTAATGGCTATGTAGTTCTTATAGTGCAAGGAACTAGAGTTGATATCTTAATAAGTCTAAACATCCTCCCTTGGTCACGTCCCATTCTGCCTCTCCCATTTGTTGATGCTAATTAAAGCATACACTTGATATAGTTAATCTCCCCCAAGTTGATAATATTTCAAAGGATGCCCCTAATTCATTTTTCTTGTTTATGTTTACAGCTGAGTGATGGCCTGCAATGTTATGTATCCAATCCTCTGAAGAAATAACAGAGTACCCAAAGAAGTGAAATCCTTGTTTAATAGTCCTAATCAACATGTTAGGTTTATTTCTTTTTTTATATATTCAACTGAGAGTTAATACAGCTTCTGACTATTTTACTTAAACTGGACTATTTATCATTGGTCATGTTTGATGGTTAGGATGTAACACTTCCTACATATACAGAATTTTTTCAGTAAGTACCAGATACTGAAATACTGTTGTTTTTTTGTCATTGTTGTTAGGTGCCTTCTAATTGATTTCGAATCATAGTTCTTTGAACTGCCAACCTTTCCATTAGCAGCTGAATGCTTAACCTTGTACCACCAGGGCTCTTAGAGTCATGCTAACTGACTGTCAATTTAATCTAACAGCATAAGAATTTGAAAGGAGCATCGAGAGGGTGGATTTCACAGATCAGTAAAGTATGGGCACATTCACAGCTTTCTCCCATCCCAAAATGGGGATCTAAACTCAATGCTATTTTACAAATCAGTACTTTCATCAATTTTGGTTTCCTTTCATCTGATTTCTCAGAATTTTCAGGGGCTGTATTGAACATCAATTCCAAAAAATTTTCTTATTCAATGATTTATATACCAAGGCTTTTTTTAAATGTGTTTGACAATATTGTGATGGTTAAGATTGTGTGTCAACTTGGCTAGTCCATGATTCTCAATGTTTCGGCAGTTGTATAATGTTGTGATCACCTCCCTGCTGAAATATGATATGCGATCACCCCCATGATGGAATCTGCTGAACTGTACTTGCGGCGGTGGGGCCCGTGGTGGCTCATCGCTCCCTCAGCCTTCACCTCTCCACCTTCCACCACCTACTACCTTCTGCTTGCCTCGCAAAGGTTGTTGGCTTGTTCTGGATCCAGCAGCTAACTGTCTCTTGTCTGACCTCTGGTAATTAGCCTCTACCAAACAAACAAAATAAAAAAATGTATGTACTGAAAGAAATAAACAGTAAAAATTTTGAACAATGGGATGTAAAAGTACCACTGTATGCAAATGATATGATCATCATACCCAGAAATCCAAAATGACCAACTGAAAAAATTACAAATAATAAGATAATTCTATTTTGTGACTAATTAAAAAATTAATAGGTGAAAAATCAGTAGTCATGTGATTATAAAAAAACCAATTACTTATTACAATAGAAGAAAAGAGCTCAAAAACACTAGCAAAAATGGTTGAAATATCTAGGAATACACTTAACAAGAAATATGCAAGATCTGTATAAACAAAAATTTAAAATGCTGTTGAGAAAAACAAAAGAAGTCTCGAACAAATGGAAAGCCATACCACCATAATCAAATAGAAAAACTCAGCATCATAAAGATGTCAATATTCCATAAATTAATCTATAAATTGAATATAACAGCAACAAAATATTTTTCATTGGCAAGTTAACTTAAAGTGCACATGGCAGAAAAAACAAGCAGGAATAGCTAGAAGAATTCTGAAAAACAAAAGGAATGAAAGGAAGTAGACTCACAAGATGCTAAAACAACTTGCAACAACTGAAATAATTAAAATATTGAAGAACTAAAAATCATTATAGAAACTGCTCATTTTTTAGTAATAGTTCTGGTTTTAATAGAACCCTAATTTTACTGTCAATGAGCCCCACTGTCTTAGGCTGGCTTATCTAGAGAAGCAAAACCAGTAAAGTGTATAAATGTACATAAATGTACATAGAGAGAGATTTATACCAAGGAAACGACTCATGCAGTTTTAGAGGCTGGAATGTCCCAAGTCCATGGATCAGGATAGAGGCGCCCCTGGATTCATGCAGGTGCAGGGACTGGTGAATGCAAGATGGGCAGATTGAAGGGTAGAGCTCTCGCTCATAGGTTGTGAAGATTCATGAATCCCAAGATTGGCAGATAAGCTGATAGCTCAAATCTCAAGAACCGGAGCTCAGATGAACAGGAAGCAGCCACAAGATTCAGAGCAAGCAAAAAGCCAGAGTGTCTGCTTATATTTGGGTGCAGGCCACATCCCTAAGGAAATGCCCTTTCAACTGATTGGCTACTCACAGCAGATTCCATCACAGGAGTGATCACATACAAACACCAAGAATCATGGCCCAGCCAAGCTGACGCACAATATTAACCATCACAGTCCACCCCTTGTCAATCTGGGGTGAGCCAAACCTTCATTCCTGAAGGGTCTGAGTCACTAATAGTCATGTTGGAATTGGATTGCTGTAGTTTTCCAACGACTTTAATCACAGGACATGGTAGTACTAAGAGGTACCCTAATGGATTTCCTGCATTCCAGACATATTCTTCTTTATCTCCATTATGTAATATCAATTTGATTTCCTCTTAGTAATCACAGTTGATCACACCAGCCAGTGTGGTAACTCCCTTCTGTGCCTGTTGGTTCAGAGGCATAAGGAGCCCAAAGTGTCCAGGTGGCATTCATAGCTTCCAGTTCAATGGAATCAGTGATGTGTCTCCAGGTGGGCGCGTTCCTCCCTTTGGAACTAAGACCTCCAGACCTGGAGAGCATAAGGTCACAGGGACAGGAAGCAAAAGTCCTTCAAGTGGGTCATTAGGGGTAATAGTGAGTGGTGCCACTCCCATTTCCACCCCTTGATTCCTGGACCCATGACTCCTGGCTATGGGGGAAACAGCACCATACATTGGACACTTGTTTAGAGCATATACAGCCTCCTGGAGAACATTGTCCCAACCCTGCAAGTTATTGCTATCTAGCTGCCACTGTAATTGTGTCTTTAGAAGGCCATTCCATCATTCTATCAAACCAGCTGCTTCAGGATGATGGGGAACATGGTAAGACCAGTGAATTCCAAGAGCATGGGCCCATTGTTGCACTTCATTTTCTCTGAAGTGAGTCCCTTGGTCAGAGGCAATGCTGTGTGGGATACCCTGATGGTGGATAAAGCATTCTGTAAGTCCATGGGTGGTAGTTTTGGCAGAAGCATTGCATGCAGGAAATGCAAATCCGTATCAAGAGTGTCTAGTCCGGTAAGAACAAAAACTACACTTCCCAAGATGGATGTGGTCCAGTGTAATCAACTTGCCACCAGGTTGCTGGCTGATCACCTCAAAGGATGGTGCCATATCAAGGATTCAGTATTGGTCTCTGCTGCTGGCAGATTGGGCACTCAGCAGTGACTATACCAAGTCAGCCTTGGTGAATAGAAGTCCATGTTGCTGGGCCCACACATAACCTCCATACCTGCCACCATGGCCACTTTGTTCATGAGCCCATTGAGCAATGATGGGAATAGCTGGGAAAACAGGGTGACTGGTTTCCACAGAACGCATCATCCTATCGACTTGATTGTTAAAATGCTCCTCTGCTGAGGTCACCCTTTGGTAAGCATTCACGTGAAGAATGAATATCTTCATTTTTCTGGCCCATTCAGAGAGGTTTATTCACATACCTTTTCCCCAAAAATCTTTGTCTCCAAATTTCCAATCATGTTCCTTCTATGTCCCTGACCAGCCAGCCAAACCATTGATAGCACACAAATCAGTATACAATTGCACACCTGGCCATTTCTCTTTCCAACCAAAGTGAACAACCAGGTGCTCTGCTCAAAGTTTTATCCATTGAGAGGATTTCCCTTCATCACTGTCCTTCAGAAAGGGGCTGTAGTGCTGCTGCTGTCCACTTTCAAGTGGTGCCTGCATATCTTGCAGAACCATCTGTAAACCAGGCACGAGTTTTCTCTTCTTCTGATCATAAAGGAACCCCCGATGAGACCATAATGCAGACGGAAGATAATGTGACAGGAATGGAGACTGTGGGCATTTGGGTCACTTTCTCATGCAACTTACTTGTACCTTCAGGTCCTGCTCAGGCCCAATCTCTATATACCACTTCAATTTAATGTTGGAGTGCTGCTGTGCATGTCCAACTTTATGACTCTGTGGTTCAGGCAACACCCAGTTCATGATGGGCAGTTCAGGCCGCATGGTGACTTGGTGTCCCGTGGTGAAGCGTTCGGTCTCTACTAAAAAACTAAGGCGCACTAATAAGCCAAATCTGTTTCTCTAAAGGAGCATAGTTATCTGCAGAGGATGGCAGGGATTTGCTCCAAAATCCTAAGTCTATGCTGTGATTCACCGATAGGGGCCTGCCAAAGCCTCCAAACAGCATCTCTATCTGGCACTGACACTTCAAGCACCATTGGATCAGCTGCATCATATGGCCCAAGCAGCAAAGAGGCTTGCACAACAGCCTACACCTGTTGCAGCACCTTCTCTTGTTCTGGGCCCCACTCAAAACTAGCAGCTTTTCAAGTTACTTGATAAATAGGCTGGAGTAGCACACCCAAATGAGGAATGTGTTGCCTCCAAAACCCAAAGAGGCTCACTAGGCATTGTGTCTCCTTTTCAGCTGTGGAAGCAGCCAGATGCAATAACTTATCCTTCACTTTAGAAGGAATATCTCAACATGCTCCACACCACTGGACCCCTAGAAATTTCACTGAGGTGGAAGGTGCCTGAATTTTTGTGGGATTAATATCCCACACTTTAGCATGCTAATGTTTTACCAATAAGTCTGGAGTCTTTGACACTTCTTCCTTACTAGGTCCAATCAGCATAATGTCATCAATGTAATGGACTACTGTGACATCTTGTGGGACAGAAAGGTAATAAAGGTCGCTGTGGACTAAATTATGACTTAGGGTTGGAGAATTGATGTAGCTCTGATGTAGGCAAGTGAAAGTGTATTGCTGGCCTTGCCAGTGGAAGGCAAACTGCTTCTGATGGTCCTTCAAAAGAGATATGGAGAAAAAGGTATTAGCCAGATCATTAGCTGCATACCTGGTACCAGGAAATGTATTAGTTTTCTTAAGCAATGGAACTACATCTGAAACAGCAGCTGCAATTGGAGATACCACCTAGTGAAGTTTTTTGGAATCTACTGTGATTCTCCAATATCCATCTGTTTTTTGCACAAGCCAAATACGCAAGTTGAATGAGGATGTGATGGGAATTGTCACCCGTGTATCCTTCAAGTTCTTGATGTTGGCAGTAATCTCTGCAATTCCTCCAGGAATGTGATATTGCTTTTGGTTTACTATTTTCTTAGGTAGCGGCAGTTCTAATGGCTTCCACTTCGCTTTTCCTACCATAATAGCCCTTACTGTATTTGTCAGGAATCCAGCGTGGGGGTTCTGCCAGCTGGTGAGTATAACCCTTCCAATTATGCATTCCGGAACTGGAGAAATCACTACAGAATGAGTTTGGGGACACACTGGACCTCCTGTGAGATGAACGTGAGCCAAGATTCCATTAATAACCTGACCTTCATACACCCCCCACTTTGACTGGTAGGCCACAGTGATCTTTTGGGTCTCCTGGAATTAGTGTCAGTTCAGAGCCAGTATCCAGTAATCCCCCAAAAGTCTGATTATTTCCTTTTCCCAAATGAACATTCGCTCTGGTAAAAGGCTGTAGATCCCTTTGGGGAAGGCTGGGAGACAGATTAACAGTAAAAATTTTTGGCAGTGTATCGGAGTCCTTCCTCAAGGGGACCCGGTCTCCACTTCATTCAAGGGGTTGTGGGTCTTTAAACTAGTTCAAATCTGGGAATTGATTGAGGGACCATGACTCTCTATTCTGGCTATTCGAGTTAGATTGCTGTTCACCTGACCTAGAATTTATCCATTTGTACAGATCAAGTAAATATTTAGCAGATTTCCTATCTATTTCACTCCTAAGGACACCATGACTAAGTTACCAATGCCATACATGGGTCAGACTATTCTGATTACTGTTTCCATCTTGTCTTTGTAGATCGAGTGCAGCCACTTGGCTTCCACTACCATGGGGTCCAATCAGCTCTATTGCAGTTAGGTGTCCTAATTCAGTTAGGGCAGTTCCCACTGTCAAATCTGATTTTCCTAAAATAGCAATCACAGCAGTCTTCAAGGATGCTGGAGTTCCCTTCACAGATTTGTTCCTCACAATTGTGGTAAAAGATGTGTCCTCTGGGCACTCCACATGTGGGTCTGTGGGCCTAACTTGATAAATCCACTCTAGCATGCCAATTTCCTTAAGCCTTTGGATACCTTCTTCTACAGTATACCAAGGCAGGTATGGTACTTCAACTTGATTTAGTGTAGGCCATCATGTAATCCATGCTTCAGCAACCCAACCAAACAAATTATTAGATCATCTCCTAACTTCTCGAGCTGAAACATTGAATGAAGAATCTGTGCTTAGTGGACCCATACCAATAAACTCAGGCTGATCCATCTTTATGTTCCTTGCATGATTATCCCACACCCTTAATAGCTATTCCCACACATATTTCCCAGGTTTCTGTTTGTGCACATTAGAAAAGTCAAGCAGTTCTTTTGGAGTGTAGTGTACCTCCTCCTGGGTCACACTTCGTACTTCACCTTTTGGGGCTCACTGGGACTTAAGTCTAGTTATAGGTCTAGAAGCCAGGATTGGTAGTGTGGAATTGTTTTGAGAACGTTCAGCATTGTCTTGTAAAGCATCTGCCTCAGGTGATGCCCTAGGCAAGGGCTCTTTAAAACAAAGATGTCACTTTGAGGACTAAAGTGTGCCTGACCCAAGCCATGGTATTTTCAACTGCCTCATATGCATGGGACAGCTGGACAATGAATAAGGAAGACCAAAGAAGAATCGATGCCTCTGAATTATGGTGTTAGCAAAGAATATTGAATATATACCATGGACTGCCAGAATTAACAAATCTTTCTTGGAAGAAGTACACCCAGAATGCTCTTTAGAAGCAAGGATGGTGAGACTTCATCTCACATACTTTGAACATGTTATCAGGAGGGACCAATCCCTGGAGAAGGACATCATGTTTGCTGAAGTAGAGAGTCACAGAGAAAGCGGAAGTCCCTCAATGAGATGGATTGGCACAGTGGCTTTGACAATGGGCTTAAATATAGTAAAGACTGTGAGGATGGTGCAGGACTGGGCAGTGTGCTACAATTATATGGTACCATTTGTGTAGGGAAGTATGAATACGTACATTTACATTCATTTCTAAATGCATGGACAATCTTTGTGAAAAAATTCATAAGAAACTGGTAACAGTGGTTGCCTCCAGAGAGGGTACTAAGGAATGGGATATGCGGAGGGAGAAGACTTGCTTTACACCCTACAACTTTTCATACCTTTCAAATGTGCCATGTGCATTAATTATCTCTTCAGAAGAGAATTACACATAGTCACATGTACACCTATTCAGACCCTTTTTTCCTTTCCCACAAGTGCTGGTCTGAGTAAGAATTAGCATTTCTTGCTGGTTTCTGAGACACTTGTAGCAAATGCTAGGCATTTTACATAAATTTATTCCTCTTGCTAACATTTAGTAGGGACATGCCTATTAACGCTGCACCTACTCACAAACAATTCAGTTAAGATGACAAGGAGTAAAGTGACTCATCCCCAAATACCAAGATGTGTGTGGGCTCACCAGGGCCATGTGAGAAGACACGACCACTCAATAATTTTAGCAGATATTATTTGTTAGGTCAGCTCTGCTCAGAAGCCTTTCCTGACTCCTCCCCTCCCCACCCGCCCCTGTCCCCTCACACACACACACCCACACACACCTCCTAGTCTGGACCAACATTCCATAGCTGTGTTTCCAGTATGCCCTACAATTATATATCTCAAAGCTATAACTCAGGACACTGTAATTCCCTATATTCTTATATGTCTCCCATACTAGACTGAAAAGCAACTCCTGAAATAAGGAACCAAGTTTCTATGACTCTGGCATCTAGAGCCATTTCTGATTTAGTAATTCCTCAACAAATATTTGATGACTTAATATGTGAAGCAATGACTAAATGAGTTCAGATCCCTTTTGCAAGGGAATTCCAACTCCACTGGTAGGCACTTTGGTGACATGCTAGAGGCTTGATGTTACTTGATCAGATGTTACTCAAAGTGGCAAGAAGACCTAACACAAGAGGTCAGTGTAAACTTTACCTGCTGAGGAAGCCAAATCAGTACCAGAGGAATAGTGCTGAGACCCACATAACAGGCAGAAGAAGTAAAATGTGAGGGGTTCACAGAGCAGGGACCTGGCCAGTGCATGGCAGAACAATGTCAAGCCTTTTAGGAGACTGACCTTGAATGAAGCACGAGAGCTTGGGCCTTGGTAATGGCATTGAGGTGGGCCAGAAATTCAAGGGAAGTTGAGATAACTAAAACATAAAAGGCTGGGCTAGGCAAAGAGCTAGTTCTGAATTTACATCAGTGATCTTATTCTGCTGTGTCAAGACTTATTCACACACAGTACCATCCTACCTGTACAAGAGGTTGCTGGCATTTCCTCATTTTGTTTTTTGATAAAATTCAGCTGAAGCTGTTTGTACTAACAGAAGCAGGGATGGCGGAAGACTGAACATCCAGATTTCAGCATTTGAACTTGGAGTCACTACCATTCAGTTTTATGTTTAATTGTTTCTAATTATTTTGTGGGCTTTAGTTGTCCCTACTAACCACATTAAAAGCTCCTCGTAGGCAGGAACCACTCCTGGCATCCTTTGGGAGACCTTGCACAGTGCTGGGCACATACCGTGCTCAGTGATCACTTGCTGATTGACTAATGGAAATGTGCATCCTGCCCACAGGCAAGGCTCAAAAGAGTGCACAGCATTCTTGCTCAGACCATGACAAATGTTTCAATCTCATTTGCAAAGTATTTTCACTCAGCTATGGAATGTGCCTTTTTATGTTAATGTACACATGTACCAGAGTTAGGTTAACTCTCCTTGGCAGAGGTTGGTTTTCATTAACATCTTCATTATTTTCAAATTCTATTTATATGAGCACCTCACAAAGTAGCAATTTATTTCTGGATTTAGTACAAATGTGTCAAGTACAGCACAGTGTGGTTGACAGAATACTAAAACAGGAGTCAGGAGATCCAGGTTCTAGCCTCAAGGCTCCTGCCAGCTAACCATGTGATATGGGTAGGCTCTGTTTACACTCCAGCTTCAGCTTCATTGACCCTAAGTGAGGCTCCAGGCTGGATGACTGCTAAGGTCCCTTCTAACAACTGGCTTTCTCTGAAGTTATGTTATAATGGGCTCCATCTCAGACTTCCCGCTGAAGTTTAACAGTCCGTGATGCCACCAAAGGTCTGGAGGAACACAGGACAGTCTATAATTAGCCTTTTATTTACAATCTCTGGAAAAATTCAGTTTTAATTGGTAGGGCAGCAAGCATAATTTTCTAAGTAGACTTCTTCCACTCTAGTGTACCTGGAAATGACCTCATCATACAGGTGATCTAGAAATCTAACTTTCAACCATTTCTTTTGTATAAAAGTATCCAATATCCCTGTTAAATACACAAATGGTTAGGCATAAGGGGTAACAAATTATTCCATCAGAAACCCTGGTGGCATAGTGGTTTAAGTGTTATGGCTGCTAACCAAAAGGTCAACAGTTCAAATCCACCAGGCGCTCCTTGGAAACTCTAAGGGGCAGTTCTACTCTGTGCTATAGAGTCACTGAGTCAGAATCAACTCGATGGGCAACGGGTTTGGTTTTTGGTTTTATATTCCATCAGCTAGATGTTTTAGACTGATGCTAGCATGGAAAAGATCCGGAGGAACCAAGCGAAGGATATAGCATAGAACAATAGAAAGAACAATGGATTAAATATTTAGGATTTAATTACAGGAGCCCTGGTGGCACAGTAGTTAAAGTGCTCAGCTGCTAACCAAAAGGTCGGCAGCTCAAACCCATCAGCTGCTCTGTGGAGAAAGATGAGGCAGTCTGCTTCCATAAATATTTACAGTCTTGGAAACCCTATGGGGTCACTATGAGTCGGAATCAACCTGAGGGCAGTGGGATTTTTTTTTTTTTTTGATACAACATATGAGACTTAGCGTCTTCATCTGTAAAATGGAAATAATAAAATCCTTTCTGTCTACCTTATGGGTAAAGACCCAATGATAAGTTTGGGAAAACATTGTAAAATACAATAATGAGTTTTTAAATTTGTATTTAGAATTCCTGTTATGTTTGCACAATAACCTTTAGGTAGAGGGCGGAGGCTCATGAAACGAGAGGAAGAGACCAAGGATGGAGAAAAAGGATGCTGGTGGCTACACTAGCATCTTGAAGCTGTAAATAACAAGCATTAAAACTTTTTCTAACAACCACCTTTCTATATTTCCCATATCATTATGATGTCAGCCCTGTTTTCTACACTAGAAAAATCACCACCAACATGATACGAACTAATCAAAATCTCACAGAGGACCACACGTACATAAGCAGTTAGTAGATGGTAGCGATAATGGTGTTATCAAGGCACAATCATCAGAACATACCATTGGACAAGCAAGGATGAATTAGGGGGACATTTCCTTCTGCTTAGAAAACTATTACGCCTCATAATCATCTCGCAGATCCGGAATGGACTTCCAACACAAAACTGGTTGGATGTCAAGACCGATGACATCACACACTCACCAAGGGAGTGAGAAGAGATTCATTACTCACATATTGTGGCTTTCTGAGGAGAGCAGGGCAGGCACCCAAGTTGGTCTAAAAATGACTTGAGCAGCTTGAGAGAAAGTAGGAATGAGTAGCCCTGGTTTTTACTATGCTTAGGGAGCATGGGCCAGAAATTTGTGTGGTTTGAGCTTCCCAGCAGTGCCAAGGGAGGGTGCATACTGGCTATTTTATTAGCTTGCTCATATGGGAAGCAGAAGGGATGGAGGAGGTGGGGCTTGAAATCTGTCAGTGATCTAACATCAAAAATGGAGTCAGACTCTTTATTTCACTGTGACCAAGTGAAGGAAATGCTGATAAGGCCTCCTGAAACCTCCACCTCCTTAATTTTCACCACAAAATATCATCCCTGCCTCCAACCCCTTCTAGTATCTGAAACATTTGCGTATCAGCCAATATCCCAGAACATCTGCATATTTCAGATATTCCAAAAACTCTCTCATCTTCAAATTTTTGTTATTTCCTTCCATGCTAACTGTATTTAGACAAACGTTATTGGAGAGAGACATAAGCGAGTTGTATTAACCAATTTGTCTCCAAGTTCTCTGAATTCTGTAGTTGCAGCACCAAAATCACCATGTTTTAACCAAATGACAGTATTAGTTTAGCTACCTTGAAAATTTTTCTGCTGAGCCATTATGTCCTTGGATTTATTTTTAATTAAGAGTTTGTATTGGTTGCTGTGGCTGCAACAGATGAGCTCAAAAATCAGTGGCTTAAAACAACAATCATCATTTTTCTCTCACGAGTTCTGTGGTTCAGAAATTCAGAATGTGCTCATCTGAACAGTTCCCACAGGAGCCTTTCATGCAGTTGCAGCCAGATGTTGGCTAGGGTTGCAGACATCTGAAGGCTTGACTGGGGTTCAGGTTCTACTTCCAAGGTTATTCACATGGGTGGCTGGTCAGTGCTTGCTCTTGGCCGCGAGCCTCAGTTCTTCTCCACACCAGTCTCTTCATGGGCTGCTTAAGTGTCCCTATGGCAGGATGGCTGGCTTCCCCCAGAGTAAGACAGCAATAGAGCTAGGGAGAAGCTGTAGTGCCTGCTGTGATCTAGCCTCAAAATTCACTCAAGTGAATTGCCAAAGCAATTACCCAGTTTCAAGGGGAGGGAATTCTCCATGGTAGTAGATCAACATCACATTATAAGAAGAACATGTGGCATGTGATATATATTGATACAGCCATCTTTGGAAAATAGAACCAGTCACAGAACTGATATAATAAATGACTAAAATAGATTTTTTTGTCCACTTTTTCCTAACATGACTATTAAAAATCTTGTTCACTTTGTTAGCCATTGTTTAATATTGTGAAAAATTCTCCTAAAATTTAGTGTTAGGAAAAAAGCCTGTTCCTACTGGCAAACTGATTTTCTTTTAATGTGTGACAATTGTACAATAACTTCCTCTTTTTATCTTGGCTTCCAGAAGGTTCATAGTTAAATTGACTCTTCAATAACAGTAACTATCTTTGGTTTCCAACATAAATGTTCTCCCAATTCCAAATGACATGCTTTCATTGTTGTGCTTTTTAACAAATTTATTTACTTTTCAAAGTACAGGATGCTATTTGACAAAAAGTTGAAAAATGAAAAAGCAAAACAATGAAAGTTCCTCCTCAACTTCATCTCTCACTCTCCAGAGTTAGTTAGAGCTAATAATTTTGGCATAACTTTCTACACAAACACACACACAACTTGTATAACTACATATAAATATAGTGTCCACATTCTTCATTTGTTTTCCAAAATAAGATCAATATAAATAGAGCTCTGCAGCTTGAGTTCTTCCCCAATCAGTATACCGCAGTCAATTTTCTGTACAGGTACATGGTGATCTCCCTCATTCTTTTAAATAGTTGTGCATCTGTCATGTTTATTTAACTATTTACCTGTAGGTGGGCGTTAAATATTCCTTCAATTGTTTTCTATTATAAATAATGTTATAATGAACATCCTTGAACATAAATCCTTTTCAATTGCAAGGATTTCTGTAGAATTAATTCCTAGAAGTAGCATTTC